>NW_024516984.1:3531796-4223039 GCF_017590135.1 Pyrgilauda ruficollis | reverse complement strand
TTTCCTTGCTTTTCAAAAAAATTTGTGTGTTAAAAAAAAAAAAAAAAAAAAAAGAATAATTTTGACAAAACCAGGTCAACTGCATATCCACTGAAGATGAGGAATCTTTAGCAGGAGAAAGATGGGGATGCAGAGATAAATATCCATGAGAGTAGGGTGGGTTACCCTGTTTAGGCTGCAGTCAAGGGAATGAATGCCTGGTAGCCTAATTGTTTAACTCCCAGTCTCGCAATCAAAGAAACAAAACTGAATTTAAAAGGGACAAATAAACTAAATGTACCATGATAAAGCCTTTGCTTATTTCTTTATCCGTCTACCCATTGCTATTTCCTCCTGAAAAGTCAAACTTTTCTTAAAGCAGAGATCTTTTCTTACATATTGAGGAAGCTACAGGAGCATTTTCAGCTTTAAAAGGCTAATGATAATCCACATTGTAAGAATTCCTCACAGAGCTTGCAGCAGTAGCAAGCCTAAAGGGATCTCCACTGAGCTGAAAACCTTTCCTGCAAATTTTTAATAATATAAGTAATGTTTACTCACAAAAGCATTCACTTCAAATCAATACTCTACTTGGAAAAAGATCACTTAAATGAATGCTTGCAATATAGAGACTCCTGTTATTTTTAAGAAATGTGGTTTCCTACAGACTTAAATTATTGGAATGGTATGTTATGCTTCTCTGTGTGTATTATGTGCATGTATGTTATAAAAAGAAAATGGACATGTAAAAATGTATGTGCTGCTTATATCAAAAGTTAAACTGCTTTTCATATTGATTTAGGATTTTTATTATTGAAATATTTTAATATCAGATATCAATCACCGAGTATGTTTATTACATGCAGATGATTACATTTAGACAGAGAGTGAAAATAATATTTTGCTGTGATAAATGAACATCACATTTACTGGGCAGAGATTTACTTCTTTAGTATCACAAATTATATCTATGAATGGATATATTCTAATTATTATTCTAGAAACCATCAACAATTAGTATTTCCAGCAGATTGCTTACATTACCAACAATATTAACTTTGGCAGACTGGTTCATTTTTTCGTTATTTCTTCCTTCTCTCCTCCCTCTCATTCTCAGTCATAAAAATGGTCACCAAAACCCACTGGTTTCTCCTGGGTTTATATTATTCTTTCTGAGCTGTAATGCAACTCTCTGTCAGCATCACTATAACCAAGAGTATATAGTTCCTTTCTGAACGGTTAAGTAAGATAGGCTGTAGATGAGAGGAATATATGAATAGAAATGCACTTCATTCCAACTTGCAGTCATGTTGTGGAATACAGAAGGGTAAAACCTTAGGTAAGTTCAAGAAAGCTTAGAAGAAAGTATTACTGGGCTACTTATTTACTTTTACCTTCTCTTTATATCGCTGATATCACCTAATTACCATTTTCTTGATACTCATTCAAAGCTCATCCTGGCAGTGCTAAATTATTGCTCCTACCAATTGCACTGCTACTTTCTAGGTGTTGGCTAAGAGCTAGCATTCTTGTAAATACCTATAATTCTACCTTGAGAAATTGACAATTGCTCCTCTTAAAAACCTCTAAAAATATGTTTATCAATAATTGCTTTATCCAAGTTCACCTTGGTGCTTGTTGTTGTATTTCTCATGCATACCTTTCAGAAATGAAGAAAAAGTTCTCCTAATGACAAAATCCAAAGTTTTCCAATAGCCATTCCTCTGTACTCAAGCAAGGCTGCTACTGAGAAAAAATCTTCCATATTGAGAGATGCAAAAGTCACAGAAGGAGGAATTTTTCTTAAACGAGTGAAAAATGGTATCTCCTCTAGAAATAACCTGTGGTGTCATTCCCATTGTAATCATGTTCTGTTTTGTACTCTAAAAGAAATGAAAATTATCTAAAAATTTTCCAATTAAGTTGCAAGGCATTTCCCAATTAGATGAGGAAAATACGGCCTCCAAAATTTACTAGAAGGCAGCATTCACACGAATACTTGATTCTCTTATTTTGTTATTACTTCTTTGCTGTGATTAGGCATTTTACTTAACGTATTTCTGGAGTTTGCTTTAAGCTTATACAGTTCAAAACGTTTTCATTTGACATGGGAAACTGGGGAAATGGATTAACCAGTGGAAAAAAAAGAATAGATACTAAAGTTACTGGGTTGGTGGGGAAATGTGAAGTTTTAAGGCAAGTCTGAGCTACTCTAGGATGGCTTTTTTTAACCATTATGCTATAGCTTGCATAAGAAATTTTGTTGTATGGCATGGAAACACAGCATATGTCAAAGTAAGCACACTCAAATATGATCATCAATGAAGTGCTTCTTTCTTTGACTGTTGCTACAATAGCAAATTTACCCATTAAAAAGTGAGCACAAACATGTCCCTCTTTCAGAGAAAGGTGTATTTTCACAGAAAAGCAGAAGATTTTTTGATACCTCAATTGTTAATGCTCTTGAACAGCATGGGCTTGACTGTCAGAAGAGTTGTGAACTTATAATAAAATTTTGTGATCGCTTAGAGTTTCTGAAGATCAGACTATACCAGGTTCTTACATAAACAGTGTTTTCATGGCAATTTCTGATTTGTTTCATATTTTTAAAAAAAATTTAACTGGAACACACACTGAAAATTTGCAGACTTCATTCTTTTGAGGGAGATGGTGTTTGGGCAATAGTTGGCAAGCAGAATATAGATTGAATTGAGTATCAGTGGTCTTTGCAGCAATTACCCATCTAAAGGAGCTATCAGATTTGAAGAATCTTGATTTTTTTTCCCAGATTTATTAATGCTTAAACTGCTGCTTCAATCTCAAAGAAAATAATAGGATTTATTTGGGTGACTTTGTGCATCTTGTCTCCATTTGCTTTTAAAATACTGAATTCTCATCCAACACAATAACTGAGAGTTATTGGCAACAGCCAAAAAAAAGATTTTAAAAAACTTAAAATTTGGAAACATACAATTCAATGGTATTTAGCTTTAGAATTGTAAATGTTTCTAGTTATATAATTTCTGTTAAGAGCAATTGCATTTTTATATATCATGATGACTGTATTTCAGGCTGGATTGTGCCTTTGGGCGTTATCCTGTAATGGAAGTCATTTGCGATGTAAACCAGAAGGAGGATCATTCCCAAGAACAGTTTTCCAGGCTTTCTCCCTGTTTGCTAGAGGGAAGGGAGTGTTCTGCCTGAGTCATTTACAAGATGCAAGGTGCTCAGAGAGCTGCAGCAGTGCAGAGATTTAGCCATTTGAGAGAGCCAAACACAAAACCCCAAGAATCTTAGTGCATCTGCACTAAGAAAGGTGAAAAAAGGGAAACATGTCTAGATGATCTCACAAGGTGATTTGCCTCAAAGGAGGCAATGGGATGCTGTCCTAGAATATAAAACTGGACAAGTAGGAGATGGAGAAAATAAATTGTGATTATGAAAAAGTGTTTGTGTAAAGACAAAAATAAGAGAAGATAAAGTAATGAATGCTATTCAGAATGCCAATGTATTTTTTTCAAAATGACTGGCCTCAAGTTACCTGATGTAATTATAAAATAAGTCTTCCCTTGTCTAGAAATTCTCTGCATTTATGAAGGGCAGATGGGATGGCAGAGGTTAGAGTCAGACATGCTCTATTACAAATTGTTTTTCCATTAAAAAAAAGAGAGCTGTTAAAATGTATATAATTTTATTTTGAAGGAGTTTTTTTTACCTGTATTTTGCCTTGAGCCTGACACTGAATGCTTAACACTCTTACATAATGTTTCCAATCCTCTCCAGGACAACACATGAATAAAACAACATATACAAAAATCTGCTAGCCTCCAGCCATACTGCTACGGACTGCAACCATGTCAGATCTCATTAACTAGCTAAAATTAGCTCTTGTTCATAACTAGAATGCAGGGTCAAAAACCAAATAGGATATGTGATGCAGGTGTACCTATATGCACATATGGATATATGTGCATTTCCTGCACGCAAAAATTTTTTTATGAACAGTTGAATGACAACCACAATTTCTTTTCTGTAGGAAAATCCTGAATTAAAATTGTATATGCAACCTTATATCACCTCTTAGTGAACACCCATTATGATAAAGCCCAGCTGTGTAGTCATATACTTATTTGTTCATCCCTCCTTGCCTTATGTAACACACACAAATGGTACTCAGAATGCAAAATAACACCCTGTAGTAAAAGGACACTGTGTGTAGCTCATGTCTCATTCACATCTCTGAAAACTGAAGGAGCTGAAGGCAGGAAGGCCAAGGATTCTTGTTAAGTTTAGGGAGATGAACACTTGGGTGGTAAACTGAGTTCTGACTCACACAAAAGTACATTACGGTTGCTGAATCACTTAAACTAAACTTTAAAATATTAATACTTGTTTGTTCATTTTACATGCCCAGTTTGAACACATGAGATCTGATTCACAGAAGACAAAGCTCCTCTCTCCATTGCTTCTACCAAAGATAGGTTTCTCAGTTTAGATTAATTTTTAAAAATGTCTCCAACTCCATTTCTCAAAGTGCCAGAAATTCGTGACATTCTTTTTTTCTCTCACTTTTCAATCTTCTGTACCACATATTCTATTTTTCTTGAGGCACTAGTTGTTCAGGTAAGGGCACATTTTCCAGTGTTGTGCCTGATTAACCCTATAAATGCGCTCTCAGCTTTCAGTGCTGTCATGTTCAACCATAAGTGCCAGCCATCAGCTGTTATTTAATTCTGGCTGATACATCACAATTAAAACAAACAAACAAACAAACAATACCCACATGTTAAAAAATAAACAAACTAAAAACAAAACCACAAGCCCCCCACCCCGAAAGTATGTTTTGAATTCTTTTTCAATGGAAAGATAGAAAGATTGTCATACAGACAAGGAATGAAAAGGAACAGATAGTGCAAACCAGTGAATTTGGTCATAAGCTGCCTTATCTAACAGTGTTCCCAGTCTTACTTATTGCAAAACTCACAAATAAACACACACTTAATTTTACTTTTTAATTAACCCCTTCAGGAAAAGAACACATTAAAAGAGAAAAAGGGAACAATCTTGAAATTAGGAAAGATGTTTGGGGTACATGAGTTTCTCTATGACTTTTATGCAGATGTCTATTTGTGTATAAAATAGCATGTGAAAATAGTAGCTTAAGGACACAAAGCTTGTTCTTTGATCTGACCTCAGATCAGGATTGTTTCAAAAAGCACAGTATACATGGGCTGAAAGATTGAACTTTACACAGAACAAAGCATTCAGTAGCTAAAAACTCCTCCCTCTCGGAAAGCTCTCTCATCTGACAAAAGCAGGTAAAAAGGGCTCCTTGAAAGTCTTCCCTATTTTTCATTTCATTTCGCCACATAGTGGGTGTATCATTCAGGTACTGTATCTGCTCTCCTTTAAACAGAGCTGTCTTGCTATTATTCCTTCTGTCATTTACTACTGAACTTTTTAACCCTCATTCTGCTCAGACACTTGGAAATTTCAGATGAAAAGGTGGTAAAAGAAGAATTGATTTATCTTCACTGTATAGATAAATAGTGTCTTAAAAGAACTATGAGAGGTAGAAGGAGAACAAGTACGGATTTTTGTTAAAATTAACAATACATCTGTAGAAAAAAAAAGCAAGAAAAATGATAGCATGCAGCAATAAACAGATGAACGAAAGTTCTTTCTAAAGTAACATATTTATCACATGAACTGGAGTGTACTTTAAAAATGTGAAGTAATTCAACTTAATATTGTCTAAGGTATAGCAATTTAAACAAAATAAACCCAACACATAAATGGATTTCAATGATGATAGTTAAGTCTCTAGTGTTTGAGAAATGCAGTTTTCTTCCTTTAATGGTTTAAAAAGGTAATAGTTGGCTAAATTTAAGTAATTCTTTCATTTAGCAGTTATTACTGGTCAACTAATTTTCCCTTTACTGCTTTCATGGTAGACATAAACAACATGTACAAACAAACAAAAACACCCACCACAACCTTATAAACCTATAATTATACTGAATGGTCTCAAAGGGATTACATACAAATTAGCCCTTAAATCAAGCTCAGGCAGCTGTATCTTCAAAAAAGGACCACTAATTATTTTATCATTATTTTATTATTACTGTTGCTATTTTTGCATCTGGTATTGTTTTAGCTGACTTCTGCCAGTGCAGTAGGAGATACTAATAGCTGTTTGCACCTGTTTGCAACTTGAGCTCTGGCTTTCAGGCTGCTGAGTCATAGTGATGGATCTTTGCAAAGCCAGTACCTTAGTGCCGGACTCCAACTATTTGCTTACTACCGGCAAAGAGAAGCTTCTTTATTTTAGGAAAGTGTAAGTGCACTGAAAGTGGTATAAAAAAACCCAAAAAAAACAACTGTGTGTTTCTTCAATACCAGCTCCAGTAGAAAGGGAAGAAAATTGTCTAAGCAATGTGTATATACAGCAGCAGCACTATGCTGAGGGCACAGAAGTTTAATGCAGTCAAGAAAAAGAGATTATAGACAATCAGGTAATCTCAGAATATATTTATTTCTGATTTTTTGGGGGGAGGTGGAAGGGAGAAAGGAGTGGTACTGCAAAGGTACAGGGAAGGGATATGAAATATTGGGATGGAATGGCGTAACTAAAGGCTAGCAAGCCCAGTATAAGTCACAGAGCACTGGCTGTGTAGTACAATATTCTGGGAACCTTAGGAAGCAACTCTATGCTGGTAGCTAAGCAGAAGTGTAGAAGTGCTGGTTCATTCACTTTCTGCCCAGAATTCTTTGCTACTTTTGAGGATAACTCTTAATCATGTTGCAATGGAACTCAGTTGCTGTTCTGCAGAAGAAAAAGTGTAAAAAATGGCAGAAGACACCTTATTTGCATGCATTGGATTGCTCTCAAAATTATCTAAGCGATCCTACTTTTCCTTCTTTTTGAACTCCATTCTTTTTCTGCATACTTTGTTGAGCACTGTTCATAACCAAGTAATGTCATGAACTTTCCCTCATTTCAGTCTAGCATCAAGCGTTCAACTGCTCTTGGAGGAAACTTCCAGCCAGAAGGTAGAAACTAGACACCAATGAATAAATACTTCCTGGGATTCTGTGAAAACAGCATTATTCCAAGCTCTTTCTAGCTTGTTAACTATTCCAAACATGCACCCCTGCCAAACCTCTTGCACCTCTTACCCTCTAGTGCTCACTTCATCTTAATGGATTGTAAGGGGAAAAGTGACAGAAGCATACTTTGGTGATTCCATAGGTAAAACTAAGGTTAAGTTCTTATGAACCAGTTAATTTTCACAATATTTACAATGCTAGCTATAGGAGGAAGTAATTTATTTACATTTTCTGATCCCCTCAGCACTGTTCTAGACCTGGTCTGGAAGCTGCCCCTAAGCCCTGAACCTTTCAATGTTTACATTTGCCAAGTGTATCATAATGACTTTTTAATTCACTTACAGAATAACCAGTCAATACATTCACACTGAGAGGAAGAACACACATATTTGCAAGTTTACCTTATTCCTAGTTCTTGGAATCTACTGAACAAAAAATACATAAAACACATTGTCCAAAATGTACATGTTCTGATCCTCTAGATGTGTCAACAAATAACTTAAAACTCAGATCTATTGTACAACTCTGGATCATTAAAACACTATCCTTTAACTTTTGTTGTTGTTATTTCAGGAAGACATATGCGCTCAAAAGTACATAAACAGTAATGGAAACTGAAAAGCAACAACAAAATAGGATTGTTATTCACGCCTTGATTTTGCAAATATGTTTTGATGTTAAATATCGTTAAAAAAAGCCTTAGTCATTCAACTGTATTTATACATGCAGTACCTAGAGCTATGCAAAATTTAAGTGCACCATCCAAGGAAACACACCTCCCACATCTGAAACCTCAAGACATGACAGTTTGTGATACTATAATGACAATATGATTGAGTTTATTGCCACGTGTACATGCAACTTTGTACAGTTAAGTTGGTCAGTTTTCACACTAAAAGCTCCAATTTCTTGTATTTTTTTTTAATCTTTAAAGACGTCCTTTATTTTGCTTTTTTGTTTGTATTAAACCTTCTCAGATGTATAGCTCTGCTCCTGGGAGCCAAACATAGCAGGGGAAGAAAATTATGAAATGCCAAAACAAGCCTAGTGCCAAAATATAAAGCAAGCAAGGAACCATAGCTGGTTATATATATTTTTAAACTTTGGACAGTGTTCTTTTTGTATTTCATAACAGAAGTTGAGAGCAAAGAAGAAAGGGAGCATTTCTTTTAATTTTCTGGAAACACTGAGGAAGAGATAAAGAACAGGAACAAAAGAAAGAAACGGTCAGGGCAAGGGGAGAATCTTTGTGTGAGGATGCGAAGAAGGCAGGCTGGTGCCCTCACCAGTCTTTTATACAGCAGGGCATCCTCTGGCTGGTCAGAGTAATTTTTGTAGAGTAATAACCTGACAGTATCTCCTGCCTCCTGACCTGGATGAAAAGAGATGGGGTCTACAAAAAAAAAAAAAAAAAAAAATAGTGCGTGAAGAAGAAGCGGGGAGGAGGAAGTACGGCAGGGCAGTATTGGGTATTGGAAAATACTGGCTGGACTGCTCCATCACAGTGTCTGGTTCACAGATGTGCGCTTCTATTCCTCTCTTAATTTATCTCTTGTGTCTCTTCCTTCTATTGCTGAAGCAGTAAATAAGTTAGTTTGTGTGTGATTGTTAGCTGAGAACATTTTGGGGGCCAGTGAAGTGAGGACACAGCCGAGGCGGCGGGTTGTGGCCTGGCAATGCTGAGCAGGTTTTGCTTCAGCTGGAGCAAAGCAGCTCTCAGCCCCAGCCGCCGCTCCCTGCGACTGCTGCGTTTGTTAATAAGGAGACATGCGAGGAGAGCTAAAAAGGGAAAAGCAAGCGTCTTGAGGGAACTCTCAGCAACAGTAGCACAGTCTCCTCCAGTGTATTTTTTGTACGTTAAAGGAAAAGGGAGACAGAGAGCTGCTATCCGGCCAGCCACGGAGCTGCTTCAGGGCCGCACCTGAGTCCGGAGGGGCTCGACCCTAAGCACTTCCACCACTGCGGGCAGCTGCGGTGCCGAGGGAGGCTGCACAGCCGGGGTCAGCCCGGCTGGAGCCCATTGCCCTGCACCACGCTACCTGCGCCTGCGGGCTGCTCCCGGGAGCGGACCCAGCGGTGAATGGCCCCCTCCGAAAACACTTGATTCCCGCCTCGGCCAGTAACTTTGTGATGGGAAGCATCAGCCCTGCCGCTGGAAGGACGGGAGGAGGGAGAAGCCGTGCAGCTGGGCAGAGGCCCGGAAACAGAAGCAGTAACGGATGGGACCCGTGGTACCTGTCCTCTCCCCCGCTGCACATGGGAACCGCTCTCCGGAGGAAGCCGGAGCAGCGCTGCTCAGACATGACTGGGCGCAAAGTGACTGCAACCTCGGCGCTCGGCACGGAAGCACCCCGAGCTGCGCACACACCGGAGCAGGAGTGGCACAGGGGAACCCCCCCGCCGCCCACGTTACACCGGCAGCAGCGGTGCCCTGGAGCTGGCGTTACAACAGGGGATGCCCCTGCCTGCCTTGTCTGCCTGCCAGGGTACTACGCGCACCCACGCTGAGCCGAAGCTGCGGGAGGGGCACCCCCGCACACACGGAGGAATCAGGGCTGGCATCCCGTGCAGACGGCGAGCCGGGCGGCGGGCTACCCCTGCCGTGCGCGCACACGCGGTACCCCCGCGAGCAGTCCCCCATCCCCCGCCGATCAGCGGGAGGGATAACCCGGGCGCACACGCCTCGGAGCCCGGTGCTGCACCGGGGCCGCCGCCGGGGGCACCTCACCCCTCGCCAGGGCAAACCCCGGCGCCCCGCTCCGCCCGCCGCCGGCCCCACTCCCGGGGGCGAGCGGCACTGCAGCGGCGGGGCCGGCGGCGCCGCGGCCGGAGGGCAACAGGCGGGCGGGCGGTGTCAGGCGATAACTTCGCGCTCCGCCGGCGAGCAAGTTGCGCTGCCGCGCAGGACGCGCCCGCCTCCGCACCCCGCCCGCGCGGCCGGCTGCGTGCCCGCGCTCGGCGGCAGAGAGTGAGCGGAGCGGAGCGGAGCGGGCTGGGCTCGGGCTGGGTCCGCGCCCGGCGCCGCCGCTGCGCCCTCCCGGCTGCGAGTCCGCCCGGCTCCGGATCACGTGGCGGTTGCCGGAGGCAGAGACTAGAGAGGAGAGAAAAAAAAAGCGCCTCATTCCTTCTTCCACCGCCATACTGTATTTTATAGTAACTCTCATTTTTATTCCTCCCTTTTACTCCCGCTCGGTGAGTACCTTTCTGCTGACATTCTTGTCCTCTTTTTTTGTCCTGTTTTTTTTTTCTTCCTTTTGTTTTTTTTTTTTTTTTTTTTTTTTTTTTTTTTTTTTTTTTTTTTTTTTTTTTCTTTTTTTTTTTGCGCGGGGGGAGCGGCACCTGCCCAGGGCAGCGGCGGCGCGGAGCGCTGGGCGGCGGCGAAGCCGGGCGGCTGCGGCGGGCGCGGAGCGGAGCGGAGCGGGCTGGGCTCGGGCTGGGTCCGCGCCCGGCGCCGCCGCTGCGCCCTCCCGCTTTGATTATTGTTTAAATGGATTTGATCTTTTGCTGATGACAAGTTTTTTTTCCTAGCATGCGATGGTTACTAAACTGTGAGCAAAAGGTGCTGCTGGGGCCGGGAGTCACTGGGAATGAAAAATGATAATATTAATAACACAGACTTGCCAGTCCAGCAACAACTGATATACATTTAGTAGCTATATATCTATATATGCAACTGGTTTTGTTGTGGCACAGAAAAGCGATGTGAAATATGATGCTTATTTTTTAAAGATAAGAGAAAAGGCATGTTTCTAACTCTTTTTGCAGAGGATTTTTTTTCTGGTGTTGCTTTATTTTTATTTTTGGGTGTTTTTTTTAAGGGCTTTTTTTTTTTTTTTTTTTTTTTCCTTAAAGAGATGGGAATTGCAAATGCATTTTACAGCAGTGTTTACACAGTTTGTTATCTTGCAATACTGGTGGAAGCCACAGAGCAAGATGTTAATTTTATTATTTTTGTTACTGTTTCTTTTTTTTTTTTTTTTTTTTTTTTTTTTTTTTTTTGGCAGTGCAACCAGCAGGGTTTTTTGGTTTTCCTCTTCTTCAGTTTTTGATGCCTGTTTATAATGTGAAACTTTTCTTGCAGTATGTTGCAGTCACCATTTTTAAATACTTTTTTTCCTCCCTAAAGATAACAAAGCAAAACAGAAAGCCAAAGAGATGATCCTTACTTTTGCACATTTTGCACCTTCACTTTTTATTCTTTTGCCAGCAGTGTTTTATGATGGTTATTGTTATCATGATGATGATGATGATAGATATATACATATAGACAAATAAATACATTTTCAAATGATGGCAGTGGAAGGTTTTCCTGGAGAATGAAGTGCGGTTTGGTTTCCTTGTCAACGGAAGATGAAGTGAACAACTGAACATCTCCCCAGTGCAGGTACTTCATCTCCTTGTAGGCGTTTCCACACTGTGTAAATTACATTGTGAGATTTTTTTTTTTTTTTTTAAGAAATCTCCTTCCACTCCTTTCTAATTGTGTCTGTGCAATACACATGAGGACTGGACTAAATATCTCTGCCTTGTGATTGCTTGGATGTGTGCAAAATGTTGCACTAATTGAGCCTAGGTCAGTTAAAGCTGAAGAGAGGTGTTTTATGTGCTGTGCTGTATAGAGGGGAAGTAAGCTGGGGAAAAAAAAAATCCAGACACCCCTCCTCTCCTCGTTGGATTTTAAAAATAATCCCAAATAAACAAAACAGCCAAAAGTAAAGCCCAAACTGAAACTGGATGGAATCTTGAGATCCTCAGTACGAATACAGATGCTCTCAGGACTTTAGACAAAAACAATAGCTCTGGCCATGTATTGTGGTGACTCGTGTGTTTTTGTGTGTCTGTTTAAATTTATCCATTACAAAATAGCTGTGGAACAGCAAAGGAGGCTCCCTCGGAGAGCTGGCTCGCTGCCACATGAGGCATATTTTGTAGCCCTAAGGGCAGAAAACCCTTATATCCAACTTCTGCTCCTCATATTAAAAAGGCGTAAACAAGGCAGCAGGTTGCCTCTTATGAGTCTAATTCATTGGGATGAGATTAATCAGAAGCTGATATTTGCTTGAAGGTGGTTCGTTTCTTTTGATGATCAAATAGTACCACTGGCTGACAAAGAATGGGAAACTGTTACTTTCCGTGATGGTTACTGAGAGTTCAGGATTGGAGGAGAAACTGTTACTTTTCACTGAGAGCACTTAAATGCTTAACAGAGGCTGCCCCTGATGTACAGACAGGATATTGGTTCTGTAAAACACAATTTGGAAAGATTTTTCCAGATGACAGGGTAGGTTGGTTTGGGGTTTGTTTATTTATTTTATTTATTTTTCCCTCCAGAGAAATATATGGCAAAATATGCTAAAGTTCAAGAGCTGAATGTTCTGTGATGTTCTCTGTTGTTTACTTTATTGTGATGGGATTGCTAACTGTATTTTATATAAAGAACATTTAAGGATCTAAAACTGACTATAAAGATATGCCATGTATTCAGATGTGGAACCTAAAGTAAGTTACAGGGGATATATTTCTTTTGTCATTGTCATGTAAGCAAATATAATTCAGAGAATTACAAATGCATTTGGAAATTTGAGGCTTCTGATGCTTATGTTTATATTCTTGCAATGTAACAGCTTCCTTTAAAGTAGAAAGTGTAAGTGTATACATCATGCAATTAGTCACGTTGAAAAATAAATAAATTCATTTATCTTTGTAGAAACATAACTATTATGTGTTTACACTGGCTTTTTCCAGTTTTACTGTAATAAAAATATTTTGCACATATTTATGCATGAATTCTGCTCTGACATGTTAAAATACTTTTGGCAGCATAACAGGGTCAATAATTCATGCGTCTAAAAACCAGTTGAGATATTTCCGTGATAGATTTTGATGACTTTTCTAAAATAGTTATAATCTGTTGGGTCATTATACCACATTTTAAGAAGACTCAGCCTGCTTATTTTTCATTATTTAATTTAAAAGCAAGCCATTAAAAAACAAGAGAGATTGAAACTTTATTCTCCACCCCTCTATTTATTTCCATCCCTCCTTTTATTTAAATGAAGTGTTTTCTTTAAATTAGGTGCAACTCCCAGAAGTAAAATATTTTGATACTGCTAAAGCACTGAAATAAAGTACCTAGGCTAGCAGTTTCCAGAATGATCCTTTTGTCCTTTCTTTTAATATTGCAGGTGTGTTGTGTGAGTAATTTTGTAGAGATAGTTGCTGAGTGAAGAGCTATTCCTGCTCACCTAGTCTTATCTGGAAGTCTGAGAAAGTGCATTCCTAAAACTTTCTACTTAGCGCCGTTTTCATCCACAAAGCACCTGTTGTCTGAGTAGTATGGTAATTAACATACATACATTTCATTTGCAGCATTCTGAGGTTGTGGGAGTTCATATATATCAAGCAGCCTTGGGACCTTAAAATAGGAATAAAGGAGCCAATTTTGAAAGAGGATCCTTCTACCTCTGTGCAGTATGTGGGCAGAGCAGGATCTGGGTTGATGGAATTGGTTTTGGCTTGGTGCTTCTATAGTTATGCTGTGACTAATGTTTTAGAAAGCCCTAGTTAATGTCAAAGACAATTGTCCTTTTGTGCTTTTGAGATGAATAAAAATTTTGCCTACAAATTGCAGCTTTGTATCTGCAAGTGATGATATCATTATATTCCTTATATAGTATGGGATATAGTCATACTGTCCTAGCTTCTGAAAGTAATGGGTGTCTAGACTGAAATGACATCTTCTATTTTTCTTTACATCTATTTTGGTATTCAGGACAGTACAGGGATTTAAGATATCTTTATAAAGGGTTGTAAACTGAACTCTATGGAAATCAGTTTTTCTTTTCTTCTTCCATAACAAACTATTATCAGTATTTACTTGCAAATGAAGAAGAACAGGTGAACAGAAACGAGAAACTGTATAGCATCCAGTGTGCTGACTCATGAATATGTGGTTTTAGCTGCTGTAGTGGCCTGAACTGGTAAAAGAAGACTATCTTCTTATGTTTTTCAATATGGGAGCTAGAACTAGAGTGGCCTGCAGAGTCATGAAGTCTGTTTGCTGTGATACTAGGCTGATCTTCTTACTTTGTTCAGATTCAAAAAACTCTGGTTTGTATTTAGCTTGGTTATCACTCTCACTGCACCTCTTGAAGGTGGGGCATAGCCTCACTTTTCGTGCTTTTAGAAACTGAATTTCTATCCTAAATTTATTTTCAGATGGTTAATATATATATATATATATATATATATATATTTTTTTACAGTAAGGCTCCTTCTCCATGTCTTTGCTTTTCAGCAGCTCCTTTTCCCTCACGATTTCTGGGCTTAACTGGGAGAGGTTCCCAAAAGTGTGGCTGGTGCTGTGAGGGGATGTTGATACAGGCTCTGTCCAAAATCATGCTGCGGCAGAAACTGAGAAACTGCATTCAAATCCTCTTCTGCCCAGACTGATCTGTTCTGCTTTCAGCTGAAAATATGGCAGTCTGATTTCTGTATCTCACATCAGCCCAAACATTTCCACCTGAAGCCACACACACAGCCATGCCTTCTGGTGAAAAGGGGTTTGCACCATGTGGACCTTCTTTCACTCTGCCTAACCAACCTGAATTTCTTTGGTTGCAGTGCAACAGAAAAGAACTCTTGGGAATTTCTTCTGCAACACTCTGGTTTTTTAACTCTCAAGAGTTTTCTACATATTGTCTTAATAATTTGTATTCTTACTGGGGAAGGGAATGTGAATATGTTTGAGGGGATACTGTATCACAATCTTTTATCAGGAATAAACATGAAAGGTGGCTACAGTGTTCTTTAAAATTTTTACCTTATTAGAGTCTTTGCAGGTCACTTATATGTTAGCTCTCTAGCCTTCTAAAGCATTGTTCTATGGCAGTTTGTTTCTCCTTCATAGTGTAATTTTCCTTATTTTCTTCCTTCCCTGCATTTTGGGTTTTAAAAGATAAAAAGATAAAAAAGCTTAATAGTGTTTCAATTGTAGGATTACAAAGACTGATAGGTCTGCCCTCAGATGAACGTTTTAACTTCCCTTGGTCTTAGAGGACATGGTGCTCTGTCAAATTCTGAAGGCAAATCCTGTATGTTTTATGTACTTACAGAACATCTGAACAGAAGGCTAAAGTTGAGTATTTCCTGATGAAAAATTATGTAATCTGTGACACTGTCAACATAGTTATCCAGTTTGTAGTTCCCTAGACCTCAGGTCCAGACTGACAGAAGAAAACAAAATGCTGATTGTAAATGGTATAAGGATTGAAGTGCAACATTTTGACCTTTGTGAAGGTACCAATCTTATTTTTATGATCTTTAAACAATTACAGGAGTAAAATGGCTTGAAGATTATTGTTTTGCACATACCCACATTAGAATAATTTGTGCCTTTTCCCCCATTTTTTTTTCTATTTCAAAATGACACTAATCTCTATAATGTACTTAATCTTTCAAAAGCATTTATACCACAGCTTTGGCAGTATTTCTGAGAAAGTTTATTTTTGTACAATGAAGTGTGATTTCTCATCTCAATGAATCATCTGCCAACAATTAAAAAAAAATTATCAAGTAGACCTTCAAATTACTAAGTAAATTTCAGGTTGCTTAGTATGAATAAAATAACATGTTTTCATCATTGCTGTATTCTGGAATAAAAATATAGATATGCAGATGAATAGACAGAATTACAGAGAGATTTTTAAAGATGTTTTAATGTCATAGAGAATTAACAAAAATCTTGTGTTGATTATCCTTCAGGGGTTAAACAATACTTTTGTTTAATACCTAAGAGTTTAACTTTCTTGGTTTTGGATTTATGCAGATCTACGTTATCTGCTGCCCCTTGACAAAAGCTACAGAGTTAATAAGTTGCCTCTCTGGTACATCACTGTGTGTCTCCTGGCTCCTTACATCCTGGCTGGCCTGCTAGGGTGCTGGGCCTCAACCATTAGGCAGTTGCATTTCTGTTTCAGGAACAGAGCTGTTGTGGTTTCTTTGTTTGTTTGTTTGTTTTGGTTTTTTGTTTTGTTTTGTTTTGTTTTGTTTTTCTCTGATACAGTTATGATAGTCAGCAGAATAATTTCTGTCTGACTGGATTGGCAGAGGTTTGAAGAAGCAGAGGGGGATTTCTTATGAGTGATGACCAACAGTGGGTGTAAATGTGGTGGAATATCGATGACACTCCCCAAACTCTTTACTTTTTTTTTTTCCTTTGTACACTCACAAGTCTTTCTCCTTAAATACCCAAAGATCTGATTAAAATTGGTTTACACCGGTGGTCCTTTCCAGGTAGCCTCCTCCTGATGCCAGTGATTATTGCCTGTACTAATGTGCAGTGTCTGAGCAACCAAGTTAAGGTGGAGCTCTGGAAAGAGCTCATGCTTTCTGTAGTTAATTTTATGGTCCTCTGAGAACAGATTGTAGTCCTTTGGACAGGCAATAGTTTATAAAAGGCAGTACAGGCCATTATTATTTAAAGAACAAGAGACATAAAGAATACAATGATAACTCTTGAACCTCCGTGACTATTGAATAGCCTGGTGAAAGTCAGGTCCCTGTCTTCCCACTGTGCCCCATACCAACAGCCATTTTTTCAGCCTGTTCAGTCACATTGGTTGCCTTCTTCAAGGTCCTCCCTTGAGTCAGTCATGTGCTTTGTGGTGTTTAGGATCAACAAACAGGGGATATCTGGCACAAATCAAGTATTAATGAGATTCTTAATCTGACTGAAATGAGGCTAAATTTGTTTTGTAGGAAAGCATCACATCAGTAGAGTTCATTGAGTAAAAATGTGTCTCTGTTTCTCCTCAGAGTTTTGTGTAGAAGGTGAGCAGGTCCTATTGTCAAAGAGATGTGACACACATTGTTAAATCAGGGTCACTTTATGATTTGTAGGAGGCACTGCACATGTGTACCTTGCATGCAGTATTTTTATATTCTATTTTTATATAATTTATACTTTTAGACTGACTGAAGAATTGGAGTTTCTGTCTCAAATAATTTAGTTTGCATGGTGTTGACAATGCTACTTTTCCTTTCTGTTTTGTGTTATAATGGAGTGCAAAAGCACTAAAATATTTACACTATCCTAGACATGTTCTTTTTTAGAACAATACAAATGAAAGTAACAAAGATACCCTTGTGAATTTCTGCACACCAGGCCTGCACTCTAGGCTTACTGCATGCTAACAGCTCTTCTTGTGGGCACAGGGAGTTACAGTAATAACTCACTGACTTTTACAATGAAACACTGTGCATTTGGTAATTGCAGCAACATGCTTCTGAGCTTGATCTGTAATGCAAGTCACTGTTTATAAAAGAAAATTCATTCTATCTAGTTACAATATTTTATCACATGATCCTTCACACTATAAATATTAGAATAGAAGTAATATAAGATTTAAAAATGTGCTGTGCAAACTGTCATGCAGTGTCTATGAAACAGGCCCCCTGAAGGTATAATTAAAACAAAACTTCCTTTTTGGTACCTTTAAAAGGGATTAATGCTACTGTTTTCTAAGTAGGACACACACGTACATGCTACCCATTTTTCGTCTTGTATTTGCCACTGATTTCACAGGATAAAACCCAACACTTGAGGTATTGCACAGTAGGTCAATTTTCTAATGTGCTCTTCACTGCATAAATTCACATCCACTTTGTTTTCTTTTTCCCAAACTGAAGAAGAAGGATGCAATTAGGTTTTCCTCCTGCCTATACAACTTCCAGTTAAATGAGAGTTCTTTAAATGATACAGTTACAAGATTGGCTCTGGAGAGGTTAACATCTTCTACTTGGACATTTGCAAGCTGTAGACAATTAATGTACATTATGAATAATGAAAAGAGAAACTGCATTTATGCCACTTTGGCTTTATGGCAGTAGTTTATCAGGACATTGATGCTATTTTTATTGTTTATTATTTTATGAAAAAAGCATGCTGGTTTACCATTTGTCAGCATGTGCCCTCTTCCAGTAGGTGCTGTAGAAATAGAAAGGTGCAGAATTAGGGCTTGGTGCTATTAAAATCAGTGACACATATGCTGGTCAAAATTTCATGTCAAACCATTTTTTTTTCCTGTGGATTTTTGATGAAGTGGTTCACACAAAAGGCTCTATTCATCTCACTTAACCTTGCTGTTTAAAAAATAGGGTTTTAGAACTAAGCTAGTCATCATTTTAGCCATCTAAAAGTTAGTCACTGAAGTCTAACACAGTAGCTCTAGGCTTTGTAGGTAACAGAGATAAATATTCCCTTCCTGCAGAGAATTACGGATTACATCCCAACAGAGGCACCTATGGACAGCTGAGATGAACAGCCTTCCTAAAACACCTCTCTCTTTGCACTGATGAGAGAGAACCTAGATGGCCCATTTAAAACAGATTCCTAACTTTTTGATGGATGCAGTTAAAGGAGATGAATCACAAGCTCCCCAATCCTCCACTTCTTCAAATTCTAATTTTGCAATGAAATTTTTGGTTAATTTTTTTGGGGTTTTTTTTGGCCACTAGAATCTTCATGGCTTTAAAGTTTTTACTTGAATTTATTTTCAACTTCTCCAGCAATTCTTTTCACAGGCATATAAATATGTTTTTAAATATTTTGAATCAGTTCCAGGCTTTGACAAAATTCTTAGGAATTTCTGATAGGACCAAGATTTCACATCTTTTTTGTACTGCTTCACCCAGTTTTCTGTCTTTTTATAATGTCATCCAACAATAATTGATCCTTCAATGAGTTCTCCTCACAGAGTCCTATTTTAAAACCCAGAGACTTAAGCTGTTGCGTACAATCATGGACTTCATTTGAAAACCTTTGAATATTATTGAAACACAACAATGATGTGGGTGGCAATGGAATCAGCTAATTGTACTGTATATATGAATCATTGTAAGATATATTTAAAAAATAATTAGTACATCAACAGCAGAGGATCTGAATTTGATGTCTCTGAAGTTGGTCTTGAAACTATAAAAGGCTTGTTTAGTTTGTGAGCTGAGGTCATCCAGGCAATGTAGGGGAAATATTTTGCTATTGATAGCATGCTGCTGGTATCTTCATGTGCACAGTACATGAAAAACCTGTACTTTTGAATACCAGATAGATTTTAGTTTTCCCTGTCTCAAGTAATTTTTTAGAGAACACTGGAATTTTATAAGACTGTTAATGTCTGTGAAATCACCTCTTCTATACAGTTTACTTCAGTGCCTTTCTTCAGATCTGTCCCAAGTCATTGTGTGTAGCAGGATGCCAAGCAACGGCCGATTTGTGACACTACACAATATGTTGTGATATCGTCCTCTTTTTCCACAAATTTTGAATTCAGCTATTTCATTCAATATATGTTTGCCTTTCTGTAAGATTTTCTACAGGTACTGAAATATATGAAAGTAGCGTACATGTTTCCACCATGGGTTTTGTCTTCTTGGCCTGGCACTAGCTGGGTGCCTGTGCCGACGTCATTAAACTGCTCTCACAGGCTATGTTTTTCAATGACAGCATAGTATGAAACCAAACTAAAGCTGAATCCAAATTAGAAATGAACCATTTGGTATTATAGGAGTAAGCACGAAACTCAGCATAGTGAGAGTTAATTGCCCAAATACCACAGTATTACTACCATGATAAAGTAAGGTGCAGCTGTAAGCTCTAAGAGTTGTAATATAATGGTTTGCACAGACTCAGAAATCTTACAGACTTGTCAGAATTGAGAAGGGAAGTTAAAAAGTTGGACTTCTCAGCACTTTGAAATAACTGCTTCAAATAAGCACAGTCATATTCGCTGGGGACTATAAACTGTTAGTTGCAGCTACCGTGTCACGTTACACACTTCATCACCTCTTGGTCTTTCTTCTTCACATTCTATTTATATTTCAAACCTAGGGTTTTGTACTGTCCCTCAAAAATGCGTTGTCTGAGCAGTGTTCACATAAAACAGATTTACAGATTTACAAGGCTAAAACCCTTTGCTGACTTCATGAAGTTTTCGCCTCTTTTCCTGCTTTCATTTATGCACCATAACATTTCCTTTTTCACTCTTGTGTCTCTGCTCGGAGTTAGGAGCACAGTGTTGTCACAGGAACATAAAGGTCTCATGACCATAGATTGTCAGAACACAGAGAGGCCCAACTGAATTTCTCAGGGAGTGTAGGGCATATAAACCAAACACAAATTCAGTATCTCTGGTCTCTCTCTGCCTGCTGCTCGGGGTGAGTAGGTAGTCTAGGCACCTTGACTGAGGGTCACACATTTGGAGACAGGCTTTTGAAAGGCAAGATTACAAGAAAAATAATTGCAGTTCAGTTTAAGGAAATAAACTATTTCAGGGATGCCACATTTATTTATTTTTAATTTGTCGTACAAATTAATGTCATATATAGTGTGACATTTCATCTCAGAAATTTAAAAATGGGTTCAGAAGTTCATGATAGTTGGTCACAAATATTAATGAATGTTGTAAATGCTCATCATAATCCGAATAGGACTGGCTACTTTACACCCTCAGGTCTTTTAAGATCAAAGTTGACCCAGCTATGGAGATCACACTGATCTGCATTGATAGAGAAAAGTGTGTTTTCAAATGTTGGGTGTGTTTATTTGAATTTCTGGGTCTTTTTTGTCTTTTATTTGTAATTTTTTTTTTTTTTTTATTTCAGACTTGCTGGACCTTTCCTCCTGCTCTGGACCTTTCACCTGGTGTCAGTACAGCTCAGGATAAATGAAAAGGAAGCAATAGGAGAGGGATGGAACAGGGGAGAGGAGAAGAAAGAGGAGGCAAGGCAGAGATAAAAATGGAGAAAAAAATCCCAGTGATTCAGCTAAGGCTTGAGACAATGGGGATGTTTTCAATCCCCACTCTTCCTTACCTTCCCCTCTAGCACAGGCTTCACTCCCTCTCTACTTTGGCTTTCATCACCACTACAGATATTTCACAAATTTCTTTTTTTTTTTTTTTCCTTAAAGAATGAAACCACAACAATTAAAGTGTTGCAAACAAGAAAATATACCCACCTTCTCACAAAATATAAGATGACACAATTCATGTAAGTGGTTCTTGAAGTAGGATTACTTTCCTCCTAGTAGTCTTTGACTATGAAAGAATGAAATGGTTTAATAGTTCAGGAGCAAGATGAAGCTTAGATTTCTTGTTTCTTTTATACTCAACTTCAACCCTTTAAATCAGTTTGTACATGAGTCTGTGTTTCAGTTTTATTCATCTGGATCCAAAACCAGACTTTCTATTGGTGTTTCTTTACTTCTTTTTTACCTCCCCTTCTTTCAAATCTTTCTTCCAGGGGTTCTTCTTACTCCTTATCCTCTTAGAGAAAGTATAAATTAAAAACTATTCCTATTCTTTCATTTAGTTTCAGTTTTGAAGTGCATTATTCAGCTTTGTAGTTCAAGTACTCCCACCAGAGTAAAGAATGCTATCTGATATTTTCCTGGGCAGTGTGACTGTCAGAAAAGATGCAGGGACCTCGTGACTCAGTGCTGGTCTGGCTCTTGGCTTGGTCCCAGTGCTGTGTCTTTCTTCCCAGCTGGAAGGTAGGCCACTGTGAAGGTGGAGGACTAAAAGGACGCTTAGGCTAAGCCTCTTTTCAGTCCTTGCAGGTACTTGCTTCCTCTCAGCTGTTCCCACCAGGAATCCCTTACATCTCACAAGGTGGCTTTGGGAGTGTTAATAGAAAGGGTAGGCTCAGTAACTGGTCTTCCTAAGAAAGTATTTCCTAAATCTAGAGCTTAAATTGGTCCTGTGGCTCCCCTATACCAATCTGCCTGATACAAAAAAGGCAAAGGTTAGCTACTGAGTCAATGCAAAACAAGACCCAGTTGTAAATTTGAAACCTTAATTCTTTAAATAGAAAATGCTAAGAATTCCCAAGCCCTTTTTAGATACTATGATCAATTAAAGAAATTGAGTAGAGAAAGGTGTTAGACTTCAACATATTCTAGATGGATTTATTACAGATGCTGGTGGAACAGGTCCAGAGCAGAACAGTTGGGTCCAAAAGGCTGAAATAATTTTTATATCCTAAAAAGACTTTTAGGAAAAAAAAATCTAAATACTATAGATCAAATGCAAACATGCTATTTAATACATGAATGAATAAAAATTACATAAACCTCCAAGAAAACAACTGTTTCTTTCAGGGATTTTATGTTTAAGCATATGTTAAATTTTATTAACCTTTAGGAGAACTTGATTTTAAAACTTCATAAAATATGTACTACAAATTGATGCAACTGACTATTGCCTCATTAATTGACAGGAAATGTTAAATTTTGTTGCTATTGATGTCTGCCTGATATATTGTTTTTATGTGTTTAGAATTGGATTGTTAGTGCTCAATTTACTTGAGTCACACATTTGAATAGCAAGTTTCTCATGTCAGTGGGGTACTCAGAGCCTCTGAACTTGGTATTTCTGATCTCTGGGCAGTCTCTGTGAAAAGTGGGAGCCCTTTGGAAGAATTTGGTGAGATACCCAGATCCCCCAGAGAACTGTACTGGGGGCTGTGACCATCCCACAGGACAAACAGGAGCTCCTCCACGCACCACGACGTGCATGGCAGAGACCATGTCCGTCTCCCTGCTACAACTACTTTCAACAGTTTGATTTCCTGGGATTTTTTAAAGTGAGAGAGTTTGTAGAAGACTTTCATGGGCCTTCAGAAAGTTTGGTGTGAGGTGGAGTTTATTTGTTTAAAGGCAGGTAGCACTGGTGCAGGCAATGTGCATACCTCTTAGAGCTCCAGGCTGTGTTTTTCAGCCTTAGGTGTTATTTAAGGTCAGTTAAGGGAAGCCTACCTTAACTTTAGGTAACTTCACTGACAGTACAAGAGGAGTTATGCAATTTGAGACTTGTCCTCTACTGCTGTTGAAATGTAATGCAATGTATCCCATGCTTCAGAATTTGGAGTCATTTGCAAAAGAGAGGACTCTGACTTTCTTGTTCCTTTGAGTAGATATTCTGAAAACACTGGTGCTGGTGAGCTCATAAGACTGCCCACACAAGCAAGATGAAGGAGCTGTGCAAACAGATCTGAAGCAAATGTTTTGCAAAACACAGGTGAACTGATGATGTCTTTCTCACTGATTCAAATCTTTTGTCTGATCTCAGTCCTTTCCATTCTATCATCTCTGCCACAAATATTAGCTATTTTAACTTTGTAGTTTACTTTGCAACACTTATGTGTGCAACAGAATAATTTCGTATTGCAATTACCATTTCACTTCAAAAGGTAACTACTGTATAATCCATAATCATCAATTTCTTTTATGACCAGCTCTTTACTGTTATGTTTTACAGCTTTTCAGTGCATCAGTAAAGCATCTTTATAGAAGTACAGTGATAGAGTTGGCACCTTTGATTCTTGGAACTTCCTAATGAAAATTTCAAAAGTCTTGATCCTTTCCTGAAAGAGTAATGCTACTTACATATAAACTTTAAACTTTATAAACTCTCTCTTTCAAATTAAATACTTTGTGAACTCTGGAAAGTGACATATTATGTATTTATTGGTATTGGTTGCTTCATGTAACATGTATGTTTTGAAATAAATTGCTTTATTCTCCTGGCATTAAACTTTGAATTAAAATTCAAAGAAAGATTTCTAAATTATGATACTTGCCTCTCAACTGCTGCTTACAGTGCAACAAGCAGTTCTGCCATCTTTTGAAAACTGAGAAAATAGTGAAAATTTTGAAAGTCAAGAGAATTTTGGGGTTAAAAACCTGAGTTCAGCACCTTTGTGAAAGTTTTATTGCATGTGGAATGTAGATTATTGCACATGACAGCTTAGACAGTCGTCTGTGCACCTGCTGTAATTAGTGTATATGTGGCAATCTCTGTTTGCCCTGGAAAAGAGAATTGCGGGGAAAACAAGGCTGAATGAAGGTTGCTATCATCATCAAGAAGATATTTCACATACAAAAGATACTTTAAGTAAATATACTAAGGACAAGGCATACCAGGTGCTCTTTGAACATAAAATGTGTAGCTCTCTATGTGTGGCTTGTAGCAGCTCAGACAAACTGGGAGTCAGGTATTGCTCTCACTGGCAATCGTGCAACACTTTGAATATTTGTCCGCCTGGGTTGTGACATGAGAGGGTTTTTTATCTGCAGATGTAATTTCTTAAAGATGAGATATTGTGCACAATATTTTCTCATGGAAGCACCTTTCTTTTTTTCCCATGTATTTTGAGTAGTACAGCACATACCATGATATGTAGAAGGTGCTCCTATGTACCTATATCCATGGATACTCCTGCTCTTTCAGTGAAGCTTATGACAATGCTTTGTTATTGGATTCATTGGAAGCAAGATCAGCCTTCTGTTTTCAATACAGTAGGGATACAGCAGGATTTGTTTCTTAAATGTGGAATAGGGTATTAGTGCAATAGAATAGACACTCTGGTACCTGTTGAATCAGGGGTTTTGATGACACTAGAAAAATTTGCTTTAATATAAAATGTTCAATGCTATTTTTCCTATGAAATTAGTTGCTATATAGTTTTTCTGGTACACTAAAATTGAAAAAGAGCTCATATAATGGTTCAAATAGCTCATTCTGTTTCTGCTGGTAGTAAAGAATAAATTATTTTCAGAAGAAGCTAGTTTGTATTAGAATACATAGAATAGTAGAATAATGCGATAATAAATTAGACTGAAATGTTTATAGTTAATTTTATAGTTTGTTTTATAGTTTATTAGTATTAATAAGCTGATGCAGGAATTGATGTCTTGTGCAATTAGATATCAGGACAGATCACATTGTCATACCAATTGTCATAATGATCATGTCAACTAACAACAACTTTATATTCTGTAGAAAAACAAAATCTTAATATATACTGTAGAAAATATGCTTAAAGCAGGAACACATTTTTTTCATAATAAAAACAAAAAATTGCAATATTTGCAAGAAGGTGAAGTAGGAATACATTATTAGATCAATATTGCAGCTCATATAAAGCTCCTGAAATCATTTCAAATGACAGGAACTTATAAGTTCCTAAATTCTGGTATTTCCTACTTTGTATTCCTTGACTTTGCCAACTTACTTATCTTTTTCCAATATGGTGCTTTCTGAATGTGTATGTGTATAGTCTATATTTACTCTATTGAGGGAGATTACATGTCTGGACAAATATATTTGAAGTTTCATTATGAAATATGCAATAATGGTAGCATAAAAATACAACTATTTATGAAAATTGCTTTTGGAGAATTGCCTTGTAACTTCCTATTGAAGCTATAAATTTGAACCATATTTTCTATTTGCACCAATGCATGAGGAAGTATCAGAATAAGATTTTAAATTAGAAGCATGCTTTAATGAACAAAACACACCACTCAAGCTTGGTCATATCTGTATCCCAGCAGAAGTTCTGCAAAGTCCTCTGGTTTTTGTGACATTCAGCTTCCCATATATTTTCACGTATTTCATTTATAACAGTAACTTTTCTATAAGCACTTATATTAGGCAAATTTCATCCAAGATTTTTAAGACCTTACAAATGCTTATCATTTAAGTAATGATAGGAAGGGAAAATTTTATTGATTTGTGTAGCCAAAGTGCAGAGGACTCCAACAATGGAAGTAAAATTAACAGCTTATTAAAACCATAGAGGATGAGCTCCCACCTCAAATCCACATGATTTATATGCAGATTTTAACCCACCATTAGTGTTCAAGATTCTGCACTAGAGTATGTATTCATTAATAACATTTTTTTTCAAAACAATACACGCAATGTAAATATTTAAATGCTTTTCAGTATGAAATCTTCTAAAGTATTTGCATGCATTACCCCATGAACTCATTCAGTCAGATCCTATCACCAGCAGTATATTGAAAATATAATCAGTGAAAAGATCATTATGCATTTTAAAATACTCTTTCTATTAATATTTTTTGTATCTGTGTTCTTCAACACATTTTAACAAAGCTCAGTCTAAAAAGAAGGAGCAAGAAAAAGGGGGAAAAAGGGGCCTTTATGAATAGAACAGTAAAAGCATCTTTCTGAGCAGGTGGAGTAGAAAGAGACATCAAAGCCAAGTTAGCAAATAGTGAACTCATCAGAGTGAAGTCTTCAGGAAACTCCATTTTGTAGGCAAAAATTTAAAAAGTCATGCAGCTAATTTTGATTTTTAAGTTAGCTGACTTTCATGGAAGTGGTTACGTTCCAAGAGAAACCTGTGAGATTAAAGAAGGGGTTAAAGAGAATCTGTGAGAAGCTGCTGAAGTAATTCCTTCATACACTACATTTTTTATATATATACATATGTATATATGAAATACTACATATTACATGGCCTTATCTTTTATGATACATGGTGTCAGATAAGACACAACTTTCTGCTTAAGACAGATAAAGTTTTTGGGTTTTTTTTAAACAAACCCCACATATTAGACTACAATTGAATAATTAAAAATTAAGGCAGTTGTTTTCACAAGCCAGAATTTAAAAAAAAAAAATTTCTTTCACTGAAACCAATTGTTAGTTGACATAAATTAATGAAAAAATACTGTTTGAGCTAGTGTGGCTTAAGTACATAGTTTCATTTGCATATTTAGTTTCAACCTAGCTGATACAAAGCTTGCAAGTTCTGTGGTGTGGTAGGGGGTGTTATGGCTTTTAGCTTTGGTTAAGATCTCCCTTGGTTGTGCAGGTAAGTACCTGTCAACCTCCAAAATATACATATTTTCAAGGTCTCTAATTGTAAGTTTATACTTAATATGATCAGATAATTAAGTTGAATCCTACAACTCACTTGTTTGTCTCAGATACTTTGTGGACAAAAAATTACTGTGGAGTTGAAATGCAATTATTTCACCTTGGTGGAAAATACACTTTTTACTTTATTCTGCAGTATTATACTGAAAAATGCTATAGTACCAGATATGATAAAGATTAATTTATTGAAAATCACTACTGATGTTTTCTGTAGTCAGATTCCCAACCAATTACTAAAGTCAAACTTAACTAGCTAGTAATATGTTTTGAGAGTCTCAATTCAACTGGCTGCTATAGAAGGGCATCTACAATTGCCATTTTTTGGCATCCATAATTATATGACAAGCATAGCCAAAATTTCATCACATTTAGGGGGTGCAGTTAAGAAAACCAACTTATTGTAACATAAATTAAGACAGAATTCTGTAAATTTCTCTTTCATAAACACTTAAAGGAGTCTTGCCATCATCTAAATTTTTATTGACTTACCCAGTTGTGCTTTGCCAAATCCCAACACCAGATATTTTTCCCATCTTACTATTAAAACTGCTTATAAATTATAGAATTACTGATTGTGGTGATATTGTGCATCTAGTGTGATAAAAAGAGTCCTACTGCAAACCAGTAATTTTCATAAACATTACCAAAAAAATTGATTTGTATATTCAGGTTTACAATGTTTCATTTTTATTTTAGGTAATAATCTTAATGAAATTAAAAAAAAAAATTTCAAATTTATTTAGAAAAATTAATGATGAGAAGTTTTATTGCACAACAGAAGGCAGGAAATGGGAGAGAACTTTATCATTCAGTTTCTAGGCTCCATCTCCATTAGGCAACATTTTTCCTGAAAGTTTTTTTCTCAGCTCTTTTTTGTTTTTGGGTTTTTTTGGTCTTTTTTTTTTTTTTTTTTTGGGGTTTTTTTTTTTTTTTTTTTTTGTGGTTTGTTTTGTTTTGTTTTTGTTTGGTTTTTTGTTGTTGTTGTTTTTTTGAGGACACATCAACAGTGTTGACATGTGCAATCCCTCTGCCTCCTCCAGCTTCAATGTCTCTGATATCTTGTAGAGTTTATATGACTTTCAGAAGTCTCTGGATATGCTTAATTACATCAAACTCAGTGCTGGGCTAGTGTGGTCTCAAAGACCTGAAACTTCTCTTTTCTGTGCAGTCCTCTGTAAAATCTTCTGTTTAAACAAGTGCTTCCTAAACCCCTTTTCAGATGATCAGCCTTTTGGTCTGTGGGCACAATTTCTTCAGTAGGAAGTTACAGCATAATGAAAGAATATCCAGTTGCATTGATTGAACTGGAACAAAGAGCATTTGTTAGAAAAGGGGAGACTGGCAACACCTGTATCTCTTACTAAACATATATTAATTAGTTCATCTGGTGGGAGCTTTGCTATCAGTATCTTTCCTGTGATCATTAGAGATGAATGTGATACTGACTGCACTTTGGAAATAAGCACTAGCATTACCTACTTTCATATTTGTTTTAAAGCACAAAATTAAAAAAAAAAAAAAACAAACCAAAAACAAACACCCCAAACATGAAGTGCAGATAAAGCTTACCATATTTCCTTCAGAGAAAGCTGAGAATATGAAAATAATTTTCCTGTTGATGCAGATCACCCATTTACTATGACTTATTTCTTCTACATATGTGCAATACAGTTAACTTTTGAGTTGAATGAAATAATCTAGCTAATTTTACTCAAGGACTTCAACCTTTGCTGATGAGAGTATAGTCACATCTTATGGGACACACTGAGGAGTCTTGCCTCCAGAAAATATGTAGAAGAATACTGTGAGATAGAAAAAACCCTCGTAGAAACTGTAAAGGTAATAGGCAATGAAAGGAACATAGTATCTAATGGAAGGATGTGTATTCCCAGCAGAAACAGCTGAGTTCTAGACCTTCACTAAAATTCCCTTCTGCTCTCCTTTTTTTCTCTCTTTAAGGTTTCAGTTTCACATGCAACCTCCTTCTGTCCCTTTACATAGCTACTAACATAGCTGAAAAATTTTCACTCACCCTTTATAATTATATAATTGTTCAGGTTGGAAAAGATCTTTAAGTTCTTCAAGTCCAGCTCTTAACCCAACACTACTGTGTTCACTACTAAACCATATCACCAAGTGCCTCATCCTCATGTTTTTTGAACACTTAAATACAAATAATGCCATAAGAAAAAAATAAAAGACAAGGAGTCTATGTAAGGCTAATGGTTATTTGAAGTTGGGGTAAAATTTTAAAAAACCCTGTGACCTGGACATTTCTGGGCATGGTCACTAATATTTGTAGCTGATATAAGCTGGTAGGATGTCTCCACTAAATCAATGGAGAATTATTTACCTGGTTGTACTCTCATAACTTTTTCACAGCAAATGTGATGGGATTTACTCCCTTTCAGTGGTAAATTCTGCAAAACAGGATGATTAGTTCTATACTGGGAAGGTCATTTCAGTCTTATTTCAGAATAACTAATGGAGCTTTGAAAATGTCAAAGTAATGCATGTGTGTGGTGTATGCAGATGGCAGGAGAAAATGCTATGCACATGAAACCCAAGCACAGAAATTATGAACTTGAAACTATCTTTTCAGCGAAAGCTATTTAGCTCTAGAGGCTCTCCTTTGCATTTTGAGAGGATTTATAAGAATGCATTATTCATAGCGAAACAACAGTTAGAAAGTCAGTTGTTTCTGATGGAAGGTGGTGGACACAAGCTTGCATATTTTTTAGCCTTTCATGTTACTGCTGCAGAAAAATCTGTCTTGTGCCTTGAATACTGTATTGATTATAGTCAATCAGACATTTTAAATAGACTAAGGTATGCCCTACTTAGCAAAAACTGCATTGACAAAGAGAGTGTATACTGAATCCTAGAAATTTTGGCATTAATTAGGCCTGCTGAGGTCTTACATGTAAAGGATAAATGTGGTATCATTCGATAACCCAATTTTTAGACTGATTATTAGAGATAAAATGGAACATGTTATTAAGTCTTGAGAAGGGTTAAATAACAGAAGAGTTTAAGTGATGCAGTCATCAGATGTTCAGCTGTCAAAGCACCATTTTTCTGACTGTTTTGCTTTGGATCAAGAATTGTGATTTGTTTTGGGAAGTGTGCTCTGGAGACCTCATGTTTGAGAGGGGTTAAAGGATCACACCATGTGAGACACAATTTTAACTCTAGGATCAGATCTTTTGAGAAAAAAAAAAATGGGGTCTTTCTCTGTTGATAAAGACAAAAATATCCATAGGTTAAAAAGTCATTATTCTAACACTTCTTTTTCTTTTTTGTGTTTTAGACCCACTTTTTCTTTTCATTGGTATGTATAATGAGCCATAGCTAATATATGGTACTGAAGTAAGTATCTCTGAAAGTCACCTTTTCAGTATGAAAGAAAGGGGGCAGGTAGATAATTAACATATATTTCCAGATTCTACCCCTTGTATATGTATGTTTATGGTACCTGAGCCTCAGCTATCACCTCCTGGATGGAGTATAGACATGGATGGAGTGAAGATGATAAAGTAGGAAGATATTGTTTTGCTTTTGACCTTGTGGTGTGGGTATTATACCCCAGAGTGTTTCTTCTCTTTATTCTAGTTATTCTATTTATTTGGCTAGTTGGAAGTACAGATACTCTTATTGATATAAGGTATCATAATGAAACTGCAATTATAAAAGAGGACCAGTGCAGCAGGAAATGGGAATAAGACAGCTTCCTTTTACCTTGTTAGGGAGTGCCTACACTGCTGGCAGCTCATTCAAGACTGATAAATACGGATCTTTGAGACGATACTGTAATATCTCTGAAAACAATAATACAAAGGAAAAATTTGAATTTGAATAACTACAGTGCAGAAGCTTTATGAATATGAATAGGAGAATATAATGGATAAATATTTTCACACCAGATTTTATTCAACTTCGTTTGAATACATTTCTGAGGCCTGAGGAAGCTGCCCTTAGTAAAGGACCTAAGACTTTGGAGAGCTGAATCAGAGGGATCTATCAACTTGCTTCTCACTCTTATGATTCTTCAGATTAGCAGCTGTTTTGATTTGTGCTAATGACTCCTAAAAAGAATTTTTAGGCAGGAATTCTCAAAGTACAGGACATTCTGATTGTAATTTTTCAGGGTCCTGGCAAGTACCATTAGGTAGAGGATTAAGATAGCTGCTGGTAGGTGGTGTTAATACTCTCATATTAGCAAGATTCTTAAATGTCTTAAAAGGCAGCTTTTCCTGAACTCTTTTCAGTGCTAGAAAAAGGCATGTTTGTTGCCAGAATGTGACTGTTAGTCAGTCTTTGAAAATCTTTGAGCTTTTAATATCAAAATGGTACACTGAAAGGATCTGCCTATGTGTGGTGATTCAAAAATAAATGGTGTACAGTCAGGCTACAGAATAATAATGTTAGTATGGGATTAATAAAATCTATGGGTGACAGTAGAGTGGTATAAACATTCCCTTTTGTTCTTTTAAATGTTTATGAAAAGGTGCACAAGAGGTCCTTGTTGTGTGTGTTCCAATGAAAACTCCTTTGTTGCCTCACCGATGAAGAGATGCCTAGCAGAGAATCCAAGATTTGGATTCACTGATTTTGTCATGAAAGTTTCTGTAAACAGTGACTTTAATGATGATTATCTGGAGCTTTCAATCAATCTCAAGCTTGAATGCAAACCCCATTCTGTGTTTACTAAATACTCTTAGTTTTCACTGGGGACAGAGCTGGATTTGCAACTCAGTCTACACCTATTGACTCTCCTGGTTGTTCTAATGCTTTTGAGCTATACCTTTCTTTGCCGTGGGTGTTTGGTTTTTTGGTGTTTTTTTTTGGTTTTTTTTTTGTTTTTTTTTTTTGTGGGGGGGGTTTTTTTTTTTTTTTTTGTTTGTTTTTGGTTTTTTTTGGTTTTGGTTTTCTCATGCCTGAAAGGGGAATAAATGTCCAGTAAAGCCCTCCATCATCAAAATTTCTTGCTTGTGATTCATAGGTTGTTACCATCATTCTAAGATTTCAAAGCAAATGTTTTAATATCTGTGCTTTATACCACTGCCACAAAGTTGTCCACAGATATGTTGAAAAAGTAACCTCCAATATTAGTAAACCTATTAAATCTATTCTGGATGTTTTGCTCAGGCAAAGGTCACTCAAACTGGTAGGAAGAGAAAATAAAGGGCTGGAACATGTGGAATAACTGATTTCTCCACTCTGTGTTTCTTTTTTGGCAAAGCACTTATAGGTAGCAATATTGCCTGTTTTACTTTGGTGAATATGTGTTCTGAAAGAGAGGGAAAAGAAGCTTTTTCTTCTGGAATAACACATTAACTGGTGGAGACTTGGGGGAGCTGAGTGGTTTAAATAGACAGGTAGTGGTCTCTGTAAGGATGATATTCTCTTATGTACAGCTAAGAGCTTTTCATTGGTAGAATGTGACAAAAGAGAGGCTTGGAAATTAATCAAAGGTAGGTTCTGCTCATGCTGGGCCCATGCCTGAAGTTGCCTCAGATCAGCCAAAAGGGAGACTGCTCTCCCTGTGTAAGGATGGCTGGACTGGTCTAATTAGGAAAAAGCACAAGGACAAGCAACCAAAATTTTCCTATGTCCATATTTAACAAAAAATACTAAATGATAAGCTTCTTTTTTCCACTGGAAATATTTTGTTATGAGATGATGGTTCATCATTGATCTTCGCTCTCTGCTGATGGAACAGCTCTCTTGGGAGGCAAATATAATCAATATCTATCTTATCTGTTTGACAAGACAGAAAAAAATCAAGAAACAGACTTCAGCTTTTGTTTCAATGATTTAAAGCATACTTTCTAACTTTTTATTTGAAAAATCTGTTTGTAAATCTAGTCTAGAAAAATGCTGTTTTTATAAGCTTCAGGAACATGTTTCATTTGGAATGAATGAATTATTTCTTGCCAGCAGACAGCTGTAAATACATAAAATGTTCAAGCTTTTTGAGGCTTGGCTCAAATGCCAGCACAAAATCAATGACAAAAATCAATGTCTTATATGTGCAATACTTTACTTAATCATTTAAAAAAATTATTTCAAACTCCAGATCCAGACCAAATTTTCAGAAATAGCTTAGCTCCTATAGAGTTCTATTGATTTACTCCCATGCTAGATCTGCCCACTGTGGAAACTGGATTTAATATAACTGTATCTTTTAATGTATTTATTTATTAGTGCTGAACATCATTGCATTTTACACCACCACAAAAGTGGATTATGTTTGTGCCAAATTCTTTACATACACAGAATCTGTAGTTGTGTCTGACATGGAACAAAATTGCTCTTGACATTTATAAGCTCAGGACTGAGTTTTCCATTTCATTTTGTGTCATTTATAAAAGAAGTTCATTGCTGAAATTGCACTGATGATTATAACTAGTAATTTGCATGAATGATTAGGATATCTGTTGTGAAATAGGGATTCTCAATGAAATTTACAGCAAGTATGAACTTTCAGAAATGTTCTTTCTATGTTGATTTGATATAGGTTGTTTGGATTTATCAAAGTAACAATAAACTACTTGGTATCTTGGTTTAAATATTTTGTAAGACTATATTCAGAAACTACAGAACTACTAGTAGGCATCACTACATCTCTTTGCCATTGAAACACAAACAATAAATAGAGTAGACTGTTTAGAAACAGTTTCTTAAACTTAATTTGATGTGTCCTGTGGTTACCCATCCGTACTATTGCAGCACTGGGTTTATTAGGTGGTGCAAATGCTGTGCATTGCAGTGCTGGGTGTGCAATGAACAGCAGAGTAAATTTTCTGCTATAGGTGAAGAGTAGGACTTTCAGAAATGATAATAATAAAAAACGGTGATGCTATTGACTTGACTTGCTGCTGACTGTGCTCATCATCTCTAAAAAAATCAGGAAATAACTCAAGTGACTTGACTTGCTGCTGACTGTGCTTGTCATCTCTAAAAAATCAGGAAACAACTCAAAGTTAAAATATGTTACCTTATAAAACCAATAGTGTTTGTAATATTTAGTTAGTATTATTGTACTTTCTCAGTTCCTGACATCATGCATTTGAAAATCTTTACTTCATACTTTATCAAGGTAATTCCCCTCATTTAATATCAGTCAGCCCAATCCTCATGACAAATATCCATTTAGCTAAGTAGTAATTTTCAGCCTACTGAAAAAAATGCAGACTGCATCGTGTGTGCCTTTTTTCCTTTTTGGAGGACTGTACATTTTTAAGGTAAGTAACCTGACTTTTGCCATCTCTTTAATTGTTACACTGTTTCCTCTGGTTCATAACTAATACTTCCTTTAATTTGTTTCCTATCTGTGACACCTCATTTTTTATACATTTGTATAACCTGTATTTAATAACAAGACCTATTATTGTACAGAATAAATTAATTAGATCATAGAGCAGTTAATACCATTGGGCAAGAAAGCTGAAGCAAGGTAATTTATCCTGCATAAAAAGGAGTCATGAATCATGGCTGGCTGCTCTTTGTGCACAAGTAGTTAATGTGGATTTCCATACTTAAAATATAAAGTTGTCTTATGGTGGTTTTTGTCATATTTTTGAGGAAAAAATATTGTTAGTAATATAAGGAAAATTGTGTCTCTTCTTCCATTTGCAAAGCTCATTGATTACATAATGAGACTAATTTCAGGATCACACATCACATGTTAAGGCATAGTCTATTTGAGGTCTCTTCTGATTTGCTTTCATAATTCTGTAATTAAACTAAGGTAATGAATAATACAGTACATTTTCAGGTTTGTGAAATATTATAGGCAGCCCCTTTAAAATTCAACATTATATGAATAGATTATATTTTATCTGTTATATATTTGTCTATGCTGTTTATTACTCCTTTCTGTCCTTTTGGGATCACACACTTTTACAAAAGATTGGAAATACAGAATGTGGTCAATGTTAGTTGTTTCACTTGATAACAGCAACAATACCAGCCAATATCTCATTCAGGAATTTAAGACAACATTAATTAAATTCTGCCATCAAAAAATATGAGTATATCTCAACAAGGAAAAATTAATTTGTGATTAATAAGTCCTGAAACTCTGTTATTCAGAAGTTTAGCATTCATGGTAATGTCTAATTCTGTAATGCCTTTGAATAGCATTACCATGTTACGAAAAAAAAAGAAATATATATATATATATATATATATATATAATGGACAGGCATTTTGTTGTTATTTATATTTAAAACTTGGAGTATAGTTATGGGGGTTTTTTTGTTCCATTTGAAGTAATGACAGGCATTTTGTTGTTATCTATATTTAATACTTGGAGTATAGTTATGGGGGTTTTTTGTTCCATTTGAAGTAATGGAACTTCATTTGTTAATGTTATACATGGATTCATTGTAGGGGAAATAGTTTCTTTATGGTTATCTAATGAAGATTATACAGTGACTGGAAATTACCCTTAAAAATGGAGAATATACAGAGACCACTTTGAAAACTGAGGAAGAAATGTAACACGAGTCATAAGAAAACATTTGCTTCATACCTGGCATTCGTTCACAACAGTTGTGTGTGACATTTGTGTAAAAGGGTGTATGGTTATCTTCACACTCCTTGAAGTGTTTCTCTGTGCCAGAGGGCTGTTCAAAAATTCCTTTTGCTGCCAATAGCCAAGGAGTTATTACCACATTCAGAAACTGCCAGGAAAGCTGGGTCCTGTCCTATTTCCCCTGGCCATTCTTTGTACTACTTGCGAGAGAGGGAAATTGTGTCCCCCACTGCTCCAGCTCAGCATCACTGCAGGGTCTCTCCACGCTGTGCTCATCACCCCTGCATCCTGCTTTCTGCTGTTGACATGCTGTGAAGCAGCCACAGTGCTCAGGAGCCTGGCTGGTGGATGTAGGTGAACATTTATTCACAGCTGTAAAATAAGCCTTGTAGAGACAAGTGTTAGACATGACAGAAAGAGAGAGAGAAAGAGTAAATCCTCATTCTGGGTTAGTTAAAGGAAAGCTTTTTGTTAACATCTGAGAGCCCATGGTTTTGGCTGCATTGCAATGATCCTCCTGCCTGAAGCTGCTTCTTTTCTAGACAGACTTATACCAGGATCTGTACATGTAGCAAGAGATCCACTGGCCAAATTAATTTTTCTTATGCCAAACTAGAGTAAACAAGAATGGCCATAACTCTTACAAAGTAGAATTTTGGGAATGGCATCATGTCTCAAGATTAATCGCTACAGCTGTCTCAAAATATGTGTCTTTGTAAAGAAGGAACATTTTTCACATTAGCTGTACTGAGCTAATCACCATTCTCTTTACAGCTATTAAGATTTACATTGTCATGCTCACATCTGTGTTTTCTGAAGCACAGCATTCTTATGGTCTTCTAAGAACTGCTGCAGTAATACAGCATTCCATTTCAGTAGTTGAGAAAGATGAATCTCAAGCCTTACTAGAGTGAAATTCCCTAACTTTTACCTAGAGATTTGACTGATGTATGGAGCAACCTGTATTTGATGAAACTGCTCTTCAAGAGGGAGTGGGACAGACTGCACAGTGGAATTTTTGGCCATAAAGTCAGCTTGATGAAGGCAAGGTAGGGTGACAGATTGAATGGCACAACCAAATCTGTTATTATTGCTTTTCTGGTTCAGAATACAAGTCCAGTAAAGACAACAAATGCATTAGCTGAATAGGAGATTAGAGTAGTTCTGCCATAATCCCTTTTTTAAGAGGTAAGGGGAAGTGATTTTCCTTCTCCCTAGGAGGTAAGAAGGCCATTTCTGCTAAGGCTGGGTGCAAAAGAGTGAAAGTCATCTCTCAGAAAGTAGGCAGGAGTCAAGTAAATTTGCCAAATATGCTTAAATTAGAGCTGTCATTTGTCTTTGACTGAACAGATGGAAATAGAGAATGAAGACCATAGCCTTCAAATGTCATTGGGAAAAGAAAATCAGCTGGAAACATAAAGCCCATCTAGGAAAAGAACCACCATGATAGCCCTAGGCCTCATATTTGTTTAAAATTGGAGGACTGATCAGACAACTACTTCAGGTAGACCTTGTGCATGTGTTTGTTACTGATGAGAGGTAATTTTCACAGCACAAGGATTTTATGACTAAGAAAAAATTGCTAGTATTTTTTCGTAAGTGACTAAGCTGTGGTCTGGGAAAGGAATCCATTACAGCAGTAGAATATTCCTGTACATCGTATTTCATTTTAGTGAAATCAAAATGAATTAAAGTAACTGACACTGTAATTTCTTTCATTGTTTTGGTGTTTTTGACATATTTTCTTCCTCTGAGACTGCACACAAGGTTTGAATTGAGTTCACAAGCAATTAGGTACCTCAGGTTTTGTACATACTCACTTTAAAACGTTTGAACCCATATTTTTGTCTTAATATTTTTATTGCAATCAAATCAGGATAGTATCCAGACATGCAGATTGTCCAAAAATAATGCATATTTTTAAATATTAAAATTGCTGTGGAAGCTAATATGTGCATCAAGTACAAGGCTTGAAAAAACATGGGGCATAGTAAAAAGAATGATAAAGAGGACAAGGAATTTGCAAATGCAGATGATAGGTGTTTCAAATTGGGAAGTATTGTGCTGCAGGTGTTTGCATTTGAAACTTTTGTGGAAATGGTCCTGAGATTTTTTTTGTGTAATAATATCACTATTGATATTGGTAAATATTGTGAGTGTGCTTGTGAAATTTGCTGGTATAGGCAGAATGATCAGTAATACAGAGGAGTGGGGCATTATATAGGAGATGATGGATAATGAGTGTGGTAATTGAAAGGCAGTTAAATGTTAGGTGATGGTCACTTATTAACATGTTTTCTGCTATAAGATGTCTTCCATTCCTGCATATTTTTGCTTTTATTAATATTGGATAGTCTATATTTTGCTTTGTCAGTGGTTCATTTTTAACTGTTTTTCACATCACATTAGACAAACTGTTTTTTAACACAACAGGAAAATTGTGACTTTTTTTTCATTAAAAATAACTTCAAAAGAGAATTACCTTAAACATGAGAAAAGTGTTACTCACTGCATTGTAAACCCCCAAATGCAAAAATTTATAATGAAAGCTGAAAAATATTTCAGCTTTTATAACACCAGCAGCCAACCTAAAAGGAGTTGAATAATCTAAAACAGATGCTGCCTAGTGATGGAAGATAGATTGGCCTGTGAGCCTGAATAAACTTTGTCTCTAATTAGTATGCAAATCTCACCTGCTCCAGGGCTCTTCCTCTTTCAAAAATTATGATCTATTTGGTTTTTCTGTGTTTTATGATGAATAATCTCACCCAGGAGGTTTCTTTTGCATTCCAATTTTCTTCATACCTGTAATTTTTAAAGTATGCTGTACTCTTTTAGGTCAATGTTTTCTTCAAAGCACCAAGATGAGAAATGTTACCATTTCAGAAATTAAAAGAAAAAAAGCTGAAATGAATGCAGACATTTAATAATAAAAATATTTTTGTTTAATCCTATAGGGTAAAATTCTCTTTTGCAGTGCATGCTTATATATATCTAAAACCCATACAAAAATTACAAAGAGGACTATAGATGTTGAATATAAATTTCATTCTTCTGGTAAGCATTTGACTTGATTGGCAGAATATTTAATACCAGAATGTTGAATAAAATACAAAAATGCTTTTAAAATTCGATCTTAGACTGTTAAAAATAGTGATGGTTTTCAACAGAAGCGGGTTCCCACTTAGTCAATATCACTGGCATAAACCACGTCAGCATGTTATGAAGTATAGACTTGTAAATATCTGTAAACTTCTGAAACTCAAACCCAGTTCCTCTTTCCTTCCCTTTCTTTTTTCCTGATACCATTCCCTTGTCAGCATGGAACTTAAATGAAGCATCTAAGCAGCTGGACTTGGTTCAGGATGTGGATCTTTTGAGGGATATATTCATATCATCCACCTTCAGACAACTCCTTTCAGGACTCTGCCTTCTAAATAACCAGCCTTTTTTCTGCTCTCTAGATAGGAAAGTTAGTTTCCTAGGTTTTAATGGTCAAAATCTTCATCATCTGACACCTTTCCACTGTGCAAATAAGTCCCTGGGGCTGAATGCTTGTGCACCTACACACTCATCTGCACAGACACATGATTAGTACCTGCCATGGCAATTCCTGCATGTTTAGAGGGCTCTCCAAGTGCAATGAAAAACAAGAATGTACTTTACACTGTATGTATTTAATGGCGTAAGATCTCTTCTATGAAATGCAATAAGTGATTTAGCTACTCTTGTTCTATATGTGGAATTCCTCTTTGGTGGCCTTAAAATAATGAAAAAGGAATTAAATACACCTGTGTTTTATTTTCCATCTATGTGCTGGGGGCATCCTTGGATAAGGCACAAAGATGTAGACCCTGAAAAGTTAATTCCAAAGGCATCTTTAAAGGTTTGGGCTTTAATCTTCCTCGACTTTGATTTCCTTAGCTCTAAGATGAAAATGTTACTGTGCACATATCTCTGCAGCCCTTTGGAGTGTCTTGGATGAAAGGTCCTCTAAAACTGTAAACTATGTTTTTATTATTTTCTTATTGGCCAATAAAGAGAATTTTGCATGGAATATATAAGAATTTTGAACTACAGGGGTTTGCAGAGTTTATCAGAATCAGGAAATTTGCCCTATATATTTATGTAACTATTACAAAATAAAAGCACCAAATATAAATAATACATGAAAGTATTTAAACTTTTTTACCTACAATTTTCTTATTATTTGATCTGATTCAATGGACAGCACTATTGAAGCTCTTCTGAGAAATGTCTCATTCTCCCAGGAAAGGTGCTTTTCATTAAAAGGTAACTATAGGAAAATGTTTTAGCTTTAGGGAGTCACCTGATTCTAGTTCAGCACTCAGAGATGGGACCAGGAATCTTGTTTGCTAAAGACAATTAACAGAATTACAAGTACCAAACTATAAAATTTCTTGAGACAGAGAAGAGTATTAGGTCAAGGAGAAGCTATAAGCCCAACTAATCAAGAAAGAGGAAGTTCTGCATCATCATTTCCAGAACGATCACTGTGATTTTGTTTTGGGGCATAAGAATGCACAGAAATTGATGGAAACTTTGTTTTTAAGCAACGTATAAGTGTGAAGAAATCAGTCTGTGCTCTTCGATGGCAGGTAGGTGGCAGGTCCTTGGCAGATGTAATACACTGGCCTGGGGCAGTCCAGAGCAGCGTGTGCTACCCTGGGGGCTCCTCCTGCTTCTGCTTGCACAAGTCCCTGCCATGGAAGAGATTTGTTTCTCCCATCTCACTATCTTGCTTGCAGGTTATCTCTGTGCAGCCTATTTACAGGGCCATTTTCCTGCTGTGCTCACCAGAAGACAAAGCCAAATTTGAATCAGAAAGTTCTAGTTCATCAAGTCTTATTTTAAATACTTGGGTCTCTACCTTCATTTCAAAGGGTCTCTACCTTCATGCCTTTCTCAGGCATGTTCAATAGCTCTTCAGAGAAAACAAGGCTTTCTCAAGCTTTTATTTCAGTTAAATTAAGATAAATTCCTTGTCCAACAAATGCTAAAACTAGCATGGATCCCATCCAGCTCAGAAACAGTGCACAACCCAGTCTGAGTACTGGGACTAGAAAAAGTCATGCTGCAAGCAAACATATTCACATATACTGATATACTTCAACTGAGCTGTCTAAAAATGCTTTGCAAGCTCTTATTTTATCACAGGGTGAAATTCAAACATTTCATGTGAGACAGTGTCAATTTCGGTGGATACATTGAAATTTATGTGAGAATTATGATGTCTCAAGGGGAAATACCTCTTTCAGTAAGATAGAAAAGATGCCTCTGCTATGCTTAAAGAGGTGGAAACTCCCAGTGTCCCGCCAGATTCAACTCTTGGTGTCAAAATAACTTAATCCATCCGACTGACAAGGTACTGTTGTAAAAATATTAATTTAATATAGGATTTTATAAACTTAAAAATTGATTTCTGGGAAAAAAACCTAAATCTTCCCAAATCTTGACCTTTATGGGGTATTTTGAACAGTTTGATACTTTTCATCTTTTTGTTTCCTTGTTTAGTCCTGTGTTCCTGTTTGTCAAATTATTTACATTATAGTAGTTTTTCATACAAAAAAAAGGCTTATAAAATCAGATTAGGGAAATGTGGATTTAAGGAAATCTAAAGGAAAATTAAGAAGAACATTTCTCTGAAGCTCTGTGAATAGTTTTCACTAATGCAGTAAAGGTTTCAATGTGTAGTCAGGAATAAAGAGGCTGAAGTGAATTTACTTCTCAAGTTTGTGATGAGAAAGCAATATTCAAGAGAATGCAACAAATTACCTTTTCAGTTCATTATTACAAATATACCTAAGAATTTCACATTATTGGTTGTAATTCTGACTCAGCAGATTAGGGTGAGTATATTACCCTTGAGACCTTGCTAACAGAAGTGAGGTTCTTTGTACTTTGCTTCTTCCATTCCAGTCTTTTTTGTCTCCTATTCCTCTCCAAAGGTTCAAGCTCAGAAGAAATGATGAGGTGACCACGCATCCTGGCAGATTTCTATTTCTTTCCCTTTCTGTCTCACACAGATCACTGAGAGAGAGCTGCTCTTAAGGCAGGTTTCTCAGGCAGATATGAGGCCAGAGCAGGTGTTAGAAGACCAGTGATGCATATACTTTTTCTGTTATTATTCCTTTCTTTTAAATACATTTTTTATCATGAAACAAGCTTCTTTGACTTCAGGTGACAATATCTTCTATCTAGTGAGCTGAGCCCTCGTCATATTTAAAGGTGCGCAATGGGTAGGGTGAGTTTAACCCACACTTCATACTTTTTTAATTTCAATCTTAATTTTCTACAGACAGGGAAGAGTGAAATCCCCGTTTAAACCAGAAATTTCTGAATTTTCCAGTCATTTTTTGTGGAGCAATAAAATGAAAAGAAGAATTAAATTGCTTACAGGACGTGTTTATTAGAGTTAGTTGTATTCAGGAAGAAATCAAAGGTAAGGATGTTATTTGATGCAAAAGGAATGAGACAAAGTAGCAGGCTTTGGTACTTAAAGACACTTTTCAATTCACTTAATAAAAATCAGAATAAAATGGTTGTTGCCTAAGAGGGTTTATACAACTCTGAAAACGGCATTGAAAAATTGTCACTTTGACAAAGTTTCAAAGCACATCATCCTTTCTGCTGCAACACACACCTGTTCCCCATTTGTTCCTAGCAAAGCCAGAAGGAGACTTGAACATTACATGAATCTCATTTCTGTCAGCTAAAGGTACTATGTGAAGACACAGAAGCAATTTCATCCAAAGGATACCACAGTTTCTGCTCCAACGAAAACATTTGCCAAAAGCCTTGCAAGCCCTATAAATTTCCAGTTTCCATTTGGGAAATATTGACTTGAATAGTAAAATTTAAACTTTCTCAAATAAATTCTCTTTTAAAAAAATCTACTTATATTTTTGTAAGCAATGTCCTGACCTAATTTGCTTTCCCTGTGTATTCCTTCCTTTAGACAAACAACCAAAAGACCTGGCACATATTTTTAGCTTCAGTCTTTTTCATTTTAGCCAAGTTTATCTCTATGACACAAAACTGGTGAACAAAGAAACATCATTTTCAGATATTCACAAGAGAAGGAAATGTTGGTTTCCTTGTGTGGCCTTCTTTTTTTGGTTTTGATTTTGGATTTTTAGATGTTCTGGTTTGCTGTACAGTTATAATCTCTCCTGCTTTGTAGGGTGTGTGTAATAAATGGGGTTTGAAATTCCTTAAACACTTTAGCTCCGCTTCAGCTATTAATCTCAGCAGCCATTTATTGGTTTGTATTCTGCAAAGCAATGGAGATTATCCTTTAATTAATTCCATTGAGGGGTTCAGCTGCCGTCATCAACCACAATATGGTTTCATAAATTAATCTTGTTGGGTAAGTATAATGCAATCTATTATAACATTTTTATTAAAATGCAAGCAATAATACTAGAAATCCTGTGCAATGAAAAGATATATATATATGTGTGTATCCCAAATGCATTAATTAGTATTATATTAGTATAATAATATTAGTGATTAGCATAATACATTTTCATATTTTCAAAACATTTTACATATATTTCAGAATTCATCAGAAAATAAAAAGATAATATTTTCTTAACTCCTACATAGATAGCTGTCTTAAAAATATGAAATTACATCTTACATCTAGCTATATTAAAAATATATCATGGGTCTTCAGAACTCTGCTTGAGATCTAATTTTCTCACCCATTTGTACTATTGCAGCTAAATCAGTTATAATAATGCATATTTGTATGTGAATGTTTTGATATCACCAGTACGTTAGGGGAAGCATGAAATACTGCCTAAATTGTTTCATAATGTTTTGATCTCAGAAAGCTGAAAATGCTTGGCATGGGCACCTTTCTGCAGCAGGACTGATTATATTAGAAAACTGGTTAAGTGGGAAGTTTTCTCTAGCATGACACAAAGCTCAGCTTAGCTGTTGCTTTGGTCCAAAACTAATTTGTGTGCTGATAGCATTGATGTCGACACAACATGTTTGACTTCCAGGACAATGCAGGAAAATTTACTTTCTTTGATCCTGTTAAGATTTCAGGCATACCTAAATTTTAATGGAGGTAGGAGAAACAAGTTGGGAGGTAAGATGGCTCTTTTACACTCGCACAGGCTAAAGTCAGGAGATGGGCGGATCTCAAATTTCAGATCAGTTCAAGCTGGTAAAATAAGGTATCATTATCAATGCTGCTCTTTTCCTAAGCACTGCTTTCAGTAGGATTTTTTGCAGATTGGCAGCTTTATGCTGCCAGAGTGTGTGCTCTCTCTAAAAGTCATCTAGCCTTATTATTTAAGTTAATTAATTAATTAGAACCCTCCAGACAATCTGCAGTAATAGCTTTATTAAACCCCTGAGCACTGTAAGATACTGTGAAGCCTCTTTGTGGAGTTGATGCAAATCCTAATATTTCAATGATTTCAGCAAAGAAATGCAGAGTTTAAAGTGGGGAAGTCTTCTTTACTAATTTTAGCATTTTGGTTATACAAATCAGAGATGATGAGCTGGTTTTCATCTTCATAGATAGATATTTCTGTGATTAACTAATTAGTAATTTGTGGTATGATTCCAATATATGTTTACTTTTGGCATTGTAGGTCCAGTGTATCGATCAAGTAGTTCAAGGAGAGAAGTAGAGATCTGTGTTTGCTAAAATTTTATTAAATGTGCTGCTTTGAGAAATTGTAGTGGATTACAATAGAAATTGCAAGTGCTCAGTGTCCCATAGAAGCTCACATAACACTGTATGGCCTGGAAGCTTAAATCATCACTCAAGGCTGGCATAAAAGCAGACTCACACCCGTGACCCAGACTCTCCCTTGCACCCTGTGTGCACTGATGTGGTTATGCTGTGAACAGCATTGCACTGTGGCAGCAAAACCTTGTTCTAGTGAAAGCAGCCCTGGGAAGGCACGTGTGTGCCCAAGCAGCCAGCAGCAGAGGCAGGGTGCTGCCAGGACAGGCTGTTTAAATGTTAGCCAGCCAGCAAGAGCTGCCACTCAAGTTGGCTCAGGAGCTGATACTACAGCAATCACCACCGAGGCTGAATGTGCTCCCTTAGCAGGAGATCCAGAGCATGGGGCTGCTCCCAAAAGCAAATCTGTGGTTCCACTCCTTCTCACAATCAACTGGGTTGTGAAAGACCTCTGAGATCATTGAGTCCAACCTACGACTGAATGCCACTGTGTCAACTAGACCATGGCACTGAGTGCCACATCCAGTCTTTCCTTAAACACCTCCAGGGATGGTGACTCCACCACCTCCCTGGGTAGCCCATTCCCATGTCTAATCCCCTTTTCTGTGAAAAAATTCTTCCTAATGTTCAACCTAAGCCTCCCCCAGTGCAACTTAAGACTATATCCTCTTGTCCTGTCACTAGTTGCCTTCTTTTGGTGGTTGGTGTTATTAACTCCAGAAAAACAGCATGTGCAGTGGAAACATATCCATCAGGATCTGTTTAATGCTTGTAGATGAAATGTCATCTTAATTTTTTCAATAGACAAAACACAGTATGTAATCTGTGGATTTAAAAATGGGACTTATTTGGGTTTTTTTAAATTTTTGTTTTGGGATTTTTTAATTGTTTTTTACAGTGTCATTGCAGTGTCATTACAGTGTCATTTTTTACAGTGTCTCTTAGACCTTTCCGTTCATGAAAAGCACTGAGGCACTGCAAGATGTATTATAGAAAAATGGTAATAACTACTTTAGAAACTGAAATCTGCTCTCAAAGCATTGACTTTGTGATCAAATTTCCATAATTTCTGTTTTACTCTTTGCAATAGCAGTTATAATTTTTTGACTCGGACTGCTCATATATTTTCAGTTAACATAATATGGTGATATGTAGAAGTGGGAAAAACACTGGATCTACTGATAAATCTAATTTGTATTGAACCCTTAATGCTAATGCGTGGAGCAGGTCAGAAGTGTTGTCAGATTATCATAATGACTCACAGTAGCTGTGGAGTCATAATAACATATATGTGTAAGTAGTTTATCATCTGCACTGACTATTAATATTAGTTCATCTGATGACTGAATGAGAAGCAAACCCAGTTCATTGAGTATGAGAAATTGGAAACATGGTTCAAAGCCTCCACAGTCAAATTGTCCAGGAAGAGACATGATACACCCAATTTATTAATGCTGGGTTTGTTACATTCTTTAATTATGTAATAGAAAAACTTTGACAGTTTAATTATAGTGTTTAGTTAGACTTTAGTGAACCTGTGTATAAGGGAGTCTAGCCAATAAGAAAAAATAATTTCTCATCTTATTTTTGTCTGTAGAAATTTTTACATCTGAACAAAAGGACAGTCTTTTAAAAACAAAAGCTACTGCCTTAAAGGTTCATATCCTTACCTGTGATGCACTCTGTAGTAGCCTGTTATCATTCTCCTTTTGACTGACTAATCAAATGAAAAATTTTATTGCTATCTGTAAGTCCCCATATAACATTCTATAATCTAGAATTCTATATAACAGCATTTTATTTAAATCTTTAAAACAAGGTAAAAGTAAGCTTAATTTTTAATTTAGGAACTTAAAAGGAAAAGAAGCTTTTTCTTTGAGAACTGTTCAGTGACAAATTGTAATAACTGGGGACATCATTACTATCTGTATATCCTTTAGATAGGTTCTTCACATGCAGGGAGGGTAGGGAACATGTTCCATTTTGCCTGAGAGCCTATTTGCCTGCCTCACTCTTCTTACATCTGTCTTGGACCAGTTCTTTAGTAGAGCTAGCAGAAATTGTCACTCATGTAATCATTCTCCCATGGTTTAGCGAGGAAGCACTGGGAAGGACCCAGGAGTTTCACTCACCATGTGGTACTTGTCACTTCACATCACATTGGTGGCATTGACTCCTGGAAGCACTGGGAACAGCTATGTCTTCTCCTGCTGTTTTTCCATGAACATGAGCAGCAGCATTGAGAATCTAGGTTGAGAGGCTGAAACAAATTTTCAACCCCACCACAGGACTGGAAAAGGTAATTTGTGTCCTCCTACAGGAGTCAATAGTGTTACATTGTATGTTTCTGAATATGCAGTTTCAGAGCTGAAAAATGAGGAAAGTGGACTTTGGGTGCACACCAAGGTACAATGCCTTCCCCTTCGTCCCTAAGGTGGACCAGGCAGCCAGAGGATATTGGTATGAAGGATTTTGGTATGAAGTGAGGATACCTGTGCTACGAGGGTGTGTGGCATGAGGAACTACAATCAGAGTTAAGGCTGATCACCAGCTCCATCCACCATGTTTTAAACAATTTTGGTTTGGGTGATGCTTTAAAATGTGTACAATTTTCAACCAGTCAGTGTAGCATCACATTAATGAGCAAGGATTTACAAGATTATATTTATCAGTTAAGATTGCAGTTAAGGCATGCCTGTAATTAGTTAAAGGCAGAGATATTATGTGATTTTTAAATTCTTTGTCTCTTTCTTGGATCATACTCCAACAATCTGTTTGAACAAGCAATCTATGCAGACCAAAAAGAAAAACTACAGAATATCTTAAGTGTTTAGACATGGTCTTTACTACCAGGCTGAGGTCTGGGATTTTTCTTTTTCTGCTTCTTCATGGCATTCCTTTGACCATTCTGTCACTATATCCCCTTGTTATGGATTGACTTTGGTACAGTGCTAGTGCTCTTTATGAAAGGTGTATTCTTCAAAATGGTCATTGTGAGATGTGACTCAGGAACAGAACAAAGCAGGCTCTAACTTGGGAATGGAGGGGAAAAAAACAACAATTTATTAATCTACATAGACACAAAACCCTTCATCTTCTCTCATCTTTATCCAATTAAACCATTATGCCTTAAGAACCGAGCTCCAAGTAAAAAGTCTGCTCCTTGTCCTCTCATTCCTTTTGCCTTGTCTTGCACCATAGACCACAGATCCAGCATAAATCACTTCCCTTTTAAATTTTGCACTTCCACTGCAGTGCCAAACAACACCTCAAAACAAACCCAACAACAAAAAACCACAACTCTCCCCTCCCTGCCCCCCAGTTCTCAGTAAAAGGGAATGATGTGGAGTAGTTATAGAAGGCAGGGACAGTTAAGAAATGCAGTAGTCAGAGTTATGGCTTGAAATTTATGCCTGTGAAAAACATAGGTAAATGTGTCAATAGTAAGACAACTTGTAAAGACTAGATATCAGATTAAGATGACTACAGGCAGAGAACCTCAGCCATATGGAGTACTTTTTGAAGCACACAAAATTGTAGGATAAGATATGTAAACATGATTTTCAGAGTATAAATGTAGCTAGCTTTAAGACCAGAAGAAACCTCAGATGTATCTATTTTTATACTTTATTATCCAAGTGTTGTTTTTAAAATAAATCTTGCATCTGGACAAAGTTCTTGTAAGCAGTCCCCTTTCTTCAGAAGACAGTGGTAAGTTTGGATATCAGTCCTGTTACTATTTCCATTTGTAGAGTTTGACACAAGACAAAGAGCTCTCTCTGTGTAGGGCATGTACAGCCCTACAGTTGCAAGGAGGGGGTGGAACAGTCTGACAGCTCTGGAAGCATGATATGCTCAACATCTAGAATTTCTCACCTTTGTAATGCACTGGGATGGTCTTTGTGTTGGATCAGGTGATGAAGTCCTGGTGCAGGGCAAAATTCAGGAAAGATGTTTATTCACTGCATTTTTTCCTGGTCTAAAACCAATATACAAAATGAAATCAATAAAAGAACTGATTAATTATGCCTGACAGGAGCACCATAAGGAAGGCCTGAGTACAGCACAGTTGTACACAGGACTGATTGCCAGCATTACATCTGGGGACGAATGAGGAAATGGGGACTAATGAGCCCTCGACTAAGGCCTCCTCCTGCCACCTCCACTGCACTGCCCAGCCGCACTGGAAATAGAATGCTAATTAGACAACTGAGGAGCTGATTGTGATCATGGATTTTGGAGCATTTTATCAGATATTTACTGCAACATACTCTACATTTCTCAGCAATGTGGAAGATCAAGAGGTATGAGAGCAAGATGGACAGATGAAGTAATCAAAAATCAAGGTGTTATATCCACATGGACAAATTGTACAGTAAACACAAAATTAAAGCATTCAAATTTCCTAGATAATGGGGCTAACTATTTTTTTTGTTTGTTTGTTTGTTTTCAAAAAGGTTTATGTTTTCAAACAGGGTAACTATTGAAGTTCTGTTGAAATCAGTATAATTATATTGATTTACACAAGCAAAAAATCAGACTTAAATAGAAAAAGAGGAAAAGAAAAGCGCTTTCTGTCCTCCAACATTTAATCTTTGAAATGTGAAAGGGTCCTCATGCAAAATGAAAGCAGATGTATAAATAGAGAGAATATCTGAAAAAAATAGATGACTCCATGGATTTGTAATAATGATTTCTCCTGATTATTGCATTGTCTTAGATAAAACAGAAGAAAATTTCTACATCCACAGAAAAGAGCTCTCCAGACTTCAATTTTTAACATATAGCAAGCAATCTAAAACAAGTAAAATCACAAGCTCTGCAAAATATGTTCCTGATGGCATGATGTTCTGTTTGGTGAACTACACCATTTATCTTTATTTCTTTGTAGGTGATGCTCTCTGCGAATATTTCTGGTTTAGGCCATGATAAGAGAAAAAGCAGATGCAGGAAGTCTGTATGATATAAATAATGATTATGCTTGACAAAATACTTTTGACATTTTAAGAGGGGTGCTGTTGAGCAATTTGCTCTGGTTTGTTGCTCTCCCATGAAAGAGCTAATTTAGTCCGGTTAAAAGCCAGCTTTCTCATTGGCTCTGAAAAAAATTAGTACTTCATCTGCAGTCCATATCCACAGCTTCCCTGGGAGCTGGCATTATTAACCAAACACTAGTCCACTCCTTTTCAGGCATGGAAAATTGCTGGTGGAATACTTACTATCACCTATGTCTCCTGACACACTCTAAATCTGCTTGCAGAGAGTTAATAAGACACTGATATAAAAATCTGCATGTCAAATATTAAAAATAATACTGGTGATTGCATTTTTGCTTGCTGTTAGGTTTATCTGCTATATTTTTGGAAGTTGCTACAGGAAAAAACCAAACAAACCAAACCCATGCCAGCAGATCCATGGAAGGTATCCTATGGGCTGGGGTAAAGTTTTTTTTTTTTCTTAGTAGCCGGTACAGTGCTGTATTTTGGATTTAGGTTGAGAATAATGTTGATAATACACTGATGTTTTGGTTGTTGCTGAGCAGCACTTACACTAACTCAAGGACTTTCCAGTGCCTCATGCTCTGTTAGTGAGGAGGAGTACCCAAAAGTGGAATGGGGCACAACCAAGACAGCTGACCTAAGATGGCCAAAGGGATATTTCACACCATAAAACATCAGGCTCAGTATATAAACCATGGGTTGGGTGAAAGGAGATTATTCTCTGCTTGGAGACTGACTGGGCATCAGTGAGCAGGTGGTGAGCAATTGCATTGTGCAGCAATTGCTTTTCTTGGGTTTTATCTACTCCCTCTCCTTTTAATTACCATTATTATTATTATTATTATTGTTATTATTATTATTAATCTTGTTTTACTTTGTTCCAATTATTAAGCTATTCTTATCATAACCCATGAGTTTTATTTTGTTTTTGGCGATTCTTTTCCCCATTCCACCAAGGATGGGGGAAGTAAGTGAGCAGCTACATGGCACTTGGTTGCCAGTTGGGCTTAAATCATACAGAAGGAAAAAAAGGAAGTTTAAGTGTCAGTTGTTTCAGCTAAGGTAAACTTGTCAGCTTCTTTACCCTCCTCTGGACACCCACCAGCAACTCAATGTCTTTTTGTAGAGAGGGGTCTGGAACTGGACAAAATACAGAAGGCATGGCCTTGCCAGTGCCCAGTACAGGGTACAATCCCTGCCCTAGTCCTGCTGGCTCATAAAGGCCAGGATGCCATTGGCCTTCTTGGCCACCTGGACACATACTGGCTGATGTTCAGCTGCTGTTGACCAGCACTCCCAGGTCCTTTTCCTCTGGGCAGCTGTCTGGAAAAAATGATTTAAGATGTTAATTTAAAAAAATAGAAATTGTTTCATGTCTGAAGCCATCTTTTTGTAATAAGTGTATATATTTGAATAGAGCCTTGTTTCATTTTCTTCAAACAGAAAAATTTACTTAAATTTGACTACAAGTTTATTCGGATTTCTCTTTCCTTTAAGCATTTTCAACAAATGTGTTATTTAAACTCTGAGATATGGTAAAAATACTTAAGTTTCCAATTTATTTACAAAATGTCTGTGGGTTGCAAGTGTCTCCCAGCACATCTGCAGTTTGGGAAACAGCACCCAGAGGATAGATTTGGCCTAATCTGCAGTCAGCTCTTGACTGTTGGATGAGTGTCTCAGAAGAGTAAGCTGTGTAGGGTGCCTGTGATACAGATGCATGTCACTTGGTATCTAATGGTGCTGTCAAATTAAGTTCCATTTAAGGTTTCATTCAGCTATAAGGATCTCAGTTAAAGGATGCTTGGTTTTAATCAAGTGATTGATCATATATTGTGAAGAAATACCTTCCTTTTTTTTTTTTTTTTTTTTTTTTTTACTTTTTTTTTAATATTTTGTTTAGCATAGTAGAGAAAAAAAATCTGGAATGTTAAAAAATACTGTATTTGGCAATGTGAGTGGACATAGTGAAATACACTGTAAATCACAAGTTTCAGTGGACTCCATGGGAGATTATGACATTCCAAGTAAAAATGCACAAGGAAAATTATAGGTAAGGCAGAACATCTTTAAGTGAGCTCATTTGCCTTTGCTCTTGAGAATTTTCAGTACTGTCTTTGGTTCAGCTGAATGAGGTTTTATTATTTTAATTAGCTTAATGTCTTTGGCAGAGAATTACTTTTGGAACAATACAGGAATAGGATGGGGATGAAATATAAGGAAATAGCACCTCAGCATCACTGAATTAGCCCATCTGTAGAAATAATTGCTGATGTTAGGTATGCTTGACAGAAAGCTTGCAGCAGCACTGCTATGTTCGTTATCAGTACAGATCTATATTCAATGCATATCTAGCAAGATAAATAATTCCTTTTGAAAGAGAAAAGGCTGGATTTTTTTTTTTTTAGAAAATCACTTATAAGCAATGGAAGTATCAGCAGGATAATTGCAAGAAAGATTTAAAATGAGCATAAAATGACTGTGGCATGTTGCTTTCATTTTCCTGGTAATGCCTTACTTGAAAATGGAGAATAACTTTATTCTTTGTAATGTACTTAAAGAACTTTTTCTCTAATGTATTAGACATCTTACCTCTAATTATTGGTCTCATCTGGATAGAGATTCTCTGCTGTGTCTTCCTGAAAAGCTCATGTAGAGCCATTTTGCACTTCAAATAAATCTAGTCTGTCCTATAGTGCAGGAGTCAAGAGTTTATCATGTAATGGAGACGACTCTAAATAAGTCTCCCCTGTGTATCAACTGCAGTAATGCCTCTTCTTTGGCCTATATGCAGACTTACAAAGAAAACACTATAATTTCTCCTGCAAAAGTGGTGCAGATCCCATGGCAGGGCACAGGGGCTTTGTTTAGTTTGGGACAAGTGGCTGGTGCTGAGCTGATGTCGCTCTTAGCCTAAAGCTTTCTGCTTGGATGCAGATGGAAGTAAATGACTGATGTGATCTTCCATAAGGCTTGTGCTGGTCATCTTGGTGGGAAGGAGGAAGAAAAGTAGAAGATATATTGCACTGTTAGGAAACAATTTTTAAACGCACACTCTGACCTGCAGCCTTGTGGTTTTCACCTTCAAGTTACTGGGTAACTCAATTCCAAGTATCATGACATTTTGGTCAGTGGAAGAAAATTTACTAAAAACATGTTTGGGAAAATTATTGCTCTCATTTATCCTCCTTTTCAATTTCCAGCATTTAATTTGGTTTGTAATCTTTATTTAAGGAACAATAAACATGATAGTGTTTACGTATTGAAAAACTCATAAATTTGAGGTGAAAATCATTCTAGGAAAAAGAAGCTATGCAGTGATTAAGCTATGCAGTGCAGCTATGAAATTTATTTTCAGAAGGATTCAGTCTGTGAAACCTTTACATTTACACAAACAACACTGGTGAGAGTATAAAGAACAAGCATTTTATACTGCACCATGTTATGCTCCTAAGAAAAAAGCCCTACAAATATTTGGAATTTTATTGCAAAGTTGTATACTAAACCTTTTTTTCTTTTAGTCTTCCTTCCTACTCCTTATATTCCTGTGAATCATTAATTTTGTGGCAACAGTGGGAAAGGTAGTTACATTGCATTTGAAATCAGAAAAACTTTTGATATAATATAGATGGTGTTTTCAATACAAGTCAATTATACTGTTATTCCAGCCAAATGTTATCCTTTTTTCAGTAGAATCATGTATAGAATATGAAAGTATTCCTGTACATAAACATATGCCTTTTTTCAACCATCACTGACATCTCAGTTATTATGTTAGGTATTTTACCCTTCTTATTTTAAAATCCTTAAACATTGTTAACTTTTCATGATGGGATATTTCCTATATAAGAACTAGGGCACTGTCCCAGTGATCAGCTTTTTTTTTCTAGGCTGTACATTTACATTTTGGGGGGTCTGATTTTAGTTTTACTTCTGTTTATCTCCATTTATTTAATTGACATCACAATTTTTTCTACATGGAGAGCATAAAAAGATTTAAATATGAAAAATGACAGTAGATCAGACTAAGTTAAAGCCTATATTTTACTATTGGTGCAGATAAAGGTACTATCCTCCTCTTTGTCATTATCATTCACTGTGGAGTTCCTAAGTACTTTCTAAAACATCACAAATTAAATGAGCCTGGATTTCTGGTTATATCAATACCTCCTTGCCTTTTTCTCTTCCATGATAGATTCAACTTGGGCCAACCTGTAAGAGGCTTATTATACTCCTGAAAATGCAGCAGCATTGCCTCCTAATACTAGAATTATGTGAAAGAATTAAAATAAACATTTGGAGGGCTATTTAAAATAGACATAAATATATCTGCCTTGATTAAAGGCAAGCAATTTAATTTAACAGAAACTGTTAAATAAACAGCATGTTATATTAGGTGGCAGAGTTCTGATGCCAATGAGTCAGGTTGCCAGAAGCTTTCAATCATGAGTCTCTGTTTTCAGTTGTTGATAGCATTGCCAAATATAAACCATTGTGGCTCTAATACTCTATGCTGAATATATCCCTCAGATAGTTTGTTAAAATTTTGATTAAAATGAAATCTTACTCAAGAAAGCTTAAGGATACAAATTCAATCCTTCTCTCCATTGCCCCAGCCCCTGCCTCTCCCTTCTGCCCCCTGCATTGCATCCTCCTGCCATTTAGAAGGGATGAAGGGAAGAAAGAGGACAAAAGAAATGGCTGGACAGAACAGGAGCAAGAGAAACTATGATAAAGAAAAAAAATGAGGGGAAGAAAATAGATAGAAATGAAATAAATATTCCCAATGAAGATACAAGAGATTGAAAACCAGCAAGGGAGGAATAGAGGAAGTTATGTTAGGGGGCTGTTAGGGGGATGAATGTAGGGTTGTGTGGGATAAGAGAAAGAAGGTATGGGCAGGAAAAGTCAGACAGGAGTAAGCAGAGGGAGCAGGAGTTTAGGAGCTACAGTGAGAGAGGAACTACATAGAAGGCCAGGCTGAAGGAAAGACTGACAGGGAACTTGGTACAGAACGTTTAAAAAACATAGAATATATTTTTTTCTTTAAGGTATCAAAATTAATTACATCATTCAAGTGTACCCATTTTCCCTTATTTATAAAATGTCAGAGAAATTTAAGTATGCCTTCATTCCTTGAAGGACAGTTCCAGCTGGAGACTAACAGTGTTACGAGTGTTCTCGCTGGTTTAGCATGAATATCCTTGCTGAGAACAAAGAAGGATCATCTTCTTTCAGCAGTGCTGTATGGTAATTGTTTTTTGTAAAGCCTTATTATAGCACTGCCTCTGAACTGTGCCAAGAGAGCCCTAAGGCTACAACTAAAGGACCCAGAAATTAGGTAACACCTGAAAATTAAGGTTACTCAGACAACCTGAATTATCACTCCAGGCATGTATTTATGTTGATCCAGTCTTTCACTCTACCACAACCACCCACCACCACATGCTATTTTCTTTCCCTCATCTCCATTCACCCCTGGATCTTTACAGGGCAAAAAGGTCTCCCCTGCTTTTGTCACATGCTTTGTTGGGACTGGAAACTCAGGTCTACTTTGTGGTGTTGGGGATTAAAGACTTCCAACTGGTTTTCAGTAACTGGTTTTCGCAGTGAGCCTTTTTCTTGCTTGCATCTAAAGATCTGTGTGTGAAAATACAATTATATGCCTACCTTGTTGCTTAATGAGTTTTGATAAATGTCATTGATCAAGTACAGCACTATGCTTTGTTTTCTGCCTCAGATTTATTTTTATGTATATTACTTTACTGTATAAGGCAGTAGCATATAAATTTAGTGATACAAATTTTTGTATCTCTATTGCTGTGCTAATAAGATACTACAAAGAAGGGTTATATTCAGATGTATATACGGTGTAAATGGAACACTACCCAGATTATGAGCATTTCACTGACTTCATCAAAGATATTAAAATTACCTAAGCACTTAAAGCACGTTATACTAACATGTTTTGAGCTCTGTTGTTAGAGACCTGGGCCATCTACAACCATGGAAGATGATTGTTGATTATTTAACTGCACCTGCTGGTCCATTTCTGTTGGTAAGAAGAGAAGGAATGTACCATGTAGTGGAAAGCATGTGTGTGATGCTATGGAAATGCTCCTCCAGACAGTTGTGTTTCTGCCCAGGAAATCTTTGTGAAGATCATGCCAAGATCTTGTATGTTAAGTTACTTGTAGCTGAATCAGTCTCAAGCCCTTTTCTGGAAGGCATCAAAACACAGGCACAAGAACATGTCCCTGAGTGCTCCATTGCACTTTGTTGGAAAAGTTATTTTGCAGAAATGTCTTCTCCCAGTAAGTTAAACCATTGCAGTTTTAGCAGGGATTGTAATGCTGCCTGTTCCCACCTGTGGCAAGTATTTAATTGGAAATAATTTTCTATATGATGATAAAACCACCATCGTACAATGAAACCCTTTGTAGAAATCAGTGTCCTTGCCAAAGATTTTTACCTAAGTCAGCATATATATTACAGTCATCCACATTAACAAAATTAAGGTTATATGAGTTTATAGGAAAACAACCTTTCTGAAAGCTTGTTATGTAGTAAAATTGTTGTGGCTGTGACAGTGAAAGAATACAAAAGTGACAACACGTCTTCCTACAAGCATCTTTAAATAGTTACATTCTGGCTTATTCATATCAAATTATGTCATTCCTAGTTTTAATAAGCATGCAAAAGTAGCATATTTTTCCTACCTCACAAGCGCAACTATCTAAAACTCTGAAAATGAAAGCAACACTGATATGATTTTTGAAGAGGTAAATTAAGATGAAGGAAAAATATGTGTGAATTTAATACATCTCATATGCCTGAGCATATGCTAAAATAACATGAAGTCACGTTAAACACCTTCAAACAGGAGCTGGAACAGAACTAATTCCCATTTATCATATTAGTAACTGAGATTTTTAATCTTTTATGGAAGGACAGAATTTTTGAATAGTAGTAGCTTCCAAATTCTTTTTGTTGCAATGTTTAATTAATTTGAATTTGCTTTTTTATCATGAGAGATGCATATTGTATAAAGAATAGGGATATGGAATGCCTGCAGAAATATCTGGAGAGAGTTCATTGAAATCTTGACTAGCTCAGAAATACTATACATTTATTATTTATATTTTATTTTTTTTAATCTTTGGTATCAATATGATTGCAAGTGCAGGTGAGTTGCCGATGTCTTTCCTCCTTAGAGCTGATCACACAGGACAAGTGTCAGGTGTTGACTCACCTCAAAAAGGATGATCAGATCTTTCCACAGTGAAATCTGCAGTGACCCTCTCCAAATAGAGGCTGCATTTGGATTCTTCTTGCACCCACTGGGCAGTAAGACAGATTTATTTCTCCATGTGAGGCTTGAGCTCAGGTCACACCCGCTCAAAGACAGCAGGCTCCTGGGCATACTGATACATTTAATCTCGTTTGGCCCATTATAAAGGCAAATCACAAGACTTTAATACTGAAGGTGTAGAACTAGGGAAAACCCTGAAGCTTATCCTGAGGTTCTTAATGCACAGTGATGGATCTAAATGGTATTTACACTGAAAGAGTCCACAGGCCTTTGGCCCCCAAAACTTTCCTATTGCTTGTGAGCCTTGACAGATGTATTCTTCATGTTCACTCAGAAGAAACCATCTCACCCATAAAGAGAAAGAAAAATCAGTTTTGCCAAGTAAGATCCATTTAACAGAATATTAGATAAAGAATTTGCAAAGCTATTGGTGAGGTGAAGAGTGACTCATTGAAGTGATAAAGACATGACAATATGAACAGGAAAAACTTGTCAATGTTAAATAAATTCCCCCCTTGTTATTTCTCTGGAAGAAGAGAACTATCAGTTAGGAAAGCTTCATGAATTATAGAACTTAATAAATATTCTAAGGCATATTTTTGGATGGAAGTATCATGCCATCTTTCATGAAGTGATCTGCAATTCATGAAAGAATTGTGTGATGATGTCAGATGCTGTTTTGCTGTGGTTCTTAGACAGACACATAGGTAGAGTTTCTGAAAACAACTCATCCACTCAAGCTCAACAACAAATGGTTTGTGACTCCTTTTCTGCTGCCTGTGAGGGCCAAGAAAGAAAGTCACAGTGGATTATGTAGGGGAGTAAGGAGGGGAGTAAGAATGAGATTGGAAATGGGCTGGAATAATCAGAAGGAACAGAATGATAATTAACTAACATAGCAGTTTGTCATCACTTGGACAATTATATGTTTCAAAACTATATTTCTCAAAGTAATTGGATAATTTTTATCCAATAATTTATATTCAATTTGTAAGAACTGTGCATAAAATGAGAAAATTATTTTGGATGAGTGAAACCAGATTGTTTTGAAATAAATATTCAAGAAATACAGTTACCACTCTAGAAAAAATCAGCTAGAGTGGGATTTTTCTAAAGACTTAGCAACAAAATTGGTGACAAAAAATATGTTATATCTCTGATTTCCCTAAATGTCTCTTAAAAAATAACATAAAAATTGCTGCATGTAAAGAATGCTTTGTGTTTCTTGGAAGTCACCGTCAGTTTTCCATGGGAGACAGTATGGAAATCACAAGTTGAAATTAGATGTGAAAGGAAAAGAAGAGACTCAAGGCCATAATTCTAACATCCTCTCTTTTACAAAGCTGAGAGTGAATGAAATGTCCTTTTTTGCAAGCCAGGAAGAAACATTGATATTTTGGGCATTAAACTCTTCAAATTCATATATACCCACTAACAGAGATGTTCTGTGCATAAGACAGTCATAAATGGGTAACTGACTTTGTTTTCAACAAATGTCAATACTTTTTTACCTTCTATAGTTGACATTTCTGATTAAGAATTGAATAAAAAAGTTTAATGATGTTTTACTGGTTTATTGGTTTTATTTGGCAGGAAAAGTGGTAAAGGAGGTGACAAAGCAGAATTATTTCAGTACAGTAAGTCTGACATTAGAGAATGTTTTGATTTCATTATACAGGCCACCTCTGACTTTGAAATTTAATGAATTCTTCCCCCCCTTGTGCATTTTGTCCAATCTTAAATTGGTAACTGCAGAACACCATTTCCTTCCCTTGGTAAAGTGGAAATAAACATATATAATCATCCAGACACTCAGTGATTGTATACCCAAACCAAATTTTCTGAAGCCTGCTATGGTTTCCTGTAATGGAGCAGTGGTGTTGCTGAGCCTTGCCAACTTTCTGAGACATAGACCAGAGTTCTGGCAAAGTGAACTGTGACTGAATTATAATGAGTGCCCCAAGATTAGTTTTTGACCTCTTCCATGGCCACAGTTTAAACTATTTTAAAAGGACCCCACATCGTTATGGAAGACCTTTGGATGTTTCTTGTTTGCTCTGACTAGACTTATTCCGGGTGTTAATGCCAAATTTCATCTCACATTTGAACTGCGGATTTAACTGGGAAATGTCATAAATACTTGAAATATTTCTCTTTGTGGCAGAGATTTCTCTCAATGGGATTTTTATAAGTAGTTGAAGTCAGTTAAATGCTTGGTATAAAAATAACAAAAAATCTTTAAAAACAGTGTAAAGGTGTTTGGGTGTTTGGAGCTCACCTTCCAGAGTTAGCAAATGATGCCAATTAGTGGCAATTTCTTTCTCTGAGCTTCTGGGAGCAACAAAATTAGCATCACTAAGCTGAACACCTTACCTAGATTTTTACACATTTTGAGCTTCCTGTCAGCAGTCTGGATGTTTAATTTAAAAGACTTAATAAATGCTGAATTTTTTTTTTTTTTTAAGACCCAAGGATGACCCTTGTTCTGTGCTAAAAGTTATGGAGCTACCTGCTGTAGGAGTGATTTCAAATATCCAGACCTATAGAGAGATTAAGTAGCCTCTCTTCTGTTCCAGCATCTCATTTTTTCAGCATATGAGTATGCATGCAGATAGAAGCAAAAAGTTCACCTTCCAGAGTTAGCAAATGATGCCAATTAGTGGCAATTTCTTTCTCTGAGCTTCTGGGAGCAACAAAATTAGCATCACTAAGCTGAACACCTTACCTAGATTTTTACACATTTTGAGCTTCCTGTCAGCAGTCTGGATGTTTAATTTAAAAGACTTAATAAATGCTGAATTTTTTTTTTTTTTTAAGACCCAAGGATGACCCTTGTTCTGTGCTAAAAGTTATGGAGCTACCTGCTGTAGGAGTGATTTCAAATATCCAGACCTATAGAGAGATTAAGTAGCCTCTCTTCTGTTCCAGCATCTCATTTTTTCAGCATATGAGTATGCATGCAGATAGAAGCAAAATTAACTGTGTCATTAAAACAATTAATTGAGACTACATGCCAAAAAAAGAAAGTAACTCCACAGTGGTTACAGGGAAAAATAGGTCACTTTGGCCAGCAGGTTCAGTTTTCATTTCTGACCTAATTAAAAAATATTTTGCTGAGAATAACTGCTACTTGCAGATTAGCAATCCAATATCATAGGTCTTTCAATTAATTATTTATGAAGGATATTTCTATTCTAGGTCATACAACATAGGATAAATCTCAGCTTCAGTGATGTGTTAATGAGCAATCCCAGAACATGTACTGATTCATCACTTTCGTTTAATGACTTGGAAGTGTTTAATACTCCTAAAGTATTAGGAATGCTCCAGCATCCCTCTGTACTCAAATTTCTAATTTGTTTTGAGGAAAGGAGCTCAAAACTAGGGATCAATATCTTTAATAAGGCTTAAACAGAAGTTGAGTAACTTTTCAAGGGTAAATATGACTGATGAGATTATACAATGGAAAATGTTCCTTTTCATTTTATATTTACTTAACAAAGAATTACTTACACTGTATGGGTTATAACATAACCCATACAGTGTAAGAAACATTATAGGAATAAAACTGGCAGGTATAAGGTGGTGTTATTGTACAGATACTTTTGCATTTGTTGACTGTCTTGAGGGAATACCTTCTTACTGGACAACTGGAAAATGCTGACATTATAAATAAAATCACTTGATATTTACAGTAGTTTTATTTTTACTCTCACTGTGTATAATTTTAGTGAGGGGGCTTAGTTATTAAAATATTAATATTTTTCCCATATGCCCTTACATATGCCTTGTCTTCTCTTAAAATTATTGTATAATAATTTATTATGTTGTCATAAAGCACCAATGCCTAATAGAATTTTCTATTCTAGAAAATAGAATTCTTAGAGCAATGAATGACAGATATTTCCAATATCTATTTATGTTTCTACTAAAGGTGAAGGAACAGTTTTAATGTGTCTTTTTCATCATCTTCTTAATTTCATTCTTGAAGCAAATGGAAAAGAAACCTTATTTTATAAGAGTGGTTTGGTGGTACGAAGTTTCAAGTTATTATTTTCTAGAAGAACAGCAAAAAAAAAAAAAAAGGCAAAAAACCTACATAAATTAAAGTACCTATAAAATGGAATTTCTTGGACATATTTAATAGACCAAAAATAAATTTGTAACAATTTTACAACTTTTTCTGTTGACTGCATAAAAAGTATATCTTGTAATGGGTGTCTTTTGATCACTGTTCTAGTTAATGTTAGAAATTGTTTTCTTTTCGTAGTTTCTTGTACTGAAATTCACAAGATCAGTTTTGGCCTTGCTGGAATTTTTTACAAACTTTCTTGGGTTTTTGTGTTCTGTAGGACCTGAGGAGTTGTATGGATTTTATTCTCAATCAAAATCAGTAATGAATCAGGCTAATCTCTGCTCAAAATTTTTGAAACCTAGAAGTGTAGAAGGTGAATAAATAAGTCAAGAGCCAGCTGGAATCACTTTCCCCTGTCAGCCAGTTTTCCCTCAAGAATGGGGCTGTCACAAGAATCTAGCCATAGAATAATATTTGATATTGCCACATTACTTTCACTAGAAATATTTTAGAAGTCATGCACCACAAACAAGATTTCACCAGTACACCTAAATCTCAAGTATCTCCAAACAAGCAGTTTGGGTTAACTCTGGACAAAAGGTCTGTAAGAGAAAGAAAAGGTTCAATGTCCAGCTGTAACTGCAGCAGAAGTCACTGCAGGCCAAGTACTAACACCAGGACTGCAATTTGCACAGGAAAACCTGGTTCAAAATGGTAAAACCTTTGCAATCAATTAATCAGTATTTATTCCTTTAGTACTGACAGTCTTGTTAAAAGTTAATCAAGATGTTGCTCCTAGCTCTAGTAAATCTACTTGCCTGAAACATAGGTTTTAAAAGATCACTGTATTTGTCATTTTCTCATAACAAGCATCATGTAACTATATATCTGTATATCTATCCATTTCTATATAAAATTTAAAATTAATCTGTTTACAACAAAATTTGATCTTGATAGTTAAATTTGCGGCTAAATACCCTTTTATTTAGTTTTGAGGGGTTTTTCATTAGAATCAGCTATTATTAATTTAATTGCATACAAAACCAGAATAAAATCAAGATGTTCAGTATCTATTTTCATAGCTTACAGCAGAAAAAAACTCTCAGAACTCATAACTTTTTTCTCAAAATTATAATGTATTTATTTATTTGGTGAAATTTTCTATTTTTTCACTCATTTTCATTCTTGTAGTAAATAAGATGAAATGTTTTTCACTTACACTTATTCATTTGAAACTGAAAGACAAATAGAGGGAAAAAATACAGGAAGGTTGGGGAGTATTATGATGCATACTTTTAAAGACAAATAACAACTGCAAGATATAAACAAACAAAAAAAAGAAGCTAAAACCTCCAAACAAACCATGGTGGGAGAAAATTGAACCAATTCGCACCCATTTGGTCTCTATTTCTAGAGACCAAGAAAAGAGCTCAGTTAATCACTTAATCCAAACTGATTTTCAGAGCTTGGCTTAGGCTGCTCAGGGCTGTTCCAGGCTGTGGCTTGGAAGCCTCAGGGGATGGAGCAGGCAGAGCCTCCCTGGGAAGCTGCAGCCCTGCCCAGCCCTGCTCTGCTGTGAGAAAACCTCACCAGCAGCTCCCCTGTGTCTGCTGTGAGAGAGGAGCAGCTGGAAGAGTGGTGTGACAATACCTTTTTAAAGAACTGAGGTGTGTTGAAGGCCACAGGAGGAGCCCTGGGCACTGTCTCACTTTGGCTCCTCACACATCCAGATCCAGATCAGGGTCAGATCCTGAAAGTGCTGTGCGGTGAAAACGCGAGAGCCATTGGAAAAAAAATTGTCTCAGAATAAAAGGTTGACTTAAGGTTTATACTATCACCTATAGTAGTGGCAAATAGCTGTTTTCAAGGGCACTGTCTTCTGGTTTTCTCTGATAGAAACAATATAATTAATATGTAAAAGAAATGTGTTCCAAACATTAAGACTAGACCTGAAAGACTTAATATGCTAGATTGAAAAGCGAATCAAGATGAAATTTATGACCTCGTTACCATTTAATCACTGACATATAAGGCACTTTCCATTGAAGCTTCAATGTACAGACCAAAATTCCATAGAATATTTGTAGTGGATTGACTTACCCAAATATCTAAAGTGATCAACTTAATGAAGCAAAGAGAAAGCTTACCAAGTTTCTTATTAATCAAAAGGACAAGCTCAGTTATGAAATCTTAATTCATTCTGCGAGTAAGAAAACTCTTTAAGTTTTGCCCTTTTAGCATTATTTTAGCCATGCTACTTAAATTCCTTTGCAATTATAAACCACATTTTGTCAATAACAGATAGATTCAGGTCATTAAGTTTTAATTAATAGCACAGACTTATTTGCAATGGTTGAACACCATCAAAGTGACTTCTTGTATCTACTGAACATGTATCAAACTCTCTAATTATTATTTTTTCGTAAAGAAATTTAGCACAGTTAGGCAATACAACTTCACCATTATGACATCTTTAAAATATTATTTTAAAAATATGAGTGGTCACCAATTAACAAGTATTTGTTTATTGATAATTTTCATAGAAGTAGTGATGATACATAACATAATTTCAAAATAACACAGCAATGAACACCATTTACTTCAAGAGAATCTAATTAATAATAATAAGTATGTAATAAAGGATTGGAGTAAGAATATTTACCTGAAAGACAACAAATATTTGAATTTGCATAAAGTTGCATTAAATCATATTATATTCACAGAGCTATGAATCTGTGAGAAAGATTGATTCCAAACATACAAAAAAATTTTATATTTTGCAAGATGTTTCAAACTGTATTCCAATACTGAAGTTCGAACACATTTTACAGATCGATAGGATTGCGCTTAATTTTCAAGAGCACTCTAATAGCTTTTTGGAAGTTAGACACAAGAATAAATAGGTTCAGAATTCAGCTGAAAAATTACACAAACACAGACTATACTTTTATATTAGTGCAGGTTTGCAATCTTTATTACTTAATATTTCTATGCATGAGATTAAAATGGTAGTTAAGAAGAAATGCCTGTTACTTCTATCGTGTTACTCTATTCTTCTACATTGTGTTGGCAATGGCTGTAGTACAAAATGTTTACCCTCCCTTAGAACACTAGTGGAAGCTGCTTACTGCCCTCTGTAGAGAGGTAATATTATCATTTTACAGCTAGCTAAAACCACAGCAAAAGTCAACTTTATTTTGTCACTCTTTTCCTTCTCTAGTGTGATCTTGTGTTAAGAATTAAGTAGTCTGTTAAATTTATTGGAAACCTGTTTATAAGGAAACAAGACTTTATAAAATACTTGACTTAGTTTGGTAGCAATTCATAGTTTTTAGTTTTACATAGGATAAATTAAGTATTTCAATAAACTGATTATTTAATATTTAATTTCCAGAGTTTAAGGTAGAGGAAGGAAAACATATATAACCAAAATTAATATGTTTTTGTTGAAATAATTTATTAAAATTCAGAACGAGAGAGAGAGTGTACTTGTCCTTTTATAATTATGTTCCCAGCATCACAGCATACTGTAGGCACCATTATAATCTGAGCTCTCATTAGGGTTATGGTTGAAAAATATTGTATTTAATGAATAGAAATTCAAAACTTGAAGCTATTTGGGATTTCTTGGATATTGAAATGCACTCGGCAGGGAAAACAATCCTCACCTTTTCTGGAATTGGTTTCTCACCATTTAACTGATGCTGTAAAATACAAAAGGAATAATACCTGAAATAACTTTTTAAGGTTTAGGATACTTAAGGTTCTGTTCTTATATTGTAGAAACAGCAGTCACGTAATTTTTTATTATTGGCTGTTTATGGTTTCAATTCCTCACGCTCCAGGCTCTGCTGCCATAACTTTCAGAAATATTTTGCTAAGAGATTTAGCATAAGATATGAGGCATTTTTATCCAAGAATAAGTGGTAGCTCTGGCTTATTCTTGGAGGAAATGAATGGTAGTGAAACAAAGGAAAGGGCATGAAATGGATCCTGATGGTCACTGTTTTCTAAATCCCTAAGGCTGGGTCTAAGTATGAAATGTGAGAATAGCTGAGGCCCCTGTGGGGCTTGGCTCTGTACGGGCAGCCTGTGGTGCACCCGTGTGTCGGAAGGAAAGTGCACAGCGGGCTGCGTGCACGGAGCCATTGCACAGCCTGTCGGCTCCGGGAGCAGGACGTTTGCAATCCAGCCAAGTGCTGAAGGTGCACAGCTTACCAAGCAGACATGGGCTAAGTGATTGAGGTGAGGTCTGTTGCACAAAACTGTAATGTGCTGAGTAAATGTTCCCTAGGCAGTGTTTGGGAAGAGTTAAACAGGGCTGAATATAGCCAAAGAGGCCATTAAGAGCAGCAGACTCCAGCCAGTACAGGACACTGGATGTTAATGATGGAGAGCTGCAGGTTTCACAGCTTCCCCTGGTTGGGTGTCTCATAGAAAGGCATGAGAGAAACTATCCAAGAGAAATGCTCCCTGTTTAATGGGGCTTCCCACTGGGACAGATGCCAAGATAGAAGAATATGTCTTAGGACTTATTTCTCTCCTAGGCCTCATTCAGAATTTTTGGTAGGCACTCTCTGAATTCAGGAAGTGCAGCTGAGAAAAAGCACAGCTATTGCATTTTTTAAAATAACTTTTGACAAAAAGTAATGAACTATAATTACAGAATAGAATAAAATAAAATTAAATGAGATAGCATAGCATAGCATAGCTCAAGTTGGAAGGACATCAAAAGACCTGATCCAAACTTTCAGAGGAAAGGTGGCCTAAATATTGGCCCCGTACTGGCAGGGGATTCATACTTACCTCTTCCTATCTAAGGACACTGGCCATATGTGCTTGGGAAAAATAATTTTTATGCCCATATTTCTACTGTTTTTCTTTTATTTGTTTATTTTTCAGGAATATAATTCCTCTGTATTTTAAAACACACCATTTGCTTTTGATGTAGCTTCTGGGATAGAGGTAAATTGTGTCTACATGTATGTGGGGTATGTGAAAGCTGTAGGCCTTTATAGTGGTTTTCATATTGAAACCAGATCTAATTACAGTTCTTGTGTAACTGAGAAGCTGCACTCAAGGTTTGAAGACTGTTCTAAGTACAGAATCCTATATTCAATCACACTCATATTTAGATTACAGGTGTTCAAGGACTTAATTTTTGAAAGTAGTTAGACAAAAGTGAAACTAGTAGGTAAATGTTCAAAACTATCTGATTACATTTGTAATTCCCACTTGAGTTCAATCCATTTCAGTTGACCCTCATGTCGTAGTATGTATCTGATTTCATCTGTGAGTGTTTGGATAACTTTAGTCTGACTGTACATCTGCCTTGTTTTTCTTAAATGTTTTACCTCAGCTTAAGAAATTGTTCTGATATGGAGGGCAAGAGACTTTGAAAAGCCAGGCTGCCTGTAAGGAGAGCTGCTCTCAAAACCCTGCTACTGCTGGAGGTTCAGTTCCATTTTGAATTGTGAAATTCTAGTTTTCTTTATAATAATGCTGGGCATTTGTTGTTGATATTATCTTGTAGCAGTGTTCTACAGGTGCATTATGTTAGCCTGGATTCTGTGACTCGAAAGTATGTGTGCTGAACAACCCTCTCCCCAAGCACAGGAGACTCAGACTGGCAGATACTACTCTGCATATGCAGAAAAAAAAAAAGAAAAATGCCTGCTGATCTTTCAAGTAATATGATAATATGTTCCAGATACAGAAGGCAAGATTAACATTTTGAAAGAAATTCAACAGTATCTTAAATTAATAGAAATAAAATCTCCAGACTTTAATATTTAATGCATAGCAACATTCTCCACTGGTAATACAGCAGTGATAATGAACAGCTATAACAAATATATAATTTTTTCCCCCTACTGATAAACCTTTACAAGAAAGGTTGCAATCTTTCTCTGCCTCTTATTCACTTTTGCTTTTGTAGCATGTCATGTAGTATATATAAACTCTATTTAGAGAGATAATTTGCCGCAAAATTTTTCACAATGTAAAAGGTTACTTATTCACACAAAGTCAAGCATTAAGGCAGAAAATGCCTGTTTGAATGAGATTTTTTATTTTCTGTATAATGTCATATTCTCTGCAGTACAGGAGGAAATAAATGGTGTTAGAAGCAGTAAAACTCATTTCTTATTGTTGCTGTAATACTGACCTTGGCATTTTGTGGAACAGCCCCCTATTTAAAATAAAGGATAAAAAAGAAGAGAGTGAATATACTGCTCAAATTACGAAACTAATGCTTAAGAGATACTTATGAACTAGTAAAGAGGACTCTAATTTCCTGTGTTTTTCTATCCTCTAAATGGAGTTTTGAATTATAACACTATACACAGCCACTGGGAATTTCAGACCTATGGAACTCTCTACCTTGTTTCAGGCAGTAGAAATAAATTTTGGTGATATTACAGCAAAAATATTAAAATCACCAACTCTCCTATTAAACACACAAACCATTATAAGCCATATCAATATGTAGGCAAAAAGAAAAATAAATAAATAAAAAAACAAAACAAAACAAAACAAAACAAAACAAAACAAAAAAATCCCAAAACCCCCACACACACACTACCCTAAATACAGCACTGCATAGAAACATATGTCCAAAACTGAAACTCACTCATCTTCCAAGGAATTACACTGTGTTTTCCTACAACTTGTAACTCTTTGAGAGGCCTGGATGTAGTCCCATGTTGTCAGTTGTGCTAATGTCATGGATTTATCTCAAATGACCCAGAGGATTTAGGTCAAAAAGAAAAATAAAAAAAACAAGACAGTGTAAGAATACAGAAGGGTATATTATCTCCCTCTGTCCCCAGGAATAATTGCAGAAGTGAAAACACCAAAGGGAAACAAATGTGTAAGTCTGATGGACATCAGAAGGTTTGTGCTTTTTTATAAGCACATTTTCAGGCTAAGGGGAAGAACCTTATTCACCACTGGTCTATCTGAGAAAATTATTAGCAGCTATATATTTCATATGTTTTATGTTAGCCTTCAGTACTTAACCAGCCTATTAAAGTACAAAATCTTTCAGGAAAGAAACCTGCAGGAAAGCAGACTATGGAGAACAATTTGAGGAGTAGAAATTTAGCCTAAATAAATGTGAGTTTCACTGCACAGATTAAAATACTCAAGTCATAATGTCTGCATATAGGATTTAATGTATTTCCCTGAACATAGGCATCATGCTGCCAGCAGGTTTGGAGCTATGAGGGAGCTGCACCTTTCTGGAACTGTTCTTTGGTATATCAGAGGGCTACTCCAGGATGTCTCTGATGGTACTATATACTTATGTGTAACCAAATTAATCTTCTAGAAGCTGTCCACATAAAAAGCATTTGTCTAAACCATCATTAAACCTAGTGGTGGTTGGTTGTTGACAAATGTATGTCTGCTGTACGTTGATGTGAGTATAAGTGTAGGCTTTGCTGTCTGTGTTTAATGGGTACTTAGACACACGGGACTTAAACGAGAACCTGAATGTAGGCACCTAAAGTGTCTTCATTCTTGAGCTGAATCCTGCCCTTTACCTATGTAGATTTATATAAAGTACTGCTTGTATCAGAATGTGAAATTCAAGATTTCAATGACACAGATAAAAGAGGACTTAAGATTGTCCTGAATTAAGAAATCTCCACATCGAAAAGATATATTCATCAATTTTTGTAGAGACCTAGTGACTTGATTTTAATTCTTTTAATTGAATATAAAACAGGTAATATTGGTGGACTTCATTTGGATTAAAAAAAAGCAAACAGCAAATAATTCTTCAAGTTCAACATAGCATTTCAAATATAAGTGTGAGCTCAAATCTAATGTTAAGTAACCCCTGATTTTTATGTTAGGAAAATATGTGTGCAACATTTTTTATGTACAGTGGTAGATTTTTCTGAATGACCCATTTAAACAAAAGCTTCTTGCAAGTTAAAAAAAAAAAATTGGGAGAATGTAGTGTTGATTATAAAAATTTTGTCAGGAAATTTCTGTTGTTTAGGAAATTTACAAAAGACCCCAAACAATTGATTGGGAATTTTAATTTCACATGAATTGTAGAAGAATCTGAGTGAATGTTTCAGAGCTGCTCATTTCAGACTCTCATTTTGCATTCCAGATACCTTGAAAACAGTCACAATTCTGGGCCATCCCACCCAGATCAATCCTTCAACCCTCAGGTTAAAGGCTGAAATGACTGAGTCTTACTTAGGTCTCAACTATGCCACATATTTTTGCTCTAATCAGTATGAAGGATAAAGCATGATCCAGCATGATGAATACACCTGTACAAGAAAAAAAACCATCTGAATTGCACCAAAAATTTTTACTGTTTTTTTTTAAATGAAAGGCAAAAAAAATGCAGTCAATAAGAGCAATTTGCCATAGTAACATAACTTTGCATTAATGCATCTGAATTGCACCAAAAACTTTTACTGTTTTTTTAAATGAAAGACAAAAAAATGCAGTCAATAAGAGCAATTTGCCATAGTAACATAACTTTGCATTAATAAAATATCCTCATTGTGGATATACTTTTCCTTTCTCCCTATGGAAGCAGTTATACTTCATGAAACTACTTTAATTTTCACTGGATGAAAGGGAGAGGGGCTGACATTAGCCACAAGGCAAATGGAGTAGCAGCTTTGAGTATCACCAATCAATATTTATGCCTGTGGCTACCATAAAAGACTGGGGTAAAACCAGACAGGTTTGGGTTTTCCACTGAGAAGCAGGAGAGTACCTCTTTTGAAAGGCTTCCTCAGCTCATCTTATTCCCAGTTTCCAGGCTTTGGTGCTGGAAAACTAGAACTGAAAGCAGGGTTCCACTGAAATGGGAGCTGATGTTCGAAGTGACAAAGTGGTAAAAAATTTCTGGACTCTTCCTGTTTCCACTGCTCTGGCAAACCTCTAAATCATACCCAAAGGGCAACATTTGCAGCAGCAGAGCTGCTTTGTTCCCCTGACTGAATCATTTCTCATTAGCCTTATCTTTAGTAACAATTATCATTTCTCATGCTGTGCAGGCCCAGTGAATCTTAGGTAACGTGGCTCCAGGCTGGGTACAGGACTCATGCACACGCCCTGTGGCAGATTTATTAAGTACAAGAGGATGAATCTCAAGGGCAACTCACAGAAACCTGAGCAAGTCTCTTTTACAGATTCCTTTTTAATGTTATAATTTGAATGGATCATTTTGCATATTGAGTCATAAATTTCCAAAATATTATTTCATTCAAAAAATAAGAATGAGATAATATATGGAATTTTGATGCCCAGATATGCAATATACAGCAGTCATATTTTCTCATGTCACTTAAAAAAATAATAAATTTTCAGGACAACATGGACATGAAAAAGCAGGGTGAGGCATTTTCACCTATGGATGTGTCAAGACTACCAGCTGGTGTATATCTGCTTTTGCTTTAAATGCTACAGTGCCTCTTGGTGCTGTATAAAAATGGCCAAGATTTTCCACTTGATAATTCATTCTGGTTAGGTATTTTGCTTTGAAATAACTTTTCTTATTGAATTTAACAGGCTGTTTTTATTACTACCATTAACAATAAATCCCATTCTTTCCCTCTCTTGTTCTTAATTTTTTTTAAAAAAACCTACACCAGAGCAAAAGAATTTAAACACTATATACATTTTTAAAAGTTTAAATTTAGAAACATGAAATAGAAGTTTCAAAATAAATTTGTAAAAAAAGATAAGCAATGGCTTTCTGATAAATTTCCTGACTGGAATAGTGACACCATGCTGCCCAGCATTTATAGATTTATGTAGTAACATTTCCTTCCAGTATGTTGCAGCCATTTGCATGGCACCAGTTTCCTGCCTGGTATTGTTAATATGTGTGGTCTGGAAAAGAAACAGTAGAAACCTGTGTGACAAAATATGACTGGCAGTTACATATTAAGGATGAAAAATTAATTCTACATACATGAATTCTTTCCATTCTGTGAAATACGTGAATTTGTGATAGGGAATATGTTCAACCCAATTCAAAATAGAGGATGGAATAATACAAAGATTAATGAGAGGGATAGAAATTTCATTGTTGGCTTTTTATTCAACACAGAGTTGGTCCTGAATGTAATTACATAGATAAAAAAATCCGCCTTTTTGAACAAGTGATGGATTTTTAATTTTTTTTTTTAATGACCCTCATTGGCATTTTTTGGAAATTTCTTTCCTGAAATAGGAGATCTCTTTACGAAAAGAGAGAACCATATTTTGCCATGGAGAATTACCACCAGGTTACTTAAAGCACTGGGAATTTCTTGCAATTCTGTTATGAAATGAAAATAGTTCTGAAACTATCACCTTAAAAAGGTGTAGACACTAACTTATTAATAACCATTTTCAAGAACTGGTCAAAGAGGACAAGAAGGTTGCACTAGAGAAGAAGAAATCCCCAAGGAAGATTTTAGCCAACTCTGGCTTTTTACTCCTAGAATCTCCTCAGGATAGTAACAGAACTGTATGAATTGCAGGCAGCCCACCAGCCCTCAGGAGCACTGCAGCACAGCAGCAGAAGAGTTTATTCTGCTCCTCATCTTGACATTGCTTCTAGTATGAGAGCCAGGCAAAATACATTAACCATTATTTTGTTATAGAAATGAGTAAAGAAAATTATTCTGAGATATGCACAGGAGTCCTAACTGGGATGCTCAGGTAGCATGACACTTGTGTTGATAAAAGTCACAGGTCATAATATCCCTCTGCCTCCGTTTCTCTATTTTTTTTTGCAGTAAAGTCATGAATTTTATTTATTCCTCCTCAAAACTATTACAATTATGACTTGAGAAGTGATCACAGATGACTATGAAGAGCTAAAGGATTATGTAAATGCAAATTTTTTTTCTTGTTATTGTGATGTCTATTACGTTGTTCTCTCAATCCTCCCTGCCATTAAGCTGCCATCAAATGCAGTTTGTACAATAAACGTATTATGGCCTTAATCCATGCTGTTATAACTTTAGAAGCCATAACAGTGTATCTTACTGGCTTTATAAATACACCTGGGTAGCTAAATTCTAACTCTTTCTAATTAAAGTGAAGTGGGCCATAATTTCCCTTAAGCTTTGTGATTGTTTGTCAGCACAGAGCTTTCGTGGGGTTAGCTCATAAAGTAAAATTTTTCTTAACACTGTCTTGGGAGCAGCATTAGCTCCCAAGTAAGAGCATTTGCTCTATTAAACCCCTAGACCTCCCTTTATGCTCAAGATTAAGCAGAATCTCCTTTCTACTGGGGCTAATAATTCCTTTTTATCTAGAGGTAAATGAAACTCAAACACGATAAATACCACAGGCAAAACAATGCAACACTGGCTTATTTGTATGTTTATAGCCTCATACAAATGGATAGGTCTGCTCAGTTTTTAATTACTTCTGTTATTAAACCTCCCTTTAGAAGCAAAACCAGTTTTTGAAGGAAGAAACCAATGTTTAGCATTTCACAGCAAAAAATCCCTTCATCAATCACCTGACCTTTCTCAGCCTGCCTTGAGGTTACTTCAAAGAAAAGTCAGTGGACAAAACATAGAAATCTCAGATGTCTCCCAATTTTATTCCTAATTCAAGACTTAAGATACCTAGAAAGGTTTCTGAATTCAGCTGACCATTTTCTGTGCAAGCAAAGAGAAAACAGGGGGAAAAAATGTGAAAAGCATCACAATAAATCTGCAAAACTTTTATTTTTAGGTTTCTTTGCTTTGTGGAAGGACAGGGCTTTAAGTTTGCCTTCTGCCTGCAGAAGGTAAAAACTGCATTTGATAGCAGCCAGGGAAGGCCCAAAAGGGCTTGGCATGCCCTGCTCTTGTGCTACGCTAGCTGAAATCCCTCCTCTGATTCAGAAAAGACCTTCAGTTATCTTCACACCTTGCAGATAATTATTGAAAGGAAGGGACACCATGAAGGTGGTGACCAGAGACAATAATCTTACTAATAAAGATTGTAGAAAGTGACAGACCTTCACACTAATATGAAGACTGTTATTAGATGTATAGTACTGCATTAAGGAGTATCACTAATTTAACCTATGGACTACAATCCAGGCAAACTTTCATACAGTTCTCTATGTACATATTAGTCAGCAGAAATCACAAGTCTCAGATTTTTCACTCCATCAGATTAGTTTAGGACTTCATATTTAAAGTAGAAGAGCACTTATACAGATTCTTTACAAATTCATTAGAATTTCACTTACTCACTGATTTCAAAACTGTCTGTCCAGACCAAAAATGTTCAATTTTTTCTGCAAATATTTGTAGGACACTAGTTGGGGTTTCTTGGTATGCAAGGTGATACTATTGCTACTTAAATTGTGTATCTGTTGAAGTGCAGGTAATAACTAATCAGCAGCTAATATTTGTTAAGAAGTACTGTTTCTCCTTTCTTTGACCTAAAGGAATTTTCTCAGTGAGTGCTTTAAATTAAGGAGATTTTAACTGAGAAAAACCCATTAGAGCAGACTGTAGTTAAGTATCCTTTTGGCAGCTAAGATGGTGCACATCATGTTTAGGAGAATCTGCAACAAAAATCCCCATAGACTTATCCACAAAACTGCCGAAACAATGGAAATTCTGTCATTATGTAGCAATTCAGGCTCTGCTCCAAATGGGAGAATTCCTTTCAAAGTGCGCATACTGCACCTGTATTAACTTGATTATATTTTAAATAATTTAGGTGCTTGCTTAAAATTGCTTGCTCAAAGTTAGCAGTATCACATGAAAAGTGAGAGAAGATTAGTGAGAGAAGAAGGGGACTGGGACTTCCAAGGTAAAATGAACAGCACAGTGGTAAGAGAGAGCAGGAAAGGAAACTGCTGTGCCAGGGAGTGGCCCACAGGGAGTTCTCCAGAATCAACTTTAATTAATGTTCCAGTCCACAACCCTTGTACAAAAGCTGAGATCTGATAGAGATTGCTAATAGCATAATGCTATCCTTTATCATTTTAACTCAAAGGAATACATCATGAATGAAATGAACGACATAGAAGACTGGAGTAATAGAAATGGCCCAAAGTATCATAGTGTAAAAAGGCAAGGCCAGGAATGTATGGTTACTTAATGTAATCTCTAATCATAAAGCAGGTAATAGATTACTGAGCAAGAGAGGGACCTTGGGGCAATCCCAGAAATAATAGACATTAATATTTTGCAGCTATGGAAAAGACAAGTATATAATCAGAATTTATCAGATATGTTTTCAACAGAGTGAAGGTATAACTACACAGACCAGCAAAGCCTCCTCTTAAGGACAATAGCTTTGCTTAGGAAATGTGATTTTGAGTGGGAATAAGGGCAGAGAAGGGCTACAAAACTGATTTTAGGGACACAGCACCTATAATACCAATGAATGTGAAAGGCATTATTTCATCCAGCCAAACAAACTGGAGGCTGTGAAGGTAGAGAAGTGCTCTGTATAGTTAGAAGGCGATATGTAAACCCTAAGGAAAAAGAAAGAGAAAAGGAAACAAAACCATATATACTGTCTGGGTGGTACAAGTACATTTAAAATGGCACAGAATAATTTCTGATGGGAATTTGGATACTGGATCATTAAAGCACTGGATTTCAGGAAATACTCACAGAAGAGATGGAAGAAAAAAACAAACCTAACTGCTCCCACAGTGCTACAGCTGACACCTGCAAGGAATGGCACTTGTTTTCTCTTGTGACCAGCAGGAAGTTGGATGTACTCTGGGGGGCAGATATTTTCCTCTCGATGTGAGATCAAGTGGGTGGGTACTTGAACAACAGGTGACAAAATTAATTATAATATATAACATATCACTTGGGTTAGTTTCTTGTATATTTTAATAGGGATTGAGAAGAAATTTCTGTGGAGATGAATCAGGTTAAGAGTTAAAATTCTTAATTTCTCCCCTCCTGGTATCAAACATGAGATATTTTCATTAAGTTTTGCATGTTGGAGATACTGCTAATACAGACCTATTAGCCAAATATGGCAAGACGATCCTGGCATGGCCAGACTAATGTCTGGAAATGTCTGTAAATTTAAGGCAGTCTCTACAAAAGAAAATAGTCCATTAAGGCTTCAGTGCCTACTACAGAAAAATAAGCCTCTAAAGTTTTTCCTTTCTACACACTTTTATCTGGTAAATTTACTTCTCAGTGACAGTTTACTTCCTCAGACATGAAAGTCAATGTCAAAAAATGCCATTTGAAATTTTTAAGAGTCCATTATAACTGTATTTTAAGTTTCCTTGATTAGCACAGAAAATATGGAACAGCTATTAAACTGCTGTTCCCCTAATAAACATTAATTATAAGACAGCAGGTGATTAATCACTGATAATGAGCTATAGATGACTTTTAATGGTCAGCTAATAGTGTCATGGGCCTTTAATGCTGAAAATAATTAAAATTAATATCAGATGGTATGGTGAATACACATGCTTAAATGTGCTTACAGTTCAAAAAGCAGACAACCAAATATAAAGGAATATCTTTCCCTGTGACCATGACACTTTCTAGCTCAGTGTTCTAAGCACGTTCAGGAGGGGAAATATTAATTATTGGTTTAAGGACTGTATTAGACAGAGCATGGATTTGGATTATAATTTTCGACTGTTACTTTTCCCACTGCAGGTGAAAGTCCTAACCAGCATTTTGCAATTATTTTCCTTTGTTGCAATTGTTCTCTCTTGAATTATAGCATGGAGAGTGAATCCATAATAGCAAAGAAATATTTTCCATCACTTCTCCACATCTGGAACAACCTATAGATTATTACTAAGACACTCATATGAAAATAGAGATGTGACTTCCAGTCTCTCCCCGGTTGCAAAGGAAATGTAATCCTGGCCTTTCCTTCCCAGATGGCTACAAGTGCTGCTCTGTAAGGTTCAGTCTTTAGGTGGGGAGAGCAGTTCTTTAACTGAAAGAGAGTTACAGCCCTGAAAGGACAACCAAAACCATCAACATTTTGCACCTTAATATTGTTCAGAATGAGGCAATGTGCTTGTTTTTACTTCCAATCCCCCTGGGTCACATCAATATCCTGGCATTCACTTGCCTTCCTGCTGGGAACCAAACTCTCGCATTGTACTTCTGGAAAGTCCTCTCTAGCCTGAGAGGTGCTCAGGACAGCTGGCTTTGCTTCTTTAGGACGAATTTTTGTCCCAGGACAGGTCTAAGCTTTGTGTTCAAACACAATTTATCCATAATGAATAGTTCCTTCAATATGTTCTATCCTATACTGTGTTTGACATTGCGGGGAAAGTATTAATTTGCCATGTCAGAAAGTGGATGAATGTTCACACAGCACAGGCAAATATAGAATATTGCTTGAGCCCATGTCCTGCCTGTCTTCACTTTCTACTGTGGTTAAAGTCTTTGGTACCTAATTTATGTCATTGCAGATTATGGAATCAGGATCTGTGTGATGACCAGGATGGCAGCAAACCATTTTTTTTAAGAAGCCTCTTCCCCACTAGTGGACAAATTAAGAATTCTAGTGTTACAGCCATATAGAATATCTAGTTGTTATAAAATTCAAAAGAATTTGGGGAACAAAATTTTATAAATTTTTTGTGGGTTTTTGTGGGTTTTTTTTGTGTTTGTTGGTTTTGGGTTTTTTTAATTTTGGTTTTGGTTTTATTTTGGTTTGTAAAAGCCAACAATGAGTACTGGGTTTAAATGTCAAAAGCAAAATAATCAGTTCACCAAGGTGGGAACAGATGTGAATTCAATTTCAAAATAGTCTTGGTTTTGCAATAATTTTCACACTTTACACTGTCCATTTCTACTTTTTTTTCAGTACCTGTCAATATATCATGTTGTCTTGCCATGTGTTAAATCCTTAGTCAAACATTTACACAGGTGAACAGCTTTACAAATGTCACCAGACAAAATTAAGCACATTTGTCTGCCCACATGAGTAGTTGCTTTTATTTGCAAGCTTTCCTGAGACCTCATGTGAGATTGTAAGATCTTGGCACATGATTCGGCAATCATGAAACTTTGAGTTTTAGTCTAAATTTACACCAGGGTTATTCCATTCACATCACTGGTGTAGCCAATTTCACTTTGCTTTTTGAATTTGCAAAATATTCTTAGTAATTGTAAATGAGCAACTTGAAAAGGTCATAGAAATTAATTGAGGAAGGGGAAGGGAAAGAGAAAAAAGAAAATCTGGGAGCAGAGATACAGGGAAGAAAAAGAACTGGTGAAGAAAAAGAAAAATATTAAGAAAATCCAGAAGCATAAGAGACAGATAGGAGAGAGCAAAACATAAAACTAGGAAAAAACAGATGTAGAAAGATAACATCAACAGAAACAACTTATCACGTTGTTTTGGATTGAATTCCTCTGTTTTGGGTTTTTTATTTTTAATTTGTTTTATGGAATTTTTACCGGATTATGTATTTTAAATGGATTTTTAAAATTTCACAAGATAAAAATTAAAAAAAGAGAGATAAATGAAATATTTTTTAGAAGTTCAATATCACTATCAAACTGACAGTGTTCACAGTTTCATCTGATGTCCTGAAAGTAAGTCAAATTATGAAATTGTAATCTTGCATTTCAATATACCTTGACAATGTTGGAGGGTAATACTCTAGCAATAAGAAAAAGAGGAATTTTTTTAAGTCATGGTTTTACACAAATTACAGAAAATCAGTCATTACCTTCCTTCAGCAACAGTACCATTTTTAAGGCTGAATATTTGACAATATGACATATATTATTATTATTGATATTAATAAATTATGTAAATTTTTAATTAAAAATTTATCCTTACAAAGGCATATGGGAAACTTGAAGTTTTCAGAAAAATATATGAGCATTCATATGAAATTATTGCCAGATTTTTGATAAGACATAAACCCAAGTTTCTAACTGCTTGTAGTCATTAAAGAGCAGAAGATAGTTTTTGGAAGAGTTGCACTGACTGGCCAAATTCCAGTGCGGAAAATTTCATTCTGCTTACTTACAATTGCCTCTTCTATTTCAAACATCAAGGCCTGTTTTTTACCCACTGTCCTAGTTATTAGGCTTGTGGCTAACCTGGAACGTGTTGCTAAATCCATCACACGCTTATCTACCTTGCTGAATTGTCACCCTGATCATTTATTAAGTCTGGTAAGGAAGTGTGCTGGTTTTAATCAGTGTGATGGCAATTTGACTTCTGTACAAAATACAAGAAAGTATTACAAATAAGATCCAGACCAGAATTTCAAAAGCTAATCATTCAGGAAAATGACACTCTAGGTTTCTTGTGTTAATTAGTCCTCTGTCTCAATGCACATTTCTTGTATGCTGAAAACACGTTTGAACTAAATCAGAGGACACTCTTCCATTGAACAGTTGAGTACTTGCATAGTTTTAGTCACGTGCAAAACCTAATCAGCTCTGAGCTGCAGATATCCAAATTGCATTTTTTATTTATAAAGGGGAAGGAAGCTTAAATTACTTGATTGGTCTTCTGCCAACACTGAAGCTGGAAAAGATTTAAAATAATGTTGAATCCTTTCACAAATACCTTAATTGCAAAGGCAAGTGATTAGAGCATCCTTAACTCTTTTTAGAGACAGTCATGTTGAAACAGAACCTAAGTCTTATCAAGTAATAAGGTGAGAGTCAGTGGAAAAGATAATGTATATGTGCAAGATGATACTGTAATCAGCAATCCCAGAGCTCAAGAAGCAGCAGCTACAGTGGCTCATGAAAGCACTGTGGGTTGCTGCAGGAGAAATGGCAAAGTACAGTAAGATCATTGCCTTTTCAGTAATAGGGCTACAATTAGGACAGGATTGCTTTTTCCTTGTTTTGCCCTGTAATTACATATAACAGCCTTGATAAGATTAAGGGCCATGATAAATTCTGCATTTTTGCTTAGCTGAAAATAGGAACTGTATGTGTTTTTAGATAACCAGATAATTTAAAATCTCATCATCAAGCTCATTTGTCAGGACTTATTCAAAGATTGAAATCAGTCAGATTCTGTTTCATGTTCAGGCATATCATTTTGCAATGGAAAGAGATATAATGCTTCCATAGCAACACATTAAATACATCAGGTCCATGCCTTGAGAGCTACTGACATTCTTTTAACATGAATTCTCAACTATTTGTATGAAAAAAAGTTGCTTCATATATATATATATATTTGTGTGTGTGTGTGTGTAAACATGCAAGTACATCTGGTATTTCTTATTGATGATTAAGCAGAGCTTACTCTACATACCAGTGAAGCTAAAGACAACCCCCCTCGTCTCACATATTGCACAAAATCTATTAATAGATGGGCACTTAATAGCTGGACAAGTGTATCTTAATGAACCTTAGGATGGTATAGCTTTCCTTGTAATTGCTGACAACTATGTTGCTTTACGTTTAAGATCATGCATGCTTATCAGAGATGCCATTGACTTGTACTTGTTCTGTTTATTGATTATTTAATTAGTTTCCAAGATAGCTAATCAGGGACAAATTCAAGTGTTTAAGCATCTCTTGCTGTGTCTCACTTTGAGCACAAAATGGTGGAGCATCTGTGTTACTTAGAGAAATAAATTAACCCCACTGAATTGAACTAGTTTAAATCATGATATAGGGTACAAAGTTGATACAAAAATATGAGAGTAATTTTGGGGAAGCTGGTATGCTGTCTCATTCTCCAAAAACTTATGGGAAAGAAGGCTTCATGGGCTTCCCAAATGATAATGCAAAGATAATTTTTCCTTTTTCTTCCACACAGTTGTTTACTAAATGTAGCCTTTAACAATCAGGATAAGAAGGTTTTTGCTCACAACAACAACCTCTAGGGATTTCTCTGTCACGGAAATAAAATCAAGCAAATGTCAACATTCTTAGTAGTGAACATTGTACATCACAGTTGAAACTGTGTCTGTAATTGACTGTGGAGGGTGGTATCTGTGTCAAAAAATTTAAACACTTAAGCTTAAGCTCACACAGTGTTTTGTTTTGACAAACCCAGAATTATTTGTCTGTAATTTGCTCTTTTAAAGTTATATTGAGTGTCTATCTTGCATAACATTTCAGAAAATATTCAAACTAAAAAATTCATATTTTTTTACTTAAAAACTTGACATTAAATGTATAGGTTTTCTGAGAGACTGTGTTCCTTAATTAATTGTTTAGCATATTTGATGCAAATTCACGTTATTTGGGCTTATTAAATCTTCTTCATAAAGCAAAGGGCTTGGTGTAAAAAACAAATTTTCTCAGGTTTTAATGAGGTATTTGATATTAATACAAGAAAGAACTTCTACAGCTACATAAATTTTAACGCAGAAGTCATCATAGAATCAAAGAATCATAGAATGGTTTGGGTTGGAAGAGGACCTTGAAGATCATCCAGATCCAACCTCCCTGTCACAAACAGGGACAGCTCCCACTAGACCAGGTTGCTCAGATCCCCATCCAATCTGGTCTTGAATTCCTGTCTTCCTGTGGCCTCTGACAGTTTTACCAGGTGTTCAACGTACTTCTTACAATTCTTTTTGAAAGATGATCAGAAAAACACAGCACATTAGTAGGGATCTGTCCAAGCCTAGCGCAGGTTTTTTTAGCCCTTTTCCCAGTATAGACTGAAGAGTCCAGTACTCAAGAGTATGTTTTTATTATCTGAGAAACTGCTGTGCTACGACACCCACAGCCGTTTAATATGAGAACACAGCAACAGTGCTCAAGGCTCCTATTGTATCTTGTAGGCAAGAGAGACGATAAGATTCGCTTGGCAATCAATCTCACACTTAAACTGAAAGGACACTAAGCCAAGACAGAACTTTAATAGAAGTCAGTGCTTTATTATCTGAGAAACTGCTATGCTACGATACCCACAGCCATTTAATATGAGAACACAGCAACAGTGCTCAAGGCTCCTATTGTATCTTGTAGGCAAGAGAGACGACAAGATTCGCTTGGCAATCAATCTCACACTTAAACTGAAAGGACACTAAGCCAAGACAGAACTTTAATAGAAGTCAGTGGAGAGGAAAAGTGGGGGAAAATAGAAGAAAAAAAAAATTTCTGAAAATCTTTGCAAAAAATCATTTGGGGCAAGTAAGACTTTGAAGTAAGGAATATTTTAACTGTTGCCATAAAATCTATATATCACATTTATTCTCAACAAATATACCAGCCTATGTTTAACTTACACAGATATATGATTTATTTTTTTTCTAATGCAGCATGCAAGCTCAACTATATGTTATTTAGTTAATAGTGGATTGCTACTAAAATATTGTTTCCTATGTTAATCACTATTCCAAAAACTAACAAACTTGGAAGAAAGCATGCTTGAATCTAGTGCTTGAAAGAGGCTCTGCCTTCTAATTACCACTCACCAGTATTTTGCCTAATATTCTGAAATCAGAATATATAAATAAAATTCATTATTTTGAAACTCCTTGAGTAATGACATTTTTTTGGTGAATCTGACTTTTCCTAGACCATTTTTGCTGCTGAAACCAGTAAGTAAGTTAATTCAGACTTTGTATTTGCATGAAAACAATTGAACTTTTTTAATACTATTCCTAAGAAAATATGTAACAGGATAGATAAATCCTATATATGGTTAATTTTATACTTTAACAAATCTAGGGGTTATTTTATTATTTTAAATGAAATTTCATATGAAAAATTTATTAGACTGAATTCAGCAGCTCTTAGAATAAAAATGTTTGGCCATTTTTGTTTATCTACAGCAAAAAAAATGAAGTCAAGGTGCTTCCAGTGATAACCTCTAGTGCTTGATTTCTTCATCTACTCCTTCTTTAAAATGAACAAGCATAATAATTTCATAAATATTGAGCTTTAAGTCAAATAGACATAACAGAATATAGAATGTAGAGCAAGAGCAATTCAGTAAATACTGCCATTACACTGGTTTTTTAACCTGGTTTCTTATAATTTCAAGATAATCATTATCCTATAACTAGAAGAAGAGGAACATATTCTTAAAACTGTCTCTTTGAAGAAACTGAAAATGAAGCATCTCCTGAAGAAAACCAAAATATGTGTTGATATTTCAACAGTGTAATCTGCTAAAAAATTTCATTGATAAAACACAGAACACAGAAACATGATGGCATTGAAGTATGGCAAAGTAAAAGAAATAATGTGGAAACTTTAGCTGCTAATAGAATAAGAAAATTGGAAGAGTGCAGGATTTGTTTTTTAGTATTTATGTGACTTGCATAGCCAGGTCTTGCAGTAATTTGAGGGCATATAATAGTCAGTGCAGAGTCATTATAATCCTCTTGCAAACCCTAACTATAGACCAAAAGAGTAAAATGACTGGTGGTAATCATTTGTTCTCCCAAGAATACATTGCATATGAAGCATCATTTACTGTCAACACCAAGAGATTTCACAACACAGTAAGAGACTACATGCTATCACCAGGCTGTCCAAAAGCTATTGGATCTAAAGGATTAATTTAATGAGTCTACTTGTATTAAACTCACGTTCCAGCTCTGAATCAGCAAATCTAGAGACAAGAGGAGTTTCAAAAAATTCAAACTAGTAACTCGGTTGTAGATGAACATTTCATCATTTTATTGCTATGGCTCAGAAATTCATCTGTCGTGATATCATGAACATAAATGTTGGTTTCTGTACATGTGGAATGAGAAAAATGAAAACTGTACACAGATTCTATAGGTTTTAGTGATCAGCATTTAATGCAATTCCATACTTGCCAGGTGAGTGGCAAGATGCTGAAGTGTCAACATGAAAAGGAAAATCTCTTTCCCTTCTTCAGTCTGCTTAACAAGCAATGCAGGGTCAGCAGAATTAGTGCTTGTGTGCAGGTGGTCCTGAGGCTGCTCCAGTTCAATTTGAGGGCTGCTCAGCAGCTGCTGCTCAGAGGATTCCACAGCACACCACTGATGCTGCTTAAACAGCATTAACTTTAGCCCAGTTACCATGCATTGAGCTGTGCTAAAAATATGATGCTGCAGAGAAAAACTGATTTTTGGCTGTTAAAGCCCTCTCCTCCTTTATGCTGAGAAAGCTCAGCTGAATACCCATGGAGATGCTTCTGAGGTCTATTAAGAAGAAACAGCATGGAGCTTGCAGTCGCATCAAAGATACTGTATCAGATCAGTGCTACATGACAAATTACCACAGTCTTAAATGGTAAGGGAAAAACAGTGTGAATAAGGGAGGCTGATATAATTAATGTTTCCACTTTAATAGGTATCATTTGGAGAATTTTAGTTTCACAGTAGGTAAGTAGCTTAAAGAGATACTTCTATTGGGTATTGCATTTTAGTGTTGACTCATAGACAGTTGTTTGATAAAGCAAATTCCAGCATTAATAATGGTATTCAAAAGTATAAATATGCCACATCTGATCTTCTTTACTTGTCAGAGAACTATTTTTCTATGTGTTATACTCACTGACTTTTGAAAAGCTTGTTGGTTTCTGTGGAGTCCAACTAACATGTGAGCTTCTTGAGAGTATGTTAGAGTTTGGGGAGTTTGGGGTTTGATTTAGGGTTTTTTTTGGTTTGGTTTCATTTGGTTTGGTTTGGGTTGGATGGTTTGGGGATTTTTTGGGAGGGTTGTTTTGTTTTCTGCAAGCAGGAACATAGGAACACTCAGTGTAAAGTTAAAAAATCTTTCTTTCTTCTTATGAATGTCTCTGCTTATGAAAATGTACACCTGTCATGCTGGAGGCACTTCTGTCTGGGATTCTTTCAAAGAAATCCTCCCATTCATACTACCTGTATGACAGGGGGCATGCTCCGGTCATGCCAGACTCTTCTGAGAGACAAGACAAGAACAATGGGCACAAGTTGAGAAATGAGGGATTCCATCTGAGCACAGGAAAATAAAAACTTTTTTACCGTGAAGGTGTTTTAACACTGTCAGTTTTCCTTGGAGATATTCAAAAGCCATCTGGACATGGACCTGGGCAAATTATTTAGCTGACCCTGTGTGAGCAGGAGGGGTGTACTTGATGATATCAAGAGGTCCCTTCCAACCACAAAAATTCCATGGTTGGAGCACTAGCTCTGTGTTGTGATAAACCAGCTATGAGCTGTGCAGCTTCTAGGTAGTGAAATATTTCAGTAAGTACTTGCTTGGAATTGCTGCACCACAATCATCATGCAGCAGCTATTCCATCTTCCTGCCATTCTACTCGCATCTGAAAATTTGCTCTCTTGTGAAGCCACATAGTTCTGTGGATTTTACGAGCAGCTGAGATACACAGCAATATTTGTGCTGAAATACACAGCAGTATTTGTGCTAAAATACAAACATGAGTGCAAGGTGATGGCGAGCAATATTAATCTGATCTTTACAGTTTTTGAAAGGTGCTTACAGTGTATGTGCCAGGGAGCCCCAAGAGGCCAGGTGGTCCATGAGGCAGAATGAGCTGGGAATTACGAGTAGGTGTGGCATGGGCAAGGCAGTGCCCTCCTCGTGGTGCACCTGGGCAGAGTGATGAGAGACAGGATCCGTAGACTGTCCCAGACAAGATGGAATGACAAGTCAAGTCCAAGGAAACCCTTGGGAAGGGAGAAAAGACAACTTACAATGTAGGTGCAAGGTCTATCCAGGAAACCCACAAATCAGGACATCGGGAGGCAGGCCTGAGCTCAGGGACACCTACAACTTAACTCAAGGCAGCTCTTCATTTGCAGGTGAGAGCTTGAACAAAACCCATGCCCACGGGCAGAGAGGGTAGATCCTAGCAGTAGATGCCACTTTCATTTACTGCATTGTACCAAGGATCTGAAACAATTTTCATTAAACCAATTATTTTTGTAATTGTGTTTGATGCCTATGGTCAAAAGCATTTATCAAATATTAATACAACATGTTTATCCTTTTCGTTAGTTTTCTTTCCACCTTTAAAAGTATGAATTTTTACTTTTTTTCTTGGCAGCTGGCAGTTCTATTGCATGTACAGAGTTTTAAATAGAAATCCATTTCTCTTTAAAATTATTTCTTTGTTAATTCTTTCTATTATTACTATTATTATTATTATTATTTTATTTTAAAGCACAAAAGATTGGTTGTCTGTTTAAAAAATCTTCTTTGAACTTCTCAGAATCCCATGCAAAAAAAAAAAAAAAAAAAAAAAAAAACCCAAAAACCCCCCCAAAAACAAAAACAAAAACAAAAACAAAAAACCACCACAAAAAAAAATCTTGGAAACTTGGAAATAAGAGGTAGTATATGAAAATAAGCAAAAATCAGATAATGAAGCATGCCATAAATTTCTATGCAGCCAGCAAGAGTGTACTAGGAGTGTGAGTCTAAATCCTGTTCAGTAAAAAAAGACCTTTCACTGATTTTGCTGTCGTAAACAGTGCACAGGGCTGATTCACACACTGAGGCAAGGTACTTATATTTTTTATTCTACTTCATGTGAAATAGGGAGCTCAGTGATAACCTGCAAAAGACTGGCCCCCTGATCATCAAAAACCTCACACTATTTATACATTGTAACAAAAAAGAAGCATCAGTTTTCCTTACTTACAGCTTATGTAATTTGTTTATTAATTAGTATTCAATCCCCATTTGCTGGTTGTATCTCCTGCTCCACATTCTAATTAGCGTGGATGTGCAGTTCTTCCCTTCATTTGAGTCTGGGGTCTGTTTTGAGTAGGTGATCACTGAGTCCCAACCCCCTACTGCTGGAATTACCTTTCCCCCAGTTTCTGCTCAGTTCTGCTGACCTCACTCCTGGTGGCTCTCATCCAGACAGCCCATTCATCTTGGGATTGTCTTCACTTTTCCTTGAAACAAAAGATTAGCCAAGCATGCAACATTAATGATGCAATTGCTTAGTCATGACTGTCCAGCTAGAGCTACCAATGAACAGCTAAAAAACAAATTGCAAAGTTTAAAATATTGAGGGGTTCAAATCTTGAGGGGCTTAATACCAACTTTAGTAGACATAAGTCATGACCTGGTACAGCTCAATGTAAACAAATAGGGAAGAATGTGTTGTAAAAAGACATGTAGATATACAGGCTCCAATTAATCCTTAGATGTGAAATACAACTAGTGGGTTTTAGCCTCCTCAGATTTTTATTAGAAATAAATACTTTTTGTTCCACTGAACCAGCTTTTCAAGGGCTCTTATCCTAGTTGTCATGCAGTTTAAATACACAATGAACATTCATTACAGCAACATTAATCTAGCAGACATTACACTTCAAATAATGGCTCCCTGCCTTAGTGCCTGGTTTCTCCTTTTTTAAGCATTAATTACATATGTCAACAACAATCAATTTAGAGCAAGATAATTGCAGGTATGGAAAAATGTTACTCTTTGCAAATAAGTACTTGAAAGATAATGTCTTTATAGCATTAGGATTTTATTTGCTTCAAGATCTTCAAGAATTTGTTGGGCACCCCTGAGTTTAACTATATATACAAAAAGAACTGTCTATTATAATTCTTTGTGTATATCCTTATCACAATAACTATATTTGTTTGGGGATCTTTTCATAGCAAATGAGACATAAAGGTATTTTTGGAACAGGTGATTCGGGACAAAGCCATAGATAGCTATAGATATCTAAATATCTATATCTATAACTTTGTTCCAAATCACCTCATACAGGTGATTTGGAACAAAGCTATAGATATAGACATTTAGATATTTATAAAGATGTAGATATTTATTCCACTCAAATATATTAAATTAACTACTCAGTAGTATGCCTTTTTGCAGACACCTGTAACACTTTTTGTATGGCTGTCTCAACTACAATAATTCTGACAAAAATTTCTAGTGCCAGTACTATTGCTCATGTATTCCACGAAGAAAATGGTCAACATTCCATTAGCTGTGGATCCTCTGTATTTTCCACGGTCTAGAAGCATGTCCTCATCCACAAATTTTGCATGGCTTATTTTTTAAATACTTCTTATTTTAATTTCCCTTACTTAAAAAGTCAAATCAAGCGTGTCTTTGTCATTCAGGACAGATTTATATAAGTATTAAAAAAAGAGAAATGTTATTTTAATGCAGCATTTCACTATTTTTATGGACAGAAGGCCTCTCCAAATATCTTATACTTTTGCAAATTAGAAATCTTCTTGAACTATTCCTAAGGGAGGTAAGGGAGAATTGATCAGTATTTTGAAGTGATAATAAAGTTTTACAGGCTGGAAGACTGCTTTCCTGTCACCACTTAATCTTCTTCACAGTGGAATGTTCCAGTTTCTTCAATTTTTCTTCTCAGATCATGTTTTATAATCTTCTGATAATTTCACACACCTGTGGTTAGTATTAACCTCTTAGATCCTTCCAGTTTCTCTTTGGTCTTAGATTTGTCCAAGACTCATTTCTTGCATGAAGCTTCACCCATGTCTAGGAGAGTGTTCCCTGTTCCTTATAAAACATTTCTTTAAACCTGCCACAGTACCACTGATTCATCTTGAAACAGGAGCATGTTGCTATTTTTGGGCCAATATGCAGTTTGTGGGTCAATATAACTGTTAGTTAATTTTTTTGCTGAAGTGCTGCATACCTGCATTTATCCAAATATTTAATCTTCTGCTCCTTAGAGTAGACTTTTTGTTCTTTTTCAGCTCAGCCACTTGTACAACACGGTAGGTCTCTGGAAAGGAGAGCCTGAATAGTTATAGGGCAAACATAGTGTTCTTTAAGAAGAGGAAAACAGGTAACTTTTAATGGTAAACATAACTGAAAAAAAAAAAAATAAGGCATGTGAGGAAAAATTTACTTCAGAGTAAGAGAACTGCCTCAAACCATAATTATATTTTTTTTACCAAAGTAAATTATTATTTTTAGACATTTATGTTTATTCTTGTGATAGTGCATAAAATATTTCTTTTTCTTGCATACACTGAGTTCAGGCCAAATTCCAGAAAAAAACATAAGCAAAACTTTTTCAACTTTTGAACGGTAACATATTCAAAGTAAAAACGTGGTAAGATTATTAGACCTCTTTCAGCAGCTAAGTGAATACATCATACATCACCAGTACAAGTTTTATATTACATAGAATTTCCAAAGCCTTTTTTTCCCCTAGAACATTTTATATTAACTATAGAGAGAGGAACATATATTGCTATAAATTACTTTTCTATCTGCATGTATCCCTGCCCTACCAGTAGTGGTTTTGGGGCATCTGGAAAAGGCTGTTCGAAAAGTTTCTACTTGCATTGAAATATCTGAAGCTGACAATGAACTGAAGCACACAGGAACCTAAAATGGATAGCAAACACTGAGCTCAAATGTATTGCAACCTCCTCCTGTAAGCTGCATAAAGCATATAAATATATGGCAGCTCATTATTAAGACCTTATCCGATTTAAAATTACGAAAGGAGTTTTTAAAAGGAGAATGTTTTTTATCTACTCAGGTAATCTTCCAATGCAGTGCATTAATAAAACATCTAGTAATTGCAGGAAAGGTTGCTAATTAGTTATTGGCGCTTAGCTGCTAATGACAGCTGTAAAGGATATATTCTTAATTTATATTTTATACAGGTACTAATGGTTAAAGTTAGAAGAATAATTAGCATAGTAGGACATGATGATTCATGCTGTTATTGATATTGTTGCAGTCATCTTTATGCTTCTGTGCCAAAATTGTCATATTGATTATTATTGTGGCTAATGGTATGCAACCCTTACATCAGATTTCTGTCTAGACAGTAACAACTTTTATAAAATATTTACTAAGAGTCTCCATGACCCAGGATTTTTCTTGAAGCTTAGTTTTTCTTGCTTGTTTTCACTTTAAAGACTGACAGATACTGAAAATGCAGTGTGATTTTCTGATTTGGAGACCTTGAATAATCTTCTCCTGGAGGCTCTATTTTTCTCAATGTTATTTTCAACATGCAGAGTATATTAAGGAATGGAAGAATTTTAGCATATTGTGTTTATTAGTCATAAAGAGAGGGCAGGGTAGTGGGGGCTGTGAAGTGCATTTTACATAAGCAGAAATCTAGCTGCAAAAAAGCCAATTAAACTAGACATCTTGAATAGAAAGAATGCTTTTTTTTTTTTTTTCCCTAGTATATTTATTCCATCACACCTGAGGAATTAAGAGCTAGATAATCTTTCATGTGAGGAATACCTGTGCAGAGAACACTAAAACCTGTCAAATTCCAAACAGGTTTTACTTTCATTAAAAAACTGCCTATCCATCTAATTAAATATTATAGTTGTGACCCACCACAATTATCTCTCTGGAAATGGGAGGTCCAGAGGATAAGAGGATAAGGACTCCATACTTCTGGGATGATCTAATTCAAGTGTGATGCAGAGGGGTTATGTTTAGAAGCACATGGAGAAAAAGAGAGGAAGGCACCTCATGACATATAAAGCAACTGATTGGCAACTAAAAGCAACTAAAATAAAAGAATGTCAAGACTGTGGACACTTTTTTAAAGAATCTTCATTCTTTAATTGCACATCTGCCTATGTGGTGATATTTGAACACATAAATGCTATTATGTGGGCATCTAGTTTGCATAGGCTGTTGGACCCATATTTGTACTCAGCTCATGTCCTTGAATTTCAGAGGTAGAAAACCCATTTACAATGCAGGCAAGGAGACCCAATAAAAGGAGCTTACAGTACGCTCACATCCCATCCAGAAAAAATAAGCAATGAGAAATTAATATAGCTTATGAACCACATCTGCCCTGACTGCTAGGTGTAGCTGTTGATTAAGGAACTGGTAAATGGAGCAATAATTCATTATGGTTAAGAAATAAATTATGATATATAGAATACTGGAGATTTTCTTCAACTACTTAAAAAAAAAGAAAAAAAGACAAGAAGTTCTATTAGCAGGAGCAGAGAAAAGAATGTTTAAGTGTTTCTTTCTTCATTCAAGGTAAACTGTGCCCAGGTATGGTTTCTTACAAGAATGAAAATAACAGGAAGGTAATTTTATATATACATTTGAGCCAAAGAAAACATCTTTCAATCTGATATTGTATGAGATATTGCTAGCACAGTGTTGATAAGCATTTGCTGCAATTGAAAATGCCAGCTGAATCAATACCCAGCAGTGTGCTCTGTAGGTATGAGAATCCATGTGAGTATGACTTGCCTTGCAGATGCTTCCTGGGAAGGTCTGTTTGAATTAGAAACTTCATGCACATGCAAACACCTGCATTGGAGGGAACAAGAATGTTTGCTGTCTATTGTTCATCATTTGTCATTCTTCATTTTTAAAAACATTTAATCATCCAGTGAAGACACCAACATTTCTTTGTGCCTAAGGAGACCAATAATACACTGTAATGACCAACAAAAAGTTGAGCTGGGGATTTTGGGTTTGTTTTTTAATACTTAAATTTAATACTTAAATATTTAAATTGACCTTTGTAGGTAAAAAGTTTTCTCCACATTAAAAATATACAGCCACTGTTAATAATGACAATCAAAGCTCAAAGGACAAAGTCAGTTGTAGAGTTGCAGAGAAACATCTTATTGCATCATTGTGAATAGCTACAGAAAGAGAAATTCTCATGGTGAAACATGAATGCAGAACTACAGGAGAGGGTCCGAAGTCACAAGTGATAGTACTGAGATATTTGCAGACATACACCAGCTTTACACTGCAATCAGGCCTAAAACAAAGAGAAAATACTAAACATTTTATGAAGTCTAGTCTATAGCCAAGTGGAGACATTTTAAAAATAATGAGCTCATTCGTTTTTTTTTTTTTTCTTTTCTTTTCTTTTCTATTTCAAGCAGACCAATATCAAATTCACTTGAAAAAACCTGGAGACCTAGTGAGCTGATATTTGGTTTAGTTGCTCCAGTCTTCTTCCAGTATTAAAAAAAATAACTAGCAACGGACTGAACTTCCCAATGCCACCAGAATTGCTTTAAAATGATAGGATGGTGGGGAATCCTGTTTTATGCATGTCTTGTTTTATGAAATAAAAAATAAGCTGTAACCTTTCTTTCTGCTAGGAATCAGTAACATAGAAGGCTTTGTTGAGAATAGCTAGAGGATCCCCTATAAATTTAATCAATAAATGTGTTGCAACCTTTACTTGGAAACCTGGAAAAATGAAGTATCTCTACTGGGTAGTCATGAAAACTGATGTTTTCTCCTCTTGTGAGCTCTCAGTCTGGAACAAAAAACCTTATTGATGGAAAAGAAAAAGAAAATGGATTTTGGAAATAACAGCCAAGTATACTAACAAATAAAAAGAGATTTATTAACAGCCTTGCAGTTTCTTGGGCAGAAGGTTTTTTCTTTGTATTCCCATTTGTCAGAAAGGGCAAAATAATAAAAGACCTTTCATGTGAATTGACTGGAAAAAAATAGGTTTTGATTTAGATTTTTTGTTAATTCAGTCTCAGTTCAAATGAAATTGACCCACACCACCCTTTAAAAAAAAAAAAAAAAAAAGTGTTAAATCATTCTTTCTAAGGAAGGTTGCTTAAAATTATTGAAACACACATTTTCAAAATCAGAGGAGTTTTCTTCATCTTTTACAGATGCAGTGTCATTTCAGCTGTACCACTGTGGCATAGATGTCTTTAGATGCGTAGGTGCAGAGGATCTGAGGATCCTGGTCAGGATCTGTTTCAGAGACACGAGATAACAGTCATCTCTTCAGGCTGAAAAAAATTCAGGTTCTTCAGCCTCTTATATAGTCTCAAACCATCCTTGTAGCTCTCCAGAGGGCTTGTTCCAGTTTGATTGCTCTAGTTTGTACTGGAGAACTGCAGCTTGGGCACAGTACTCCAGCTGCAGCTTCATAAGCACAGAATAAACAGGAATAATTAGCTCTATTTACCTTCCCCAAACATCAGTGTAAAGGAGGACCTTATCTATGCTGGTATAAATTTATTGCTGTCTTCTGACATTTGACCTCTGATGTGCAACTGAAGTAATTTCCAGACCCCTGGAAGTCTTCCACGTGTAACAAAATACTCATTATCCACATATTAAATAATTGGGGTTTTTTAAACTAATAGTTTTTGCCTTAAGAATGCTTCAGGGTCTCACTTCTGTGATCTGTTCAAAACTACGCAATCAGAATCTCTCCACAACTTCACTGAAGATCTAAGCATGCCCTATACTGCCCCATATTCTTAAATAAGTGTGTTTTATGTCTTCTCCTTACTTGAAATCTGTAATCTTGAATCTTTTTTTTTTCAGAAAAGCTTGCAACTATTATATATTGAGATGCCATTTACTCATTTTACCCCTAGCATCAGTACCCAAACAACATAAGCACAATTTTGACCAGGAAAGACTAATGCTTTACAATAAAATAGTCCACACAACTTTTAAAGTGGAGAACCTTTCTGAAGATTATGTCAATGTAGCAGTTATAACTGGATACATATAATTTATGTCATTCCCTTTTGTATATATGGTACCAATCTGGGATAAGAGTGAGGTTTTGATAACTTTTCAGTACATTGCAAGAAAAAGAAATATGACAGAAGAACACCTGTAATAAATTAAATTTGACATGTTTTTTATCTATATAAAATGGATTCTGAACAGCTGGTAATTGCAAATATTTTAGCAGTCATTTTTGATGCGGAATATTGCTTCTGTGCTCAACATTAATGAGATGTGAGTTGCACTTCATCAAATTGACAGTTCTCAGGTTTTTTTGATGAGCACGTGATACGTTACTCAGAACAGTGCGTAATGGATACATTTACCTGTGAAGAGAAGAGGAAATTCTTAGTTTGATTACCTGCTAGTGACTTACTTTAGCCATGCATTACAGAGCTGTGCAAACAAATTTATGGGTACATATCAATAGAATAGATAGAAAAACTTTGGGTAAAAAGAAGTAGAAAAAAATATTCAAAATAATAATGAAAAAGTGAGCATTTTTATTTAAAGGAACAGGAAATAAATTTAAAAGGGTGGGTAGATCTAGTACCTATTAAAGAATTCAGGAACACTTTCCTTTATTGAATGACTAGGATTTCCTCTTCTGCAAGACTTTTTTTAAAAAGCCTGTATTTTTTTAAATTATGTCTATATTGTTGTTATTGAAAAAAACAAGCTCCGATGATACATGAAAGTGGCTGTTGCCTCAGTGGAAGCTTCAGAGCAAAATTAGAGGGATTATTCAAATATCCAATGTTATTCACCTACATAAGCAATATTATTGCCTTGGATTTCACCATGAAAGGAGTACTGTTCATACTCACGTCTAGAGAGATGATTACCAAGACATCCCCAACTGCCCCAGTCAGATGCATATATGATTTTGAATAGATCTGCATAAGGTCAGTGAGTGAGCTTTCATGTCTCAGCATTATAGTTCTTGGGGGTTTTTAATGTTTTTTTAATTGTGAGTACTGGAGGGATGTGCACACTCTAGCATGTAAAATTAATCTTGCCATCCTTACCTGTATCAGGGGGCTAAGACTTTGAATTTCTTCTTCTGGTGGTGAACCTGAAAAACAGTAAGGAAAATCCCAATAGAAGAAATGGGAGAATAAAGTAGGGATTTATAAATCAACACTGCTCGTAGAGACTAAAAAGAACTAAACATTTGATGGAATTGCTTCTAATTTCCAAAGCTAAAAACATAATCATTTGTAGGTATGAACATTCTATCAAGTAGAATTGGGAGGCTTGCATGGTGGATCATGGTATAGCATTCCATCAGTACAGGAAACTGATAAAATAACTAACTGCTGGGTTTGAAACTCTGTAGTGCCAAACTCCAATGGAATGAAATGGACATATTTTGAAGAATCTACTTTGGTTTCTTAGAAAAAGGAATTCCTGTAGTTCTCTGACCTTTACAATGTAATTATTAGAACTGTAAATGAGAAAAAAGAATTATGTTAGAGGGATTCATTCGCTGAAAACAAAAAATAGGATGTACTATAAAAATGCAAGGAACTCAAGAAAAACTGGATGTCCTTTAACACTGTGTTAAAAGAATTTGGATAAATCTCTGTAACAAAACCTCCAAATATTCTATTGTCTTTAATTTCTTTTTTCCCTTTTTCTGTTTTTTTTTTTTCCCTTTTTCTTTTAAAACACCTGTTTTAAAAGGTCTGTGTTCATTATTTGATCACAGGTCATAAGCTCAATCCAAGTACCTTCTACCCTCCTTTGTGTTCAAAATGTAACCATACATGACAGTAGCCTGTCACCAAAGATTCAACAGAAGTTAACTTTATCAGCATCTGATTTTACTACAGCTATCCAAATATGAAGAAGAGAAAACATTATGCTAACCTCTATAAAGACATTATTTCTGACGTAGGTGAAGAATTGGTAGTACTGTAATGCTGACAGTTCCAGAAACTCAAGTTTATAGTGTAGGTGTTCAAAACAGTGCGAATATGCAGCAGAATTATCTCAGGCATTTTAACCTGAGAGTAATCTGATCCTGTTCTCTACATATACATTAAGGAATTAAAAATTGCACATATAGACATATATTCATTTCAGAGAGGCATTGGAAGGGGTTTCCTGGAAATTATTGCCATCAGGTTTTGGATTAATTTCCTCAAACGAGTTATGAGGACTCTGAACATGTTACAGAAAGGATCACTGGCTGCTGGTGACAGCAGAGCATATGGTATTCTACCACCCATAAAATCCCTTTGGTTTAAATATTCTTCATTAAAGGATGTTTGCACAGAAATAAAAAGGGAGCCATGTGTTACAGAGTATGGAGAAAATAATTTATTTGGCATTGATGGACTTAACGTTATTGACTAATTTAAGTTCTAGGTATAGATGTTCCAACTGTGTTTTCTAAATTTTGTGTATTCAGCTCATCAAGCAGAGTCCTGGAAATTCCATAGTATCTATTTATTTTTTATCAATTACCTTTGGAAAAGAAAAAAAAAATCAAACCAAAACTGGAAAAAAACCCCAAATATATCCCTGTGAGAAAAACAGTAATAAAAAAATGTTTTTCTTACTCATACAACTTTATTCTTTTTTTCTTCCTGGAAGAATCCAATGCTATATAATGAAATAGGACTGGGAGGTCTTCCTTCTTATTTTAGGCAATTTCCTTATTTTCAGTAATACCACAACAGGAATCGCTAAGATAAGTAGGAGGAAAAAATTCTGAAACTTGAAAGATCTTGGGAAATAATTGAATAGTGCTGAAAGCAGAATAGTACCTCAGCAGCCACCAGGTCTGTGAATCAAACCACAACAATATAATAACATGATAGCTAGGTGAATGTAAGCTCTCAAGATCTCATTTCTAATTTAGGACCCATTAAATTGAAAGCATATCTGCTTTGTACTTGCTAGATACCTGTCTATGTTGCTGCAAATCTGAAATCTTGATACATTCACAAATATTCACTGTCATCTAAAACGGGGAAAAACCCTAATTTGGCTTAATTCTCTTAGTCTCAGTGAAATTTTTCTCCACGTTTTACATCTCCACAAGGGTGTTAAGGATGAAAAAAGGCACTGGAGACTTTTCTTTATTTTTGATGACAACATTGAAAATTATTTTTTTAATACGACAACACAGAATTTAATTCCTAAGGCTGAGAGCTTCCTTCAAGGAACAGAAACACAATTCCAAAGCTCATTGCATTTGTAAAATACATTCTGATTAATGGGCACAGTTCCACCCCCATGAAGACCTGACTTAAATCTATGGACATAGGTTTTAGAAAACCTCTACAGGAGTTGATGAGTGCAGGTAATTATTTTCTAAGTGTAACATCTCTTCAAGCATTCAGCTTGTTGAACCCAGATTCATTTTATAAGCAAATACCAATGCTATGAAGATTTTACAGGTTTCTGCTATAACTATAGGAAAGACAAAAATTATAAACGCAATTTTAATTTCTGTACCAATAACTCTATTTTAACAAGCTTTAAGGAGCATAAATATTTGATTCTGCTCCTCAAATGAATGCAGTTAAATAAGCAGTAACAATAATTATTCTGTTTCTGAACACTGATTTTGAGGACCTCAGCAGATTACAGAGCACATTGCAGACTGGAAGGTGAAATATATGACTTTTTAATGAATCACAAAAATCTACTGTAGCATTCCTTCAGTTAAAATAAAGTTCCTGAACCTGTATTTTTTAAAATAAAGTAAAACTCATGATTTTTTAAAAATAGATATATAATGAATGTTTTGATTGGTCACTTGATGTGAGTTTGTAACATGTATTTTGCTTATGGCTCAGCCACAAACTTTAACCATAAACTTCAGACATTAATCCATTGAAACTGAAAACAAAATATTCCAGTAATTTTCAGATCTCTATGCTACAAATTTTAAGACAAATATTCTGTCAGAAGACATCACAAAATTGTCTCCTGGCAGTGCTCCACTCTTTGGGAACTTTTTCACTTTAGGAGGTTGGCAGATTCCAGATGAGGAACATTTGTACTTCTTTGGAACTGTGCTGTAGGCAAGCACAGCAGTTGCACAAATAACCAAATACTGATTTTAGTAATACTTGCATTTAGTTCTTTATGAAGCAAAGATAAAAAAAACAAAAAAAAGGAAGTATTGAAATTTCAATTCTGAAAATTTCAAACTTCTTGCTGCTATGCTGATAAAATCTTAGAAATTTAAATCATTTAGCTGAAAATTTTTCTCTCAGTTCAGAATGACTGTGTGATCCCAACCCTGCATAGTACTGTTATCCTGATATTTTGGTTGAAGTTAGTAAGAACTGTAAAAGTGAACATTTATCCCTACAGGAAAATTATATACATAAAATATATATTACATAATATTCCTCTGGAAAATCTTTAAAAATCCCTGTGTCCTCTCTCTTGTTCTGTTTCTTATGGTTGTAGACAGAAGTGTTACAGCAATGCACACAGAGAAAGAAAATTTTTGTCCCAGAACCTAGAATTGTGAATCCTATAGGGAAGGCACATACACAATCTCAAATTTTGTAAATGTAGCAATGAAAGATGATTTATAGAATGTTTAAAAGTTATTTGATATGCCTATATTGTACTCTCACAAAGTTTTTCTTCTGGATACATAATTCAGTGAAACTTATAACAACATGCTATATAACACTGAAACCTAGTCAGTAATTCTGTATGACTAAACAGATGAAAATTAAAATATACATGGATATATTAGCTGGATGTATTAGGATATATTAGCTTTCTGGATATGTTAGTTCTCACCTTTCAATAGGGTTACAGAAACAACCAGGTATGCTTATGGCCATATTGTTATTTCATAGATATACTCTCTTAAAATGTTATGACAATGGTTTTCTTTGTATTGTAATTTATATGTAGGTTCTACTAGACATCTTCAAATAGAATTTAAATAGAATTTAGTCTTTTTTTTTTCTTCTGTGTTCTACTTTCTATATCTTCATTTCATAGCCCATTCTTTAAAAATGAAAGCTCACGATGTCGTTTTGCCTGCATCTATTAACTTCACTGCAGTCCTGCCTGTTTTATCTGCAAAAGTGTAGCTGCTCCTCGGGGTTTCCAACCAGATGGGCTAGTAATCCATCGAACTGCCAGCCAAGAGAGCTCATTTCTGGCAGGCACAATTAAAGGTTGGAAAAGGAATTTTCAGATACAGAAACTAAGCAGTCTTTTTAACATTGCTGTAAAAACTAGGAGTCCATTCTTCTTTATTTTGCTTGGGAGACTCATAAATAAAATATCATAAGAATGAGTTTTATATTTTAATAAGTCTATTGAAAATATAGTAATTTCTATGACTGCTTGAAAACTTCTTTTTCTCTCTAATAGAATCTGAAAATTATGGAATATTATTTTACTTGCTTTCACATTCTTAGCACACTAATTGCATCTACATCATATTATGCTCATTAACATCTTTTATGAACCCCAATTACTCATTTTTGGGACTACTGGCCTAATTTTGATTTAACTAGTAGAACTTTGTCTTTCAGACGATGGGAATAATATTCTTATCACTCTTAGACTTTTGTCACTAACTGAAAAAGCTATGCTGGTGATGTGCAGTACTCTTTTTTTGTTCTCTTTTCTAAGAAGTTTAAGAAGGCATAACTCTATTCTTAAGTAGCTTAAGGGATGGAAGACAAATTAGAGGAGCTGTGGAGAAGAGTAAACTTTTTTCTTAGCGCATAACATTTTACCTATTTTGAGCACAACCACAGTAGAATGTACATATTTCAAGGCTTAGTAGTTTGACACTCAAATCAACAGTATTGTTGTTTCTCTAAGAAGCATCCTATTCTTTTTGTATCTAGACAGCTGAATAAGTACAAGAATCAATACCTATGCTCCTAGAAGGAGCATATGATTGCACATTCTCTGCATGGCGTGGTCTCAAGGGTAAAATGTGTGTGCTGATATACTGTTATTGGTTGGCCATATGTTCTGATCCTGCTTATGTAGAAATAAACATCCTGGATGTGCATTGACATTTGAAAGTTGCATTCCCACTTACATGTAACATATGCATTTCAGTCAAGTTATATATTCAGAGCATTTATCATATTCTCATTCTGAAGATGCAAAAAGAAGATCCAGATTGTAATTTGATTCACAGCATTGTTTTGCCTCCTTCTCTATGCATAATTATTTTATAATGATGAAAAAGACTGACACTGAATCCTAAAATAATGAAAATCAGTGTAAAATTACTATCAGAATTTATATGCTTTGCATTAAGTAGCAGAAGACCAAATGTAGCAGAAATGTGGAAACAGGAAAAACTTATCTTAGAATTAAATGAACTACAAGACTTTTCATGAACCTTTGTCATCATGAGTCGTAACAATCGCATAGGGGGTTAGAACAATATTAGCATAACTTAATGGACAGGCAGGACTGGTGGCTCAGAATGCCAAATAAATGACAGCATATCAAAAATAGACATGAAGTCACTATTTTGTGGAGTGGAGATAAATCTCTGTAGTAGGAGGGTCTGTCAAAAAGATTTTGACTAGTATACTAAAGATTTGAGAGGGAAGTTTATGGTCAAGATAATGTGAAAGGTTTGTACTGTAAAAATAAATAAGGAGTCTGAGTTAAGACAGCAAATAAAAATTATTCCAGATTTAATTGTTCTTAAAAAAAATTAGTAGTGCTTGGACTGAAGAGGTGTAATAAGTCCTTTACCCCACCTGATCAGATCAACCCCTCTCAAGAAATTATTCAGGGCATTCAGTAAAATGTTTGATGGACCTATCTCTGTAATATACTTCTGTTAAAATTATCACAAGTATCTAATGTTAGAGATAAAGACAAAAAACCTCAGTGTTCAAGTTGTCTCTTGGCTTAAGGTGTTAATTTCTGATATAAGTGAAGTTATAATTTTTTGCTCTTTTCCATAGTTACATAGAAAGGTGGTTGGCATATAATTCACTTACAGGTATAACTCTATGGGACAGTTTGCCTCAACTTTATGATTTGACACAGGCAACAATATAATAAATTAAAAGAAGAAAACTAAAAAAGAAGATACTGAGAGAAGGAGCCTAAAGATATTTCATGGAGTCATTGTTATTGGCAAACTTTTCTGAGACAGCAGTAGATGTTGAATATAAATGCTTTGTGTTTAGTGTTCCACTCACAGCATTTGTATGAGTCTAGAAAATGAAGTAGAGGATATAAGCAAATGAGGAATGGTGGATACTTGGGCAGAACTTATAATTCCATATATTGGCTTAAAAGGAAAGTAAGGTGTTATGACTGAATGGAAGAAGGAACATTTGTCAAGAAGTTAGGAACTGATGAGATCCTAACCTGAGCACAGGTGAGGTAGGATGTGAAAACAAGTGAGGTGAAGAAGACACTGACAGTATGAAGAGACTGTGCACACATAAATAGAATAGATGAAAACTAAGCAAGCCAACAGAGAAATTACTGTTAACAATATGAGAAGAGTTTGGAGTATTTTTATTAAAATTTTCAGAGAACTAGTTGCTTATTGGCATGCTTTTTAATTTTTATGGATGTGGTTTTTCCATATTAAACAATAAATATTTAAGCAATATGATGATTGCAGCTTATACTGCTGCAAAATACAAAGAACAACCATGACTAACAGAGATGGAGTAAAAATTAAAAAATGGGAAAATTAACCACTGCAAATAGTAGGAAAAAATCCAGACATATAGAGGCAAAAAAAAAAAAAATTGTAGGATTTATATTCATGGGTTAGAAAACAGTGAAGAAAATATAACAGAGTACTGCTAAAACTGTTGTGGATGATCCATTTTCAGGTCTCCAAGTATATACCCATTCAGAACTTAATAATAGCAAGCACTATATATACACATCTAATTACCATAAACTTTAAACACCTTTTCTAATTACTTATTTGAAATTGCTGTCACTGTATTTTCCAAATACATTCTGACAGTCTTAGCTTGTATTTCTTAGCAGGAAAATTATCACTGGAGTTCAAGGAAACGGAAGCTGAAATACTGAAATCTGTGCATTTGTTCAGTTTAAGATAAGAGGAAAATTTCCAACCTAAAAGTTTAAAAGACTAAGTATAAACTAGGAGGAAATAGAGGGAGAATCTTTACAAAAAATCACTTCTTAATCCTGCATCCGAGAACACATATTTCAGAGCATATATTTTAGCAGTTTAACTGGTGTGGTCATATAAGAATGCAACTTATCAGTCAGGAGATACTCTTTTCCTTACTGCACAATTTTCCTAAAGACAGCTTCAGTTATAGCATCTGCTGAAATGATGTGCTTCTTCTATTCTCTTGTTATTGGCAATAATGGAAGCAAAATGAGAGCAGAAAATCATTGCCATGTCTGCCTTACTCTGCCAGTTTCTCACAGGCTGGAATCTGAGCCTAGCTAAAACTACCTATATGTGCAAAATATATCTAGTGGATGCTGAATCATTTTTATTTTATTTCCAAAGCAGGTATTATTTTCAAGTTCATCAGATGAATGTGTTAGATCCTGAATTATCTCAATATACCACCAAGCCAATTCTATATCCAACATTTTCTGAGTGAGAAAACACCCAGTGATGCCCCAAGGAACAGTAATGTGCTCAGAGAGCAGCTGAGACACACAGGTTGTACACAACAGATGGTACTGAGCATGTGTTTTAGGCAGAGCTGCATGACATTTACTCTAAAAGTGCTACTTTTTCTTAATATATTTCCTTGGTGTTTTCACTATATTGTCAAGTTTCATTCAAATCTGGGGAATGTTCACTTCAGACAGGATGAATGCGAAGGAGACCTCTTTGGCAGGAGCCACTTTTTCCTCTCTGGTTGTGCATTAACAGACTGCAGAGGCATTTCTGAGTGGTAGTTTGGAAATTAGAACTTCTTCTTTCTCAGTAATAGAACATTAGTTGAGAACAAGAAGAAGTTGGAGGAAAAATAATCTACCAAATTCTGTGTAGGAAATAGCTTTGCTAATTGCCCGTTAAAAACCCTTCTAAGTAAGACATTGTAACTCAGGCACCTACGAAACATTTCCCACTGCACAGATTAAGTAAATCATTGGTTTTTGAAATTGTCAGTGCATTTAAGAAACTTTTCAGGTGGTGATGGCAAAGGATATTCAACATCCAAGCCAGCTCTGCTGTTTGTGAGCACCAGGTACCTCTGCAGTGTCAGGTACAAGAGCTATTTAGCAATCTTGTCATACCTGCACTTATTGCCCTCTGACTTTACAGCGGCTGTGTGAACATAGTCTCTCCTACTTTATGTGGATGCACAGTCTGCTTTGTATACATATTGAGGGGATTTTAGATTAGATTTTTGGGGAAGATTTCCTTTTAAGGGTAGAAATTGTGAAGGATGTTAGGAAAACTTGAGAACTATAGTGACCAGAGCATGGTCACAGCAATCCTTGACCTTCCAATAAGTCATCTTGCACAATATTTTCACTGTTTATGTGTGTTTCTTGCCAACATTTCACAAAAACCCTTATCTCTGAAACAGCCCCCTAGTGTGGAGATATATCAAGCTTCATTAAAAATGAAGCCAGCTGTGCTGTTTATAGGTGTATTAGATTTTAAATTTTTTTTAATAGAGTTTTATGTGATAGATGGGAGAGTGTGTTCTTTTATAAAAGGGATATTTCTGAGAGTTGTCATTGTCAGGACTTAAAAGCAAAGGGTTTGCAGTTTGTAGAACTTGTTTCTTCAAGCTTCAAATTCTTCCACTTATGTTGTTTCATACTTGTACATTTCACTACTAGAACCAAAAATATACTTCCTCTTCTGAAGAACTGGAAAAGGCAAAGGAGAAACCTAAAATCCAGCGGCAAAACTAAACTAAGCCGCAAAATCTTTTCTGAAATTAAAATATCTTGCTAGCAAGGACATTGTCACTGAGCACCAATGAATACACTATGAGCACAGACAAAAGCTTATTCTTCTAACTTCGTGCCGTTCAAGAATTATAAAATACTCCAGCCACTTCTTTCCCATGTGCTCCATAACTTTTGATCAGCACCACAACCAGGAGTGGTGTGAGTGGGACAGGAGCTGACAAGCATCCAGCCCCATCTCTGCAAGCTTCTCCGGCTGCCACTGTCACTTTTCCAAGAAAGGAAGACAAGGCATCTCACTAAGGCCTGCATTTTTTTCCTCAGAAGGAAGTTTCAATTTTCAGACAAAATGTTCAATCAAAAGTCTGTAGGAATCCAAAAGTTTTATATACCTTCAAGGGCCAGTTTCTTTCTCTGAGGGGTACTTTTTTCTGTTACTAAGGTAATTCAGGATTAAACAAAGCACTGTCCCAGATGAATCTGATAAGCAACCAGAAGTAAGTTCACAAATATCTTATTGCAACCTAGTGCTACCTTTTTCTATTACTTTCTTTGAGAACTAGGTAATTGTCACCAGTGTTAGGGTTGAAAAAGAAATTTCTTTTATCCTTACAGTGAGTGTGGAAAAATGGTAGAAAAATTAGGTTTTTAAAGCTGATTTTGTGGTTTAACTTTTTGCAGAATCAGGGTGGGAGGACTTGGTGCTACAGTTGAAGTACTGATGACCATGTCCATTAGAGAATTTTTCTTTCTGTACAACCCCTCTTAGCTGAGGTCAGTTCCTTATTCCCATTAGTTGGCTCATTTGTTTTCCCTTCTCACTCAGAGGTTTGTTTCTTGTTTTTTTTTTTTTTTTTAAGATTAATGTAATTATAACAAGAATGTTCTATGTTTAAATAGTTCTTCCATTTATTTGATGTAGCCCATATTTCTTATATTTCCTTTCTGTAAAAAAAAAAAATAAAATAAAAAAGCCAAACCAAAAAAAAACCCACAGAAAAGAAAAAGCAGGGCCTCTCATGGCTATATTAGTATGTTACTATATAGAAGACTCGGCCATTTCTACCTACAATTTAAAAAAAATAATCCCAGGTTGTTTAACCTTGCTTAAATCATGACAGCAAATGAGGTTAATTTAAATGAACTGCATACTGCTATAAATTAGTAAATAAGACAGTCAATTAACCAAATTAAATCTTATTGGAAATTGGCTGCTGCCATCTGGAAATTTTTTATTAGACTTTATAGCTGGCATGACCTTTAGAGTGCAACTCGCAGGATTTTTTATTTCTCTAGGAAATGCTTGACTTAGAAGAACAAAGTATTTGTAAAATATTTTTATTATTCCTGTACTTGATGGATAATTGTAATGGAATATAAAATATTCCTGTCAGTGAATAGGCAGTTGAACAGGTATGGACTTACTGCAAAATCTGAGTTACTTGCCTATGTGATGGAATCTGCTTTTCTGTGGTTCTTTTTTTCTGTTTTGTATTAATTGTGCAGTATTTTAATACACTGTGGAATCTACTACAGTAAGATTGGCCTTTATCACTCAATCTCTAAGGTGCTTAATTTTTTAAAATTTGCCACCCTTTAAGATGTCCAGAAAAATCAAAGTCATGAATACTGACGGTTTAAGGCATCATTTCTGTGGTACTAAAGCAATTCTCTCTATGGGCAGCTTCAAAGAACATTATCTAGTTGTGTTGAATATCTGTGCATGTTTTCCCTGCAGGAAAACAGCAGGGTGGTGCTGTCCTGAGGGATGACTTGCTTAGTGATAGCTTGGGGGCTGCTGCATTGTGCTTTGTATGCATAATTTCAGGGCAGGTAGAGTATCTATGTTACTGCATGGCATTGCCCTTACCTTTTGTTGGTGGGGGTTTTGTGGCTTGCTGACTTTATAAACGGTGCTTAACCTGCTGCCTGTGTCAGTTTGTAGACATCAGCTTACACTGAGGTAAAGTCTCCTTTTCCTGGTAGCCCTGTTTCCACAGGGACTTTAGTGGCAAGTGATGGACTGACCACATAGGTTACCAAGAGACTTTGTGGAGTCTCCATCCTCGGAGATGCACATAAACCATCTGGACATGAACCTGGCAACTGTAGTTTTCCCTGAATGAGCAGAGGGTGGTGTGGACATGATGATCTTAAGAGGCCACTTCCAGCCTCAGAAACTCTGAGGTTCTGTCTTTGAATAACCCATGCTCATGGCCACTTATTTCTTGTCTCTAAGTGTCTTTTCTCTCATAACAAAAGGTCACATTCTTCAACTCAATCAGGTGACAGATCCTTGCAAAGGAATAATGATAGGAAATATTTGCCAAACTCCTAAGCTGTTGACCTAAGCCCTGGCCTTTTGCCTGGCTCTTAGAAGCCCCTGGGATAAAATTATTTGCTTCAAGTCATAAACTGCTTTTGCTTCTGTCAAGAAATGTGCTACATGATGCTTGACTAATGTGCAGTAAAGCTGTCACTGTACTACACCCATATGCATGAACAGACGGGCTGAGGTGCCCAGATGCCACAGAACTGGTCATATGGCTCGGAAGTTCCTTAACTGGAGGAAGAGTTTTGTTTTTTCCAAGCTGAAGAGAACAGCAGAAATATACAAACACAAATAGAGGGTTTTTTTGGTTTCTGGTTTGTTGCTTTGGTTTGGTTTTTTTTTTTTTTTTCCACCAGGGATCTGCTAGAACCAGCTTGAGAAGAGAAGGGATTTGGGGAGAAAGGGCACTATTGTGACACAGGTAACAAATCTTTGAATGCATACATGTGTTTCATACATAGGTTCTATCAAAGCTCGGAATAGTTTCACCACATTTAATGATTTAGCCTTATATGATCAAAAAATATACTTTTTTTTTTTTACTGTAATTACAGTGGTCTCTTGTGCTGTGCTCACTTCCCTCAAATAATTGTTGTGCATTGGTTGCTATAAAATCTCCAGCATTCCATATTTAGAGAACTTGCTTGTAGAAAGCATGGTCAGTTTAACAATTATTTTGAATGAATCAACTTACTGGGGGAACTAAAAACCTGGATTGAGCTCAATTTTGATAGTCACTGAGATCCAGAGTGTAAGAGCATCTAAGCTGTCTTTCCTAAATGTGTCCTGCCAGTTTGGCAGCTGCTGACAACAGGTAGAATTCATGCCACAGACCATGGAAATGTATCTGCTACCAGAGGTGTGTCCTGGCGGATTTTTACATGATGTTGAAAGAAATTAAGAGCTCCACTGTAGAAAAAAATTATGCCCTCCTGGAGGGTAGCAAGGGGCTGAATGATCAGGGAGAGAAAATCTGCTGGAAGCTTCCATGTCATCTCTTCTACATGGAGGCAAAGGTATGCTATTAGGTATCTATTTTTTTCTCAGTTCCACATGGTTGTCAGTACATTGAAACAGAAACTTGGTCTGGAGGTACTTAAGGTGCTGAAGTGTCCTAACTTCTTCGAAGTGTATTACTTCTTCGAGTGAAAACACCCAGACTTCTGCTAAAATTTCAGAGGTCAGATTTGTCTTAGTCCTTTTTAATTGAGAGGCTCATTATCTAAGGAGCCTTCAAGAATGAAATAATATGGATAAAGCTGGATATAGTTGTGGAAAATTTTGTTTAAAAACAAGTAGAGATCAATTTCCTTGCATGCATTAGGTAATATGAAGCATAAATATTGAGTGCCGGATACATTCATTCAGGTAGACCCTTGGGAATACTACTTTTGAGGGATGACTAAAGGTATGGCCTGTCTCTATCACAAGGCAGAGTGGGGTGATGAGATTCTATGCTTCATATGGGCTCTGGTATTTCCAAACTTATGATATTACTTCCTATACCAATTTTCCAATGCATGCTATCACAATATAATTTTGTGCTTATTTTAAAAGGTAGGGTGGTGGTTTTTTTCTAGCTGTTTTCACAATCGAATTTTTATTCAATTAACTTCCAGATAACAATTTTTATTTGTGTAAATATCAGATAAGAGGTTTTTGAGTTGTGCTAAACCACTGAAAATAATGATTTGAAATAATAATAACTTAAACCACTTTCTTGCCAGTGTCTACTGTATTAACATGAAAACTAGGTATCAAACTTAAACCCTTGCACTCTCCATACTGGGCTAAAATATTAGCTATTCTCTTGCAAAGGCATGCTTCAATACAGAAATAACACTATATTAAGGATAGTGTGAAAGTACACTTACTGTGATTATAATGAAATACAACATATATCAGAAAGGTGTATCTGCAGCTTATAAATTCTTACTACAATTACATCTGCCAGGGGCTTCTAATTTCTCTAGGTCTCAAATTTTAACATTTGTTTCTTTCTAGTTGTAACAGTACTCCTTGCTTCAGAATTTTGCCTAATCACCTGATCTGATAGATCTGTGGAGCTGGATATGTTTGTTCATCGACCTCCATGCCTGTGGGAGTGTTAGAAAGCAGTAAATAGATTATCTGTCTCTTCAGCTCTACTGGTGCTTTACAGTCCCCATGATGCTGTACCAGAGCTGAAAAATATTAAACTACCTGACAGTCATTAAGTCCTAAAAGCTGGATATTAGCATAAATATGATGTATTAAATATTTGACTTTAGTTCATGCTATATGATCTCTCATTCTTACTAAATTCAACTAATATTAACTTTTAATGTATTTATTTAAAAATATATGCATCATAGAAGATTTTATAGCAAGGGTTGGGGTTTGAGGATGAATGAAACCTTAATATGTACTGAGCACAGGTGAGTAAACTGTCCCTTGCAATTGGAATTCAGCTTCTCACCTGATTGGGATTCTCTGTGCTGTTCAGGCACCTTAAAGTAACATCTTTAATAAAAAGTTATTATTCAAGTTATTAAAAGTTATTATCACAAATTATATAAAGTCATTCAGATTTTTAACCTCCTAAAGTATAACATTCCAGCCTTATGAGAATTTCTTTGAACACATTCAGTAGTACGTTACTGTAATGGACAAATTTTTGTTGTCTTCCCCTTTTCTATCTTTTTCTATCAATATTGATCATGAAGTTGCAGTTTATAGTATAGCAAATAGTTCAGTGTGAAATAAAAAATAAAATCATTTACTGGCTTGGGTTTTTTCTTTGTCTGCACTGTGGAAACCAAAGCCTATTTGTTGGAATAGATACAGAAAGACTTTTAATGTGAGATGGGAGCTCTTTGGTTTTTTGAAGGAAATCCTGTGACTACTTTTTATAGGAATATCCTGATCCATCTTATTCTATAGAGATGTGACTCCTCCCCTTAAGTCAAGAAAGAGATTATAAACCATTTTGAATCCCAGCTTACTTATCAATAAAAGATGACACCGTGTATCTCATGAGGCTTTCATACACTTTTTTAGTGTTATGCTGTAGCAAATAGGATGAAAATCTTCCAGAGAGATAAAAATTGCCATCTTCTGTGGTGTGATGGGGAAAATTCATTGGAGGCTCAAACTATATTGCCATTAGGAATCTTTTTGCCCTCTAAGATTAAACTTTGCTTGCTTTGACTTCTGAAAAATCAAGAAGAAAAACAACCTGTCAATGTTGAATGTATCTCTCTGGAAAAAGATCTGAAAATGAGAAGTTGAGGTCATCTCTGAAAGGGTTTGGGAAGCCAAGCCAATTTTACTGGTAATTATACTCCATAGAAAACTAAAAAAGTTGTCACAATTAGTTTTTTTTTTCTCCTGTGTTCAGGTGGAACTTTATTCAAGGAAAAGTGGTTAAGTAATTTAACTTCTTTGTATTACATGATGCTTCAGAACAGCTCACTCAATATACAGAAATCTTTCATATAAAGAATGAATAATTTTTTTCTTATTTAGCAATTAGTTACATTAAATAAAAGGTAAGCTACTGAAAGTAGATGGAAAAAATCTTAAGACCATTTTAGATACTAATGAGGACAAATATAATTTGTAAACCCACCTAATTATCACTTAATAGTCTTTGAGAGACTAATCTAACCTTTCTTGTAGGTATCAGAATTGCAAATACCTAGTCTGAGATAATTGAGGGTTAAAATGAGTGCTATGAGTGGCACTTTAAGTATAGGGTGAAATAATCTGTTGTTTAAAGTGTTCTTTAGCATTTAATTTTTTCAAAGCCTTTGTATTTTATGCCTGTGTTATCTCAGCATAGGTTTTTCTGTGAGCTCTTTTCTGACTGAAGTTGTATGGAGCAGAACAGGCGTGTTTTGATAAGTAACCCTTGTGCCATATCTGTATCTCAGTATAGCATAGCAAGTTTTGCTTTCTTCCCATATTGTAATTTGTTTGTCATAAACTTCATGAAATACCAAGGGAGACTATTACAGTTGACAGACACAAGTGCTGCACCACTGACTTAAATGGATTTGTGTCTGCCTGCATCCATCATAAGTTTGGTTGTCTTCCAAAATATTCTTTCTGTTGGAAATGGCAATTTCAGCCTTTTCCACTAGTAATGTTGCTAGAATTAATGGTGTTATTATGCAGTGTATGCAATGTAAGTGGTCAAATTATACCAATTGTTTCTTTCATTAGATGACCTTATTTGTGTTCATATTTCAATGCTTTTGTTTTATGAAAAATCCAGGGGGTATGAAATAAATTTTAATACAGAAAAAAACAAATCAAAACTATCTGTTTTAACAGTGTTACCCAATTGTCATTTCTATGTTGATATGCATAAACACTACAGCTTCAAACAACATTTTGCTAGCCAGTCATTTTGACAATATCACTTTCCCTGTGCTGCATCAGATGTTAAATTGCTAAATTTCAAGGCCATTCATAATATCAGTCCTCCCTGTTTATTTCCCGTTTGGTGTCAAATGCATCACTCTTGCTCCCAGCTGACTCCTGATGCCAGCATCCCACTGCGTATTTCAGCAAGCCCTCCTTTGTTGTGCTCATCCCTCGTGCTTGAGAAGAGATTTTTGTGGGCGTTTTTTTGGGCTGCTTTATGAATGCCTTCAAACCCCTCCTTCCCTCCCCTTTGCTCGGATGCCTGCGGGGATCGTGCCAACAGTTGGGCTGGTGATGTGTTGTGACTCCAGCCAATATGGTCCCACAGTTTCTGCGCTCTCCCCTGTTTGCATCCATCTGTTCTCCCTCCTCTTGCGTTCAGGGTGTGCTTATGTGCCTGTCACTGTTGTGGAAGAACGGCAGGAGAGCTGAAGTAACTGGGCATTAGCTAATGGGGATACAGGCAGCTCAGCGTGGGGGACTTGGCTGGGTCCTGGGGTGCAGCACAGTTCCAGCCCTGGCTGCAGGAGCAGACACTCCCCACCAGCTGTCCTTCCTACCTCTGTATGTGGAGATCCTGCCCCATGGTCAGGGTCCCATCCTGAACTTGACCCTCTTCAGGTAACTCTCACACAACTTTAAAAACCTAACTTTTATCAGACTGTCATCTGAAATTTAGTAAGTGGTGGAGAAAACAGGAGGGAATATATTTTTTCTTATTGTTAAATTGCTCCTAAATTTCTGGTAAATAACATAAAAACACACAAAGTGAAAAGGACATGCAACTTCAGTATATATTAAATAGAAATCAGATGTTTCAAATCAATGTCAATTAAAAATTTAAAAGACCAACACAATATGTTGCTGCTGAAAAATAGTACCTCATTAAATCATTAAAGGTTATTTCACTAAATCAGCAACATAACAAAGTTGTTGATATTTTAAAAAGTTGTGCACAAATATAAACAGAACAAATATTAAATAGATGATACAACAGCAAGGTTCTACACCACCTGGGATATTTTAATATGTACTGTTCTGGGAAGGATGTCTTGTCTGTGATCTCAGCATAACTGAGTCTGCTCTGTGAGCATTTACTAGTTGTGTTTATTGCCTCATAATTTCAGACTACAAAGTAATCCTGTATGTTCTTGGAAGTCAGGTGTTCAGGCTTTTTTACCTGTGAATAAGAGACCTAAGAAGCTATTTAATGTCTGTAAAATGTGGATTTATTTTAAAGATTTGAGGACTAGATATTTTAAAGCCACAGAATTTATATGACTCTCCCCTTAATCACATAAGCAGTTAAATTTGGATAGAGTTTAGAGAATTTCGGTTTCAGAGGGGTGGATTCAAGGCTTTTTAAAGATTCAGTGGGATTATATTTTGTTCATAAGATTTTGAAAATATGGTAAAATGTTTATTTAACTTAGTTTCTAGAAAATGAATATATTTTTTTTAAATTGTGTTTGACCTTCAGAGTAATTTCACTTAATATCCGCCAAATTCTTTTTATAGAATTTTTTTGTTTTATAGGGGACAACAAATAATTTCTAGTTGTGTAGACAAATAGCCTTGGGGTTTTCAGGAGGAAGTAAATTACTGTTCCTTCCTGGATTAAATGAAACTTACAAACAAAACTAACCAAAACTCCCCACAACATTCCTTCCCCCAGATTTATTACTTGAGTGTAATTAAATATCCTTGGTCTTCTCTGGTGAAGATAAGGATACTTTTTCCCTTTTCCATAATTCTGAGGTCCTCTGCTGCTGGTATGATCACTATTTCAAGTAGGAATGAAGTTGCAGTCAAGTTGTTTCAAATCAGAGCTAAGACAATAGAAAAAATGTTCTCTGGAAGGATTACAAAATATCTAGACAGCTGAAGTGTTACAAAAATTCAATATGCAACCCTTCTTAGCAAGAATTATAAGAGGAATCTATTTAAAAATCATTAGTCTGAAATCTGAATGTTACTGCTACTGGTGTTATTAGTAGCTTGTGGCATATGGTGGGAGCATCATTAGAGATAATAATAGCTAAGGCTCTTATACAATACTTGCAGTTCTGCAGTGCTAACCTCCAACTCAGCTGGGCCAGAAAAATGTACCTAACAGTGCTGAGCATTCTGCCTGGCAAATAAAGCCCAGTGGCGTGTAGGGTTATGGGCCTTTGCCTTAATCTGGAGGCAATATTGCCAATACTGATTACCGGTGTCCACAGTTGCTTTTCAAAATAAAGTTCAAGAAAAGTGATGGTAGTGTAAAACTTCAGGCTCTTGAAATAAAAGCAAGTTTTGAATGACTTTTCCAATCCCTTTTTTCAGTGAGATGTAGAGGTTTGTCTTATTGGTTGCAGGGCTTTTGGGGAAAAATCATGTATTAGAAGGAAGATTGGAGCACTAGAAACAAGAGGAAGAGCTGAATAGGCCTGAATATAGACATAAGTAATTTCCAGGAATTCTTATTAAATACGAACTATTACTGGATTTAAAGACATAACTCACTAAAGTCAGTAGTTTAAAATGGAGAAGTCTCTCTAAAATTGAGGTGGTAAAAGAAGCAATGTCAGTGGAGCAAATATTGTGTCTTGTAAAAAGACTTTTCTCAGATGGTCCCTGCTTGCCCATTCCTCAATCCTTGTCTCAGAACAAGTGTAACCAAGAGGTTATTTTTCAAGGGAAAATACATGCTGGTGTTTAGCTGATTTCGCTGTCACTTTGGGAATACTTACACATGTCATTTTATCTCTTCTGCGCTTTAATTAGCAAACATAAACTTCAACAGTCCATAATAGTAACCTTTCACTATTTTACTACTTAGTCCCTCTCACTTTTTTAATTGTTTTCTCCTAGCAAGTACACAAATAACTTGCATAAAATTGTCAACAAAGCTTCTCTTTCTCAGTAATGCCTAGAAATAGCAATAACAACTCTAGCTATCATTACATATTATGTGGGGATTTAAAAATAAATTTTTGGGATATTGGACACTTATAAATGTTGAAACATGAAACTAAGAGCAAGGTTTTAAAAATATGTTAATGTTTTTGGTTTCCTTTTAAACCAAATGAGCTGTTCATAATCTTCAGAAAACAAATCAGTGCTTGTCTGAGGTGAGATAGCCCTAGAAACTTTTCTCTTCTTTCCTGTTACTTACTAATAATCTCCAGAAATCGTTTATAAGAAGACATTATAAAATTCAAATGTTAAACACATTTCCATTTAAAATTTTCTTTTTTCCTTACAAGCAAATTTTATATCTTACATGATTTACTTGATTTTAAGGGCCACCAAGATCCATTTGTGTTTTTTCATTGAGTTCTGTCAAATTTTAGATGGCCTTGCATATTTAATTAATATGAGAGGTTACATTTTTTTATAACTTAGTCATGCTGAGAGCATAAGCATATACTGTTAATATTATTTTCAATACAATACTTATTTGCATAATACAGATGGTATTACTGTAAGACTGAGAAGCATCATCTGCAATGTCTGAATGTAAGAGCAGGCTGCATGCTTCTGAATGTCTATATTCAACTATGCTCTGTTAGAATGCTTTTTTTGAGGAAACACGTGCCTGGGAAAACAGGATTTTAAGGGAACTTGAGAAATTTCTCAAGCTGATCATGGCAGGAAAAAAATGCCCACTTTCAAATGACCTCTGTGGCTTCCTGAAAGCATTCTTGTGAGTGAAAAAGTTTCAACACACGCTCCTTGTGACTAGAAAAGTTCCCCTAAAAACAAGGGGACATGGTTAATTTTGGAAGGGATGCATGTGAGTAGAGCTGCTGGGAGAACTGGCCCACTGCTGCAGTCCAAGGTGGTTCTGACCATGTACAGATCAGGGCAGATCTAAAACGTTACAATCTCTTAGGACTGGCAGCTCCATTGAAGCACCACATCTGAACAGGTCTCCAGCTGATGCAGGATTTGTCATAATGCTGTGGCTAAAGATTTGTCTCTAGAATTTCTGATGTGCCAAACCCCCACATTATTATTTCTTTTCTGTCAACATTTTTCATTCTCATGGATATTTTTGTTGATACCACTGTCTCTTTCTGCTTTGAAACAGCTGATGCAAACAGCTTAAACTTGTTTAAAGTTTGTGCTTATGCACTTCTTGTGCATAAACAACCCTCTATAGATTATGTTAACAGATAATTAAGTAGCCTTACCAAAACTGGTCTAATTTTTTTTACTTGGACCTCATACCTAGGAAACTTTAACTTTGGAGTTTCTAACAGTATACATTTTGCTGCTCCTGACCTGTATTGATTTCAATTGGGTAACTATTTGTTGTACAAGATAACTCTGTATTCAGAAAGTATTCAGGAGTGAATAGTAATGCAATTCAGAAGTCATGAAAAAGCTTTCATTTAGGGAAAAAATGTTGTGGTCTTGCCTCTAGTCTTGCTGTGGTTTCGTTATTAGGGGTTTAGGAAGGTCTTCAAAATTGTAGCTAAAAATCAGTATCAGTTTGCTAGTAGCTTGCAATGCTTTTCTAGAAAAAATAATTTAAAAGTAGAATTTGATTCTAAACCAATTTTTTTTTTTTTTTTTTTTTTTTTTTTTTAGTGAAGAGTAGATTAAAGGAGAGATTAAAAAAGGTTTGATATACTTGAAGGAAAAATGACTGGTCACTGTGTGTAATACTTGATCTGACTTCCCACACAACAGCTTTGCCAACATTATGACTAAGGAGAAGGTGCTTTAGTGTTCAAAAGTTGAGGTGTGGATTTGGTCTGGATTTGGGGAGTCAAGGAGGGAACACAGGAAGCTCATTTGCCACAAGACTTTTTGTAAAAGACATCATAGTAAACCAGTGACTGACAGGAGGAAGGAATTTTTCATTCTCCTCCTTTCTCCTTCCTTAGTTCAAGTTCAAAATCACAACATGGATCTGTACTAATATCTGAAAAAACAAACTGTCTGGACACACAGCAAAAACTTTCCTAATCCCTCATTGATTTGGAAGGTTTAATCTTTCTGTCCCATAGTAGCTTGAAGAAAGAATCTGTGCTTCTAGGCACTATATTTGTCCTTGAATGATTATCTTTGCTTACCCTAAATACACTACCTGCTATTTCACACAGATTAGCAAAGTTTAAACCTTTGTAGCCAAAACATTTACTATAACTCTGCCTAATTTAAAGGGCTTTACCTCAATCTGAAAAAAAAAAAAAAAAACCAAAAAAACCAAGCAAAAACTAACTGAATGCACAGAGAGGTAATTCACAGGAATAGTCTACATGAAGCAGAGAAAACATTTTTCCTTAGTAAAATTTATGTGTATGGTAAATGTCTCTGAAATCTGGGGAGATATATTTTTTAAATTATTCATAAAAATTAATTATTTGTAAGATATTTTTTTTTCCTCCAGAATAAATCCCAAAGGATTATTTTATGGATTTTTGCATAATTATACAACACAGCAAAAACTGTTCATGTGATGCCTGTGGAAAAAACCTACTTCCTACAGCTTGTCTTTCTAAGGGGACTGTTACTGCAGCCATTCTTAAGGGACTGTTACTGCAGCCATGTTCTTCAAGGGTCTGATCACTCATGATTCAAAAATCTTAATTATGAAAATTGCTAATTTTTTAATTGCAATTTTTAAAAGACTTGATGTAGATTGGCAGTTTACAAGCTTGAAGTGACAGTTTCTGTATTGCTTTCAGTACCACCATGAATAATTGTGCCCCAATTAGTTATTTCCACAGAAGCTCCTGTGCATTTATTTGGGAAGAATTTAGTTCTGCATGTTGTCATTGAGAAAATGAAATTTGTTTTAATAAAGCTCTGTCTTAAATATTAACAGATAATGGGTCTTATATGCTGTCATGTGGAGTTGTTGTCTAAAGGAAATCCCTGGTCCTTTCTCCAGTTCTTAAAAATTCTTTTTTTCCTTCCTCAGTGATGCATTATTCAATAAATTAGAGTAAAATTCTAATAGTAGAACTTTAAACAGAAGGATAGAGAAATTAAATTTGATTCTAACAATTTATTCATAATTTACTGAAGGTTTTGTGCCTAGCCCTCTGCTCTGATTCATAAATTGTTTAAGAACACAAAATCTAGAGTCAGCACAATAAGCTAGTCTTATGCAAAACTGAGAAATATGATAACATGAGTGTTATTTCATGTCCCATTTTACCTTAAAATACTTTTATGTCTCCAAATTCAAGAAAATACAGATATCCCAATTTTCAACTTAGCACTCATTTGACTTGTTATAATTTCAGATCTCTTCAGATAGCTTTATGTAATTACAACAGAACTTACAAGATTTTCACATTAAGCTTTGAGCCGAACTTGTACAAGATGCACTACTCGTTTCCAAAGTGGTTTGACCTTTCTGCAGTCATAGAATCCTTGCATCATTTAATTTGGAAAATGCCTCTGTTATCACTGAGTCCACCAGTTAACTCAACACCACTGTGTTCTCCACTGAACCATAGCCCAAAGTCCCACATCCATGTCTTTTGAATGTTCCCAGGGATGAATCTCCCACTTCCCTGAGTAGCATATTCCAATCTCTAAAATGTGCAAATTCCAGGGCCTGAAATCTCAGGAGCTGTGAAATAAGCATTTCTGGTGTGTCCCTCCTCTGGTTGCTTCAGCTTCAGGGACAGCACAGTAATGCTGACTTTCTCTGAGTTCCTGCTGTATTTCTGGTATCTCATTGTGAATGGTGCTGGATGCACAAATTCTGCCCTGCTCTCTGTAGTAGGCACTGTCAAGTGGGTAGGCTCAGAGCTGTACCCTCCCATGTCTGCAGGGTGTTCTGAGTGGAGTTATCTTCAGAGTGCAGCTGCTTCCTTTCTAGCCAGCTGCTAAAGTGGGACACAGGACCATCATGTGCTCAAGGATTAACTTGTTAGGTGTCTTCATCATCTTTAGGGCTTTATTTAATAAGGTGAATTTAAATTCCCAATGTTAAGCAATAATTTAAATCAGAATGCAATATGTCTTACCTTAAAGATTTTTTTATGGTCTTGATTGTTTTTCTCTAGTGGCAATATTTTTTTTTTTTAAAAAAAACCCTGTTTTAACCCACAGTGTTTCATAGCACAATATAGTGTTGGAACTAGTGTTGGTACACCACCGCTTTCAAACGACCATGAAACAATAACATGTTGTAGTTGAAAAAAATGCTTTTACCTGAAAAAATCTATTTTTCACCAAATGCCAGCTAAAATCCCACCAGAAGTACATAAGCTGAAGCTTTTATGTGCTGCCACACATATACACTTGTGTGCACAAACATGCATATACATACACTGGATACGGCCATTCTTTTTATCAGATGTAAAATATCATCACTTACTCCACTAGAAATTGAAAAGTTTTAAGTGTTGCAACTAGCTTGGGAATCAAGGCCAGAATTTAAATCCTGTTGGAGAACACTGATACTTTCCCAGAATGCTGTGCCTACTTCAATTTCAATGGTCTAGAGATATAAAAAACATACTACGTTGGCATTTCCAATGTTTTAGTTACTTAAAAGTATAATATTTTTGTATCTGTAACTAGGGCAAAAGCACTTGACCTATACTACTTTAGGTGGAATTTCTGAAGACATTTTTAATATTATATAGTTATTTTTATAATGTAAAATCTATTCTAAAAAGATTTATCTAAAGCAGAGTTGGCAATATATTTTAATCAATTCCACCTAGCCATGTTCTTGCTGAATATTAACGTGTATCTTTCTGCTGCTGAATCAAAGTCATTCTTAGAAAAAACTATTTCATCTTCTTGAAACACTTGAATAACACAAATCATTATGCTAAGTACATACAGATTCAGCCTCTTGCTGAATATAGGGCTATAGAGAGGATCAAGCACTTTACCTGTCTCAAAAATAGGCCAGGTATTTCAATTTTGATAACTGCAGATTATCAGAGTTCCCTTTCATTGGTTGATGTGTTTTCCTGTGGTGTGCATCACAGAGAGAAAATTGAGATTAATGAAAATAGCTCAGATGTTCAGAAAAGATGAAATAGTAAAAAAGATGCTGGGCTGTGCTTTCATGAATAACATTGTGTATATGCACATAAACCAAGTGATATAGCACTTAATTAAATTGAATTAGAAATATGTTGAATAAATACACCGAAATTAGTAAAGAACTTCACTGTACAGGCATTTTATAAAAGCTTACACGAAATAGTGTGCTTAGTGCATGATTTTCTTCCCAAAAAGAAAGACAACAGAACCAAAGCAACATTTTGCAGGCAGTTGAGCCACATGAAACAAAGGTTTGGTTTGTAAATTTTCCCATTTATATACATATATATGTATATACTCAGTATATGTTCAGTATTGTGAATCTCTTTTTTGAAAATCAAACAGCAGTGACTCCAGCCAGTGAAAGGGTAAAAATTATGAGCTTTTTATTTTACTATATCTTTTAGTCTCACAACATTATAAAAAATCCTAATTTTGATTCACCCAAATGGCTCTCTGATGTTTAAAGCTCATGGAACTGATTTTAAAAAGTGGATGTAATTTTCATTAAGTGAACTGATTTTTCTTTTAATTGTTTTTTTAACTTTTTTTTTTGCTAATATTAGCAAAATCAGGCTCAGAATATATGATTAATATTTAGTTTATAGGATAAACTTGTGCTGACTTTTTTAAACCCTAGCATGCTAGACAATAACTCCTTAATACTTTTTGTATCTCTAATTATTAGTTAGATTAGTTCTTGGGTGCATGTCATTTTAACCAATACAAAATACAGCAAAATCAAGGTATCAATGTCATAGACAGCCTTTTCTGATTTCATTCATACTTGGTGACTGGATTCCAGCTCCCTGCTCATAAAATTCCTTGTTGAGTGCCACTTTTATGTTATATTATACAGATCTAGTTAGGTGATTCATGTCAAAAATTATACTTGTACTGTGCAAACAGCATAAATCATCTTCACTTGTAAATGTCTGTCCTTTTCTATCATCTGGTATATAGCTTCTTGAACTTAAATCTACCTTAAATTATCCAGCACTAAATGTTACTCTGCTCTGATAATAATGCCTTTATTAAGGGAAAGTATAAAATACATAGAAACATGTGAGATTATAGTTGTCTCCATTTATTAGTTTATTAGTTCTAGTCTCTAGTTCTTTAAAGAGGCAAAAGTTTTTGGTGGAATATAATTGTTATAGTAACCCCAGTAGTCCACCAGTAGTGTGAAGAAGTAAAGGGGTTTTGGGTTTTGCTGTACGATGACAGATAAAATTAAACAATTTACACAAAAATGTGGGGGGTTTTTTTTGTTCATTTTGTTGTTGTTGTTGTTGTTTTGTTTGTTTGTTTGGGGGTTTTTCGACTAAAATGGCTGAAAAGCAACTCTGGGACTTCTATGACCAGAAAGGAGTGAGGCCAGCACCATGTGGGTTGGATACCAGTAGAGCTCATACAGTAAGGAACTGAGAGAAAGAACATGTAGTTTATTTTGTGCTTTGAATAGCAACCCTCAAACATTGTAGATGGTTTTATTTTCATGCTTTTTAGCCTTTCTTGTTGTGATATGTCTCATTACATGGCAAAATTCTCCATGCTAATTTACTTCCCCACATTGTATCCTGTCACTCCGTTCCTTCCCACATTCCCAGCTAGAAGGAGGAAAGCTTAGTTTGGGAAAGTCTACATAGGAAGAGTGTTCTGTCAGCAGCTTGGAAAGATGCACATACCTGTGTATAGGTATATAATTTCTGAGTTTTTTTTAGATACTTCTTATTTCTGTAGCAGTTGCCTCATGGATATGCAGGGGGTAGAAGGAGAGGAGTGATAGGACAGGTTTAAGGAATTGACAAGGACCTAGAGTAACTAGGAATGCTACTGAGACATAATGTCCCTCATTATTTTGATTTTAGGGATAAACTGACTAATTGCTGTCTGGAAGCTGCTATTAAGATCCATTATAAGAACAAGATTAAGAAGTTTTCATATTAGCTGTATATTTGTGGCTTTTAAAAAACACAGCAGCACTTTCAGTGAGCACAACTTTTGGGTAAAGCTATTTCAACTGAAGTTCAGTGGACCTAACAGTTATGTAGTTACATTCTTTTCTCAAGCTGCACAAAACACATAGAATGGGCCACATGGAGAACCTTGTGAGCAAGCAGTCTTTCTTGCTGCACCTCAGTTTTTAGGACCTGGCAGTCACAAAAGGCTAAGGGGATTTTTAAGTTATATAAAAGAGAAATTCTCAGAGATCCATACTTTAAATCAAGAATCTTCTATAGATACAGAGTTTTACAGCTGAAGGAATACCTTATAAGCTCCCTAAGGCTTGTAAATGATTTTTTTGTGTGCAATTTTTCCTGTCACATTAGATGTGAGGCATGTTTCAGTGCTGTGCATCTCTTTATATAGTAATGGAATAAAAATATTGGAAGAAATATTGGAAAAAATTCAAATACTATTGCATTTGGTGGGTAATATCCCACTGATTCAGAAGGAAAAGGCTTTAATTTCTCTAGTCTATACTGAAAAAAAAAAATAACCCACTGAAACAAATTCTTTGACATTTTCATCTTTGGAACTCCAAGCAGTATATTAACATGCCTTTTTTGAGCAAGTTTCTTACTCTCTCTTAGAATAAGTCTCCTAAGGTCAAGCTGTGCCCTTTTAGAGTGCCTAAGTAGAACACAAAATTCATGGCTGCAGCACTAGTGAAACAAAAAGTAGCTGGGATTTTGGTCTTAAGAGAAATACCTTTTACCCACAGTGTGCATATCAGTCAGCTTCTATGCTCAGGTGAACAAGGGTGCAATTATTTCCTGGGGTACCTGTAAATAACCCAAATCAGAACTGTAATTTCTATCCATTTGCTGGCTTCTCTTTTCCTCCAGTGTTGGTTTTACAGTTTCCAACAACTGTTCTCTCATCCTTCTCCTGAAAGTGAAATCTTGATCTGCAAATATGATTTGCATCCCCAGCTTTCCTCTCCAGAAAAGCAGATAGGATCTAGCTGCAAACAATGGCATGTCATTGATTGTCTCTGAGCTTCCTTATGGCAGAAGGGGGAAGAGTGTTATCCTCTTAACTTGCTGGTGTTCTTGCTGGAGGCATAGAAAAATCTGAAAAATATTTAGGCAACCAGTGTGATAACAGCTACTTTCAAACAATCAAAAACAAAACCTATAGGAAATAAAATAAAATTAAAACAAACAAACAAACAAAAACCCAACCAAACAAAAAAAAACCCCAAAAATGAACAACCACAACCAATGCTGAAGCACTCTTCAAGTAAATCTGAGGCTAATGTTCTCTCTTCCTTAAGAAATGTCATGGATTAGGCTTTAATAAGTGCTGATATTTACTAGGCAAAAAATTTTGACTAGCATTATAAATGGCCTCATTTGATAATATGTGGTTGCAAATCCACTGTGTTTGAAAAGAGAAAGCAAGCTCTGAAACCATTTGGCATGCAAAGACAGGTTTACAAAATATGTATGTCTTTTGTAGACAAAACAGAAAGATGATATTTACTTAAACTAGCAGTTTTATATTTTTTTAACTATTAAACTTGGGAATTTCTTTGTATAATATGTAATACAATAATAAATGTCACTTAATATTTAATATTAAAATGAAATAAATTATTTGAACTTCAGAATTAAGAAAGAAGTCTTAGTGATTTAAAGAATTCAATAGAGGTTATTGAGTCAACAGTATTGGCAGTTCTAGACACAACCTGTTTAACTCATAATTTGAATTATGACATAAAAGATCAATGAATGAGCAAACACAAGATGGCAAAAATAAAAATGGATATACAAGTCTTCTTTACACAACTATAATACTAAAATTGTGATTATATTACTCATATTTTAATAGGGAAGCATAATGTATTCTGCAGAAAAATGAGTAGGAATTTTTTGTATTTCTTGTCTGTCCAACATTTCACCATAACTTCTCCACATCCACTGAACACTATTTTCTCCAAAAATGATGGTTACTAATCACCAAGTAAGAAACTTCTACATTTCTATGTCATTGAGGTTGATTGAACAGACTACCAAGGACTAACAAGTACATTTTAAAAAATTAGGGTACACCTGGAACTTAAAAGGTTAAAAATCATTACAAGGGATTAAAAAAAGAGAAATCTTTCAAGATTTTATAGTCAACAGACTGAAGAACAGATGGGATTTTTTCTTGTCCTGATCCAAAGTATAACTAAGCATCAGGAATGAAATGTATACTTTCCAAGTACTTGAATTCTTTCTTTTGAGCCTGATATTTTAGATTCTAATTTTCAATAGCATTGAATAATGCATAAATAAAAATTATTTAATTTTTCTTTACACAAATTACCTATAAAGCTGTTATGGAAGATATGTATTAGGTAAACTTTGAAAAAGTAAGAGTGTTCAAAATATTTTTTGAAAACACTATTGCAGCGATTATAAAGGTCTTCTATTTCACAGTTTATCATATCTAAAGCTTTTCACTTGCCAAATCCCAAACATCATGCGTACAGATGAACAAGTAGAATGCATTAATGAGGCAGATCACCCTGAAAATTATATAATTGGTAACACCTGTAAGCTCAGATTTTCAGTGAGTTTAAGAGTTTTTGCATGAATCATACATAATTTGAGTCCTTAGTGTATAATAAAGTCAAAGAAGGTGAAATGTACATAAAAATTTGTATTAGAATTACCAGTTCACAGAATCACCAGTTTGCATCACAAAATCAGTGGTTTTCCAGTGAATCACTGTTTCCACAATATACGATTGGAAAAAAAAAATTGGATCGTCTGAAATTACAGCTGATAAGACTTAACTTTTATATATATATATATGGGTTTAAATCTTCTAAAACATTAAATATGCAGCAACTGTAATATTTAAGCATTATGTTTTACTGCGGATCAATAAAAGATGAAATCTTTAGAAACCCTAGAAATAAATTTTAGTGAAAACAATATCAAGCTTGAATGCAGAGGTATATATATCAGTCACTACTGGAATTTGTTTCACAATGGCAGCCCCGAGATCAAGAGAGTAGGAGTTCAGGCCTTGCTCTATTTTAAATCCTCAGAAATTTGCAGGAAATCAGAGCAAATAAATTAACATCTCTTGCTTTGAATTGCTTACCTATATGTATAGATGGAAGCTTTCCACAATTCTTAATGTTTTGCTTCAAAGTTGTGGTGACTGAAAAGAGCTTTAGTTTTCCACCCTGAAGGATTTTACAGCACATGAGTCACTCATGTGAAGCTTTGGGGGGAGGAGAAGAAGGAATGTTTCAGAAGGAGACAGTACTTTGTGTAGAAGCACTTTCATAAAGGGATTATACTGTTATCCGCTTGAAAGCAGTCTTTGTTTCTAAGGTAATTTCATTTGGTATTCTAATCCTTTCAGGTGGTGATGTTTGCTTTGCCTTATTGAACCTAGAATAGGATTTTTTGCATGCTTTCTTGATTTTTCTAGCCATTAAAACAGTCTGCGCCAGTGTCTTGGCATAAAACTAGTGTTATCCTGCCATACTGTTCCTTGCACATGCCTGTGAAGCACAGCAGATGCCTTCTGCAGTTTGCTTAAAGTGTGGCTGCAGTTACAAAAGTGTCACCATGTGGAAGAGCACTTTGAGAACAAGTTTCCATAAACAAAGGATGTAAAGTTGGTAAAACTATCTTCTTGGCTTATTCACACTGATTCCAGGCAAAACGGGCTGGTAAATTAGATATCTACAAAAGTGTGATCGTTACTTATGCTGCTGCTGTGAAAGGTATGCAATAATTCAGTGAGAGAGTGGATTTTGTACCTATTGCATAGATTATCTGAGACTATCAGTTCTTTCATAATGGTTGCTTAATTGAAATTTTCTTAAGTTGTTTCTCACCCATATCATTCATTTGTTTAATAACATGGACTGGAGTTATCGAAACCAAATCTTGAAATATGTTTCAATGATCACTTAGAACATTATCAGTGAAGGTGGAATATGACCACCAAGTAATCTTTAATGCTGTTATTTCCAGAAATAGCAGTATGATAAAAATCAGTAAACTGTGAAAGCTAACAATTGGAAAGATTATTTACCTTTCATGGGGAAAGGGTCCTACTTTGATAAAACATGGCTAAGAAAAGTTTTGAAACTTTCTTTAGCATGGGTTATTTCAAAAGCAAAACTGCAAGATAAACACAGATGGTGATCGGAGAAATCTTTTTTTTCCTTTTTTTTCTTTTCATTTTTTTAATGCTGCAGTTTCCCAGAATAAAAGAGTTGTGAATGGAGAGTGGATGGCACCATTTTTCTGCTTTTGTTCACCTAGGCTTATTCTGGCTGTTCTCTGAAAACATTTTATGTAGTTAAGCAGAGTTTCAAACATCGTCTTTTTAGATAACTTGGGGCACTCGGCCCTTAAAGCACAGCTACTTGGTGAGGTATGCTTGCCCCTCTGCCCAGACATGGCAGGAGTCGCCCTTTGCAAGGGTTCAGCCCAGTACGTGAGAGACTTTCCACGTCACAAATTAGACAGGAAGAAGTGCCAGGTAGCAATAAGGAGACCATTCTCTGAACTGGATTATGAAGGGTTCATTAGTGAGCATGTCCTAGAAGAATGAACTGAGGCTCACAAGGGCATCCCTTTGCCAGTCTATGATATGAGACAGAAATTGCCAATGCAGGCTGGATAATTTGAGGGACTGCATTTTTATTTAAAAGGAGAAAAGTGGTGTGTGTTGAAGAGGTAAGCAGGCCCAATTAGAAGTTAGAATTACCAGAAGTCAATCAGTTTTTTCCCTCCCTTTTCTCCCATACAAAGTCCAAGGATGATGTCATTTATCCTCTCTACTGTTCTTGCTACTCAGACCATTTTCTGCATTGGGTTTTGTTGCTACTAGGAATCCCTTTTCCTCATGAGTTAGTCACAGAGGGTGGAGATGGTGACTCTCAGGATAGTAGAATAAACAAATTTGAGAAGCAGTCCTTCTTCAGCCATCCAACTTATTTTTACCTCATAGAATTACATTTACTTCTCTATTTCATAGACTTCAAAGCACAGACCAGATTCTTAAATGAAACTTTTTTGCCATCAGCACTGATGTTAATTTTACTTGACCTGCAACAACATAGATGAAGCCTTTTCTGTAAATAAATGAAGGGTTTTTTGGACATTATTCTTTCAATGTGTGATTTGTTATATTGCATATAAATACATGAGACTTGAAGATTTTGGTAGCTGGGGGATGGATGCATTTTCAGTGAACCCCCATGATGTAGTTATTTCTCAGTCAAGACTCTTTCAACTGTGTTTTCAGGACTGGAGTCCTGAGAAAGGATGTCCCTCTTTGCCCTAGCTCCTAGCACTGCCAGCTAATTTCTACTATCTAAGCAGAGGGAGCAGAGGCACATTTCAATATTATGTCTGTAATGTAAATTCTACCCAAATGTCTAAAAAGTAGGGGCTAAAAGTTCATTTAAAAATAAATATATTAATCCATAGATAGCTCTAGTAAGATTTATCACAAAATATCATCTTGATGCTAGAAACGACCTCTTTGTCAAACGATTGTGATTTTGTATCTGATCCTGAATAATTTAATACTCTTTTTGCATTTAAAATATTTGTTACTGAACAGCATTATTACAATGAATGCTATTTAAATTTGCTTATATGTATCTGTACTCCCTATTAACAGATGTATGGAAAGGTGCCTTATCCTTTCAGGATTTCAAGAAATATACACAACACTGGGGAAACAGGATTTAAAAAAAAATTAAATGGCTTGCCTTTTGAAAGTCTTTGATCTGAAAACCTAATTTACATGTCCCAAGACTGAGATGTCTTATGCAGAAATCCATCCTCTTTCTCTATAATTAAGCAGACTTCTACATGTACTTAATCTTCAAAATACAATAATCAGCAAACAGTTTGCATACATTAATACTCTAAGTGTATACAAAAGTGTTAAGTACTTTGCTTTACTACAGTTGAGTCAGACTCAGATAATAAGTACTTACAAACTCAACAAATTCTTTCCAGTTTGCCTTTGTAGTAAATATATCTACACCTTCACTAGGGTTTAGGAAAATGCCTGTTTCTGAGAGACTTTTATCACAAATGTACTATTTTCCAAAAGTAAGATTTATACTCTCATTATTGAGGTGGAAATGTACTTTTATTTAGCAGCCAAGTTTATGAAAGAATGCTATTTTTCCATTGTGTTAAAAACAAATTTCTGCAAATACCATCTGAAGTATATGATTTGATCTGACACAAAAAAAAACCCTCAAATTAATTACTCCCATTAGTTCAAAGTAATCAGACTGTCTGTGCACCTATGTTGCTAATCAGTAACATGGAAGAATTAACCCATTATTTACCAGCAATGCAGAAAAACTTGGTTGAAGTCACCAATTTTCCTGAATTTGTGTCAGGTAAGGCTATTGCTGACTTTTTAAATTCAGAACCTTTCTCTCTGTCTCCTATTCACATTTGTGGATAAGTGGTTAAGACTAACTCAATTCAAAATAAGTCAGCAACCAGCTTAGGAGGCAGATTCTATTTGATGACAGTGCTGGCCTGTCACTGATATCCCAGGCAAATCAACCATGCATTTTTGTAGCATCTATCTTATAAAGAGGATTTGCTGAAACAGAACAATACAAAACCTTGATCCTCACAGTGAAATGACATAATAAGTGTTTTTTTTTGCCTGGTCTTAAAGAGTAAAAAATTCTTGTTAAGTAAGTGTCATCATAGCATGTCCTGCATTTCTGTGCGTTTTCTTGACTTTCATACTTCATTTTAACAGAATTGCAGCTTCTTATAGCTATTTTAAGGATCAATACTTCTTCACAGGGGCAGGATGAATAAGAATCAATCTGAACACTTCAGCTCCTTCGTCAGGAATTGCTTCAAACAGCAGCTCTTTCTCTGCAGTAATCTGTGTGATTCTGTTAGCAGCATCAGTCACTGACAACAAGACACCTGAACTGTGTATCTTTCCTTGTTCATTGGGATTTTTCATTGTTACAGAGACCAATATTCTTTCTTATAAGGTTAGAAAAGATCTACAATAGCTTTTATACCATTGTATTTTAAACTCTAGACTTCATTAACACACTCTTCAACTTGTTCGCTTTCTGTCTCCTTGCTGCTTATGAATTATTCAGAGTAGATTTCACTTGAGGTAAATAGTTTGATTTGAAGTTTTTTGTATCTGGATTTAGATGCAATGGGAAGTGTTAAATGCTCAGAATTTTAAGTGAGGAGAATTGCAGAGGCTCAGCTATTAAGATGGAAGACATTTGCTGTTAGTGCTCTGGGGCTGCCATCGAGATCTCAGCACGGTGCTATTTGTCATTCCGAAGTAGGTAGGCATTATGATGCCTGGAGTATAAATCAGCCTTTACATGGTGTCAAGTCCTGAAGCACTTTGAACACTCTAATCCACTTCTGAGTTAACAGAACATTTTTGGTTTTACAAGCTTTAAAGTCTCCCTTTTTAGTTAACCCTGTCATCTTGCTATTAATGATCATTATTTTCTAGAATCTTACGTACCTCTTCAGATACAATTCTTAATGTTTTGCTTCAAAGTTGTGGTGACTGAAAAGAGCTTTAGTTTTAAACATCTAGTAGAGATGAAGTCCCAGCAAAATTAATATTATTCATTCTGGTCATGTAAAGGGGAATACTGCCTTGTCCTACTAGCAGGTCAGCATTATTTGGATGCTGCATCAAAGTATGATGTCTGAACCCGGTCTCCTCCACTCACTTCTGTGTAGTATCATATTAGTGTCATGGACAGAGCTGAAATGAAAGAGTAGTTGTTTCCCTGAGGCTGTTTTCACTGTATGTGTGCAGTCCAGTAAATATTAGCTCATCACAGGAAAGCAAACTCTTTAAAATGCTGATTATCTTCTTTCATCTGGGGAGCCAGTGTACATACAAAGGGTCAGTTCAGAAACTATATGTACTGTATGTTGTCAGTTCATTGAATCTCAGTTTCTGTTCTTCCACTGGCTGAGTAAACATTTTAGCCATCAGCAACCATTTTGCTGATTGAATATTGCTATATATAGTATTATACAGACTTCAGTCCGAGAGCACTGTAGTGCAGTGAGTTGAATTTACAGTGATTTTACAGGTGGAGTCGTTAGCATTAATGAAGCCCATTAAAATCACGTTGTTTTCCTGCCAGGGAGCAGAGTCTGCAGGCGCTGGCCGCTGCATCACTTGCTGTGACAAGTCAGTGTTATGGAACAGGCACTGACTCCCATGAACCGACAGCAACCCCAGCTCAGCCACACCTGCTGCTGCTGTGCTAGAAACTCCCCTCTGCTGCCCTGATGCTAGAAAATCTCTGCCGTGCAAGACAGCTGGAGTGAAGGGAAAAGATTCTCTCAGATTAAGGTGCTACCACTAACTTTAGAGAAATGCAGGCCATATTTTGATCCTTTAATCTGCAGAGCAGAGAATGCTTAAAAGGCAGGATAAAATTGAGGACAGTGCTGTCAGATTAATTTATTTGTCTATTTACTTAACCCTGTTTCTTAAATCTGATATAGTGGAACATAAATATTCCAGATCTAATTAATCTAAATTAGCTTAGCCCAAAAGTTAAGTCGCTGTGATCTCTGCTAAAATGCTTGTTTTCTTGTACAGCCGCACAAAGTTGTTATTTTCATTAAAATGTTCATGCTCAGGAAAGAAGTATAATAGTTCAGTGGCAGAATGATTGCTTGTGCTAGCAGTAGCACATTGAAGTTATATGACCTCTCATTAATCTGTACTTTGATAAGGTCCTGGAGTGGTAGGATTAATGACATTCTACTGTAAATTATTCAAATCCCTGCCTGTGCACCGACAATCTCTTTGGAGAAACACACAAGTGATACTGAATCTTTTACTGCCTTGGAGAATAACTACAGTGGTCCAGAGACAGAAATTTGCTCATCTGTGTTGTGGACCATGTGAATTGCCTAAAACTAGGCAGCTTTACTTTTCTCCTATTATTTTTTCTGCAAATAATTTTACTTCTAAAAGTATTCTACTTATGCAGAGGCTGCTTTTCCTATTTGCCCATCCTTTTCATTTTATCTTTTGAGCCCCATACGGCATGCTGAGAGCTATGTACCTAGGCCAGCTTGGTGACATACATTTCATTTGGTCCACGAGGCTTTCCTGGCTGCTTATGTTTCCCTTGTGCCACATCAGCTTCATCAAATCCTGTTTTTCCTCTTGGCTCCTTTCTGTCAGCCTGCATTCTTCTGAGTGTTGTCTCGTCAGCCATATCTCATCCCATGCAGTGCTTTCAATTCTTGTTACCAACATTACCTCCCCTGCGAGGATTATAAACCCTGCTCCTAGTGCAGCAAAACTATGTGGATTTCATGGCCAGGACAACCTTTCTCTATGGAAAAGAAAAATGAGCATGCCACTCTCACATTTTAAGATCTATTCCAGAAATTTGTGGACCTGAATGTCAGAGGAACTATTAATGTTTCTGGTACAACCCTATATAAAGGCTCACAGAATTACTTCCTCAGTCATCCCTCTATATACACCTGAGTAAGCTCTGATTAAAAGGTATCCTACAGTAATTTATGGGAAACAATACATCTAGCAGTGGAGAGTTTTCCATATGCTTTAACCATTATTTATTAAACGTTTATCAATTATTCATTTGGGAGTCTACCTCCTACTCATGACTTTCACTGCTGTTTCTTAGACATAAGAAAAATTCTATTTTCTAGTTTCACACAGCGCTTTTCTATGTGCTACTGTGTGCCATATTTATATCAACTGGATTTTTGTCAGGTCAAAAGCAAGTCCTTATGCATGGCAAGTCAATGCTACTCTATTTATTTTTTCCCATTTTTGAAGTGTAAAAGCTGGATGCAGTAAAAACTGTTGTCTCAGTGTTGTACACAGAGTCATCCTGCCTGACAATTTCTTTTTTCTATATTGAGGAATTGCGTCAGCCATTGTTGCAGTAGCTTTCTGTTGACAACTTGTGCTCAAAAGAGGAAAGCTCAAATAAAGCCAATTTGAAAAATCATCAGAAAGTGAACTTTCTGCAGTGGAATGCAGGTTTGACCAACATCAGTTGATAGACCTCCCAGGTAAGGAGTATTATTTTCCTCAGCACAACACCATGCCCAAGCTCTAGAGACAATTTCTACCAATAGAAACCATGCTTTAATTTGGCTGTGGATGGTCCTGAGGCTGCTGTGCTGTTCTGGTTGTGAGTGTCACTGTACAAGAAGGGATGGCTCCCCAGAAGTTCTACCTCACCTATCATCACTGGGCTGCTCTGTTCCATCCTTTAGTACACTGGTCCTGTGCTGAGTTGCACTTTGACAGCATGTGTGCTGCCTGTGCTGCTTCTCAACAGTTTGCAAAGCACTGCTATACTTTTTTCTAGTCCATAGAGAATGACACTAATGAAGAGGTTCACAAACTTTCTTTCTATTTTCTCCCTCCTAAAAGGACTGCTAGTAGTTAAAAGAGGTTACTTTTTTATTCTTGATTGCACATTGTTACTGGAAATAGAGATCAAAACATTTTATTTTGTTTTGTTTTCACATAACAACCTTTAGAATTTACCACATATGTATGTAAAAGTTACTGGTAGACTTTATATACCAATGCCTTTGGAGTCCTCAGTGTTCTATAGTCTACGAGAATATTGCTGTTTGCTAAGCTCATACTTCTCAAATGATATTACCCTGTTTCAACAACACAAAAACAGAATTCAGGAACTTTGCTTAAAATCTTTTACAGCAGTTTCCCTTTGAAACTGCTACAAAACTGTTATGGCTTTTCATTTTGATTTGTTGGCAAGAAACAAGTTGACTGCCCTTTCTTTGAAAAACTTAAAGGCTGAACAGAAAATTATTTTGCTGACACACTAAATGCTTTTTGCAACTGAACTGATTTTCTTTGGTAATAAAAGTCGATTGGTATAATGAAAAAATGTTTTATGTAAGCATCACATACTGCACCAGTGCAGCCCTCCAGCCTTCTCTGAAACTCTCAGGCTACACTCACTTGGATCAACAGGTTTATTCACATATTACAAGCTCAGAACAGAAAATGTCAGCCTCAAATTATTTCTTTGATTATATATCCAGATTAGGGAACAGCATATAAACATGCTCCCTGAAAAGTAGGCGTGTGTATATATTTGCATGAAGAAATGCATATATTCACAGGTAAACAGGCATTTAATTATTATTTGTACCTTTAATTTATGTTCAGCAGCGTAGTTTCTATTTGACTGGAAGCCTGTAGCTGCTTTATCGCTGTTAAGTGGTAGTTAGTGAATTGCAATTTCTGAACAAGTTTTCTGAGAAGGAAAATTCACTGTTACACTTCCCAGAGTAAAGCAGAAGAGGAGTTTGCTGTTGCATAAACTATTGCTGTTTTCTTACTGAAGCTCAAGAAATCACTGATGCTTTATATTGCCAGCTCCATACCATCTAATATAAACTATAACTATATAAGCTAAACATAGATGCCTTGATAACTGCCTGTTCACTAATGACTTCTACTGAAGCAGTTTAATATCACCATTCATTTATTTAGGCACTCTTTTTTTTTTTTTTTTCCTACAGCTTTCTTTATCTTCTGTTACTGAAGCATTTAAATCTAAGAACTTGTACTCCAGTATGCTGTAATTGAGTTTAAATGTTAATTTTCCCAATTTCCTGAAGTATATGGTTAAAAGAATTTCATATCTTAGAAATAATGATATTTCTTTTCACTGGAAAAATAGAAAATTCTCGTTGTGTTTCTGTTTCAAGTAACCCTCTTCATTTACATACGAACATCCCCCTCATTTCCTTTATCAACCTAATGAAATTCTTCAGAAATCCCCACATAAATCTACAGAGGGTTCTCTTTGCTTTATGTTGTAGAACAGGGGTACCCGATACTGGTCTCAGTTCCTTTCTTGCTTGAAATTTACCTTAGATAATTTGACTCTTCTTTTTTATTTTCCTAGCTTATTATCAAAATAATTTCTGCTGTTTGACACCTTAGAAATACCAAAATGGAAGAATTTCCAGAATTACCAAGTCTATTTCTTTACTGCTTTTATAACTCTCTTAGCCATTTAGTAAAGCTGCTAAAATCAATATGTCTGTTGCTCAAGGAGTTTTGATTTATTCAGGATTCCAGATTAAACTTCCCTTATCCATGTATACTGTCTTTTTGGAGTTGTTCCTGTTTACAGCTAGCTTCCACTTCACAGAAGAAGAGAAAAATATCTGCAGGATCTTAAGAGGGGTTCTTAGTCCAATGAATTTGTCACAAACCCCATAGACTTTACTCAGAGGGCTCTGCCTTTCATAAACTTAATTACTTTCTCCACCTGTTGTGAGGGGCCAAATGTGCCACTGCTGTTATTTCACCCTTTCTAGGGGACAGAGCACTTCCAAGAGTTTCTGTAGCTGCACAGTGAATTTGTTTGTTTTTCATGCTGCTCACACAGTAGAAGGCTCCTTTAAATAGGGCTGGCAGAAGTCCATGCTGTCCCTCACTGTGGGAGCAATTAACTCTATTATATAGATAACCAAGCTCATAGAAATGAGGTATGGGTACCATTACATGCCCCTGCAACATTTGTTTAATTGTTAAAGCACTTGTTTATTCACTGCTTTGTTGGAAGAAAATGTATTAAACTATAAAACAATGATCTGTCAGGTATAAAGCTTGCAATCTTGAGGGGGTCATTATGAAGCTCAGATCAGAAGAATTTAAGACATTTTCTCATATATCAAATGTCTGAGACCTAAGCTTCATCTTGCTGTTAGCTATAAGGCAGTTCTATGGACTGTCAGCATGAAGAGAATATTTACATATTTTTATCAGCAAGTAATTGGGTTTTTTTCATTTGTGTTTTCTGTCTTCTTGTATTACACTATATCATGTTGTTCATAAGAAACTGCAGTACTGTCAGGTTAAGTGGCATTGCTATGTTACCTCAAAGCACCTGATTTACTTCCTTATTGTTGTTTGGGAGAACAATGAAGTTAATGAATTGTGTTCAAGCCAGTGGCAGCTTTGATGCTTTTAGGCTGGCAGATATATCAACAAAACTTTATGGTAGATGTGAGTATGCAAATATGTGTTGTGCAATGGTGGTTTAACAGACCAATGCAGTACAAAAAAAAAAAAAAAAGGCAAGCATATGTTATTCATTATCAAGCTAAAACTAAGAAGAATAAGTGCCATACACAAATAAAGATGAAAAATGTTAAAATGTTCAATACCTTGTAGCTTTCTCCTATATATTTCTTTGCTAGCTAGCCTTGATTACCACATGCTGTTCTGTAGTCTTGGATAGAGACAGTGAAATCAACCCTGAGGGCTACTGCTTGGTTTTAAGTAGAAATTCAAATACTTGTGGCCTCTTGTGACCCTTGCATTTCACAATTGCTTCTGGAGACAAGTAGGAGAACATCACAAGGTCCTTTCAAGGTAATGGCCATTCTCCATAATTTTGCAGAATGAATTTTAACATTTTTATGAAGCTTTAACTCAGGATTGAAAACTCCGTAACCTAGATAAGAGCTGTCTCTATCTCAAACCTTATTAATCTCAAACTTATTCATTCCTGGAAAGGATACCAGCTTGCGTCTTAAATTGTGTGTGCAATAACCTACGTGCATATTGATGGTGAGATAGACTTCACCTTACATATATGGATTTAAGCCTGTAATTTTAATTACTTCAAGACAAACAATAAATTTGCTGTGTTATGATTTTTGATAAACCTGTGTGAATCCTAAGCTGCAGTAGTCGAGCAAAAGGGCCCCTATTATGTGGCAGTTTCACCTGCTTTAGCATAAGCTGTTGTTTAAGACTGAAAGTTCTCAATTAGTAATCTGTTTTTCCTTTGTTATCCTGTATTTAGATAGCAAAATTTAAAAAGTGAAAGAAATAGCATGTTTTCTGTCTCTGTGGGCTGTCTAGGGCAATCAACACTCTGTAAGTTCAAGTATCTGGAAATTAAAACAAGACTTTTAGGCTAAACACATTTTCTAAATTATTATCTTTAATTCAGGAATAGTTATGTGATTTTTTAAAGGGCTGATTGTTTTCGGGAAAGTTTAAACAGAAGTTACTTCTACTGGAAATCTAAACCTTGCCACATCAGAGGTATTAACTTATTTCAGTTAATATTGAAGCATTATATCTGAATTCTGTTAGTGCTTGAGGTTTTAGTACAAAGTAGCATTTTCAATCTATCTAAAGACAGCTATTTATGCTAGTGAACTTTGGAATGGAAGAAGGTGGTACAGTCACTTATTGAGGAGGGCTAAATCTGAGAATAATTTTTTTAATTATGGTATGTTCTGCTTTAGAATTTGTTGTTTTAAAATATAATCTTAAGACTCTAAACCACTTGTTGAAGCTCCAGCACAATTCTGAAACATCCAAATAATTTTCCATGTTGGTCTGCCACTCAGGTATTGATCCTGGCTGCCTCTGACACTTTGAAATCTAATGAGGTGACAGTCCAAGGTCTTGTAGCTGCAGGCTATTTCTTCCAATATGTCATAATTTTCCTGCTTGTTTTTAAAGCTACCTATATCTATTTCTCATTTTAGGTCAGATAACCTTGAACTATCAAACTGTATGCTGTTAAAATGAATAGTCCTTTGACTGGTACAGTGACTTTCTCAGAACTTTCAGCATCGATGATATTCCACTTTGTTCAGTTTGACTAATTTTCTTTGTATATTTCAGTTGTGCAGATATGAGGTTTAAAAATTAATTACCGGTTTCCTTCAATCCAAAAGATAAAAGTCCACATACACAACCTGGTTCTGATTTTATGAGTATCTTTTTTCTTCTCTACCTACAGTATGTTTTTTTAGAGAACTGTCCACAAATAGCAATAGTGAGTATTGACACAAACTATCAATTTGGTGCTGTTAAATGATCCCAGATATTCCTTACAGCTGTGTATCTCAGAGCAATTCATTCAAAGAGCTTTTGGAGGTAAAATGGTAACTGGGGAATACTGTCGCTTGTACCTGAGGCTTTTCTGGCTCTGTAAGGTTCTTGTTGAGCTTTTATAACAACCATACATGCATTGAGCTGAATTTGTTAGCAGAAATCTTTTTCTGCTCCCTGGAAACCACTTGGACTTCATGACTTCTGAGAGCTCTCTGACAAGGGAATTGGAGATGCTCTGTCTGCTATAAAAGCTGACCGAAGTGCTGCAGCTACAGCGAAAACCTCTAGGCCTGAAGGCTTTGCTTTTCAGCAGAACAAGTGCTTCTTCATGAGATCATACCTGATCTTTATTATAGGGTCTTCCTTATATAGAAACAGACCTTTTTGGTTCTCTATGAACAAATTTTCCCTGTGTCACAACACAAACTTCCAGAAACAGGCTGCTCTGGACACAAAATTTCTTTCCACAGACAGCTCATTGTTCCAATGAGGTAAATCTTCAGGCTATTATAGAGAAGCTGGGATGTAGTTTTTAAGTGGGACAGTCCAATTAAATAAGAAAATACACCTGAGTAATAGATTTGGTGTTTTTTATAATAGTGGTATTTTCAGTTATTCTAGGAAATGTCGCACACTATAACTTTCTGGCTTGTTCCAAAGTAATTGATCAAGTATGACATGAGTGTTTCTCCATAAATCCTGCTTGCTTGGGAGCCACAGAGGATAGATGAAATGAGATATCACCCATAGACATTCATACAAGATATTGCTGGTTGATGACATTTTTACCAATGCTATACTAGCGGCCATTTTTTTGGATGAACCTTCCCCGGCTGTCCTACCACGATCAATCAAGCCATTGATTGATCACATAATTATATGAACACATAATCACATTATATGAACACATAATCATTAGGAAAACAGAATTTAATTACTCATCTATTAGTCACAGATTTTTAGGCAGTGAGCATCTAGGAGGCTGTGGACAGCAAAGAATTGCTCATATACTGTTGTTTGGATGTCACTAGCACAAATGTCATAGTGTGGTGCAAGACAGCACAGACCAGCACGAGAGCAGGGCCTTTTTCCCAGGGAGGGGATCCTCAGCCTCACTACCTGCCAGAATCAGTGCCTGTAGTGCCAAAGCAGGACTTCAGAGCAGGTGGAGGAAAGTTAGCCCAGGGCATGGTCTTATTTCTACACAGCTGAAAATGCAGTACTTGTTCAGGTATCCTTGTGAAGGGCATCATCCATGCTTTGATATGTTTACCTTTCAAACTGGGTCAGGAAGTAAACCGTGACTGATATTTTGTTGTGTATTGACTGGTAGCCTCTATTGATTTCTCTATTTGTGCTTGTGACAACTCACGTTTCCACATTTTTAGATCATGGAATCCTGTTCAACTAGAAACGATTGCTTTTTCTGACGTTCATGTTTTTTTCCTGTAGACTTCAGTACCTTTACAACCAAGCTATCTTCTCTGTGAATGTGTATTTTAACAGACATTTTAGGAAGATTTACCTCTATAATCAGTTTTCAAAGTATTTTCTTAGAACTATAATGCACTGCAAAACCAATAATCATGGTAATTATCATAAAATACAATCTAGGCTGAAGAACAAGAAGCTATGTCTGCTGTTCTGCAGACTCTTGCTGGCTCAAAAGTCTTAACATATTGCATAACTTACTAAGAGGTCAATGTCACCATTTCTTCCTCCAAATGAATAGACAATGCTGAATGTTTGAATTAAGGATTTGTTTTTCCAGTGTGCTAATAAAACAATTCTAAATACCTGTAGTTACTGGTGCATTTTTATTTCCTTTGAATAATTTAAAAAATCCTACCTTTTCTGTGAAAAATGCTGAGAAACATACAAATGTCCTTATTGACCTCTCTTAGGTCTTTGACTGGACCTTGCTGAACTCATTAATGAGGGAAAGGCAACCTTGAAAATGTTAAAGTCTATTAAACCAGACCAGCATAATAAGGTTGTATGTAAACTACAGAAGACTGAAACCTGCAAACAGTGAGAAGTTAAAATCACTGGCAAAGCAACATTTGCCTGTGGCAAATTTTCAAATAAGAAATCTATTCTTTTTTATTGGTATAATCTGTACTATTAGAAGATGGAAAGATATAGTTTCCTGTAACTAAAAAGAAAGTTTGTATATTGCTACAGACCCTTAATGGAAAAGAAAATTAGCAAACTATTCAGCTTTAATAAAGAAAATGAATTATCCCATTGTAATTACGAACTTCCTGATAATTTAATGCTTTATATTTAAGAAGAAACATCTTCCTCTTCATCAAACATAATTTAGAAAGTCTATTACTAGAAAGTATTTCTAGGAAATTGTTTCCTAATTCTTGGGTCCAAGCCTTTTTTGGGAAAAAGCAAAGCAAAACTAATAAAAAAATGAACAGTCAGATATCTGACTGTGATGAGAGAGAGAATAAATTTCAGCATGAATCTGTCTTGCATGCCTTCTGTATAATGTCTGGATCATAGATATAAGGAATTAATTATTTTTCCCAGGTCTTTTGCACCTCTATCTTCTGCTCTTAAACTAAACAAGAAATTACTGTGGAATAAAAGCCTGATCTTAAAATATTTTCCTAAAATTGTGTAGTCTTATCTATGCAACAATTTAATCATATAAATATATATGTTCTATATTTATTCATCTAAAGGAATATAAAACTTGACTACTCTCAGCATTGCTCTGCAGTACAGAGAAACCAATGCAATAAAATGATATTAACAAATGACTTAATTTCACAGAGTGAGTATAACTTAGGCCTTAGGCATTTTTGTTTATTTTCCATTTCTAGGATTAGAGAGCTAAAGCAGGAGAACAGAAATTAATATCAAATCCTGTTCTTACATTTTTATATTCATTTTATTGATCCTAAATAAACTCACTATACTTGGAGGATGAATTCTATTAAGCTGAAATAATCAAAAGCTTTAGAAAGGCATTCTTGGACAAATCACACATTTTCACTAGTAATTCATAGTCAGCATGGAGTTTACTGCAACAGTCATGAGAAATATAAACAATACCTGCACAAGTGGAGGAACAAGAGAGATCCTTGGTCTTAAAATGTCATGACGTCATGTCATATATTAGAGAAAGTATTTCACTTAATCTAAGAGAGGGTAAGACATGTTGTTATTATTTTTTGTGTTTTCTCTCTTCAGATGAGGGAAGAGAGATGAGGAAGAAAATTCATAGGGAAAAGATATAAAGGAGAAAGAAAACTCATATAAGGAAGAAAAAATCCTCCTATTTCATTGATATTAGGGTCTTGGGCAAGATGACCTCCAAAAGCTCTTCCACATTTGACCATTCTCTGACTTTTTGTTTAGAAGTGAGGGGCAGAAAATGAGATTCATAATTTTCATTTCTATAAAAACTTCTTTTAAACAAATTTTTTTCTTTACAATATAGGGGTCTGATCAATAGGTGTTTCAGATTTAAGACATGGCACACATTTGAATGCACTAAAAGTATGTCTAACTAGTGTATTTTTTTGAAATGAATAAATTAAATGGAAATATGAGTAGCCCAATATAATGATGGGCATTAATTTTGTTCAGAAATATCTGCTATTAGCTGTTCTTGGCTACTGGAACAGACAAGCCATTGGTATAAATCAGTAAAGCAATTTTATTTGGACCTTGCAATATAGGAGCAAGGTGAGACCTGATGTTCAGATTAGGTTACTTTTTGCATGCATTTAATGTCTTCTCTATCTCCTGACTGTGGTAAGTTATAGCACAGGTTTTAAAAATTGCAATGGAATAAACCAAGTACATTGGGGGAGGGTAGAACTCATAAAGGTATATCCTGCCTAAATTACCAGCTTTTGTCATGTATGACAAAGGAGCAAGAAGATATGAAATTAATCAAGATAATCTTGTGGGGATGAGAAGTGCATATACATAGATGTTATTTTTCCTCTGAGTCAGAGGAGAGTGCAAGCTAATTATTGAGGGGACCTTATGCACATGTTTATAATTTTAATAAACAGCATTCTATGGAGAGGAAGCTAGCAGCTGTCCTTTTTTCCCTTCTATCCATAAATCTGCCACATCACTGAATCTGACAAAGTGAAACTCTCTAGCTTTTAGTTTGTGCATAACACTGTTGCCAAACTTCATAAAGATATTTTATGGCCTGTTGAAGTGCTAAGATGCTAGACTTCATGAAAAATGAAGTCTCTAAATGGATTAGAGCTATATCTCTTGAGGAGTTTAAAAATATCACTGAGTCACAGCTATTAGTGACAACACTGTGAAGAAATCTTATCCTGCTTATATCGTAGATCTGTTTTAAAATACCCAGCACACAATGTCACTAATGATGACCAATTTTCACCCAGACACCAAATTATGGTACCTAGGTCCAGACTTGTTAAGTCATTTATAGTTTGTATGACAAAAAAAGTAGTGACAAAGACTTTTTCCATGCCTTGGTCTGTGTGAAATGCAGGCTGTGAGGTATGGTTATCCATCAGCACAAATTCACCAAAGCAGGAGCTGCTATAGTCCTGTGCTTTTGACTGGTCTCAGACTTTTCTTAGCTTCTCCTTTACAGACAGCAGCTTTGAAGCACCAAGGAATGAGGTGTTTCAGAAAGATGTGATCAAAAGCTCAAATCCCCAAAGGGTGAAATCTTGAATTATCTTCTGAAATTTCCTTGTATGCAATCACTTGGGTATCAGGGCTTTCACAAGGGAAGAGATAAGAAAGCACATTTGGGGAGGCAGTACTGTGAGTTTCCCAGTATATCTTACCTTAAGCACTGTAAAACCTCACTAGTAATATCTTTGTTGCTACTTCATGGTCTCATAAACTCAGGTCCCATCAGTCCAAGTCATCCAGCACTGATTTCCTCCATCCCCTGGATATATGTTTCCAATATATAAGCACTGCCAGAATTCCAACTTTGTAGGTGGTTCATCTAGAGTTCACATCTTGAGGCATACAAAAAGTAAAAATTTATGTGGGTTGGTTTTGTTTTTTTTTTTCACTTAAAGCATTTTTTGCTTCAAGTCCAGTGTGCATAAGAGTATAATTCTTCCCCTACTTTCCTGTAGGGAGATTCCTGCTCTAGGATATGGAATAGCCAATCCCAAATTTATCAACCAGCTAAAACGTGTTTTTCCATCCTTCCCTTCATTCTCTAATGTAACTATTTCCAGACAGCTTTGCTCCAGGATCTTCGGTAATCTGGTAAATACTAATGTGGAGATGACCAAAGCTCCTTTATGAGGTCATATGTTGCTGTTTGACATGGTATTCAGACTGTGAGGTAGTAGCTGCCCAAGTCTGTCCAGTATGGGGAAAGCTTCTGGTGCCCTCTCACAAAAGCGTCCCTGGCACTCTGACTACCAAAAACTTGCCACTTAAACAAAATATTGATCCAAGAAATTATAACTAGAATAAGAGAAAAGCATTTTCAGAAAAAAGAAAAGAAGTAATAAAATAGCATTCCAGAAACATTCCAATTTGATTTAGGATGATGGGTCATTTAAATTTAACGTTTAATGAAGCCATCAAGCTTTTAATTTTTACCAAGGTACCAGAATATGAAAGGCTTTTGAAATAGAGTTTTATTTCCATCCCAGTTAGATGAGTAGCTGAGTCCAACCTAAAATGTTGACTTGATGATCTGGAGGTCTTTTACATCTTTAATGATTCTATGATTTGAAAATTTTGATTCTTTGGATCAGATATGTTAACTTGGTTCACAGAGGCAGACTCTGTCAATAATTAAGAGGAGCAAAGAGTGGTGTAATTTTGCCCACACTTGTGTTTTCTCTGACTTAACTTCCAAAGTTATTCCTTCCTTATTTCCTCTTTTGTTTCTGGTTGCCTACATTTGCACTGCAAATATCAATGTAGGAGATAATCTGTCCTTTTTTATTTTTTTTTCCTTTACCTGAAGAGAAATAAAATTATTCTTCAGCTTCAAGTTTTTGAACAGGCTTGTATGGAACTACATGCAGCTCTTTTGACTTATATTTTTCTTCTATGGGAAAAGTTCTTTGGTTGCTTTTACTTGCTCTCCTCCTAGGGTTTAAAACCTATTTTCTTCCTATGTATTAGGCCTTCCTTCTACCACACTGGATGTTTGTGTGAGAATTTTTTCCCCATTCCACCCCCTGCCTTTGTACTTACTATTTTAGCAGGATGTTTGCATTGAAATTTAACACAATTATTCTGCTGTTTTCTATTAACTTATTCCTTAAACAGATTTCAGGTGTTATAAATTGTGTTTAAAGAAAGGGAGGGAAGGAAGGAAGGAAGGAAGAGGAAAAGAGGAAAAGAGGAAAAGAAGCTTTCATCCTTCCAGGCATTTGGTGACTCTGAAGGATTAGGAATACACTTTTCTAAAAAGGGGGTTTTATCCATAAAACTGTAATACAGCAATTCATAACTTGCCTGGTAGTAGCTAATTAGCTAATGTTGGAAAGCTGATTACCAAACTTCATATACCATTAATTTAGTCAACATGACTAATGCCCTCTTCCATGACTCTGCTTCTTGAGCTTATGCTGTTGTACTTCACACCTGTACAGGTCTTCATTTACACGAGTGTTTTAAGGATATTTAAGACAACCACCTGCTTCAAATTTGTCTTCTGATTTATCAAATTTGCCAAATGCTAGTAAGCACAAACTAGACTTCTCTTGACATAAGTCTGAAATCAAGCAACATTTACACCGACTAAATGGATATTTAATTATTTGTTATAATGATGAGGCATACTGCAATATTCAGTATTATGCTCATTATCCAGTTTAGAGAGTGATTTGTATTCATTAATATAATTGCTGATTCATGTTCTAGTATCTCTATGAGCTGGTAAAGTTAATGTACAAAGGAAATCATAAAAAAACATATTTAGAAGGGCTTAGGTAAGAAATAAAAATTACTTGAGGGAAGGTAGCATGAATTTTAAAATTTGTTTTAGCTGTTTGAGACAGCTGCTGCACTACTTGTGCTAAATTAAAGGGACTTTTCATTTAATAGAAATGGAGACAGTTCTTATGATGACTATTATCCTGGTTTCAGCTGGGAGAGCGTTAATTTTCTTCTTAATAGCTGGTACAATGCTGTGTTTTGAATTTAGGATGAGAATTATGTTGATAACACACTGATGTTTTAGGTTTTGCTGAGCAGTGTTTACTCTAAATCTAGGACGTTTCATTTTCCTGTGCTCTGCCAGTGAACAGGGACACAAGAAGCTGGGAGGGATCATGGCCAGGACAGCTGAGCTGAACTAAGCAAAGACTTCCATACCACAGAATGTTCAGTAAAAACACTGCTGGGAGTTGTCCAGCAAGGGCCAATCATTGCGTGGGGATTGTCTTGGCATCAGTCATCTCTCTCTCTTATTCATTACTACCACTATTATTATTATTATTATTATTATTATTATTATTATTATTATTATTATCATCATCATCACCATTATAATCATTATCATCATCATTAATATTAATAGTATTATTAATATGTTCTACTTTGTTTCAATTATTAAACTGTTCTTAACACATGAGCCTTTCCTGATCCTCCTCCCCACATCACAGCAGCAGCAGGAGGTCAGTGAGTGAGCATCTCTCATACTTACTTGCTTTCTGGGGTTAAACTACACCAATTATCTGCAGCACTATTAATCACTATCAATTATCATATTATTATGATGAAATTAAGAAACTAGTTATCATAGAAATGGAGTAGTTTTAAAAAATAACTAAATTAAAGACAAAGTACTGGAATCAGCAGCATGTCTCAGTTTCCAATGGCTACCAATGCAGAATCAGCACTACAGAAGGACTGGGCCACCATGGCAAGGACATCTTTTCTTATTCTACCTATTCTGCCTCCAGCTTTCTCATCCTTATCCCCTCCAGTGCTGTTTCCTTCACCCCCCCCACCCCGCCCCCAGCTCCTTACACTGGAGAGCAAATGACCTTGATACATTTCCATTTCCTTTTCTTTGGAGCAGAGAACAGACCTTATTAAGTTCGTATGTGCATATTAAGCCTATAACCATCTGCTGCGATTATGAACAATGTGGTGGTTGAGTTTAGCATTTGGAGAGGAGGTCTGAAGGTCAGCTGTGCTTCAGCTGTACTGTAGCATCTTAGGTTGACTTGAATAAGTGAAAAATTGCATCAATTAATGAGCAGCTAAGTTTTAAAGAGGGTTAGCATATAGGGTATTTAAGATCAGGGACACAGCAGCAGAGGACAATATGCTCATATTTCAGATACAGCAGTAATTGGAACATTCTCAATATTCTTGTGATGCTGGACTAGCTTCTTGACAGTTTTTTTTTTTCCCTGCTCAAATTATAATGCTTAAAGAAAAGAGCAGACTTATAACGTAACAGGCATTTGCTCTGTTTTGAGCAGAAATACATTACTTAGTTGGTCTTTGGAACCTGACAGTTCCTTTCCTGCATGAGGTGATGGAAAGGATGAAGTGGCGAGTACTCCTGATCGGTTGTGGAAGCAACAAGCTCTCAAAAATACAAGTGTCTGTAATGTAAATTCTTGGTGTTTATGACTCATAGTTTGGAATTCTGAGAAATCATACACCTAGGTAATTCTGTTGGTTTCAATATTTGTTTTCTTTGTTTAGTTGCTGACTGCCTAGATAGTAATAAATTTTTTTCAAGTATCAACTCAGTGGTGCCACTGCATGTTTTTTCTATGAGCCATAATTATGATAACGAAATACATTATATCTGAGAGTGTTTCAGTTACTTAGATTAAAAGGATATTGATAATTAGAAAGTAATCTCCCTATGGAAATTCCTTGGTTGGTCAGGGTTTTCTTTGTTTGGTTAGAATGTTTCATGTATCCACTCAGTTTTCATAAATTAAGGGAAAGTAAATATATTCCATCATGACCTGATAAACTCTTCTTTCAAAGTGCTCTATGCTCTTGCAAGCAGGTGATCAAAATCTGGGCCAGCAGCTCAGGGACTGGGCATGGGGAAAAGTATTGTATGTCCAAACAAGAATGATTCAGGACAGTGTTTAAACACTTTCTGTTCCATGTTTTGTGAAAGGATGAAACACATATGCATGAACAAGGGCCAGTGTATAGCAGGCCATTATCCTAAACAGTTTTGGAATATTTAGAGCACAATAGGGATACTAATATCACTGCAATAGTTTCTCAGACTTGAAAATAGTGTTCGTTGACATGACGTCAAGGAATACAGAAAAGTGGAGAACTTCAGGAACAGCCTCACCTATAATTTATAGGCAATATTTCTTTCATGAAATAGAATTATTAGAAATTAGCAATAAATTTGTCCAAGTGTTATTAAAAGCTGCTAAATGCACTGGAAAATATTTTGATTGTAAGTACTGTTTTCTTTTTTTTTTTTTTCCTGTGAAGTAAGGGAATATCTGGGGAAGAGAGAATTGTTTGACTTTTTACCCCAACCCTTGTGATTCCCATTGAACTTGGACTCCTGATTTCATAAATCAGGACAATTACAGATTGTTAATGACTTCAAGGTATTGTTTTTATATGAGCTTGCCACTTTGTTGTTTGATGAGCATGATACCACAGATATTTCTTGTTTTGCTTTTATTTGCTTACATAAGGAACTGTGCAAATATGATTCAATATGTAGTGCTTTATCAAGGATTTAGAAAACTTTAGATAGTTTGAAATTAATGGATTTCTAAGGCTGCACTTCTGAGAATTTGGTTCTGTTCAGCCCAATGAATTGTGTTACTAAATGTTTCACATGCCTTGAAAATCATAAATATAAAAATACCCTAAATTTCTGATTAAGTAAAACATGCACTTTTAGAAAAGAAATAAACTTTTAATGCAAAATTCAAAAATGCATCCAGAAATTCTATTCTATGCAACTTATTCAGTACTGAAACATTCTTACAGTTGTTTTATGCCTTCATAATATTTTTTTATATTTATAAGTTTCCTTTTTCTAAAATTAAAACCCAAACACAAACCCATTGAAACTTTTAAATACTTGACACTTCTACACTTTTTCAGAAGTTCTTTTCAAACCCTGATTTAAGGAGACCACAGGCATTCATCTGTGTCATTTTATATTTACAGATTTACTTCATTTTCAGTGGGTCCTGTTCTGGTCTTTATACATTTTACATCATCTTATTTCTGACATGGAGAGGACATGAAATAATCAGAATCTAATTTCTAAGGTTATAACTTGGAAAAAAATATTTCTTAGTTTAGTATTTTAGTGTTTCTATAATGGGTTCCAGCTGCCATAAGCTATAGCAAAAACTTCCTAATAATTAATTTCAGCAGTTAAGATTTCAGTACTTGCTTTGTTGAATATTCATTTCTTTCTCAGCTGAGGTTTTTGTTCTGTTCTCAAGGGAGCAAAGCTTTCAGACCATTGCTTCATTGTTTTTATTTCTTTCAGCATAGAGATTTAGGGTATAATGCCAAAATAATGCTCTGTGGATCATCATTAGTGTGCTTTACTCAGCTTGTCCTTCCCAATCTCTAATTAATACCTAAAAAAAAAATCTGTCTGTTTAATGATTAAAAAATGGTTAAATTAAGAAATAATGTATACAAGTAACAAATATTAGTCTGATATTCTATGCTTAATATTAAATAGTAGCTGATGTTATCTGGAGCTGAGAAGAGGAGAAAAAACTCAGTCCATCTACTTACAGGTATTAGGAATTATGGTTGATATTAATCCCCTAATAATTGTGACAACATTTCTACAATACTCAGTGGCACATGGCTGGCTCATGTGAGTAGCTGACAGTATGTATCTTGGTGGCATAAATTTTCTATAAGAGTAAGCTACTGCATCAATTACAAATGAGCATTTGCACTCTAAATTAATTACTAGCTGTGTAAACCAATACGTGTGTGGACTGAGGCTGGGAGACTGAATTTTTACAGTTCTGACAATTTGGTATTTATTCTGCTGGGTAGGGGAGCTGTCTTTATATAAAAGGGAGCAAAAGGGAGTCAGGTGAAATAATGCAATGAACTATTTGTACGTTCTTGATCTATTATTTAATGGTAAATTTAACTCACTGAATTTCCTCTGAAAGATTGCAGCTATTTCAATTCCTTAAGTAACCTGGGAGTGATGATCATTGACAGAATAGTTATAAAGGTAGCAAACTTGAAACTTATCCTGTAATATTTACACTTCCATGCTTACTTTTTGATTCTGTAAGTATTAAATGAGTGACATTTTACTGTTCTCAAAATGCACATTTTGCTCTTCTCAAAATATTGTGCATACTCTGAGTGGAAAAATCCATGTGTGCCTTAGTGATGCCTCTGACGTGATTTCAGGGTTGACTCCTTTGTAAACAGGTTGACTTCTTCAAAGCTTGTGGTATTTTCTGCTCTGTGATGCTGATCTACATGCTTTTCTATTGCATTAATTCAATTCTAATACTAATACTAATATTAACACTAATAGTAATACTTAGTATCAACAATTTTATTAATAATGACTACTCTTCAAAACTGTACCATGTAGTTGATGTATGGTGTTTCTTAACCACCCTGTGATCTAATTAGCAAACTCAGTGCTTGAAAATATAGGTATAATTTTGTTTCAGCTATAAGCAATCCTTTGGAATTCAGATTGCTGAAGTTCTTTACGCAGCACCCATTGCCATTCTGCTAGTGTTGCCTTGGAGGAAAACCTGTAAGAAACAGAGGTCATGTGAAGCCCACATCAGAAATATAACTTGGTGGGTTTTTCCTTTCAAAGTAACAGATAAACCCTTCCAGTAGTTAGAGACAGCAACAGATTTTAAATGGAATATTATCTAGTACCTTAATGTTATCCACTTGTTTTAGCATATGGCTGGAAATTTTAGATGAGGAGAGGTGAACCATCTATATTTTGTGTAAAGTTATGAATAAAACAGATCAAGGAGTAAGAAAATCCCTGTAGGTCATTCCAGACAGGATTCAGCCCTTGAATGTCCGTTACATTCATGAATGATGTGTGTGCTTTATTGAAGATAGGACTAGAAAAATCAATCAGCGTGAGTGAAAACTGCAACTTTGCCTGATTTCAACACTCAAAATACTGCATATTTTCAATTTGTGAAACTTTGAACTGCTACTTTTTCCAAAGTTTCAGCTTTCAAATATTTTCTTTCAGCCATGAGGCCTAAAAATCCAGTTAGATTTTCAGTAAAAAAATGATTAATGGTTCATGAAAAGAGAAAAATTTCAATAATTCAAATGCAATAAGTTTATAATAAACTGTGTATATCTAATATTCTGTGATTTGAATATTTTTGAGTAACAAACTTCTGACAATTGTGGTTAGTGCATTCATTTTTGTAGATATTTTTAATCTACTTTAATTAAACTGTAGTCATTTGTTCAGAGATGGAAAATTAAAGCAGCAATTTTGAGGTAAATTTTTCAGTAGATACTCAGCCCTAGTTATGTTATTTATTCCTTTGAAATTTCCCACAAATTTTAGAGTTAGTTATGAAAAGTAAATAAAAGTTAAAATTTTACAAAGTACCTAAATCACCCAAACTGAAATCTCTTAGAGGGCTGCAGTATTAAGTTCATACATATGTAGGTTTGTTTATTTGTGTATGTGGGGATGGAGTGCAGATGAATTTTTCTCATAAAAAAAGCCCTTAACGTGTGTATATGTTTTATGCATATCAATTCCCCGTTCTGCAATTAAAGTTCATATGTATGTGAAGTTTTCACTAATTTATCAGTTCTTACAAACTAAAACGACATTGATACATCATTTTTAAAACAAAGATTTTTTAATTCTAGTACTGCCAGGGGCACTGATCTGGGCTTTTTAATGTAGCATCTCTTTCAGGTTAATGTTTCAGGTTAATGTATCCAGTACTTGAACTTTTTGCAAAATTCAACTCATGTTCTAATAATAGCAAATCTTTAACTATTCTTCTCTAAAACTACTTTAAGAGCTATTATAACGAGCTTTTAAGTGTCCACTGGAGACAGAATTCTGAAGTTACGGTCAAGGACAAGTAGACAATCCATGATTTTCAAAACTTCTGGTAGGTTAAATTGTATACAAATGGGTTTTTTTTCCTTTGGGGAAGAAAACTGAACATTTTTTCCCCCTATCAGAATTGAGCTAGCAATATAGCTTTCCAAGAGAGATGTTGTCTGGTGCTAGGATAATCTAACTCCATTAGTAAAATCATAATTACCCTCTGTTCATCTTTGATTATTTAGTTTGGAAAATATTTGGATTTTTCTTCCTTTTGTACTGTTTTCTTTTTCTGTCAGCAGTCAGTGCTGCAGACAGCTATTATAACACTTGTCTCCAGAAGCTTTCACACCATGATGTTTGCCCATGCTAGACATGTTATATTAGATACAAGACTGCTATCTCTGCCAGCAAGCCTTACTGTCTTGGAGACTGCTTCCTTGATTTATGCCGAACTGGCTTCCCTGAAAATAGCTTACTTGTGCAAGCTTTGATCCCCTCTGGAATGCTCTCAGTATAAAAAGAAGGCAAAGATATGGTAAGAAGCTGTATAATGGTGAGGTTGTTGCAGCAAAATTCTGATAAGTTTTTGCTAAACCTATCCAGGGAAGCCAAGATCCCATGGAGGATGAAACGCATGGCTACAGCAAGAACTGCTAAATTGATGTACATGACAGTAGCTCAAAGCTATTCAGTGCTCTTTCTGTGAATATTGTTCTGACTCTATCTAATTCCCTGAAAAAGGAATCAAAAGTCCCTAGCAGAGGAACCTTGCTATTTCTGGTCCCATTTGTAAGTGAAGACTTCTAGCAAAGTTAACAGAGAGCAGTTCTCTCTTTAGGGATATGTGCTTTTTTTATGTGCTAAGACTTTAACTGGAAATTTGTCTTCTCTTTTATGGAATAAGCAAAAATGCTCCAAACAACAACAGAAACAACAACAACAACAAAAAACGCTTACATTGTCTAGGTTTTACTGTATTATTTTTCCTATAATATTTCTACTAGCACAGTTGGAACTTGAGGGTTTTAATTAATAAGAATACAATATTTATATTTAGAAGCTTTACTAACTTAATTTCTTTATATATTTATTTCTTTTATATTTATTTATAATAAATACAGAGCATTTGCTCTGTATTTATCATAAATCTATGTGAACTGAGTATTTACTTTTTAAAACCTGAAGAGTGCTGTGAAATCAGACTATAATCAAAGCTAAGAGATTAAAGAATTTGTGGTTTTGGGGTTTTTTTATTCTGATCATCCATTTTGAAATGGAAAACCTACACAAAGATGTTTCATTTGAAGTATTTTAAATTTGGTAATGGTGCTGAAAGACAATAGTTTAATGAAGTGCACTGAGCTTTCCAGCAGTGTCTGATGTATCTGCATGTTGTTATGAGACATTGGATGCATTGCAATATTTTTGTTCAGCCAAATGAAAGTGCAATCAAATGTTGAACTTGAGTAAGTAGATCTCAATCTTTGACACCATGCTGCCAGCATGATGTTTTAGATAATAGCAATAGTTGCATTTGGAGTTGGATTTATCTGTGTTCTAGAGCAAATGCAGTGTCATAAAATTGTAAAATGAGAGTAACTAGACTCTTCATGTGAGTTTTTCTATTCTTTCTGCAAATTGAATATAAATAGCAGATAGGTATTTTTTTGTTTATGCAGCACTTAAAATGAAATAGCGTTTTATATGGAATGTGACTATTCATTTCTAAATATCATAAATTTCAATCTATTAAGATTTTAAAAGCAACCTAGAAAAGAATACACTTACAGTACTTGAAGGGATGCAAAGATAGAAACTTCAGAGTTTTTGCATAATAAGCATAGTATTCCAATGCTGACAGCATAAAAGCTTGATGGTATGGGAGTAAGTTTTATAACTCTTAGGGAGAATTTTTTTTAAAAAAATTACTGTGGAAAAAAGAATTATGTTTCAATCTGTTTATACTTTTACAGAGTAAAAATGACACAAAGAGCAATGGCTAACTATAGATTCAAAAACTACTCTGCTTCACAGCTGAGAAGTTAATCCATAATCTGTCTTAACTAGCTCAAAATATAAGCACTGCAGAATAGTAAAACTATTCTTTAGTTCCAAAACAGGAAAGAAAATTTATCAGCTTTATCTAGACAACAGGAGACAAGCTTTTGTTGGATTTTACATAGTATTCTGTATATATTAATAGTAAAAACATTTCACTTTAAAAATCTGGATTCTAATTTCTTAGATACAGTTTTGCTGTGGTTCACTCTTGATGTAATGTTTAGGTGTGTATTCCCCCTTGAATGATTTTAAATTGTCCTTTATTTCACTTCTTAAAGGCAAATTCTGCCTTTAAGACTCCAGCTGCTGAAGCATATCTGAGGTTATAATTTCTACCTTCAGTATTTGTCAGTAGAACCACGCACTTAAAACCTGAGAGCAATTCTGCTTTCATTTGCAAACATATGGCCAAGTTTAGTCCGCAGGAGGACTTTAAGAATACAGATACTTTTTAAAAGTTTGTTTCTTATAGTACCTTCTGTTGTTCTTTTCATTATCTTGCTTTGCTGGAAGATACATTAGATGTGATATGTAGATTTAAATAAAGAATAAAACCTGATGACATTCAGAAAAAAAATTTCAACAGAAACTTTGAAAATATGTCTTAAAATCTGCCAGCAAAGTTACTTTTCAAGTTACTTTTCCAAAACAACATATATCTTATGTCAGTTATTTAAACCACAAAAAATTAATTTGCGGTTCTTTTATCTGACTTCTGTTCTATAAAACCTTTCCTTTGTAACTGTATGTCACGTATGATTTCAAGACCCAGTACAGGATAGCACAAGGTCTCCAAAACATTTCCATCCCCTTCAGAGTATGGATTTCTCTCACTGAACTTCCTGCTATCAGAAATGTTAGAGCAATGTAATCACAGGTTTCATGTACCCAAACCCCCTTTGTGTGTTGAAACACCCAAGAAGATCAATTTGTTCTCAATGAAAGGCTGAGCACCTTACCACCTGAGTTTTGCATATTTGTGTAAAACACAGATCAATGCCTGGAAAGGCATGAGAGAATGGTTACCAACTGACCTGTGTGGTCAGTGGTTGGAACAACATTTAAAGATTCTTTAGACAATGACCATGGAAATAGAGACAGATGCTTTTAACAATGATTTTTTGCTATTATTGTGGTGACATAGGATCTGGAAAGAGATCCTGTGGTTTTAACATGAAATTTAGCCTGAATCCACAGCACGTTAGAACCAACAGCTGCTGGGCTGGCATTGTGGAAAAGGAAAAGAAGAAGCATTTGTCTTGTTCAGCTTTAATGAATCTCATAGTTCCATTTGATATTTGAATAAAGGTTATGGCTATGCTTGACGTGATAGTGTATATAATGAAGTTCACACTTAGGAACAATATTTAAGAAGAAACATTTACTTCCATTTATGCCCTCTCTGGTTGCTTTATACAAAGATGTATCTAGAGTGCAATAAACCATAGTAATTTGATGATTTCAAGGATTAAGAGACGCCACAGGCAACAGAACAATTAAGGGAGGGTATCTTGCCAGCAGGACCAGAATGGATGCAGAGGCGTAGGTAAAGCCTAACAGCACTGTTGAAATCACAAAGGTAGATCCAGAACTAAAACCCATGCATTTTCACATTCGAAATTATTTCTTTATTTAACTTGCTCCTGCTAAGATGGATCATTTTAAAAAATCTTAACTTTTACATATTTTTGTGTATGCACTTTTTGTAAAGTATACTTATGATACCTTTTAAACTTTTTTCAGGGTACTATTTGTCCAAATTTATGTTGCATATTTCTTAATGCATCTGAGACTGACTTTTGTAAATAAATAAGTAAAAGTGGGGAAAAATATTTGTTGATTAGAAATATGTTGTAACACAGCTGTCAGGTATGAAATCTACTATCACTTGACTGAAATGAAGGTAATTTTAATAGCAAATGTGGAGAACAAATTGAGATAAAGACTGATTAAATCTTCATACTTTCAGAATGTGAAGACATGCAGCTATTACATAGTAGAAACATCAGTTTTTCAAGATATGGAAAGCCTGATAATGAGGAAACCACTGCCAGGAAAGAGGAAATATGAAAGAAGTTAGTGAACATTAGTACCCTACCACCATTTGTCCACGGCCAGCCTTGCAAGATATGCTCCTGGGAAGAGTCCTATTCTCACCAATTTCAGTGAAACAGCCCACGGGTGCACAACTCAGATCTTAGGAAGGAGTTCTTTGATCAAGAAGTTGCAGAGGTTTTTATAAGATCAAAGTGGAAAAGCTTTAACCCATCTGTGTGATGTGCATTTTGAATAAAAATGCCCTAATTCCTCTTTTGATGACAAAAAGAGAAGGCAGGATGAAGTGAGCAGATGAATAAAATAGAAAACAGAGAGCTTCACATTTCTTGGAAGAATATTAGTTTTTATAGTGTCTGTTTGATTTCAAATAATAATGATAAATTATTCCACAGAAGAATTACATAAAGTGAAAATGTGGTGAGAATAAAGTCTTAGCTTTTATGGCTGCATAAATTCCAAAAACTGTCCCATGAGGAGAACTACTAAGATATAATCACAAATTTCAACTGTGATCCATTTAAAACTTCTTTCTGCGCAGCAGCCTTAACTTAATCATTTAGTAATTCTACCTTACTGCTGTATTTTTTAAACAACAAGCAAAATGTGGATGCTTGGGAAATGCAACAAAAGTATACAAGTGAGGTTGAATTCATAATGTTCCTTGAAGATGTATATGGCAATATGGAACTCATAATTATTACAAATAAAAAAAATATTAGTTTACAATTCTAAAGCTGGTTTATTTATTGCAATATCTTGCTAAAGAAAAATTTCAGGAACCTGCTAAAAATACATTTTTTTTATTGATTAAAGGAAAATTATGTGAAATCAAAGTTCCTTCTTTCTATGACTAATAACAATCTAGTTAAAACTATGGATTTTCTGAAATGCAATGTGTTTGTTTCATAAACAGAACTAATAATCTGGTTTATTTTGAGCTCTATCTATGCATCTTCATAGCCTGTTTTCAGGACTGGGGTATCTTAACATCTTAGAGTCTGTTTAAATAAAACAATGTAAATCTACAGTCAAAAGCCATGTAACCCGTAGTTATAGTGCAAGGAAGCTGCTGTCAAAAATCCTGAGGTCTTTAGTTTGAGCATAATGTATTTGCAGGAGTTCTTGACCAGAAAAAAAATACAAAAAGCTCTTTTCAATTTACCAGTTAATATGTATATGTAGATGTTCCAGGCTGAGCAATTTCTCAAGGATGGGATTCTTTTAAAATAAAAGTAACATATTCTGAAAATGAATGGAACTAAGATTTGGTTCAAGTTAAGACTTTATTCAGAGTGGAGTACTACTGCCATGTGTATACTGATTAAAAAGTAGGTGTAACTCATAAAATCCCTGGTGTGTTTTATAAACGGAGCAGCCCTAGTGTTGTGGTGCGTGTTTGCTCAGCCAGGAATGCTAATTTGGCACTACATTTTGTAAATCTGTTTGTGTGAATGTGGACAAAATTATTATGTGTCAAATACTGGCCTTTGTAGAAGCACAAAATTAAGCAAGCAATATCTGATGTGATGAAAAACCCATCCACAGGCAGGCTGGTCAGTAACCCTGCCTTGCAATTCTCCATTTCCATCTGCCAAAACAGCAAACAGGTTTCAAAACAAAACAAAAAAAATTGTTGTGTAAGGAAGTGGATCTACTGACACTGATATGTGAGATATACTATATTTAGTAGAGTTATACTATATTTTGCGTGAAAATATCTTCTGGAAAATAGTACCAAAGATTCTTGCATCACTGCCATTTTTTCAACTCATAGTAAGGAATTCAACCTTGGTAGTTTGGTGTTAGATCAGATCTCTACAAGTAAGGATTTGGTCACTCCACAAAAACTTTAAAACCAGGTAGAACCCTTGATAATTGTTGCAGGGCATCATAAAATTTTGCCTGTAGCTTCAGATGACGACAGAAAACTCTATCATTGAAAATTAATCACTTATTATTTATTAATATTATTTATAATTATATCTGATATTAACATAATATGTCAAATTATAATATTTGAAGCTTTGGAATTTTCATATCAGAGTAACACTTCCTTCAGTACAGAACTCTGCTTGCACCAGTTTTCATAAGTGATCAGCACCTCCAGATGGTCCTTGACTTGTGCTGCAAAGAGGCAAGGATGTCGGCAGAATCTGGCTGATATATTCTGTGATATATTTTTGCATATGTGCATGTATAAAAACTGAGAAAAATTAGAGGCCAACAGTAATATGACGCTTGTGACAATAAGACATTAAATCACTTGGTTTGTTCAGCTAAGAGAAGAGATTGAGGGGAGACCTCAGTGTGGTCTTCAACATCCTCACAAGGGGAAGCAGAGGAGAAAGTACTGATCTCTTCGCTTTCTTGACCAGTGACAGGGCTCAAGGAGCTGGCATGAAGCTGACTCAGGGGAGGTTTAAGTTGGATATTAGGAAAAAGATTTTCAGACAGAGGGTGGCTGAGCACTGGAACAGGCTCCCCAGGGAAGTGGTGACAGCACCAAACCTGACAGAGTTCAAGTGTTTAGACACTCTACAAGACCACGGTGTGATTCTTGGGGTTTCCTGTGCAGAGCCAGCATTTGGACTCAGTGACCCTAATGGGTCCCCTCCAGCTCTGCATGTTCTATAACTCTGTGATTCTTTATCTGAAAATAAACTTTCACATTCAAGCTTAAAATAGATCTCAAACAAAATGTATTAAGTGAGGAATATTGATTCTCTGTGCTATATTTTTTCCAGATAAAAGCAGCATTACTTTTTTTTTGGAGGTTTTTATTCCTTGTAGTGAAATGTGGGTGTTGAACTCACTAAAAAAAAAAAAAAAAAAAAAGGAGGGGTCTCCAAATATACCTTAGGTCAACAGAATATGTGGGTTTGCACCTTCTTATCTTAAAAGTCATTATCAGTCTAGCTTCCCTCAACAGTCTCTGGATATGTAGTTTTTATGAAAATAATCATGTTTTTCATGTGTTTTAAACTGTGTATGAAATCCAAGAACTATAGAAAACATGATCTATGAGACGCAGCATATGTTCAGGGACAGCAAAAAAATAAAGAATTATAAAAGACCCACGTAATTTGATTATGTTGCAGTTTACATGTATACTAAGGCCGAGGAAGAAACTGTGAAGATGATACCTGTTTAAAAGGACCCAGGAGATCAGGCAAAACTTTGACAGGGGAAACCAGGATTGTGCAGTCCAGTGAAGAATTAAACTACTGGGAGTAATAATATGGGCTGATGCACTCAATATAGCAGTAATGCCCTCCGAGAAGGGTAGGAAATAATTCAGTTCCTCTAGGCTGCACAGAAGCTAAATACAGTATGACAAGAAATAGTAGCAGTACTCATTATGTCTGATTGCTAATTACCCCTTTGAATGATTCGGTTATGCCTGCTACTAGATAATTAGTTTAGTAATTTATGGCTGCAGCACAAACTAGTATTTTAATTTTCACTGAACAGTTTTCACAACACCTACAGTTGAGATTATATCTCCTTTTTTACTCAATTTCAAATTGCTTTTTTCGATAACTAATAGAGGAAAAAAAAAAAACCTTAGCAATTATTTCCATTTCCCACCATAGCTTTAATGGTAAATTGCTTATTTTTATGCAATTGTATCCAAATGTAAATTATATAAATGTAGAAAACAACTCTACCTGAGCTTTTAACATGGTGTCTTTATAGATTTGGGAATTAATTCTTGAAACACTTGCCTGGGAATATTTGCTCTAGTAAAGTTATTCATTGCCTCTATTCAGAATAAAGTAAAACTATTCCTATGTATGACTCTTGTTAGGATTAAACCCTTGGGATGAAGTAATTTTTTTTTTTATCTTCTTTTTTTTTCTCTTTGGTAATTACACAGATATTTCTGCACTCCCTGATTATTCTGCTTACGGGCATTGATTCTTCTACACAAGGAAGGTGCAGGCTGCAACTGGTGACATTTAGAGTGCTGCTTGTATTTTATTGATTGGTGGGATTTTAAAGAATCATCCGTTTTCATGAATATTTATATTTCTCAGAAAATCAACTACTACTTAGTTCACTCAAGCATGAAAGCTAATTCTAAAAGGTATTCAGATATATATGTTTGGCAATTTGTGAGATGTGTTGTTTTTCTAATAAGGCTGCCACACAGTAATTTAGACTGCCAATTGAAGACGAATATCTGAGTACCACTGAGGATCAAAGTAATATTTTAATTATTTGTAAAATGCTTTTAATCTCAATCTTACTTTTCTGATTTAAGGAAAATTATTTTCTTTTGTCACTAAGTGATTTTGTGTGATTCCTGTGATTGCTTCCTCCCTTATGAACAGACTACCTATGTTTGATTCACACCATCACTTACTTTCAATTTTTTTAAAAGCATTTTTATATTCTTTTTGCCTCTGGACTTTGGGGAGCATACTCTGGCAGTGCCTAGGATGTCCTAAAATGAGGCTGCCCATGCAAAGTACTTCATAAAGTAACAGTCAGTTTGTACAAGAGACTTTTGATCTAAATGCACTAGATAAGTATGGGATTTGTTTTCATGTGTAAAAGGGGCACCAACTGAGTCACAGTAACCTGTTTAACTTGCCTGGGTGCATGCTGCACAGCTACAGCAAAGGTTGTGTGTGCAACAGGGAATGTAGAGTAAAAGGAAGGAGTAAGCATCCAGCCGGGAGAGCAAAGAGAGTCTACCCAAACCACATAATAATTTTCATGGCTGAAATATCTTCTTTTTTTCAGACATCTCAGCAATTTTTGATTGCTGTTGCTCCCTCTCTTATTGCAGTCACTTTAGTTTTAAGTAAACTGCTGCTGCTTCACTTTTCTCTTCTATATGCCTCTTTTCACTGTGACCATTTTTCTGTCTCTACCAGGATAACTAGATTGAACCAAGCAAGTTTGCTTCTAAATTTACTGTTAATCTCTGAGCTAGTTAAGGAATGGGTGGGCAGAGAAATTAAAGATGACTGTGTAGGATACACCTCTTCTCTTTTCAAACAGCACAACAATTTCTGTGCTCCTCCTGCCCTCGGAAGAAATCAGTAGAGGTTTTCTTGTCTCCAGTGGTGCTATATTTCAACGCCATTTTGCCATCCTTCAGAGGCAGATGTCAGTGCCATCTCTTTTCTTTAGAGGAATAGCTTTCTATACCGACCACTCTGCTTCAGAGTTTGGGAAAGACATCCTTGAACTTGACTTGCAAGTTCCTACTTCTCAAAGACAGCATTTCTTTTTGAGGTTTTTTTCCCCACAACACCCAAGTCTCAAGCACAGACACAAAAAGTCAGGAATCTTTAGTCCATGGCAGCTGCCCTGCTGTGCTTCATCTCATGTCCACCTGTACCTCATCACCGGGTTCAGCCTGCAGGCAGCACAAAGCAGGGTTGGTTTGAACCGAGGAGGAAAAGAAGGTAATGAAGGAGCTCAGCTAGAGGAATGAGAGCTGTACAGTGTCCCTCACCTTCAAGGTATGAATGTGAGCCTTGGCAAACTGTAATTTTAATATAGCTCTAACCAGGAATTCTTCAAACATGACATAAAACTGGCAAAAACATCTGCCTTTGCAGGATTTGTTGATGAATTTTTCTCTTTTTTTTTGTGAACAATATGCAATCTTTGATATTTTGGGATTCTTGTTCCCTTTCAGTTTGGGCTTCTCACTCCTGCTATACCATATTCCATGTGTTCTGATGGAACCATCATGAAGCTGTGATGGTTTGTGTCTGGCTTTATATTACTGCTAACTGCTGAATCATGAGAAAAATTCAGTGTTATAAAGAAATTAATCTTATCTCAAACTCTTTCTTGTCTGGAATTTTATCTGTTATGTGAATCCTTTTCTTTATAGCAAGAACGTTCACTTGTTGTATCACATTTTGGTCTCCTGAGGCTCAGTAGTTTGTGGGAGGCTAATGGCTTGGAAGGAGAAAGTAGGGAAGCAACTGAAAACTGGTGCTGAGAAATTGGGCAGTAGATGTTTGTTGGTTTCATATAAGAAACCAAATAATTTGAATGGAGAACTGGAGGTAACCAACACAAATGAAAAACTCTGTAGGAATGTTATGCACCGTTCAGCTTTCACATTCATATTTATCTGCCTAGCAGGACCACTGGCAAGCTATGATTTTATCAACACAAGACCAGTTTTATTGAAAATCTGTGCATCTGTTGTCTGTTCCATATTGAGTTTAACAATTCAGAGTTCATATTCTAAAGAAAGAAAAGGTCCATTCTAAACATTAGATTATTATTATTAGATTAGATTATGACAAGTCTCTTTGCAGAAGTAATTATATGATTTTATTGTTCAGGGACAGCAACTGAGACACTTGGAATATCAAAGGAAGCATAAAACTGTGTTCAAAATCATTGCATTACCATTCCTAGCACATTAGCACTGTTACTGACAAATCAGTTGGGACTAGCAGGCAAATATTTAGATTATCAAAATGAGTTTTTCCTTATGAGCAGCAATGCATATTGTTTTCAGGTGCTGTATTACTGAGAAAAATATTTGGCAATATGGGTTCATCAAAATTGTTTTATTCCTGTTATTGTGTTTTCACTGCAATTCGATGACATCATATCCATGGCTTGTACTTGCAGCAAGCTTTCTGTCCTCTTTCTGATGTCTACCAGCACTGGATCAATGTTCTAAAGGGCAAGTCTGACAGCATTTCCCTAAACATCAAGCTCCTGTTTATTAATGAAACTACTCCCATTATAGACAATGGTCTAACTTCTGCAATATTAATTCTCTGACCTATTTGATGAGTGTTTTCCTGCAGACTGAATGTAGTTACTCGTCTCCATTACCAGTAGGAAGGTACTCCATTACTCAAAGAAGGGGTTGCTCCCTGCAAGGCAAGCTGTCTCAGCATTAGCTTGACCTTTCTGACTTTGTTTAGAGAAATGCTTTAATTTTTTTCTACCCGGCAGAGATTTCCACTTCCACAGTAAAAACAGCCTATCCTTCTGTTCTTTCTCTTAGCTGTCTGCTGCTAGACCTGACTGTTGCATGAGAATAAATGTATACAACAGTATTCCAATCAGAACTTTCCTTGCTGTGCACCATGTTACCGGATAGAAGCACACAAACAGGTGGTTGCAGGACTACATCCACTGCTTAGTTTCTGCAATATGGAGGGAGAAGATGGAGTGCTTAGGGCCAGTTATGGGTTCTGAGGGTGTCGTGGGCAAAAGCAGCTTGGAAATGGTAATATGGATTAGATTGAACATACAGAAGGCATTTTTTACTCTGTTTGTGGTGAGACACTGCAAATCTCCAGAGAAATTGTGAATGCCACATCGCTGCAATTGTTCAAGACTAGGTTGGATGGGGCTTTAAGAAACCTGATATAGTGCTAGATGACCCTGTGTGTGGCAGGGATGGTTGGATGGGTGTTCTTTCAAGGTCCCTTCCAATCTAAAGCATTGTGTGATTCTATATGAATACTCCTTCCCAGTATTGTAGGAACTTTGAGGAGCAATGAAATTTAGAGTAGCCATAAAAGTAAAGACAAGGTGATGCAGAGCAAATCAAAAGTAGTAAAATGCCAAAATGTTGAATGACTCTTCCATATTCCTGACTCATACTTTAGGACATTGTTGACTCATTGCTGCAAAAACATAATAAAAATGGTATTTTTCTACTAAAGAAAAAATGAAAAAATAGTGAACCTTGATTTTTAGAACAACAGTCTACATTTTTGGTCATGCCTATGCACTTGGTAACTCTACTATGATGCTAAAGTTTTTGCTGGTATATCAGCTAAAAAGCATTCTTGGTATTTAATATTTGAAGAATAATCCCTACAATGACTCATGAACTTGGATACTTTCTGTACTGTAATGGTGGCTATATAGCCAGGTTCTTGGTTAAGCTTCATTTCAGGAGTGCTGTAATGTAATTAATTAAAAGATCTAATCTGGATTTTAGGCTCTTGGTGTTAGTTACATTATTGGTCTCACTAGTCCTCCAGCTGGTTTGATAGCTCTGCTCCTGATCTGCTGGAGTGACTTAGTTCACAAGCAGGGGCAGTTCTGGACATGCACCAAAGGCAAAACTTCACAGACAGCCACCACACTTTGAGTCATAAAGTGATTTAGGAGATGATGAGTCACCACACCAAACACAGAGAATCAGAGTTAAGCACCAGAGAAATGGATAACTGTAAATATCACCTTCAGTTCTTCCATTATGAAGATTAAACTGTAATAATTAGATTAGAAGTCACTGTAACTGGGCTAATAAAAAGTCCTTGATTCCCCTGTACTTGTATGCTTGCAAGAAATAATTATTACTCTGCAAGGTATTTCTGCAGCCTACAAGTTACATGATTGTATGGTTTAGTATGCCACCCTTGAGACTTGTCTATAATCTGGACGCATGTTTGACTATTTCTTCACAGTTACACTTGCCTTGCACACACCCCTCAGCGTGGGCTTGCCTCATGGTGCCAGATTTGTGTGAATTCTGCATCACAGCTAGGCTGGTGTAGAAATAAGCACCACCAACTCTGTCTCTCCAGCTAAGCATTCACTTTCCTGTGTGCTCCCAGTGATGGGGTACCATGGGGGCACTGCAGCACCAAAATTGGTTGTGTGGTAATTTGTCTGCTTACGTTACTCTTCAGAAGCCATAAGTTAAAAAAGCTTTCTCAAGATTATTTCCCTGCTAATATGAGCAATAGCCTTCTAAGCCAAAGAGAGAATGTTTTTAGAATGCAGCATGGGATTTTTCTACTGCAGCTTTTTATCAAAACTCATATATCAGTTTTAGATCCTGTTTTCTAAATCATTTGACTCTGGACCAGTTCCAAAGGGTGGTCCTCAATTTGTTATTGCTTTTAGAGAAAAATACAAATTAGAGGAGAGAAAAATACAAATTAGAGGAGAGAAAAAGCACTGTGAGGCTGACAAGCTTTAAATGTTGTTATTTCTTTAGCCATGCTCATAGTGGAAGGTTGTATATAACAGATAGAAAAAGAGGTGGTTCTGAGCTCTGAATACCAAATTGTTTCATTTTTTGGCAGTGGCCCAATTAGATAAATGTTGCTGGGGGTTGAGAAAAGTACCCTAATAAATCAGCCGACATACAGAATACCTAGATTGAAAATGGTTTTGGTTATTGTTTTGGGAAAACTCTTTGTATTTATAGTCTACTCTCTTTTAGCTGCAGGAAAAAAAGCCCTAATTTTCAGGCTGTTAAGATGTTTGCCATGAACATTTGGGGCTGAGAATTTTTTTTTTTTTCACAATCAAATTTCCACTGAATTTCAATTTCTATCTGTTTAGTTTAGATGTAAACATTGTAGTAAGAAGTAAACACAGCCACTAAAGCATTTAAGCCATCCTGGCTGGCCATATAGCTGCTGGAGAGGAGGGAAAAACAAGATTGCAATCCAAGGGGAAAGTGTGACCTTCTGTCCTGCATGACTGGACTTTGGAGAGCCTCTGGGGACCATTGCCACGTGTTTTGCAGTTGACTTGCTGTTGTTTAGTGGATAATAAACAAGCCCCGAGGAGGATGCTCTCAAAGGATTGCAGCTCAGAGCCCTGTGCTGCTTCCCTCTCTGTGCCAAGTGCCCACCGGCACCGGGGCTGCTCCTGTAGCTCTACTCTGCACATGGAGAACTTCTCATCCCTGTGGCTAATCAGGAACTGGGAAAACCAATTAGGCTGAGGATCAGGGCCTTATCAGGAGATAAAGATAAAAGACAGATGTAAGGAAAAATGTCAGCGTTCTGTGTAACCTGCAGAGCAGGGAGGCTTCAGCCTCAGAGGTCTATCTATCGTGCCCACATGCATCTCTCCTAAAATTAAATTAATATATGTTCTCTTTGTAAACTTCTCTCATCATGATCTCAAAAGATGGCTTGCATTTGCAGTATCTTTTTTCCACAGTATGCTGAAAAGAGTTGGAAAGTGTTGACAATATGGAAAGCTTCTGAGGTCAGGACTATTAAGGCATTTTTGGATTCATCAGTGGGTAATGGTATAGTATGGTAATGGTATCCAGCCTTTCATGCTGTCTCAGATCTTGGGAATCAGACAGGCCTGGTTTTGTGAGTGTTTCAGGGTCTTGTGAAAGGAATGAAAATAAATGGAGGAAATTAATGGATATTAGTGTTACATGCATAACAGAATACACTTTCTGCATATCGTAATCTCGGAGTCTTATCACTGTTTCAAAGATTATTTTTCTAAGCACAAGTCTTAAGGACATTTGTGTTGCAATGTCAATTACTCTTAGAATGTAAAATAAAATGATGATTCCCTTATATGATGAATATTTCAAACTTACTTTTGTTCAACCTGCACTATTCCTCATTATACATTTACTTGTAGCACTATCTCTATAATATTAATTTAATTTAGATCAGTGGATAGAAGTTATTCATGATTTCAAATAAAATCTCTTAGTAAGTCAGTCTATCAGCAGACCAGTCTTTTAGAAGAAGAAAAGGTATCATCAAAAAACAATCTATATTTATATTTATTGCATCTCTATTGTACACAGTTTATAACCAGTGATATTCATGTGTGTCTCTGTGTGTGTGTGTGTGTGAAAGAGAGAGAGAGAGAGAGAGATACTACTAAACAGTGACATTTTGTTTAATGCATTATAAACAGGAAGAAATAATTTAGAATTTAACTAAACTGGAATTATTTTAAATGACTAAGAATTAGAGTGAATTCATCTGGAAGCACATTTTGGTCTGACATTTGATTTGGGAATTAGCACTGTTTGTTCCCTCTTCATCTCCATCAGTGATGGAAGCAAAACAAGAGCTGGAAAGAAACAGAAAGTAGTTTTTAAAAAAGACATAAAAAGTGAAGAGGAGACACGATTTGGTTTATTTCATTGCAAAGGTTCTGTAAGCAAACACTAATATCCAGAAACTTAAACCAGAAGTTAAAGATTATCTAGTCTGGTTGCCAGTCACATGGAGAAAACCTAGACAAAAGCTAGGGAGCTTACACTGCATTTAAAATTCCTGTCCTCTAAAGCCCAAGGGCAGGGTGTACTCCCAGCTGCAGTAATGTGAGTCCTTCTGTTGAGGACCAGGAGCATTTGGGGTACAGTTTTCATAGCATTGCTGTGGATATGTCTGTGCTGAGTGGGATCCTGTGCCTTGGATGCTCACCTTAACAGTGTCAAGGGCTGCAGCTCTAAATGTGGTGATGCTCAAAAGCGAGGTCTGTACCACTTAGCTTTAATTTTCTCTTTATACGATAATCACAGTGCCCATTCTGTCGTTTTGGGGGGATTTAATGACCCTATGTGGAACCAATTAAAATATATGTTGTGCATTAAATGATTTTTCCTCTGTGGTTTACTGGTCCATAAAGAAGAAGGCAACCTACTGAGCTATGGGTACCAGCCATGCTTTCGCTTGAACTTGTACAAAGATAAGCAGGTCAAAACTGGGAATTTTCTGTTGCCAACTTCAAATCTAGTGGATTTCCATTGTGAAATATGTTTGGAGATTGTTGTTAAAGACTTTCTATTTAATCATCAGCAAATTAACTTAATGTCTGACTCCTTTGAATGGAGATTTTTTTTTTAAATCTTATCTGATTGATGGTCAGTATTTCTCCCATCCAATTTCCATTGGCATAAGGTTCTGAAACAGGACTTAGGATTGCTCTGAGACCATAATTAGATTTTAAATGGTAATATCTTTCTAATATCTTCAGGCAAGGAGTTTGAATGGTTACTTCTTTCCACTAGCATCCAATTAATGATGAAAAGTACAATGGTGGAATCTGGCTGGGAAAATTTTTACATGCTTTATTCTTTCATTCACACAAGAAAAGAAAATGCTGTCCTCTTCAAAGGTGACATGCAGAAAATGGATTCACTTATCAAATGTCTCTGTGCAAGAATGCAGAATATTTCCTGTGTAGGTGCATTTAATTTTATGCATATTTTATTTCTGAAGCACACAAAAAAACGGAGTTCAATTTCTGCAAATATATTCCCATAGCAAAGACATGAATACAGCTTTCTTTTTGGAAAAATCTGCACACTTTTATTAATCTCAAAATATTGATACAAATATTTTAAAAATATAGACACAATATTATTTGTAGCACGGGTCTCTTTCAGACATCGATTACTGCACTTCAACTGCCTTTTTCTAAGCCAATAACCATGGGATGTTTACAGTGTAAACTTAAGCCTGTTTGGGATCTAACTGATGGCTTTAAAATAAACACAGTAGATACATGGAATAAAATGTCAATTGATTATTTCTGGTAGAGTTATAGCTGGTATTTGAGAGTTCTTAACCTACATTACCTCTTCCCATAAGAGAGCTTTAAGTCATAGCTACTCTAACTCTGTGGTTTAGTCTTAATGCAGAACTCCAGGTAGAATTTACCCGTCTTATTTCTTTTGGATACAATTCTTTAGACACTAAATCTAAAGTATTTCAGACTTTATAGGAGTCCACCTAACACTTTTAGTTTATATATCCAAAATGGCAAGATTTTCAAATTTTCCAATATACCTTCTGATGCATTGCTTTGTACTTCAGAGATACAGATCTGTAATGTTTCCTCCCTTTCCTACACTGGAAAAAGAATTTATTCTGCTGACTGCATATGTAGGTATTGTTCTGAATGAATTAAAGAAAAATTATGTGTTGTGCACTCAGCTCTGTACCCTTAATTGGACAACGAACATGAATTATCTTTGGTCTAAATAGATTATGAAAATCTTGGTTTGAAAGTAAAGCTTTTAAAACCAATTTTGAAAAATTTTGTTTTCAAATTAATTTCACAGTTTATTCATACACTTGTACATATCTACTTTGAATCTATCTTTTCTGTTCTGGGCCAGAAAAAACCTAAGTATATTAGAATGGAAATTTAAATAGTCCACATTTATAAATTACATGTACCAAAGACTATATCCATCCTACAATTTATACTTTCTAGACTTAAAAATAATTGTGTCCTTAGCTGCTGGGCGGTATGGTCTTATTTTATGGAATTTGAGAATAATTAAATAATTTGATCAAAACAGTAAAGCTAATATATCTATATCTGAAATTGTGCCAGTATATAGAAAATATTTTTTATACAGAAGAGAAACTAACAGTCAAGGGATCTGGCAAACACCAATTGCAAAATCTTTGATGGCATTTTAGTGTGTATATACATATGTATAACCAAATGTATATACTTCATGTATATACGTATTATATATATTACACATGTATATATAAAACTTCATTGGTTATAGTTTTCAGTTGCAGTAATTCAGGAAAGCTTTTTTACTTTGGAAAACACCTTTGCAAGAGGCTAATATTTTTGCATAGCAACTCCAAAATCTCATAATCCATGCTCCACTACTCAATAAAAATCAAATCTTTGTCATATTTTTATGGAAATAGAATGGAATGTCTGTGTCTACCCATCTTGTCTGGTGACCTAGGTAAAGCTCCACTATACAGCGGTACTCAAGGGAGACTAAGATAGGCAAAATACTTCTCCTTTGCAACAAGTTCACAGTTCTCTCCTCTCAGCAGCACCTCCATCTTTTCTGTAAGCAAATCAAGTTAACTAACTGGAACACCATGGAAACGCCATTATTCTTATGCTGAAAGAAAGGCTTTTTTCCTCAGCGTTTTCCTGTCTGCTGGGAAAATTTGAGTTATCTTCTATTGATTTTTTTTTTCTTATCCAGGCAATTTTTTGAGTGCGCGCATCAACATCTGGTGACTTTGGAAGACATTTCTGTGTCCAGTCTAGTGACAAGGGTAATACCTCTCTGACATAAGTCCCCTGACAGGACTGTCTAGGTTCCTGAGGAATGCTTCATGGCTCACTGGTGCTCCCTAGATTTTCTGCCAAAAGTGCAGAAATCAATAGGAGCCTAGTCCATAGTTCAGAGTCAGAAGTGCTGTGGCCATGCAATAAATGCAAACAATAAATATGAGCATTAATAGAGAAAACATTAAAAGAAAAAAGAGGTTTCATCCCTGTTTATGAAAGAGTAGACAAACTTCCTATTTTTTTATGTGCTTGTACTACTACATTTTGAAGTGTGTTGGTATTTCTGGAGTATCCCATATGATTCTTGTAATGAATAATGTTAAATAGAAAGAAGAATGCATAGTAAAGCCTGCTGAAGATGAACAATGCATCTCAGACACCTCTATAGGGATGAGTTGCTGAGATACCACAATGTCATCTACCAGAGAGATTGTGAAAAAGCAAATATCCTTCATATGGTAAGAAAAATCTCATATTCACACCAATGGACGCAATGAGATAAAAATAACCTTCTAGTTCCAATGTGTTCATTCTACAAAAAAAAAAAAAAAAAAAAAAATTGACTTAGCAATTGAGCAAAGATTTGGACTTCAAAAATTTGTTAGCTGACAGAAAATTATGTAAAAATAGTTGATTTCTTTTGCTTTGAATTTTAAAATCATCCTTCATTACAGTTGTCAGGTTTAAATTCTAGTTAATACTATGTGCCCTTAGGACATGAGTTTTGCAAAATCTCTGTCCTATCTCTGGAGATAAATATCAGCAGAATTGGGTAGGTAATTATTCCAAGATAAGGGACATTGATGATCTGATATACTTATTTCAGATGACTCTGGAATATTTTTTCCTTTTGATGTGTGTATATCTCTATATGCAGTGGTTCTGGGAAACTCTACTCTTTTAGAATAAATATTTTTTGCAATTATTTCTTAAAAAAAAAAAAAAAAAAAAGCTAACCCAAAAAAGCTCAGAGCTTTAACTCCCTTTCTTGAAGTGAATAAACACCTAAATAAGAACGTGTATTTTTGGGTGATGAGTGTGAAAAGGAGAATGTTGAGCTAGCAGGAGAAAATAAAATGGGGAGGAAAAAAAATTAAAAAATAAATGGAGAAGTATTTCTTCCTCCACAGGCTTTTAGAGAAACAGGGAGTGATGGAGTAGGTACTCAAGAAAAGCATCAGATTGGCAAAATAGAAGCTAATCAGGCAAGGAGAATATTATAGATGATTGGGGACCTAGGCAAAAGCTGCATTTGCTGCTGGAAAAGGGGGGCTAGAGAGCAGATGTGGCCTATAAATGGCAAATTCTTTAACCCTCCTGTACGACAAAAAGCAGCAAAACTGTAGGTGCACTGAATAGGAAAGCAAGACACAATGGTGTGAAGGCAGAAGAGCTGGGGGAGGGAAGGGAGCTGTGTGGTGCTGGAAGGAGCGAAGGTGTGGGACGTTCCAGACCTATGAGGAACAGGGAGCTGCTTTGAATAGCACTCTGCAAAAAGCAGCCACTCTGGCCAAGTTGTCTGGCTTGCCTGAAGAGGCAGTTTCTCTCTTTCAGAGGCAGGAAATACGGAGGAGGTTGCAAATCTGGGAGGCAGATTCTCCCCTGTCCCACCTACTCTGCTAACAGTGGGTGTAGCAAACCAGACTCCACGTCTCGCACCGCTCTTTTCTGTCGTGCTGCATATGCATACTCTTTCCTTTCTCAGTCCAGCTGCAGCAAGGTCTGTCCCTGAGGTAGCAAAACACAGACTCAAAAGATGAGGGTGAGAACCAGATTTGGTGGAAGATACAGAAGGGTTGAAAAGGGAGCTGTAAGACTCAAGGTGTAGTCATTGTCAAATGCCCAATAGCCCGACTTTGGGACTGAGAACAAGAGATCACTTTGGGGAAACACTTTCACTCTCCTAAGCTAAATGTTCGACTCTTTCCCTAAATCCTTCAAACACAAGCTTGACTGAGCTGTTTGCTTTCAGAGTTTGGAAAGAAATTGGTAAACATATTTTACTAATCCTTTCATGATTTCATATCACCTCCAGGAGTTACATGTACAGTTTCTAGTTTCTGTGTGGTGTAACATCAGCTAATAGACAGCTTGTCACAAAGAAATAGAAATTATTAACAATTTTAAGATACTGAAATCTGTTTCTTGAACATGCTTTAAACAGATGAATCCTGTGTTAATTTATTAATTAATCTTTTTGTTACCTCTCACTTTTTAAAAATGTCTTTATTGTAAATAACACTGATTTCCTGCTGTAACCCTGCTCTTAGATATTAGTAGTCTTCCTCCTTTCTCAACAAAATCAAACTTGACTCAAAGATCTCGACTGAATTTTATATAGTTTTTAAACCTTGCTTTTTACAGTTTCAGGTCAAGTTGAAAGTAGATGCAAGAGCACATCTCTTGTGAGTGGGCACAAGGGAAAGTGTTGATTCAGCACTTAGCTGTTAGCAAAAATAATAAGCACAAAGGAAAGTCAAAATTTTTCTACAGTTCACAATTCTTTTGCAAAATCCAGTGTCCATGAGCTTGTGATTTTAATTTCCTTTATATGATGCTTTTTTGCCCATTTGATGTATGTTCTTGACATGTTCCTTATTTTTTCCCTCTAACTCTTGAAATTGACATTTCCTTAGATCTTTTTATTTTATGCCACCAATATTACATTGAATCACAATTCTCACCAATCACCTCACCTCTGATTTGTGTTCAACAGCCTGCTTTTCCAAGTCTGAAAGTTATTTCATGTTCCTTTTCTTTGCTTCTAATTCAACACTCATTGTATATAATTGCAGGGTAGAGCGATGATTACTCTCCAAAGAATTACAATCAAACTTGGCTTGTTAGTGTATAAAGCTCTGACTGTTAATCACAATCATTTAAACAGTAGCTAACCCTCACTGAAACACAGATGGCATGTTGTCAGCGTTTCAAGCTACCCAACTCACAGTCCCAGAGAGGACTTTGTTATGCTTTTAAGTTCTGCTTCTCTTCCGTGATGCTGAACAGTATCTGCTGGGTTTGATACTCTCTCAAACACTAAGGAGGAGCACAGAATTACTGTACAGCTGTAGCATCTCATGCAAATAAAAATGCTTTTATTTTTTTTACTCAAAATGTAAAATTCAACCATACAGCACAGAATGAATACAAAAAGAAGCTCTATGAATTAAAACTTCCAATAGAAATAGGAAGTAATTTTGATTAAAACTAGAAAGTAATTTAAAATATGTGCATATTTGACTTAAGAAAACATTGGTAAGCTTGATCAGTAATGGTAATTGAGAGGGTCCCATGATCTCATGGGAGTTCTACGGTCTGGTGATGTTCAGCAAGCTATGAAATAAACAGGTAGCTAATTTTCCAGTGCTTCTGACACAAAAGCTCAAATATTGTATATCTAGGAGTAGAACAAATCATATCATCAGTTCCAAGGCCTCAAGCAAGGATTTTCAATAAGAATTATTAAATGCCTGATGCAATATGACAACACAATTCATAAAAGACTGTGTTTCTTCAAAAACATGTGTTTTGAAAAGGTTTAAAATAACTACACCTAGAAAAGTTTAATTCTTACACTGTAGAAAAAGATCCTCTGGAAGGCCAGGGTACAGTGTTGTGAGCAGCAGAAGGCCAACTAAGGTTTTTGCTACTGCACATTCAGTATGTGCTTGCTTGTCACCCTGTCTCCTTTCAAAAGCTACCCCAGCAGCAAAATAGAGATTAAAATTTCCTCATGCAGATGATACCTTTGGAAACTGAGCTGCTGTTTTGGAAAAGAACAAAACAAAACAAAACAAAAAACAGTCCTCAGTAGAAGAATATATTATTTGACTGGAACTAACCATGCATGACTTTTCATTAGTATGTACCAAGTTAAAAGCTCAGACATCTGGATGTGCGTGCTCCAGCACTGCAAGAGTGCAGGAGCATTTTCACTTTATACCTCCCAGGGTGCTGTGAGCAAGGTAGGCTTTACCAAGGAACACAATCCTACCCAAAGGCTCAGCCACATATTAGATGTTTTGGTTTTGAAGTTAATAAGGTTTTTCGCCTTACCTTCTATGCTAATGGTTTTCTCCTACATAAATTCCATTCCGTGATGAAATATTGGCTTCTAAAATCAGAAATTAAAAAAAAAAAAGGGTGATTCCTACATCCCTTTAGACACATAGTTAGATGAGAGGTAAATAATCTCTTCCCATGCTCAATTTCCTTCTACCACCTGATTCTTTTTGTGTGTGTTTCCCTAAACACTACTGCTTAGTTTGAGTAGGCAGAGAAGATTCAAACCAGTATCTAGAGCTAGAAGTATCTTTTCGTCATTGACCAGACTTGTGTTCTAGTAGGTGGCATCTCTCCTGTAAGAATGGGAGAAATTAAATTCTCATTATTAGCTCCTTTAACAATTAAAATGTTAGAGACATAATTTACGTAGCACAAAAAGCTGTGAAGATTAAGGTAAATTGTATTTCCAAAGCAGTCTTTCTGTAAGACTGAATTAACCATTCTTCAAAATACCAATGGAATTGGTATTAATATCAATTAAATTCCTTATCAAGTTTTAATTAAAGTATTTTATAAGCACTTAAGCAATTTCTTTGCAAAGATTTCAAGATCAGTTGCCATCTTCCACTTGTTTTTCATCTTTAACATTTAAATGAGGATTGTCCATAAGGAAGTTTGTATGGTCAAGCACTGGAAAAAATATTTGCCAGCTCTGTGATTGTGTAATTACTAGAGTTTGTTAAATAGACACAAAAACCTATTATCTTTTTGTTTTGGAGAAATATGTGTGCAGGAAAAATCACACCTACTGTGAGGAGATGTCATTACTGATCCTGTATCATATAATTCTTCAGTGGCAGTGGCAAACATTAAAAAGTTTTCATAGAGACCTTACTAATGGAAGGCACATCCAGCCATTTTATATCTGTGACTCAGGACCTTTGTCTCAATACAGTGGCACAGGTCAATGCATATAAACATCCTTCTCTTGTGTCCCAGGGCTGATATGCTTTCAGATCTTTCTTTATATCATTCATGAGAAGTTCACCTTCATTCCAGTTAAAAAAGGTATTGAACCCACAAGGATGTCTAAAGAGAATATACTACATATGTCATATGTTGCAGCCTGTCCACTTGCAAATAAACCCATCATTTCTCTGTTCTGCTCAAAGTTCCACTTGATTTCTTTGATTTGAAATGAGGTGTGACTTGAATATAGTATGACTTTATTGCTTTAATCCGACATACTTATAGCACTCAGGACAGATGTATAGTTTGTCCTACTTCAGCAATCAGAAAATTTAAGCTTTGAGACAAATTCTGAACTCCTTGGAACATGCTTTTCTGCATCAAACACCTTGAAATTGAGTTTATTTTTACAGCAGCAAGTTTAATGTCAAGTGCTTAAATGAAAATTGAATTAATTTGTTGCTTTCATTAATTGACCTCCTTTAATTTTCAAACTTTACATGTTTGTTTAATCTTAATACCTTTTGATTTATTCATGAAATGTTGTTCTTCTGGCCTTGTAATAAACTCTGACTATTCAAGCATTTTAAATTCTCCATCCCAAGTTTTTAATGAGGTTTCTTATGTATGTATTTTTAAAATAAGAATTGTGGAGGCTTTTCCTTTTTATATTCATTAACTTAATATTAGAAACCATGCCTGGTTAGGAAAATCTCATCAATTTAAGGTTCCAGAATAGGTCACCAAGTGTCATTCCAATAAAAACAAAATTTGTATGCAATGCTTCATTTGCAAAGAGTGCTTGTTTATCTTCTCTGGCATTTATTACAGTGATCAAGCAACTGAAATAATCTGCATATTATGCAAACCAGTTTATTTCTCAGGAAAGTTTTCAGGCTTTTTATATTAAGAAAAATTTAATGCAAAGGCTTGTTGTTAGATGGCATGAGAAAAAAAATTGGGTCTTGTCACAAAAAATTCTTGTTACTGTCATTTCAGGGGACTAACCCATTTTGGGAACTTAAAGGTTGCAATATGATGGGTTGCATCATCAAAATGTTTTTTGAGTGTTCTTAGAAGCATGAAGGAATGTTCTATTTTGCTTCATGGCTAACTGAATTATTGCCCATTCTACCAGTGCAACCATAAAGATGATTAAAAGAACTGGAGCTTTAAAAAGTAGAGATTTCACAATAAGGTGGGTTCCTAGCCAAAGATCATTTCAGCAGGAAAGGTTATATCAGCTGGGAAAAGAAAGCTAACAGTACCTGTATCTTTAGAGTCAAGAAAGTGAAGATATTAAAGGAGGAAAAGGTAGGTTATACCAAATTGTTGGAAATCACAGTCTATAAACTTGCAAAAGGCTCTTTTTAATTTTGATTTAGGAACATCTATGGTAAAGGTTTTTCCAACCAGATAAAATGGTTAGATTTAATTTCACAAAAATAAAATTCAAAGCTGAGCAAAAGAAAGCAGACTGCTCTCAGATTATATGGTTTTTTTGTGGATGTTTAGGTAGTGGAAAGGATTTTGATGAAGCTTTCTGAAATTGTACTCCTTTTGTGCAGTACTTGCTGCAGAATTCTTTCTACACAAGCTTTGTGAGTCACAGTGGCAAGTCTTACATAACCTCTCAACTTTTCAACTCTTCAGAGGAACAGGCCTTTAACAGGTGAAAGTATGCTTTTTAACAAAATGCAGAGTTCCCTTGATTTTAATTATAACACAGGAATTCTATAAGTATGGAATAAGTATGATAAGTAAGGAATTCTAATAGCATTCTATAAGTTGAACTTTAACAAATATTGAAAGTCCTATTGTCATTCTCTTAGTTGATCCATTTGATAATGCTTAGGTTTTATGATATTGATTGGACTTGGTAATCTTAAAGGTCTTAAATGTCTTTTCCAATCTAAACAGTTTTTGGATTCTCTGGAGAGGGAGAGTCCCCTTCAGAGAGCAATTCAGAACATTAAAATTGAGCTTGTGATCCAAGCTGCCCTCAGGACTTGGTAAGGAGCTTAGGGAGACCAATGAGATATGCAAGTGCAGATGTGGGGGAAGAGCAGGCACATTTCTGACTGTTGCGATATTACAGCAGTGGGAATTGTCCCCTCCTGGTTCACCACAAGCTAACATGTCTATTTGTTCAAATAGATGCTGCTTCCAGAATAACCCATCACTCAGATGTACATGGTTGGTAGAACAATGCCTGTCTATTTCATGAAACAATCTTTTTTTAACATCTTTTACGTGATTGAAAGCAAAAATTGCTCTTTGAAAATAACAAACTCTAAAGTTATGGTCTGTCACTGTTCTGCCATCCGCCATTCATTTGATTGTTATAACATCTCCTTGTGTCTTATCTGAAATGAGATCATAAATTCTCCAAGGAAGGATTCATCTCTTAAAATAAGATTTGTACAGAAATTAGCATTTTGGCTTGCTGAACTTTAATGGTATTTTCTGATCTTTCCCTAACATAGCAAATAATCACTGAATTATGAAAAACAGATCCAGAAGGCATTTTAAGACTATATAATCTGTTCCCTGCTCTGAAACAAGGTTTAAATATATCTGTCAAGAATGATATTGATATATGTCCAATTTTAAAGAGCTCCAGAAATAGAGGTCTCATGACCTCATAAGACATGTATATTCAGGAGTTTCAGTGTACATTTACACTGTATTTACTTTACATATTTTGCTACAGTTTTTATTTGCATTACTTTCTGTAGTCTAACATAGCATTTTTTCTGTTTCCATCAGGTATATGGAGAGCACATTATTTCCTTTTACAGCAGAAACCTTTTATTTATTTGAAGTCGGACCATCTTCCTACTTCATGAATTTCCCTTGGCTATGAATTAAGTGAAGATAGTAAACAAAAACCACATGTTGCTATAAAAAAACCCTCAAAACAAAAACCTGAGAGTTAATCAGGGCTAGGCATTATAACACTAGATGAAATGCTGAGATTTTCCTTCTGATCCAGAAAACTGCAGAAATATAAAGTGTGTGGATAGTTGTTTCACTTGCACAGTTAAAATAGAAGGTGCCTGACAGTGCTTTGTGGACTACAGAGGATATCACAGGAAGGGTCTCAAGGGCTTTAGAACTAATGTGGATGTTTCCACTTCATTACTTTCAATGGACCACAGTCTGATCTGTCTGCATTAATGAATGGTTACCCCTCTGGAAGATATTCTACTGGTTATATTCTAATGATGACATAATTAAGAAGCAGAAATAGATCTCTGTGAGAGGAGTGCCTGTAGCTATGGCCCATGAGCTCCTTGGCTTGATTGTGCACATATTCAGGATTTCTGAAGTATGGAAAGATGAACTGTATGGTGTTAGAGGAAGCATCAGAGTGATGAAAATTATTATGTGCATTTTTTGAGGATACTTAATTTATTGCAGTTTTGTAAGTCATACAAATTTTTGGATGCTGATTTTTCAAGAACATTTTCATTTTAAGATGATATCTGAAACGTGGGTTGGAGAGCAGTGCAGCAAGCTGGGCCAATAGCTCTAGCACTTGATCTATAAATTTTGTTTAAGTATTTTAATACTAGGAAAATAATGAAGGTACAGTATAGTATAGTACAGCATAGTAAGGAATGGATGAGGTTTTTTGAGAATTAAATTTATGAACAAAAAGACCACATGTCTGGATTGTAAAAATGAAGCTGAAAGCATATTGAGTAAGACTTACAAATAAGCATTAGAATGTGATGGACAGAACAAATCAGAAAACAGGAATAATATGTGAAATATCTTCCGCACTCATTGTTAAAAATTTGGCCAGCCAGAAAGTAAAGATAAAACAGTTGTACAGACCACATCATGTCTCATATCTTTTTGTGTGGCTGAGCCAACTTGCTTACAGTCGTTATTGCTTACAGAAAAATAAAATCCAAAACCAGAAACTGTAGCCAGTGTAATGTGAAACTTTGGGATTGAAATACCCTTCTGTGTGCTATCATCTTACTATGTAGCACATGATAATTGACAAACTGTCTCAGATTATATGTAGCCATATTTTAGTTTTCTTTAATGCTGTAATCCAATAACAATTTAATTGACACTATGGGAAATTTAAAATATGCTAATTCAGTATATTAGCCAGATCTTTGATTTTGAGATCATATTTTAAATTATTTCATTATAGTGTCAACAGATTTATATATTTACAGGTAGGCATAGCTGAAACAAGTTAGTTTTTCTTCTGCTCAAACACATTGGCTTTTCTGCTCTAAATGGGAGTATGTGAGCTAATTTTCTCCATTCTTTGCAAGAGCCAGGAACCACAAACTTGAGTAGCTTTTGCAATATGAGTTAAAACATATTATCCAGAAAAATAAGCAATACTAGTTGTATGATTATAATTCAATGTGATTTAAATGTCTGTTTAAAAGTAAGCAACAGAAGGCTTCTTCTAATAAAAGCAGCACAGAACAGAATGTTATACCAATTTGCCAGTTCTTTTCAGATTCATGTCTAAACTACATGTCCTGACTAGGGATCTCATTTGCATTAAATCACATATTACTTTGGCTTTGAAGTTTTTATTTTTATATTTATAGATGCCATTGTGATGATCCAATCTCTGTCTTTATCTCTAAAGTTACCCATGTCAGAAGTACCAGTTTTGCTTTGTTCTCCATGTTTATGTATGATACAGAACTGTCCAAATTTTTTATTGTAGTTTGTGAATGTAACTTTAAGTTTGCTCTTTGTAACCAACCTTACTTTTTCAGTTGGCTACCACAGTCACATCATGTTGTGTTTGATGCTATCTTCAAGTTCCCTGAGCAATTTCTGAGCAGAGCACCATCACAGATCCTCAGACCAGTACACATTCATACCCATATTTATGAAAGCTTTTTTGTGGACAGTGATCACAAAAAGAAAGCTGGTTTTCATTCAGTTTTGAAAAAGTAAAATAGTAGTGATACTTTTTTATGAACAAAGGTCTGGATTAATTGTCATTATGTTTTGGCTATTCTGGATTTTCTGTTGCCATACCTCCACATAGTAACATGGGAACTTGTATGTTGTAATACAAAAAAAAAAAATTTCACCTCCCTTTTATGCTCCACTTTTCAGCCATAATTCTTAGACTTAAGTGATTTAGCTAGATCCCACAGCTTGCACTTTAAGTACTGCCGTACTCCATGGTCCCATTGAAATTGCAGGGATTACTGGTGCAGTGAGCTTTCATTCAGCTCAGCTGAACTTAGCAGAACTGATCTACTATTTCTAACAAAGACAAATTCATCTATGGATGCACTGGATTTAGTGGTAGCCTACAGAAGTTATTATTACCCCTTGCTTCTTGCAGTTAGAATTTAGAACTTGCAATATCCATCTGCGACACTTAACCTGAGACTGTGTTTAAAGCAGGGCAGGGTAACATAGCCCTCCCCCAAGGTCAGTGATTAGGGCACTGCAACTATTCTGGTCCACAGGCTGAGGAGAGACTATGAACTGGATCTCTTGGAAGAGAGCCCACACCCTGTTGCTCAAAGAAATGGAGGCGTCAGCCATAAATATCACATCATCTGGTATCAGTCATTGTCCCACTCTTGGTTCCCTGTGACCACATGATGAGGCAGGCACCCATTGCTCCAGAGCAGGCACTACTGGGAGGTCTAGGTGATAATTTTTTTGTGATGGCACAAAATAATCTAGATGTTTCTTTTTTTTTGTGAAGTGTAGGTTTTGCTCTACTCCTTTTTTATAGAAGTATTCTAACAGCTCTTCTACAGATTTGCAGGCACCATATTGCTTACCACAAATATATGTGTGTTCACTATTTCATTTTTTTTGACACTCTAAAAACTAAATGATTCCTAGTTTTCTGACATAAACAATAAGACTGGGAAAGGATAATTTAATTTTCTCCTTTTTGCAGTATAAAATTAGGACAGATGAAATGCAAGGTTCTTTCTGTTATGACTTCTGTAACTTTGGGGAATACCTAAGTAGTCTTGTTTTCATCATCAAGGTATGTATAAGTAAATCTAGCCTAACTTCAGAGGTGAAACTCCACTAAGAACTGGACTTTCTTCCGAATACAGATTAGTAGGTCTAATAAGTTCTTACAAATATTTTAGAGAGTGTATGCACTTTATTCTTTCCTAATTTCCACTTTCCATTGCTTGCTGGGCAAATTTATAAATAATATTAATTATGAATGTGGAATCTGTAATTTTTTCCACTTTCTTTTCAAAGAGGTGCAGATCAATAAGGGGTATTTCATTCTGCTATGTACATTTAAATGTAATCACCCATTTCAGCCTTGAGTGTCCTCTGAATTCAGCTTTATTCAGTATTTTGAATTTGTATATGTCAGAAGGTCTCTGATTATTTATGAAGGCCACATATGTAGAAGGCACATTGCAGAGTATTCTTTAATTGTTCTTTGCTTTTTTGGCCATTTTAGAAGAATAAGCTCTAGAGTATACGAGCTTTTAATAATTATTTCTGTATTTTGCTACTCATTCAATGATGTGAGTCTAGAAAAAGAAGTTGGAGTCTGGAAAAAATCAATTACACTTTTTTCAGGAGAAAAAAAAAATTGAGTACTATCCAGATTGGATGGGATTTATTTGAGACCTATAATCATGTGTTTGTAAAACTTCAGCCTGTATGGTGAAAATTTGTCTGATACTTTCCTGAACATGTCCTTCTCCCAAATACACTGATATTTAATGAACACATTCTTCTTGCCAATACACTGAAATACAATCTCTGAAGAGTATCCTTCCAGATCTGACTAATTTTCCAGAGGAATAAACTAAAAATAAAATTATTAACTAAAAATATTTCATGAACACTTTTTAAATGTTGGACAGATGTTCCATTATTCCTCTGTGGAACAAGAGGTGGAAGAGAAAGAGAGAAGTTAGAGACTGAGCTTCTGAAAAGAATCTCTGGGATATTTAGGCAGATGAGTGAAGATTTAAATAATTTCTTTTACTCTGTGAGTTGATTCCCCAAATCTGCAACTAACCTCAGTGCAGCTCTTCTGTCTTCTGTGAAAGTGCTATAAAATTTGTAGAATTTTTTTTTTTTTTTTACATCTATTGTAAACTCTAAATTTACTTAGCTTTTATTATTAATTACCAGGGGCATTTCAAAGTCCACTAGATGGCTTTTTCAAATAAGTCAGGTTCATTTTGTCCCTTATTAGCATACACAGGTCAAGACATGAAAGAATTAATTACTCTTGATCTTTCTATGTCTCCTCTGGCTGAGAGATGGAACATTCATACAGATTTTAATAATATTTTCTTAAATGCTTTTTTCTTTTTATTTCAACTTACAGTATGATATGACTATGTGAAAATATTGTTTATTCTTTTTAATTTTTTTCACCTTGATATGCTCCCATTCCTACATATTATGGAGAAAACCAACAAATAGATAAACAAACAAAATCCGATCACAAAACCAACCAACATTTAAACTACAAATATTTAAGTTTCAGACTTTGGGGCCACACATGCAAGAGATTCCAAAACATTTAAAGACCCTTCCATAGTGAAAGAATTTACTTTTAGCAAACCACTCAGAAAACGGATTCTTTCAATTTTCATGGCTTTTAAATCTTGTTGAAAAACCCAGTCTATCCAAAACCATTAATGTAAACAAGGAAAAAACCTCAGCTGATTTCAGAAGTACAGAATTCTCTTTCAGTGATGATATGCAGCAAATATTCATCAGTATCTATGTATTCGGAGTTGAAAGGGATCCACAAGGGTCATCAAGTCCAACCCTTAAGTGAAGATCAAACTCATGACCTTGGGTTTAGTACCACGCTCTAATCAATTGAACTAATCTCAGGGTCTGCAGAAATGTTCATATTACTCTTCCTTGGGTGTCAGAAGATGGTGGTACCTAGGAAAAGGTTTAAACAGGATCACTTTTAAGAAAACCTGCCCAGCTTCAGTCTTAGAAAAAAATTCAAAAATTCTTTACAGTTACAAACTATATATGACTATAGAAAACACCTAGAATAAGTGTTAAGTACAGTCATCACTGAGAAGTTCTGAGAACACAACTATTTCATAAGGAATTACTATGAGTGTTTCAGTAATATTTTAAGTAAATGTGCCTTCAGTGATCTACCACAGAAAAAGACCAGGGCAAAAATTTTCTCCTGGCATGTGTGATGGATTTATATTTGTTGGATACTTGGATTTACACTTATTCCTGTGGGTGACAAAAAGGTTTTGGGCTTTTTTGAGGGAATGCAGGGCATAGCGGCATGGATTGATTTGTTTTATTACTGTGTGTTTGCAAACAAAAATTTACTTGGTTTTTTGTTTGGGTATTTTGAGGGGGTTGGGTTTTTTTGTTGCAACATAAGGTCATCATCAGGGAAATGACAACTTTTCACTATACTTTTGGTTTCTAATTTGCTCTGCTTTGGGCTGTGTCTTGTCAGACAAAGTTTGGATTAAACTATTACATGTAGTGATTTTTCTTCAGGATCCCTCTTCATTCAATGCCCAGGATAGATGACAGCATTCATTTAATTATCAATAAACAATATATTTTTCTTATTTGTTCAAAGAGTGGTTCTTTTGCATTTTAAGCATATTTGTCATACAGAATTCTTCATGAGTTTTCCTGGCAATGACCACTATATTAAGTGAATTCTTATGCCATATTGCTGGGAGATATATCATGCTGGTATTATGCCTAAACAAAGAGAGTTGCAGAAACAATAGAGAACAGAATCATATACTGATTTTGTGGCAAAATTTGAGACACTACAGGGCTAGATTTTTCAAGGTGCATAATATTAGCCAGAGTTTTGTACATTCAAAAAAGTAATGCCATTGTGTTTTACATAGACAAGGAGGAAAAACCCTTCACAACAAAAATCCACCAGCAAATTAGGATAAGCCTCCTAATTTTACTGTATTTGAAATGAGAAGATAAATGGAGATAAAGTTCAGACAGAAATTTGGCCTAAGTACCATAAATTATATAATCTGATGCTATTGGCAAAAGGCAGTGTAAAAATATCTGCCCAGTACAGGGTGAGGATGGTCACCTCACAAACAGGGACAGAAACAAGGCAGAGGTGTTTATCTCATTTTTTTCCTCTGTCTTCAACATGAATGATAGACCAAGGGTGTCTCAGTGACTTGAGCTGGAGGACTGCAAGAATTATCATCTCTCATCATCTCACAATGAAATTGTGCAAGATCTGCTGCTCCATCTATGGGTCCTCATGGCATTCATCCAAGATTCCTAAAAGAGCTGGCTGATGTCAGTGCAAAGCAGGTATTGACAATTTTTTTGTGGTCTTGGGAATCTGGAGAGGTGCCAACTGACAGTAAGCTGGCGAACAGTTTTCAAGAAGAGCAAGAAGGAAGACCACAGAAACTACAGGCTAGTCAGTCTCCCCTCAGTGCCTGGGGAAGTTATGGAGAAGATTATTCTGGAAGGTATAGAAATACGCCTGAAAGTCAATGCAGCCATTGATCACAACCAGCACAGCTTCAAGAGAAGACAATCCTGCTTGTCAAAGCTTTTTTCCTTTTATGATGAGGTAACCCACCTAGCTGATCAAGGGAAGCCAGTTGATCTTTTTGGATTTCCGTACAGCTTTCAATGCTGTCTCCCACAGAATCCTTTAGGATAAAATATCCAGCTCACAGCTGGATAAACCCATCCTGTGATGGGTGAGCAACTGGCTCGCAGGTCCAACACAAAGGGTTGCAGCGCATGAGGTGACATCAGACTGGGGACCTGTCACTAGTGGGGCTCCACAGGGCTCTACCTTAGGCCCTGTGCTCTTTAACATCTTCATTAATAGCCTGGATTCAGGACTGGAAGGGACACTGAGCAAGTTTAGATACAAAACTGGGAGGAGCTGTTGACTCCCTCAAAGGATAGAGGGCCTGCAGAGAGACCTGGACAAATCAGAGGGCTGGGCAATCACCAACCATATGAAGTTAAACGAGGGAAAAGTGACGGATTCTGCACCTGGGATGGGCAACTCAGGATTTACAGACAGAGTATGGAATGAGATGCTGGAAAGAAATGCAGGGGAAAGGGATCTGGGGGTTCTCATCTATGGCAAGTTGAATGTGAATCAGCAGTGCCCTGGCAGCCAGAATGGCCAATCCTGTCTTAGGGGCACCAGGGGCAGCATTGCCAGCCGGGCAAGGAAGGGGATTGTCCCACTCTCCTCTGCCCCTTTGCTCTCTCCTCTTCATCTTGAGGCCTGGGGGCAGTTTTGAGGGCCACAGTATAAGGATGTTAAACCATGGTATTACTCTGGGGGATGCTCCTGTGCAGGACCAGGAGTTGGACTCAATGATCCTTCTTGGTACCTTCCAACTCGAGATATTCTGTGATTCTGTAATTCTATGATCTTGCATCACAATGGAACTGGAAGAGGGGAGAAAAATTTCTGGATTGGTATTACTTTTTATCTTAGTGTCTGCACTCGTTCTGAAGCCTCTTATTTTCATTGCTGTCTCCAGCAAGGAAGATAAAAATCATAGAAGCAGTGACTTGTAAAACTTGATTCACTTTACCACAGATGCATATAATGATCTTAATGTAAATGAAGCAGTGTTTCCATACTACCTTTCTAATTTAGGATTTTGTTTGTACATAATAAACATTCACAAGTAAGTGATATTTCTCACCATAAATGTAAAGTGAAGCATTTAAGTCTATTAAAATAAATTTTTCTTGGCCAGGGAAATAGCACCCAAGAAACTCGTTGTGAGAGTCATTTCTTGTTTTCACACACTTGAGAGAAAAATTGCTCCATCCAATTTTTCTTCCCAAACTCAACTTATTTTTCCGCAGTACCTTTAGCCATTTTGATCTTCCCTCCCTCCCTTCTTGGGAGTTCTGTTTACATACATAGACCCCTGGTGATTCAAAACTTGGATTGAGTTTATCATGGTTTTGCAGTTGCTTGCTTTAAGTCCAGAGCTTTTTCTGGTGACCTCATACAAAAGAAACCAGAGAAGCTCCTGATGAGTTCTACTGAGTTTCAGACTGCCTTCACAGTTTCATGGATGACACAATGACATCTTTTTATAATTCAGTAAGAAGCATTGCTGGGTTGCAGCAAATTCCCTTGCAGTGTTTCTTAACTGTCTCATTTGCTTGGGTTTGAGGGTGACAGTCTGAGGGGAAAAACATATGTAGATAAAGAGGTTCTGCCTGATTCAATGGGAGAACAGACACAGGAGATCAAAATTTTAATCTTATGTCACTTCCAGAAATCCTGTTAAATCAAATTTTTTTTTTTAAATATGTCTGTCTGTGTTTAGTTCTTTCATACTTGCCAGGCAAGTATCCTAAGCACTCACAGAAATCAGTACAAGCTTTGGGCATATGAAGACCGCCCCATCATAAATAAAAATCAACCTTTTTCCTCATGGTACCATGGGCGACACTGTGGTTTTGGACTTACAAAGACCTTCTGCTCCACTTGAGAAAAAAGAAAAGAGAGAATGAGAGCTCAAAATGTCAGTGGTGAGACACAACGCAGCAATTTTGCTAGAGCTTTCTTCTGCACTGTAGGTATAAGCTGTAGTGGACTCATTTTCAGGACTTTGTCTTTCTTATTTCTGCTAAATGACATATTTGGTGATATCAGCCTCATGCAGTCACAAGAATTTTGTGAAAACATTAGTGGAAACATTGGCAGGAAAATAATTCACTTGGAACTCAGAAGAAGCTGGATAAAGAGGAAAGTCATGTAGATATGTTTTTTGCATTTTAGGTTTTTTCCCTCTTGTCTGTCATGAAAGTTTATGATGGGGACAGAAAGGGGTTTTTCTATATTGAGTGCTGTTAAAAAGGGAAAAAAGCCAAAATGAAATAAGCAGTGGATACAATTCACTGCACTATTTCAGTCAGAAATTACTGCCACACAGACTTGGACTTTCTAATGGCTTTTCACAATCAGCAATCTGTAAGCCTCCAATTGGTATGGTGCCTGCAGAATTTATTTTGAAATGCTATATAATGCACAGCATCTGGGAGTACCCTCTACACACACTGTGCAACCACAAACTGTATAAATGTTGAGGAAGATTCAACAGACTCTTCCATATTTTGGTTGTTGTTTTTGAAAGATGCAGAAACAAGGCCAGAATGGAATAAGGTTCATCCAAGTGTAGATAGCATCGGTGCATCCTTTTAAAATTGCCCTGTCATTGTGGACATTCTTGTTCTTTAAGATAAAAGAATAAAAAAATCTCGATGACAGCATTAGCAGACATTACAATAGAGTAAAACAAAATATTTTTAAGAGAGTGTTTGTGGGAAGATATAATGGTGCTCTCTATTCTCATTAAAGTCTTTCTGTCAACCACTTTGACTATAGTTCAAATAGAATTACATGTGTGCATAAATAGTTGATTGGGACTTAAGGCTTTATCCATGTATTTATAGAGATATTTTGAGACAAGAAATTTGTTAATTTGTTGTTATGCTGAGATAGAAAACATCCTTCCCACCAGGAGAGATTGTGATAGCAAATTTGCTAATGTTTTTGAGGTGAAGCCACTTGGCACATGAGGAATAATCATTAAAAAAAACTACAAAAAATTTTAAGCAGAGGCACTTAATTTTATGTCAAATTTGTCATGTTCTTTCAGCATGAAAAAGGGAGAGAAAATAAAAGTCAAAGCACTTTAAATGGACATTTCCAAAATCGCACTGAATTCTACCATATACCAGTTTTAAAATATCTGTCTTCCTGTCTTATTGTGTCTTCTAGCTTTTATCCAAAACAGTATATTTCCTTCTGGTTGTTGCTATGGCTTTAGAGTAAGAAAGTGTTTTTGGTTTAAATTGATCTGAAATTTTTCCTTTTTTAAATTTAATCAGCAATCCACTCTCCACAGCGTTTTCCTGGAGCAGATTCTGTTAAGAGGTGGAACAGGCATTCTACAGCATCTCTTATGTCATTTAGTTGATTCTGTAATTTCAGATTAATTAAAAATATACCTATATTTGCAAATTGTTATTGTCTAAAGACTCTTTAGATGTTACTAGCTGGGGAAAAAAATTGCAAAACAGCACTTCAGCATTCAACATTTTTATAGTATACTCTTTAAAGTGTACATACTTCATAAACATAAAGACAGAAGAAGTGTGTATTGGTATCATTAACCGAGCTTGTAGCAGTTTCTTAGTAATCCTTACAGCTGAGTTGCCTGAGAGTGTGTTGATATTTTAAGATTCTCAGCAGAATTGTTCTGCTATTCATCTTAAACATTTAGTGAATTTCTATCACAGAGATAGAAAAAAAGAGTCTCAAAATCTTTCTGAAAAGTTAGCTAGATAGGTGTTTAGATAGATGGCATGGAAATATGCTTTTCTATCTTTGGGCAAAGCTTTGGTTACTGAAAATCATGACTCTGTGGATATCTTTCTTCATTCTTTCCTTACTGAAGTGTAGGATGAAGGCAAAAGCTGTGAAAGTATTTATGGTAGCACTAACACCATGAAGCAGGAGAAGAGTTTTTTTACATATATGGCATAGTTTTGTCATTGATGCTTTATGAAAAAGTTCAGTCTATATTTCATAACAAATTCCACCACCAAAAGTTTGAATAGATTGACAACCTTATGTTAGGTATTTTCCCATTTTTCTGAGGAACTCCTTGAAGGGATTGTCTCGGTAGACAGAGAACTGTGAAGAAACTTGTCTGATTATTTATGCTTTGCAAAGCAAATGTTACTTATGACAAGTTTCAAATATCTGCTTTTGCAAGAAGACTGCCTGTATTACTCATACTTTTGTGTAGACTAATGTACCTCTTCATACTCATGTCAAGCAGTCCAAATGTGTGAGTTACCTGACAGAGGATTTATAGATCATACAGCAACAAACAACAGGAGAACAAGGTTTTTATTGTGTCAGACATCTTTACTGTCATTAGATGCTACAGTCTACACCTTACCTTCAAAATTATTCAAGCATTTCAGAGATGTCTAGTATACTGCTGCAGGAGGAAAGCAAGAAATAGTGCAGATCTACATAATCTGTTGCTGTTCTGAAGATGTGTGCACACAGAACTCCTAATTCATCTTGGACAAAAATCTCAATTTCTGAAAGAACTTTAGCCTTTCAGAATGGATGGGTTGTTTTCAGAACTTTCCAAATATTCAGAAAGGAGAAAAGTGCACCAAATAGTAAATTGTTATCTTCAGATTACCAATATACAAAAACCAGAGATTACTGCAATTTTCCACTCTTTCTTAAATGCATTTCTTTACACTCTTTTTTATTATACACTTTAGAGGAGTTGACAGAAAAGAAATGGCTCAATAAAAACTACCAGAAACATCTAAGGAAATCACTTTTGAGAGAGAAATACTCTGTGGCAAAATTTCATCCAGATCTTTCTCCTAATCATGACAAAATTTTCCATTATGAAGGTACTTTTTCTCTTATAGAAGATGATGGCACTTAGTTTCCTTATATAAATATCAAAGATAAGGGTGAAAGTCACATGCTGATTAAAGTGAAAAAAATAAGGGACTAGGAACCATTTCCTCGAACACCTTTCTCTTAAGGATTCTAGCTCCTTTCCACAATGAAGAATATAATAATAGAATAGTGAAAAGCATTGAATCAATACCTTTTTCTGTAAATATACACATAATTCAGATAATTTTAGAAGCAATTCTTACATAAATTGGCAAGCTTTGGTAAAAAAAATAAGAAAAGTCTATTTAAATGACACAAAGATAATGACATTTATGTTACTCAACTCCAGCTCGCTCTTCCTTGTTTGACAGTTCTCAGTTGCACAAATGAGATATGTAGGAAATGATGCTGTGTTGCTATCAAAGCAGTTATACACTTTTGAAAAGCAATAAGGTGCTCTTTAATAAGAATTTTTTTTGTTGTTGTTTTGTTTTTTGCTTTTTTTCCGAACTGACTATAAGAATGCATAGTTACATTAGAATAACTAAAAATACTATTGGAAATCCAGGACTGTGGTATGTAAAGTGATTGTGGAACTGAGACTTGCGTATTAAAAGACAAATGTATTCCCTGCCGAGTATATTTTAGTTGCAAAATAATTAATATTTGTTGACAAGACCAAGTTAAGTGCATACAGCATCACATGTCTTTTAATTAGTTGTGATGATAATACAGACTGAACATAATCAATTTGAGCTGCCAAAGCTGATAACTTAAGCCAAGTGAAAAAACACAAGCAACATTTTTCCACAGACTTCATACATACTCATTATTAGCTTTGCCTGCTGCTTTGGTCTTTTTTTGTTTCAGCTGTGAGTAGAAAAGTTTCACTGGTGTGAGTGCTTTTGAATGTTTATTTGCAAGCTGAGCAAATTTGATGGGAGAAACAGACTAAGAGTCAATTGGAAGCAAATGACAACATTGAATATACTAGATAAAACTAAATCTATGTAAACTAGATAAAACTAAAGAATGTTTAAATTATTTCATGTTGAAATGAAAGTGCTACAAAATAGCTGTTCACAACTGATCTATATTTACAAGAAAAAAATCCTAACTCATTGTAAGCTGTTGAATATCAAAACTTAATGTGCACCTGTTCAGATTCACTTCAAGGGGATATTATAAAAGCAGTAGCAAAACACATCTTTTTCTGTCCCAATTAAATCAATGAAAGCAATACTGTAGTTTAAAGCAGAGTTACTTTAATAATGAATACTTCTAATAATATAATCCATTAGACCAGAGATTAGGTATTATGACAGCATGAGCTATAGAAAAATCTTTAAAGGGTAGAAAATTTGAGAGATAAATTATTCATTCTAAGTTATTTGCTGTGACCACTTTTACTGCACTCCTATTAGATATTTTACAGCTCTACAGCATGATGCTGGAGATCAAGTATAATCAACAATATGAATTATTTAAATGTAAGATTCATAGGGAGGCTTCTTTATAGTAAAATTTTTCCCATTTTCTGTGATACAGGAGACATAAAATGAATTATATTTGTGTTAAACATTTTTGATTTTTATGATTGCTACTGAGGTTTCTAAGAATTTTCTTTCCAGGCTTGCATTTTTTGCTTCAAAAATAAATCCTAATCCACTTTGCAATTTGAAAATTTAGTGGAAATATTTTCCTTGTCTATCTTCCTTCCCAAATGTACATACAGTGTGAAAACAAAGGCAAAAACACATGTCCTGCATGCTCAGTGTTCCTAGAATAATTTTTGTAGTCTTTAAAAATTCTATGGAGGTGAAAGACCATGGGTTCTTTTTTAATGAAGCACATTAAGAGAGAAAAAATCACATATAAAAGCTGTGTGACAACCTACATACCAGTGTTACTCCTTCAGATTCAAGGAGGAAGAAAATCAACAGGAAGGATGGGGAGGCATGGAAAAACTAAAGTGGCCTCGAGTAAGAAATAGTGTGAATGGACTGAAGCATGGGGAGAAGCACAGAATATATGAGACAGGTGTTATAGAGGTATGGTGATGACATTTATAATACAAGAATTCAGTACACAGAAAGAGCGTGACGCTTTAGACTTCTATCCGAATAGAAATTGATTTATTTTCTGAGCTCTTTGCCAAGGATTAACCTAGCCCAGGAATATACAGCCAGCACTAAATTATAGAACATTTAAATATACACAGATTTGGATCCCAGAGGCTGAGTTACCTGCTGAAATAAAATAATTAGACACTGTCCTGGAAAATCACAGTTTGCCCAAGTATTTTACTAGAAAAGCTACACCAATATCTGAGTTTGTATGGTTTACATGAAAAAGTCTACCTTAATGTGGCTGATTGATGTTTGGGTAATCTTTTTAGTGGACCCTCTTTGGTATATTCCTATTTTATGGTGTTTGTTTCAACAAGTCTCTAAAAGAGAAAAAAAAAAATTAGTTGAGTAGGGACTACAATTATTGTGTTTGGGAATCAGATGTGTGCTAGAGTAAAATCATAGCTCCAATAAGAATTGGTACTGTGCCAAACTAAATTAAAATCTTACTTCTATCTATTTGCTGCAGCAGAAAGTTATTGCTGAGACTACAAAACTGTAGAAATATTGGAAAAAAGATTTTCATACAATTTTTATGTGGCTTTTTGCAAAAAGTTAAAGAGGGAGCAGACAAGACTTTTTGTGTGTATATACAATTTATTTTAGAAAGAAAAGTTAAAATAGTATTTCAGAGGTTCTCAATGATACACAGTATTGGAACACATTGCTTTTAACATATTTCTTAAGCTATCTAGCAGAAATTTTATATGCTATGGGGCACAATGTAGGAACTGCAGGCTTTGTGATCTCTCAGTAATAATGAAAATATTGTTATACTAATTTTCATTTAATTTCCGTGTCTTAGTATGGAACTGAAAAACAAACAGACAAATATTAATTTATTTTTTTTATTAAAAGTACCTACTAAAGCTTTGGCATGAATATTCACACAGATTTAATTACAAAGTAAATGTCAAATGCTCTTGAAGATAGTCTAGGAAGAGAGATACAGAACTAAGAGTCTGAAGCAGCCATGCTACCATGATTGCTAAAAAAGGAACAGACTCAGGAGACCAAGACTGAAAATTCTAATTTTCAGCAATATAAAATTGAAAGAAACTTTCCGTTGTACCAGAGAAAGTCCTAAATATTGAACTATCTGTTAAAACACTGAGAAAAGTATTGGAATTTGATATTGCATTCTTAATATTCACAACAGAGGAAAATTACTGAAATAGTCTGTAGGCAAGACATGTTAATGTATGCATTGGGGCAGGCTTAAACCCTCTATATATGTCAAGCCACTAAATCTTGAAAACACTTCTTCAGAACATTAAGTAAGTTTCAGAATCCAAATTGCAATTAAACTTCAGATGCCTTTATGCTCAGATGATAGAAGAAAAATTGTTTCACAGATAGCTTTGAATTTGATTTTATGAAATGCCAAGGAGAGTCTGTGGATCTAGTATGTAAGAACTTTGCATGTGGTTGAATGATTGTGATGGAACAAAGAGCTTAATCAGATCCAAATACAAGACTTAAGACTCTAACAAAATCATCATTAGATACATATTCATATTTTCTATGAGTTTTTCTTTCTGTGTTTTGTATGTATAGATGATGGAAATTCTTATTATGCTATATGGAAAATACCATTTTCATACTTTGCATTTCAAAATCACATTTTCACATTCATTTCACACATTTCACTAAAGTTTATCAAGGAAAAAAATACCAGATGTCTTGTTGTATACCCTCAGTGGTGAGAGATTTCTTGTTTCTTGACTACCTTTGTAATTTTAAACTTTGATATATCCATATGAGATTTAGGGTGTGAAAAGACAGAACAGACTTCGTAGATAGACTAAAAAAGCATTCAGCTCTTTTGTGGTCAATGGTAGCATATTACCTTGGGTTCCTGTCTCAGGATGTGCTGTACAGGCTAAAGAATAAAAGTGTGGCTATGCAGAGATGTGGCAGCCTACCAGATGTTGTCTGCAGATGTGCTTTTATTTTAAAGATGCAGTTACATCCAACCACTACAAAAATCTAACCAGGCTAAATAAATGGGGGAAAAGAATGAAATGGAAAAGCCAAAAGCACAATATGCCAGTGATTTACTGCATAATGTTGGGGAAGTTACTGGCAGAGTCAAATATCAGAATTACTTTGTTGTCAGTAATAGCTTGTCTTCCCGTAAGTCAGATGCACAGTGTGGTCATCTGGCATACATCCCCAAGACACGATTGTGAGAGGGCCATTATGGAGTGACTACAACAGATGATGTGATTCCAATTTCACACTGATTATGAAATTTAAGTATTCTTAAATACCTCTCACTATTATGAAAAATGTCTTTTTTTTTTAATCAACTAGTACGGGGGTTGAAACATAAGAAATACCTATTAACAGAAAATATTTAGAAATATACAAAAATCAGAGAAACAAGTATACCACTAATCCTCAAAACAAACTCTTATATTTTCAATTACACTGTGTATTTTCTATTACACTTCCTAGAGCTGCAGCATTTTTCTGGTGTTTTGCATTTTAAATTCCATTCATGCAACAACCCACTGAGCTGGAATATCGTCAATATTATTGCCAGTTTCCAGAGAAAGAGGACAAGGTGGAGATATTAAGTGACTTGCACAAGGTCTCTTATCAAGTCTGTACCAGAGCTAGGATTACAATTTGGAAACTCTTGACTTCTTGTTTGGTATTCAACAGCCTAGACCATGACATTCCTCAAATCCAATTTCAAACTCTTATAAAATAATAGAGGAAACATAAGGGAGGAAAATGCTAGTCAAAATAATGCTACCAAAAGTTTTGCCAAAGACTTTGATAGCACAAAATTAGTCTACCTATGAGCTGATTACAGAATTTCCATGAGCAGTAAATATCAGATTTTTCTTTAAAAATGCATGACAAATTTTCCAAAATAATCTTCCCTTAAGAATAATTTGAAAAAATTATTCATATCAGCTTTGCTCTGTTTAATGTCATATGTCCCAAAACTGGCTTAGTACATAACAGAGAAGGATTGAAGTAAGAACTGTGGTGTTGGGGAAATATCCAACCATGACATTGGTACCCTTATTACAGCCAGTCTTAAATAATAGCTTTAGATTCTAAATCATTAAAACAATTCATTAATTAAAATTTCAGAAGATGTTGTACATTGTGACTGTAAACTCCCTTTAGGGCAAAGAAAATTGATGGAGTTTATTAGGAAGGTTAGAAATATAAAAAATAATAGTAGGAGACTGTCTTACTTGCCAAGGCTCATTTAATCCTCACAGTGATATGAAGCTGAAGAGAAAGCACAAACACAGAGGGAGGAACAGTGCCAAATGACACCAAGCCTTTCTACTGAACACAAGATTAGCTGGAAATAACACATGACAGCAAATATAGCTAAGATATTTTTTTTTCGGTGATCCATAGCATCACGAAGTAACCAAGTGAAGAGAAAGACAGCAGTCCAGCAGATTTTACTGCCACTGCACTCAAAACTGAAGACTGAAAACAGATTTAGACCACCATAGAAAGTCAGAAATGCTTTAAAAATTATTAAAATTTCAGCAGGAATGAATGATTAGAGATTAAAATAGCTTGCTGCATAAATGATAAATGATGACTTAAAGGAGATGAGATGGCTGGCTACAAATAGATCTGGTAAAATATTGGAAGTGAAGGGAAGTTTACCTTTCAGTTAAAAAAACAAACCAAAGACCCCAAACTTGTTCATTTCCTTCTCCAAGAACCTGTCTGACAGCATGTAAAAACAATGCATCTCAATTAAAAAAAAGTTACCATTATCATTTCCTGGGTGGACAAATCCAGCACATAGATCCAAAGAAGACATGTTAAAGAAAAGTATCAAATTTAACACATTGTTTTAATTTCTAATTAAAATTAGTAATTAATTTACTAATTAGTATCAAAAATGTCCAAATTGCGCTTAGTCTCCTAGAGACATTTTGAAAAGTGAAGTATTACCTGCAGTACAGCAGCAGAGGTCCCATTATGGGATCTGCTAAGTGACTTCAGTGTCCAAATCTCTTAAAAATTCCCTTGAACTGTGTATCTCTTTAAGAAATTACACAGTTAGATAATGCATTATCTTTACTCAAATTTAAAATCCACTTCAAATTCTAAATAATTATTATGTTTCTAATTTATTTTTCTCCTGACTTCACTGTATTGTTTGCACAATTATACTTCTATGCGCTATCATGATTAATTTTTAACTTAGCCACCAGAGTTGCATCTTGACACCATATAAATAAATCCTTGCATTTTATAGTGTTTAAATATGATAGAGAAAAGAGGCCCATACTTGAGTGCTCATCAAATATTTTACTAGAGAAATATATTTATTTACAGGGTTATTTTCTAACCTTTACAGGGTTATTTTCTACATCCTGAGAACCAAAAGCATGTGAATAGGAGGGAAAATCCCTATTTTTCTGTGCTGACAGATTCCATTTCCTCCTGCCCATTTGGGTGGAAGAAAGTTCCAGCACCATGAGTTAGTGCAGGACAATAAAAAGCTGCAACTTCATCCACTTGTAGAGACATTTTACTTTTTCCTCCCAATCCTTGCAGGTGGTGCTACTCCTGGGACAGGTGGTGCTTCCCCTTAGTGCTCCAAAAGCTTAAACAACTAATGTAAAATAATATATCCTTGAAAGTGCTTGTTTTCCTTTTTTTTTGTTACTAGTAATCCCTAGTTATTTTAATTTTTTTTTAACAAGTAGGTATGTTTTATTAACCTTCCACGAAGACAGCATGTCTCTCTGAGAAGAGTGACATCAGAAGATGAAGTGAGTTCTGCTGTATCATTTTACCTTTCAGTCCTTCATTTTCTACAAGGTGTGGCATATTAATGCATATTGTCATTTATGCAGGTCCAGAAATGCCAGCATGAAAGGAGCATTGTCCGTGTTACAGACACAATATGTCAACACCTTCTTTAAAGTAATTGAAGGGGAGCAAAAAGCTAAGCCATATAAAAATAAATAAACAAACAAACAAACAAATAAAAAGGCAGGATATCTTTGGGGGAGAGAGAGAGAGAGATCGAGAGAGAGGGGAAGCATATTCTTTGACTTTAATGATGACTGGAAAAGCCCAAAATATTTTCATGTGAATTTAACTAAGTATCTTATGAATAAATTTTTCTTTGTTTCTGTGACCTAGATATAGTAGTTCAATAAAAATGAATCTAAGATATAAAGAAGAAAGAATTTCTCCAAGACAAAATATATTTTATCTGATAGCTTGCTGTCCTCTCTTCCCTCCTTCCCATTTCTCACTGCCTTAATGAAATATCCAATAATCATGTTTCCAACAGATTTGATACATTTTAGAGGGGTTTTGTCAAGTAGTGATTTAACAGAGACAAAATACTTTTAATGACTGCTTATTAAAGCAATTAATATGAATATTGACTTTTCTCCATAAAATACCAATAAAGTACCAATACAAGATAAATCTATGTTGTAGGACATTTGATGCACAGAAGGATATTTCAAATGCTTAAATATCTAAATTTTTTCTGCAACACTATAAAAATATTAATATTATCACTGTTCCTAAAAGGTAATTGAAAAGTAGAAAAAATATATTATGGCCAAATCTTTTTTTCTTGATATAAATTTTAATAAATATTGGTTCTTTAAGCTCAAACACAGCACATCACAGAAAATCTCAGCTATTAAAGCAACAATTGAACCTTGATATTACAAAAGTTCAGCTTTTAACTGAGGCTGGATAGCAGAAGGGCAGAGAAATGCTGAAAAGAGCAAGACCCTAGGTGTTTTGGGCCAGAGACTGATCACATCACATAGTGCTGCTTTTTTTTTATCTAAAGACCTATGATAAAATCAGACATCTATGATGCTTGATTTTTTTTCCAGAATGTTCAGCTTGACCCCCAAAATATCCCTGCAATTAATTTCTCACAGTCTATACTTACTACTGTGCATCTCATTGGGGAAGCAAACATGAGTGTTCAATCCTGTGTCTGTTAAAGGCTTTATCTTTTTAAGAAGGAGATAATAATCACATTTGCAATAATCAAATGTGCACTGTGAATCTCAGTGTGCAAGCATCTTATAATAAATATCAAAAATTAAGATTTGGAATGTAATGGTGCTTAGAGTAACCTGTCAGTGATGGTAATTTTCATATTTAAAAATGTTTCTCCACAGAATTACTCTTTTGCTATCACACAAATCTAATACAGACTGTTGATTACTTACTGGCCCACCTCTAAACATGATCTCAAAATGAATTTTTTTTTTTTTTTTTGGGGGTGGGGGGGATTGGGACAAGGGAAATGAAAGTGAGTTTGATTTTTTCCTGTTTCCTTTGTAAAATAATATAAATAATAAACGTTTGATATTAAATCTCCATAACAGTAACACAGTTTTACTTAATTTTCAGAGGATTTGTATTCCCTAAAGATTTTCAATTTTGTTAATTCAGTTTTTCCTCAGTAGACCATATTTTTTCCTAAAGACACTGCAAGTAATCTTAGTTTATTCAAATCTGTAGACTTTTCTCTATTTAGTTAAAAGGTTTTATTGTTGAAAGGAAAGAAATAGGTCCAAGATGAAAGAATAAAAATACATAGAAACTCCTGAAACTATTACTAAACTTAATGAAGACAATTTTTTAAAGCAAAATTAGGTATAGATCTTAGGAAAAAATAAAAAAGAGAGAAATAATAAGAGAGAAAACCCAAGCCATCAATATAAATATTTCTTAGTTTTCTAGAGAGATTTGTCTGATTTTTCTAATTACGACAGCGTTCTTACAGGTTAGACTTGTTGGTTAATTCAGCATAGGAAAATGCATAAAGACAACTCCAGAGACAATATTTCAGTATTTAGTAGAAATTTTACTTAGAGGTTATGAGTTCCTCTCAGTATTTTAAAATAAGAAACATCTGTACAATTGGGAAAATGCTAAAGTTAGTTGCTTTTATAATCCCTTTAACTTAGATCCTCAAACTTCTATATATCTTTAAATCTTTCTTGCAGTTTGACCAAATTTCTGTCAGCTCAAAGGCAAATTTTGCATTTCCTGTATGAAGAATTATTGTGAAACCTCATAAAGCAGCACAGGGAGCAGAAGTCCAACAGGACTTTTATGATCGTGCCTTGACAACTACTCCATAAAAGAAAAGCTTGGGAGTTACTGGAATGTAGAGTTTGACAAGTTGCTCCCTTTCTGTCTGCTTCTAGATCTGTTCTAGTTCATGGCCCTGCACTGGGCCGTGGCACAACTGGAAAGGGATTGTTGTCTTCACTTGGTGCCAGGCACAGCCCCAGAGGGCAAACAGCTGTGACATGGAGCTGTGCCTTCACATATGCATCTTACGGAAAGATGACGAGTTTCACAGCTACAAAGCGATGCATTGTCCTGCTGGTGCTCAGCCAGACTTTGTCAGAAAATGCTGGAAAAGTGAAGGAAGCTAAGACTTAAATTCTACTCCCCTCTTTTGCACTTCAAATTGACTGGTTTAAACTTTTCACTTGTACATCCTGGATTATAGGAATCTCATTTTTAGTAACTTGCATTTTCACTCCAGTTTCACATATTAGAAATGTTAATGTTTAAGAAAGAATTTTAGAGATCTATGTAGTAAAAGAGATGGCCTAATTTATAATATTTTTTTTTAACTATAGCAAGACAAACTAGTTACTTGGTAGAATAATCAAACCAGCTACTACATAGAACAATGCTGCATGTAATGAAGTGCATTGAATAAATAAATATGAAGTGCACTGACAGCTAAATGTTATTTGTAAACTATTGTTTAAAAGATATGCTTGGCATATAGGAGGTATTTATTACCAGAAATGATCACTTCAATAATAGGAAATTAGCAAGATGCCTTATTAAAGGCTGCAAGGAAATGAGATTATTTCAGATATGTTTCTCTCACTGTTTCATTTATTTCTGCATTTGTATGAGGTACAATGTTTGTGATTTTACTGATAGCTCAGAGAATGTGGGTATAATTCAGTATTCATAGATGAACATTGAAAGTGAGGTGTAGAAGTTGTCATAAATTCTTTCACATTGTAATGAAGATCCCACGGATCTTTGATTTTTATGAAATATTCACAGTTGTATTGTGATCAGCAAGGCAATCAAATCTCAATCATTCATGTTAGTATTATTCTCACCCTTTAAATTTCTGCAACACGTTTTCCTGACTGCTCATTTGAATATGAGAGAACCCACCAGACAACTACTTTTCTTTGTGTTATAAAAATATGGTAAATTTGCATTGCAAAGCACCACAATGCAGAAATATTCAATGTCCTATTCAAAGTCTATTTAAATTAGTATGTAGAAAAACTGGGCAAAACTGAGGATTTTTATTAAATAACAATAGTTCACAAAATCCCTTGTTAAATAGCTAAACAACAGAGGAAATACAGCATAGTAGTGTGTTTAGAAAACGTTGTGGTGGCAATGTGTGTCGTAGAAAACACTGGTGGTAATAAATAAAGTGTTTTGTTGCACATAATTTTCATGGGAATCTTAACTTCTGGCAGATTTCCTGTAAATTTTTTTCTATGTGGATTTTTTTGATGGTCTGTTTGTCATGCTTAAACATTCCAACTGAGGTCACATTGTTTTGTTAGAAGTTATATAGAAAAAAACCAATGAGACATAGCACTTAGTCAAAAAAAAAATGCTGGTCTGAAGATTAAAAAGTGGAAACAGAGGTACTAAAAGCATCTTACTGAAGAGTCATGCAGAAGTTTAGTGAAAAAGACAGGTGTACCTGTCCAGGCTACTGCTTTCTAAGCCAGTCATACTTGTGATAAACTACCTCTCTGTGTTTAGTAAAATAATTTCAGCTACATGCTCAATAAATGTAGATAGTATCAACAAGATGCTAAGAATTGTGTAAGAAGAGATACAGCTTTTTTTCCCTGGATCTTCACAAAGATTAACGCAATACTCTCCATGGTAAGTTTTCCCAATAGAGTGGTATTTGAAGTGTTGTGCAACTCAGCAGTACAGGGGACACTAGTTATTCCCTGCTCATCAGCAGCTCCACTAACCTTGTTATTTTTATACCTTGTTACTCTGCCATGCTACGTCTGTTTGGATCAGTAGGGCTCTTTAAGCTGACACGGCTGTGTTACTGTCATTTTGACTCCTGTGTAGTACAGGTGTATCTAAGATAGAGTTAAAATTCGTGGGTCTCAGAAAACATCAGCAGTGTGCTTTATGCCAAAATGGATCTTAGTGTGCATTATATTTACATTTTGTAAATAGTTTGTCTTGATAATATTACAGTACTAAGCATACTATTTTTAACATTCACAATATTCAGGTTAGCTATATACAGACATGACTTCTAACATGCACAATCTGCACAACAATCTAGAAATATACAGTATTGAATTTGTCATGCTAAAGGTCAGAGGTTTGTGTTGAAGGCAGTTTTCCTGGTTTTCCAGGATGAAATGTGTGCATGTATACACTACGTTATGTTTCCACAATGTATTTAAAAATACATAAACTTAGAGGAAAACACCCTTTCTCTTATTTTCTTCAGTGCTTTCTCTAAATGCTGTAACATAAAGTTGCCATGCTGAGTTGTTAATCAGGTGAAACCTATTTGACTGGCAGATCTGCTGCATGCATTCATTTAATAAAGCAGGCTGTTTGCTGAGACTTAGGAGGACTGCCCATACATTTCTGTTGTATGTTCTTGGCTGGAAGGTGGGGTTTGGATCTTCAGAGATGGAGTCAGTCAAAGTGCTGATGGCTGTGACTGTGGCTGTTTTATTCAGCAGGTATTCTGCGGAGTTCAGTGACGATGGTTCCTTTTTCTACCTTCATGTATGGTAGCTACTGATTTAAAATACAAAACTTCCAATTTAGATGTTTGGAATAGAAGTTATTATACCTTTTCATTCTGAGGAATTAACTGAGTTTTAACTATGAAAATTATATAACGGGATTCTCTTCTTGCCTGAGCTGTTACTCTGATCTAATCAAAAGTATGAAAAGGTTAAAAAATAGTAACATAGTTCTCGGCTGTAAGAAATGGCCTATATTTGACTGCTGCCTAAATGACCTTTTGCTTACAAAATAAGTTTTCTCTACTTAAAGCTGTGCATATTTTTGACATCTCTGTGGTCCACTAAAGCTAAAGAAAAGCCAGTGCAGATGTGGGATAATTCTTTTATTTCATTCCCATCTAAGTAAATTGATGTAAATATAGACACTCGCTAGCAGGTGGAATTTGCATACAAATTATGAAAATCACATGCACTCAGTGGAGTGAGGCTAGATGAACACAAGATGTGTTGGGGTTTTTTTCTTCCTTTATCAAATCTATTTCAGAAATAATGTGGTTATTCCCATCAGAGATTTACCAGCATGCATTTCTACTTGTGACCTCAGATAAAAGAGCAAAGAAGAAAGAAAGTCTGTGTTCCTAGAGTTAAAGTGGTTTATTTTTCTGCTTTTTAATTCTCAGAACATAAGCCGCTGTCTTTTCTCCCTTCTTTTTTTGTACTGAATTTACAGGGAAAATTGTTCTGATAGAAACGTATTGATTGCAGTAAAGAATTGCATGTTACCTGCCTTGCACACCTCACAGGGATATTTAACTGGTGAGAAATGTGCTCTAACTGACACCAAACAAAAGTAGAGTTGTATTTCATTTTAAGAGTTTGCTCTCTACATGGCCTTGAATGTTTGTTTCTTTGACAGTAGATAATGATTCATTCCCTTGCTTTGCAGTTTCTAGATGGCTAAGTGCTTAAAAAGTCAATATTGAATTTCTAAGCAGAAATCCACATATGATTACAGTAAAGCTCTGCTCTCACAGCATTATATTAAGTGATGTATTGGTATATTCTACATCTATAAAAATAAGAAGTTGAAATTTTACTTTTGAGCAGTATTTTAAAAAGTGCTATGGTGATTTTATTGATAGTTTGATTCTTCTGAGTCAAGATTCACCCAAAGTGAAAAATTAAAAGTGAATTATTGCTGGAAAAAATCATCCCAAGTCAGGGTAACTGTATGCTTAGAAACATAATTCTCTTTGTTCTTTATTTAAGATTTAAAGCCAAGTGATCCAACCATGACTGGCAAAACACAGACCAGCAATGTCACCAATAAGAACGACCCAAAGTCCATCAACTCCAGAGTCTTCATCGGTAATCTGAACACAGCTATTGTCAAAAAAGGCGACATCGAAGCAATCTTTGCGAAGTACGGGAAGATCGTGGGCTGCTCGGTGCACAAGGGTTATGCCTTCGTACAGTACATGAGCGAGAGGCACGCGAGGGCCGCGGTGGCAGGAGAGAATGCCAGGATCATTGCAGGGCAGCCACTAGGTAAGGATTTAATTAAAATTAAATATTAAATACTGCTTTCTCTTTCCTTTCTGTTTGAAATATCATCCGCCACTGGTGCCTCCAGGACTAGTGAGTTTGTTTTGCCGATGTTCCATCTCAGCATATTTCCAGGATTTTGGAACTGACAGAATGTTTAACGTATGGTATGTTATGTAGGTATTACAAAATATTTAGCCCTGTAAACTGCTTGTTTATTTAACAGATCACTTCTGAAAACTTTAAACTTATATGTAATTCCACTGTAGTGAATATGACTACTCTTGTGAAGAAAAATGAATGTTTTTTCATAGACTCTAATTTAGTAAATTTAGTGTCATATAACAGGGCTCGTCTAATAGATATCTAAAATGATACCCAGCCCAATGATGTGTCAGATGTTATACTGAAGCAAAAGAATATTTTTTATTTGTCCTTGAAATCATGCCAAATCAAACTGTAACAGTGTTATTTAAAGAAGTCTATTATTAAAAACTGTTTGCATTTTTCTCACATAATACTGTAAACATTGTTCATCTAAATTCCAAATAAAATAAAAAAGTAATATTTTTCTCTTCTAGTGCTTTTTCATGAATGCTTAAGTAAAATCTAATTGTTACATAAAGCAACTTTTAAGTCTGGTAGCTATTTTTAATTACCTATGTAGGCTGTAAATGATAAGCTCTGGAGTCCTTTTTTAGACTTACTGTCATATGTATACAACAGTAATGGGCAGTACAGCAAGATGCTTGGTAGGATTCATAAGTCTTTCACTACACCTCTGAACAGTATTGCTCATATCCAACCCCAAGTGTGTGATGGCTATGTCAGGAAAAGGTGAAGTGTAGCCAGTGTTTTGGCTGTAACAAGCCATAAAGAATGGATATGGCTTCATTTTCAGTGTTGCAGGCTGTGGAAATCTATTTTTCTGATTGTTCGTAGAAACTGAAGCATTTGTGTTAGATGGGTTGTTCTTTTATCAGAGTTGTTGAACAGTAATTTTAAGTTTTATAACTCCTACCTTTTGGGTTCAAGAGAAAAACGGATTAAATAATTTCAATTGTATTCAAGGGGAGATTGCTTTCAAACTTCATTAGGGGAAGTCATATAGATGAGTGAAATAAAATAACTCAAGTGATAAAAGCAAGGCAGCAAAGTCAGTCTGTGGGATGGTATTATTAGAAGACTTTTCCTCAAGCGGTGTTCTCCAAGCAATAGGCCATGTAATGCCATCAGTGCATTACTTACAGCTTCTTGCACACTGGTCTGACCAGATTTTTTAAACTGTGTTTTCCTAAGGCAATAGACCTGTTTTTAGTATGATTACTGTTGCTAGACTCTTTAAGTATTTCTTGTGGCATCTTTAATATGCCAAGCATTTTGTACAAGGAAATGCCCTCGCACTACTCTGTGTACTTTTGTGCTTTCTGTAGCAGGGAAGTGAATTTTTCACAAAGGAAATTAAGTGACCAATAATTACTTGAATTTTTTGAATATTTTAATAACAACAGAAATTGTTTACTCAATAGTAAGTTTCAACTGTTTAATCTTAAAATACTTTGATTTTTCTGCACATTCTTCTGATGGCATATTCATGCCTCAGTTCCTAATATATCAAGAAATATAAAGAATATGCAAGGTGAGATTTTTTTTCTCTTCCTAATTTGTTCTTTTTTGTATGTGAAATGCAGTATGGTTTGGCAAAAATAACGAATTTGTAAAAGTGGTATTTCTCGTTAAAGAAATTGTTTCTATGAATTATTTTAATTGGCAGCAGACATTAACAGTCACCACACATTAATGAGTAGATGACTGAGAAAATTTACTTGGGATTTTTACCCAGAACATCCTATGCACTAATAGTGCATTATTGTGAAACTTCTTGATGAAAATTATTTTTTTCTCTGTCCTGAGAGCTTTGCATTCTGAAATAAATAGAACTAACAAATTTATGTCAGCAGTCAAGGTATGGAAAGGGACAAGAAAATACTGTTACAGATGTACAAATAAACTTGTTTAACATAGCTGAATTTTCTATTAAATTTAATTAGAATAAATTAGTAATATGAGCGTTAGATAGCCAGATAAGGAAAGCTATTTGAACAAAGGAACATTTGAAAAAGATTATCCCACGGTATATGCCTGATACTATACTACACTCTAGTACTCAGTACCTCACAAAAGAAAGCATAACTTCATTTAGATTTTGCTAATAATGTACATTGGCTCTAATGTGGTAGAGTCAACTGAACCATTTACATTAGCTCCTGCCTTTTATGGACTAATGTTGTTCAAAATGATGCAGCTTTATCCATGAGTCAGAAACCATTCACATGTATGTATCTGAAATTTAAAACTGAACCTGTAAATTCTTATAGCTTTTTAGAGTGCCACACAGTTCACTGAGTATCCTGTCTAAATGTTTCCTCTGAGGTGGAGCCACAAAATATTAGGCTCAGTAGGTATGAAAAAGCATTTTGTTTAGCAAATTCCTCAAATTAGATGCACAAATCTAAAACATTGGTATTACCTTCAGTCTTGCCGGCTTCCTGTGGGTCATTATTATTGTCCTGTTGGTCTCATCCATCAACTTTGAAGCTCCTACTAATGTGTGTAGTGGTCAGTGATATGTAATGGTGCTGTCATGGGTACTGCAACTTGAGAGAAGAGGATTTCACGAGCTGTGTGATTATTTCCAATCTTCCTGTTTCATAAAGTGCAACACACTCTAAAAAGTTGTGGGGTAGAGATCATAAAGGAAGACAAAAATGTATGCTTGGGAAATTTATTGCTATTATTGTGAAGTTCAGTGTAGTTTCTTGAAGTAATATTATGTCTTCATGGCAATAACATGTTTTCCTGCCCACAGGACAGAGACAGGTCAGTATAAGACACAGGAGTCTGCTTCACAATGATTATTTTGTAAATTGCTTTAGGCTGGAGTTGAGAAAATATTGAAGTTGTTCTAGGACAAAACTACAAGTTATGTTATTTGCTGTGGGAACACATCCACATTATTAACTCTTCTCAAAAGTCTTTCACCCATTTTAGTACACCTGTGAGTTACAGAAAATTTGTGCATATCCACTTCCTTTCCAAATAGGACAAAGAGACAGGGTGAATAGGAATTATTCTGAGGAAATAATGAGTCTGTGAACTTTACCAAGGGTGATTTCATCCTTCTCTGGTGAGAGAAGGATGAGATGCTTGCTCAAAAATGAATGCAAGTCCCTCATTGCAGCAGTGGGCTGAGGAAATGAGCTGTAACCTTTCTCGTAGTGAGGAGCCCAAGCCTGAACAGATTTGGAGGTGCAGCCTGGCCAATGCTGAGTGCCACAGGATGATCACTGCCCTGGTCCTGCTGGCCACAGTTTCTGATACAGGCCAGGATGCCATTGGCTTCCTTTGGCCACCTGGGCACATTCCAGCTCATGTTCCACTCCTGTTAACCAGCACTGCCAGGCTCTTTTCCTCCAGGCAGATTTCCAGATATTCTTTCCCCACTCTGCAGCTCTGCATGGCATTCTTGTGACCCGAGTGCTAGACTCAACATTTGATCTTACTGAACATCATCAATGGCCTTAGCCCATTGATCCGGTCTGTCCAGATCCCTCTGTAGTGCCTTCTACCCAACTTGGTGTTGTCTGCAAACTTGCTGAGAGTACACTCCATCCCCTCACCCAATCATAAATAAAGGTTCTAAAATAAGGATATACATAGCAGCTTCTGTCTGAAATTCTGGTATAGCTATATCAACTTCTAAATCATAATGTCCTTTTGATTATTTTTAGTTAATAGTTCATAGTCTCTTATTTTGTAATACCTTAATTATAATGCCTATTTTTTTGTCTGTTTTCATGCACATTTTTATACCAGGATAATTCCTTTAACTTGAGAATTTTTCTTCATTTGTACGTATAAGGCAGGCCATCTCACAAGTATCTTATCAAAACAAGTTAAATGGTGTAAGGCTCATACTTTTGTTGTTTTACATGGAAAACACGTGGGATTTCATTCTTGGATCCTTAGGAAAAAGAAAGATTATAGTACCCAGAAAATAAGAGGTGCTGTAGTTCTCCAGCTGATGCCCTTTTTAAGTAATAAATTGGTTCCTCTGTAGCTTGAGTACTGTTTTGTTGCTGCAAATATTAGTCACCTTTGTCGCCTTCAGGTCTAAATTAGATGCAGTCTCTGAATACCAAGTGAGTGCATATTGACACGTAGTCTAAGGGAGGATGCTGGTTGCAGATATTTATTTTCAGAGACATACTCTTTTACACATCCTTTTGAGAAGCACAAGAGCCCTGAAGGGGCTTTTTAAATTATAACTATCCAGTAGAAAATATCCAAGGTAAATAGCAGGTAATAAAGGGAGATTTTAGAGACACTCAACACATACCTTTGCTGCAAATTGAACTGATGCGGCAATAAGGCTGTTTTATCTTTTGTTTCCCTTGCCTCTACTCAAAACATATCTTTTCTATTTTATGTTTGTAATGTCTAACAATACTGAGAGACTGACATGTGTATTTGTAGAACAAGGACTCTCCAGACTGAAACAATTCTTCACCTCAATCTGAGCTACGGAAAACATTAATTGTGTCATGAAAGTTTCCGTCTTAAAAGGAATAAATACTTTTGCTGTTTTAATAAACCAATTTGTAGGAGAAAATAAAGCATTTTGATTTAAAAAAATAACAGTTTTACCCAAATTTTCTGGATGACTAATGTTTACCTAAGCCAGTGATAGGCTAAGATAAGAAAGTCAAATCTGAATTAGTGGTTATTCCATTTCCACTTAGTCAACAGTTTTCAGTCAGTAGCATGGAAGAATACCAATCTTTTATTTGTACAAACATACTCATGATTTATTAGAACAATCTTGGTACTCTTACCCACCTACCTCCCACTAATGTAATGGCAGGATTTATCAGGAAAGCAACGTTGTCTTGTTTTAAAGACTCTAGTGGAGCAGCATCTGAAAAGGTTTCTTATTTTGCTTCTATAAATCTGTAAAGACTTGAGTTTTAATGTCGGTCAAAACATTCCAGGCAAGGACAATGATTACCTTAGAGAAACCATACAGACTGTACTGATATAATTAAAAAGTAGGAATATTTTGATATTTTGATGTATATTTTAATGAAACATTAAAAATAGAAAAATTATGTACACATAATGATTAATCATATATTCAAATTGTATTTTAAGTCATTTAGCATTAAGAGAGTGTATATTGCATATCCACACTACTGGAAGGGCAATGCACTTCATAGAAAATTCTTTGGTCCATTGTAATGTCTGCAGGCTCACATTCAAGTATATGGAGCATTACACCAAGGAGTAAATAATCTGAGAACGGTAACTCAGTAATACACAGGTAATTTTCTAACCAAGTGAGACTTAGAAAGCAAAGTATTTAAGTTCTGATAAGCCATGAACGCTTTACAGCATATGGTTTTCAATACTTGAAAGTTGTCCTTCAAAGAATATTGTGTTCTTCTTATAAAATAATCCACCTTTTAATGAACAGTATTTAAGCAAAAGCAAAATTGCACTTGTGAAATGCTATATCAGGAATTATCATTGTCATGTAAGTTTGAGAATAAAAAAGTTTAATAAGCAAATACTTCAATCAGTAAGATAAACTATCCATAAACCTATAAAACTTGTGAAATGTTGTGAGTCTTGGTTTATTGTGGGGATGGCTTTTACATTTGCTGAACTCATATAATTATTTGTTGATTACTTCAAAAAGTGATACCAATTTCTTTTTGTAAAATAGCCATCAACATCCAGGCCAGGTTTTGAGGAAATTTATTTGATCTGGTATTTTTTTATGTTGAAATAATTATAAAGAAATGATAAAGCAAAAATACCAAGTGGTCTTCTTCCAAAATCAAACAAACAGAAACAAAATCCTAAAGACAGTGCATTTGTAGCCAAGATGAAGGTAATGCCTAATGTCACAGGAATCTAGATTGAAACTAGGGATATCGACCCAGGCTTGCACTGTCTCTACCAAGTCTTTCCCACTAAATCTCATCTTAGTCAATGTCTTCATCATCAAGCCCTCAGGCACACACAGATTGTTACAGAACATCTGAAAAATCATTATATTTCCATAGTTTTGGTTAGAGGAGGTAAATTTTACCCAATAGAACAGACTCTTTTATTCCATTATTCCAAACTGTTTCTATATCTGGGAACCACTGTAATCCTCTTTCAGCCTACTCTGTGCAGGAATAAGGATCCTGTCCAAAGCCATCTCATAGCTCTCAGTCTGTTTTTGCTGAGGCCTTTTGCTACCTATGCCCTTGTGGTCTTCGTGAAGCCTGTGCAACAGGACACATGAGTACAAGTCTTACTGTAGAGAACCTTGGATACAACAATATTTCTTCATAGAGTCTTCTAATAGTGGATAATTTTCATATGTCCCTTACTGTTGCACATTTTGGTGTCTCCCAATACTTCATACCTTCTATTTTTGCAGTAAGATCCTGCAACCATAGCAGCAGATTATAAACCCGTTGTTTCATGCTCTTGAACAGAAAAACACGATTAAATCTTGTTGCAACTCTACAGTCCTGTTTCTTGTGCATTTCTGTAATCAATATTTCTTCATCCTATAGTCACATTGACACAAACCATTCTATGTGGTATCCATGCATGTAAAACAATTCATATAAAGGTAGGAAGGAATGATCATTTTTAATAATCATCCTTCAGCAGTTCAGAACAGGGCATGGTTACACAATTGATGTATGCTTGTTCCAGAAGAGTAAGCTGTATTCTTCATCGTGAAAGAAAAATCCATATTTTAATAAAATTACCTATTCCTTAGAATGAGAATCCCTGGACTAAGAATGAGTGAGTTTTATTCCTCATATTTCACAAAAGTTTCTATTTCTTTCTTAGTGGTACTTGGTCAATTCCAAGTGAAACTGCAATTTTCATGTTCATAAAAGTACAAATCAAAAAATAGTTTAGTTATGAGGTGAAATTACGGGGGCGAAATTTTCCTTATTGCTTGCTTGGTGTTTCTTTCTGTGAAATTCATTATATTATCATAAAGTGAAAGTTTGCAAAGTTCTTCCTGGAATAAGGTTTTGTACTTTGAGCAGCCTGATGTCAGCTCATGCAAATGTTAAGGATGCCCTCCATCATAATGCCAAAAAATCATGACCTGATTGCTTGCCATCAACAGTACTTATTGAGTGAAAATCTTTCCTTTCAGGCTTTATAAAGATGCATATAAAGATACATTTAGTCTTCTGCATGGGCAGCTCATCTTTAAAATCATAGACAAGGTGTTGTTATGGGATCTTTCTAGGTCCTTCTCTACTGTTTGACATGTCTGTATATGGCACATGCTCCATCTGCATAAAATGTTACTTTTTTCATCATTTCATCCTTGTATTTCATAAACACTTTAAGTCTTTTTTCAAGATGGGTCTGATATATACTTAGTAATTTTGTAACAGCTTTTCAAAACATTTATATGATGTTATCTCAAAGATTTATGTACTAAGACTTTATTATGTTCATATCTTGATGAGAGTGTTTTTTGTGGGTTTTTTTTAGCAAACCATATCCAGTAGGTCCTTCTGGATTTGAACTTAATGCTGTATTATTTCTGTTGTAGGTCTGTAAGAAGTTTCTTTTGTAACAGACAGAATTCTTTACCTTTTCTTAAATATACTTGCTTTGATTAGTGACTGCTGGGATCACTAAAATTGTAGAGCAAATCTATAATGACAAATTCTGAATTGCCATAACATTAAGCAGTGACAAAAACATTGTTATGATAGGTTCTCTCATAATATCTGTCTCCAAATCTCATGTGGAATGCACTGTACAAAACCAAGAACTATCTCTTGGATGCTCTGCAACTTTTGGTTTTGTGTGCTAGGAGGTCTTGTAGTCTACATCTTCACTTTTTTTGCTTGATCTAACAGGATTTAATTTGATAAACTATTTTCCATGCATTTGCCTTCTTTCACTTCAAATAGAATCTCATCAAGAATGAGTGATATTTTCTTCTTGATCATTTGGCAATACTTCACTATTTCATTTGTACTGATGCTGTTAGAGTTGCTAATGTCTTGTCACCTGTTTTTATAAAGTGTGCCTGCCATATATACTAGTTTTCTCATTCTTTTATTAAAACATTTCATCGAGTACCTCTTTCCAAAAGGTATACGGAGAAATTAACTTCTGCTATGGGTTATATGGAAAGGGCAGAGAATCAGAAACTTTCTCATCTAAAACTGACAGGCCAGTTTTTATCTTTCTAACCTGCAATTTGAGGTATGGGGGTTTTCAACAGGTATTCAGCACTGAATGGTGACAGGACAGAATAATGCTATTTTAGTGTACTGCAGATTCTGGGTGAGACCCAGCCTGTTATTTGTCTTTGGACTATGATTGCTAAAACCTTGAAATAGATTTGCCTCCCAAGATATCACTCAGCTGTTTGGAGGAGAAAGTATAGCAAATATTTTTCCTGCCAGAATACTGATGCAGCATGAAAAATTCTTCTCCTCATCTGAGTCTAAATTAATGGAAGCTGGTCTTTAGCGTGATGAACTTTTAGGATCACTCTTCCTGTTTCTTTCCTTTCTTAACAGCAAGCTCAGCTAAAATTAAAATCTTCTTTTTTTCTGATTATCTTAACTGAGACAAGAAATATTTTGAGGGCATATTTGCTGTCTCAAGCTTGATTTCTTGTCTTAAGGTGTGTATTTCACACCTAAGGAAAATACAGTGGAGGAAACCTGTTTCTTTCTCAGGTTTCACACTTAATCCTACAATTCTTTCAACAGCAGACTGCCTCATCAGCAAAACTGTGTAAGTCATGTATACTGTAAAAAAACCCCAAAGTTAGTTGTTTATAACTTAATAATAATTCAGTTAGTTTTCAGCACATCATACTGGCAAAGCAAAATTCACAGGCAAACAAAATAAAAGGGAAATTCAACAGATTAGATGCTCTTATTCTATACTACTTCTACCTTTTCCAGAAGAAATGCTACTATTAATGAGCTCCAGAAAAAGTTTATGAAGTTTCAAGTAAAAGTAATTTTCTAGGTATTTAATTACTCAGAACTGAACACTATTAATATCCTTGATTGTTATAACGCTTTATGTGACTTCAGTACCTCCTAAAAAATTAATGGAATCTGAATAAGACATTTTTTCATGGCAAGACTTATAATTTTCAAAAGGCCAACTGAAAAAGGATTAAGTTGGGTTTTAGTTTACCTTAGAGAATACATCATATTACTTACAAAATGATAATGTATGTATAAGAAGACATTGTCTCTATTCCAACCTAGCATGGAATTTCTAATTTGACATTCATGTAAGTTCAGATATGTGAGTTCCTCAGCTTTCTCCCACTAAATGATAACAGTCAGGCAGCTAAAAGCTGGGGATATGCATTAGCTTGCCCCCAAAAGAAGTACGATCTTTTTCACAGCTAAACACGAAAGGTGGACAAGAGTTGTTCGAAAGTTGCTTTGTTTTCATGAGTAAGGTTTTTTTTTTAATTATTATTTCTTTTTAAAAATTTTTAGGTGTGAAATGGTGCACTTAAAGGGCAGCTGTTTTCCTTTGTGGCAGTCTCAGTATTTTAATACCTTTTTCTTTTAGTAATCTTTGTTGCGTGTTTCCCTAGTCTCCACAGTGTAAGTGTGCAGTGATTTGATGCTATCCAAACACTTTTATTGCAAGCACGCTTATTCATACACATAGTTAAAACCTCATAAAAAACAACATATCCAATTGACTGCTCTGGTAATTTGTTGTACATATCTGTCCCACCTACCCTACTGTTTGCAGTTAAATGTCAAACTCTAATCCTTTTGTGCTTTGTTTTATACTGCTCCTAATTCTTCACACAATCACGAAAAAGAGGAACAGAACGTAAGGTGTTTGAATTGTGGAATTAACTTTCAGATCTTGAAATAAACGGGGAAGTGTATGTCTTCTAGTTCTTCTACAACTGTAAGGTTTCTGGACTCAATGAAATCTGTGTCTATTTAGTTTGTGTTTCATGTGAGGAACACAATATTTTACTGAAATAGCAAGTGTAAAACAAAGAGTAGATAATAAATAGACACTAAATGATAGGAAAACCTGCACTTGGCAAAATCTGAAACCATTTCAAGCAGTGATTCACTTCTCAACTGTATGATAATTCAACATCTTAAATTTTAAAGAGACACTTAAAAATACTTCTTTTTAATGATTTCTAAGGTAAACTTTATCCCTTGATTCAATACAGTCACAGTTTATGCTAAATTGTAGAATAATTTTTGTTGAGGGAGACCTCATCTAGTCCAACATCCTACTCAAAGCAAGGTTGACTCAAAGCAGTGAACAGTCCAAAAGGTTTGTCAGCCACTTTCCAAGTCACCCATGCAACCCATACTTCCAATCTTGGCTGCGAGGGTGCATAGGACACTGTGTCAAAGACCTTGCTGAAGATGAAGGGCACTTAAACCACCTCTTCCCCCATCCACTAATTTATTCATCCCATCACAGAAAGCTCACTGGGCTGGTCACAGTTTCCCTCACTAAATGCACTGACAGCTCTTCATTATCTTGTCCTTCATGAGCCTGGACACAGTTCCTAGGTGGATTTGCTTGTAGTTGTCCGGTTTGTTTTGTTGGGGTTGTCCACCTTCAATACTAAAGTTCGTCCTGATCACAGAAGCAGGCCTTACACACACACGTTGGTCAGCAACAGATTCACTGTCCTGCTTCAAGCTGCACAGATCATACACAGACGGTTCCCAAAAAACTTGAAGACATGATTTGCCTTTTCTTATATTCCTTTTTTTTCCCCTCCTCCACCTCTTCCAAGTTCTGCCCCTTTACCACATTATTTCATCTTAAAATATTCTACTGCTGTCTTCCCCTACTGTCTTTTCCCAGTTTTTGTTAACTTTACAAATTTATTTCGTATCTATAAGAGCTAGTCCCAGAAATGTCTCTCTTATTCATGACTTCTGTCATGTCACACTGCCCTTATTTTTTTAAATGTGTAGTGTTTTGCCAGACTCCAGCTGCTACTTTTTGGTGATGTCAGAGGCTGGGATTAATCATCTGCATGCAAACCTTAATGTTTCCAATCGAGTGAGATAACACTGATTATGCCTGTAATTCCCCAGAGCCTATTTCTTGTCTTTGAAGATGAGTGTGACATTTGCCTTTTTCCAGTCATCAGGGAGCTCTCCTGATTTCTCCAGCCATTCAAAGGTGATAGAGAGCAGCCTCACAATAATATTAACCGGCTCTTTTACTGTCCCTGGATGCATTTTGTCAAATATCATATTTATTTTAACACTAATAATTTATATTTCATTACATATATATATTAAATATATTCATTATATTATTATGAAAGATTAAAATTCAAAGAAAAGCAAACACTACTTTAATTCCTAACAAAATCAGTCAATTTCTTAGCAGTTTCTCTTTTCCACAATAAGAATATAGGGGGTTTCTTTTGTTGTTTTGTTTTGGGTTTGTTTTTTTTTTTTCACTCAAGATTAGTAAGAGGATTGTGAATTTAGATCTGATTTCAAAAGGTTCATGTTTTGTAAACGTAGGTTATAGTTATTCCAACAGCTGGTTCGAATGGTATCCATGAAGGTGGCAGTTCTCCTGCAAATGATGGCAGAGCATGTATGAAGTAATGCAGTGGTGCTCTGAAAATCTGGGCAAAGCCACAGGCTGGTATTTTGAAACCTTATGAAATTGGGCTATAAGGTAATAAGTAGGATGTTAATTTTCTGCACTAGTAAAGCATTTGGGCTGAAAGAAATTAAACAACGTCATGCAGCAACAAGAATCATTGGTTAGAGAACTAGATAGATTTGGAAAGGAATATTTAGGTAAGGTGAAAGATTTATTTTGATTAGAAATCCTTCATGTTATAAAGCCAAATTACTATATTGATTTGAACAATTAAAATGATACTTTAAATAGATGCAGCTTTAGAAATTCAGAACTATAGGAAAAGGTTTGTTGGCTTGTTTTTTCTGTTTGGGCTTCTTGATTATTCCCTGGAATTTTGTTTTGTTTAGCTTTTCCTAATAAACTTCATTGCATGTGACAAATAGGACCAATTTACATCCTGGATTTACAGAGTCACTCCTAATTGAGGTATCTGGAGTGAAAATTACTATTTGCTGTTGTACAACTTTGAAAATCAAGTTTGGCGCTAAATGATCTTGCTGCAGTCCTAGTAAATCCAATTGCCAAAGTATGAAAAGTTCTAGTTATTCCCTGACCTACAAGAATGATGTTTGATAACTGTGTAAATAAGACCAGATTCATGTCTTAGGCAAATTCTTAAAGTTATAGAACTCATAAAATTATGTTGGGTTGTTTGCGTTTGGTTTTTTTCACCTGGGGAAAAAAAGCCACTATTTTTACTTTCTCTCAAACTTAAAGGAGCCATTATTTTAAGAATTGTTATTTTTAAATTTGTATTAGCAAAATCTAAAAAGGGCAACTTAATGTAGTTTTCCTATCTAATCCATGTACATGTATGAATATTTCAAAGTGAACTGTGATGAGGCTTCAGCCATTCTGACCTTAGTTAAAAGTAAATTCTAATATTGTTTTCAAGAGTGTGAAAACTGAGTTTATGGAAACAGTTCCATGCTAACACTCTTGTGAAACACAGTCCAGTTTTGTAGGTAAGAAGGTGGCTGTTGTTATAGGGGTTTTATTCTTTCTAGGGTTCATTTTGTTTCTTACCCAGACTTTGTTGAAAACTTTTAGAGAAAATTTAAATGTAAATGATCAAATTACAACACGATAAAATCAACACTCATACTAGCATTGCAGCATCTGGAAAAGCAGTTGTGAATTTTTACAGCCTGACTTTAGAGGTCTTTATTTTCTGTTAATTGGCACTTATGGCTGCTTTATTTGTTCCCTCATCTTAAACTTTGGTTTTGATGTATTTAAATCCAAAGGCAAACAAGGAAGAAAAGGCAAAAAAAAACCTGAATATTTTTAGATGTGAGTAGTAAAAGGGGTTATGTTGGGAATATTTTTGGTCTAGTGTGCAAAATGAGGTACCAATTTCAATCTAATCTGATGTAACTTCAAAAATATTTTGATCCTAAACAAAGTATTTGTGCATTAAAAAAAAAAAAAAAGAAAACAAGAAAGACACTAACTCCATTAGGAGCATATTGACCAGAAGATAGTGGACAGTAGTAACATGCAAGCTTTACCACAAAACTCTTCTTCCTTTTTGTACTAATAATAGAACATAAATATCTTAAGAGAAGAAAAGGTTCTATATTTCAATTATATAATTTTTTATGTTTTTCCTTTGGTCTTCATCCTGAAACTCTTGATTATTACTAACATTTATCACACTTAGAAAGAATACCTTATTTTTTCCTTACACTGATATCAGTTCATTGTCATACAGTTAGTCATATTTTGACCCTCTCAATAAAATTCCTCTTTTTCTAGTTTTTATTTACCTCTTCCAGAAAAATCTACTTTCTCCATTTTCTTATAGCAAGTGCCTGTTTACCCAACAGCTCTTGCTGTCTTGCTACTTGCCTTGTTTCTCAGAGCTGTTCCCTTCAGGGTCTAATGAGAAGTCCAGCATCCTGGTAAGGATGGAAATGCAGAACCGCATGGTCATGTAGTAAAAGCTCTAATACAGAAATCTTCGGCACGTTTTGGCAAGGGATGAGAAAGATTGGGAGTTCATTTTTGACTTCCTTACTTGAAGCAGTGCAAGCCCCCCCATTAAATCAAATTTTCTTTGAATAACATAGTCACCAGTACTATGCTTTTAGAAAAAAAAAAAAGTGATTTCTTTGATTGTGTTGAGACAGCATGACTAAAGTGCATAAACTACTTGACAGAAATGTTTCGTAGAAAGCAAAACCACAGAAGTTTATCTCAGCGTTGTGATGCCTTGAGAAGGCTGATCTAGAACAGAGGCTAGACAGAGTTAAAGAAAAAAGTGGGTATTTATTAGGAGGTCTCCATGGATACACCTTGGGCAGTACAAGAGCCCAGCCAAGGCTACACCCAAGATGAACCCAAAATGGTCACAAAATGGACCGCTGGTCATGAGGTCTCACAGTTTTATAAGTTCTGGTCCATTTGCATATTGAAGTTAATTGTCCAGTTATAGCTTTAGCTTATGAAGTCCCATTCTTTCTGTTTTTCTGTCTTCATTCCACTGTTGTTTATGCTCTTGGACCTGAAACTTGGATCAATTGTCCTTGGTCCCCAGCTAGAGAAGGAATTGTTTTGTCTACCTGCTCTGTGAAGAGAGTATACCATCCCCTAACATGAAGCTCAGAACTTCACACTAAAGGAGCACAGAATCTGAAAAATATAAAAACTAAAACTTAAGGCATCAGTGGATTCAGATTTAGTTACCTGGAACAGGGCACAGAACAGGAAGATGAAATATTATAATTTCATGTAATTTCATGTCTTTTCTCTCTGAAATTGTGTGCTGCCTTGATGGCAGTGCCTGAAAGAGAGACAGGTTCAGGGTCTGGCCTGCTGTCCCAGGCACTCACTGATTTAACCCCAGTCTCAGGAGCACGACATTAGTCCTGCAAGGGCTAAGCATTCTTCTCTGTCCTGGTCCATGTGCTTCATGAATTCTGTGAAAGGGTAGTCCAGGGATAGTAATTCACAGGAAATGTAATCTTTTATTTTTAGTGGTTATGTAAAATTACCACTAGACTTCCAAGCCGTCTGTTTTAAATTCTGATGGTATGCAGTATATCTATAGTGAGATACTTTGACAGTGAACTGCATCACCACTGTACACCACATATTTGTTCCAGTAAAAGTTCATTAGTATTCACAGGGATCCTCTGGCTCTGTGATACTACCAGAAAATGTCAAATTGTTCTTAGAATTTATAAGAAGGTATAAAATTCATGAGCTGAGACAATGAAAATCCCAAAGAATTGATGGCTACCATATATTGTATTCATTTTGGCATATGATTTTTTTATGTCTACAGAAATGAAGGCTAGTCACCTAACCTTTCATCAAGTCAGCATTTTCTGAAATACAAAGACATGAAAAGTGCTTACTAATGATTGCTTGGCACCCATCCTAATATATCTAGAATGAGAACAAAAAAAAAACCCCAGCAAGTTCTATAGGATGACATCCCAATTCCATTTTATCCTTCAATAAAGCTTCCTTCAATCTACATGCCATTATGCTCTTGAATCTTGATAAGAAGAGAATGTCCCAGTGTTCTTCAATAACCTAGAAATTTAACTTGAATTTTTTTAAATAAGGTAGATATGTTAATGAAAATGTTTACCAAATCTGCGTAAAAAGAAAATAAAAACTTCACTGAGGCATCTTGTGCCTAATTTGGACTACAATCAAATGTCTATCTATTACAAAATGTAATTTTCTGATTTAAAAACCTGTTGCAGAAGAAATCAGTACTGATAGATAAAGAAGAACCAATTATGGAACAAATATGCTCTGGTTGCTTAGGTACAAATGGTCACAAGCTGCTCTTGCTTAATATGCACGCTGCTTATAATCCCCCATTGGATAAACCTTGAAAGTAGATGAGAGTAAGCTCTATTTGGAGAAAGTTGAGGCAGACAAGTAGAAATGATCAGGAAAGATTAAAGTATTTTAATTGTTGTAAAAAAAAAAAAAATAGAAATAATCCTGAAAAGAGTATGGTGTGCTTAAAAACACACCTTAAAAGTCATAACCAAAAAAAGATGAAGGTAACTAAAAAATAGAAAATATAGAAAAATTGGATTAGATTTATAAGTACTTTAAATATAAAGAGCAAAGACATTTTTGAAAAAGGTTTCAATGCATTTCGTTTTAGTTTCAATATAAATAAATCTGTAAAGATTTTTTTTCTCCTGTATTTGGAAGACGACAGATACATCCAGACCACAGAATGATGATGACATGGTATCCATTCCAGAAATCATTACAGGGCTACAAAATTAGTGATCTTTTAATACTTTAAAATAATTTTAATCTCAGAATTTCTGAAGAACTAGCAGGGTTTTTCTCCAGAGATCTTCTCAGCTGCTAATACTTGCAGTCACCTTCAGTAAATCTTGAACTGGAGTAAGAGTTTCAGAAGGGTAGAATTTTTACGGGGAGAAATTGTTCAGTTTGTCTAGTTTAAATCAAACCAACATTAAAGAGGTTTATTGATTTATTACCACAAAATTAATTGGAACCCATGACCATATCTATAACAAAAGATCATACTCAATTGTAGATACTTGCAAACTTTTATTAAATTATTCCAAAATGTTGAAATCCCTCTCTAGTATTAATCTCAGCAGAGCACATCACTGCTGTAGGAGATGGATGCCCAGGTGTCCCCCACCTCCATTCTCAAAGGTTCTGGGATGTCCCCATGCTGGCATTGCACAAACTGGGTGCAGCAGCTGGGAGTGCCTAAGGAGAACCAGAGCCACCAGGCCATGCAACAATATCTAGAAGGGTCTCCACCCTGCTGCCCTGCTCCCCTCCTCTCCCACTCACCACAAATCTATGTTCATCTGCATTTCTGTTTAGCTGAATTTTTTTTTCTTCAAGTGTCTTCTGGTAATTCTGGTAATTACTCTTTAATTTGGTAAATGGTTGTTTTCCTCTTTACCTACATCAGATTTTGGTAAGTGCCATCTCAGGCAGTTCGGACACCCCACTCAACCACAACCTTACACTCACTCCTGTCTTGTTGGCTGCTGTTATCCTGTTATCCTGTTATCCTGGGCCTATTTGCCAAGGCTGGACCCTGTGAGCACACCCTCACAAAAAAAAAAAAAAAAAGAAAAAGAACATAATATAAATAATTTAAAATGGTAAAAGGACCAGGCTGTGTGACAAGAATCCTATTGTAATTATCTTAAATTGTAGGAAAAAATAATTAAATTGCTGGTGCAGGACTTGAATAATCAACAATTAACTTGGGGATAATGTTACTAATATCAGCATGACTTTACAGAAAATAAAGTTTGAGAAATTAAACATGTATTGTCTTTTATAATTTAACACCATATAATAAGGCTGAACTGATGAAACATAGTTCTGCAAGGCACTTGATTCATTCCAAGTGGAAATTCGATTAAGAAACTGTCTTATGACATAGTTATGGTACATGCCAAATGGATTAAAAACTAGTCTCAAAAGACTGGTAAATGGGAAGTAATCATGCAGCAGGTGTGTGACTTTTGTGCAGTCTCTGGTAGAAGAAGTTTTTTAATCATATTTTACCCAGTGGAAAAGACAGCAATAACCACTGATAAATTCTGTAGATGGCACAAAGATACTGGAACTCACGAATGCAGAATAAAACAAGACATTGATATCAAAATAGAAAACAAATACCAAAACAGGAGTCAAAATGTGACTCTTCTAGCTATAACATCTAACACATTGATAATCAGCACTTCAGCATGGGAGAAAAAGGTGTAACAAAATCTGAAGGCTGGAAGTTTAAGTGAGAAAAAGCAAACCTCAAAATAGAGAATATTTTCTACAGTGAGGCCATTAGGAACAGTGTACCAAAAGTTTCAGTCAAAATTTCTAAAGTAAACCTTGGATGTTATCATACAGGATATTTTCTAGCTCTGCCCAGACTTAATTCAAGGAAATTCTGTGGTTTGTTGTAACAAAACAGAATGGAATTTTTTCTGGACCAGCTGCAGAAACTTCCAAAGACAGAGATTTGCAGACTCTTGAATAAATACAATAAAGCAAAAAAAAAAGGTAAAACCTTTTAATTTTATTAAGGTCCCTAAAGTTTTATGTCTGTTATTAGTAATAAATCTATATAAATTACACAAATGGTCTGGTTTTGTCTGCACCTTTGGAAATTAGATGAGCAACACCCACCTAATGACAAGCATGGCTTGATTTAGCCAACAAACAAGCAGGGTTTTTTCATTGACATTTCCAATTAAATAAAGGAGAGAGGGATCAGGACTTTAAAACACTCTAAAGCACAGAATATAGATATATTTCTTACAAGGTCTTCTTTACATTTATCTAGATATTAACAAAACTGGTAATAGTCTGTAAGAATAAAATGAACATGTGAATCAGTATTATTTTATCTTTTTATGTTACAGAAGCAAAAGATTTCCCTATAAGGTCCATAGCTTCTTTTTTTATCGTAACCTACTTTTCATTCCAGACAAGCAGAGATGTATTTGCACCCACCTTTCTGACCATCAGAGGCATAATGTTATTTGTCCTTAAGAAAAAGAAAAAAAAAAAGACAGACAACATAATAATGCTATTAACTTAATACCATCCTAATGTCTAAAGTGTTTTGGTTTTTTTTTTTTTTTTTTTTTTTTTTTTTTGTTTTCTTAGAATGAAATTAACACTGGTGCAAAGGGATACAATCAAATTTGTTTGGAGAAAGTTCACTGTTCTTGCTGGAATCACTGCTTCTTGAAACTTTGATTAGTGATCTCATTCATCTTCTGTAGCTGTTATGTTCTACTTTGCAGTAGTATGCCAAAGGATGATCCACACATCCACCACAGTTCTGAATATTTTCTCTTCAGACAAATGTTGCAAAATTTAGCAGAGAATATGTTAGCACTTCTCTAATTCCTTCCTCAAATGATTAATCCCTGATAGTTCTTTATTTTGTGTCTGGGTTAACACCAGTTGAGAAAAGATTAAGATTTTACTGCACTGATATTTCAGATCTTTATTTCAGTAGTTGCAGCCAGGATTCTTTCTCTTATATCAGGGTGTTGCAACTATCATCCTCTCACATTACCCTGAAATGCTGTTCCCCTCATGGGGATTCTGCAATTTCTCTTCCCAAGTAAATAATCTTTCCAGATATAAGCTCATCCACACAGAGGCCTTAAAATAATTTGAACAGTTTCATTACTGTACTTTTTACAGTTACTTATGTAGCCCAATACATGCCTCTAAAATAATACATGGAAAATGAGGTGCTTTTGTATGCATCTAAATAAAATGTAATTTTAATATGAAGTTTTAAAAACAGTATAATATTTGAACATATATAATTTTTACCTTCTTCACCCAATCCTAGTCAGCCTGTAGCTGCAGAGGGAATTTGTTTTACAATGCAAGCACATCTCTAGCAATATCTTATGGCACAAAAAACCCAGTAGATTTTTAATTTGCATAACATTACACTTATTTGCATAAAATATTGCCCAGTGGTACTAAGAGCACCAGTTTCTCCCTAAGCCCCAATTAATTAATCTGTGTCCCTCCAGACTTAAAACAATTTATTATGCATTCTTAGTATAGAAACAGCAATTAATTATATGCTTCCTAGCCCCACATCAATCATTGTGTGCCCTCCAGACAGCTTTGAACCTCTCCTAGCCCCACATCTGGCTGGAAACACTCCTTCCTCTTTTTCCATAGATGAAGAGGCTTTCTGCAATTTTGCCAGCCAGCAAAGAGCTCTAAGAGCTCCCTGTCCTTCTTGTCCATCAAGGTCTGAAGTTCTAGCACTGGTAGGGTAAAACCTCAGCAGTCACACTACTGTATATCTAAGGACTGGAAGAGGAGTGCAACTAATTTTTTGTCTCCTTTCCTTTTTTCCCCATCTCTTCTTGTGAACTGAATAGAAATGTTTGCCTATTGCTGCAGCCACACTTGGGAGCAAGAACTGCAGTCAGCCTGGAATGATCCAACCATATAAACCACTATCCAGAAATTGGTTAAGTGTAGGGAATTGTAAAGGGAAATATAAGTAGTAGCTGGAGAAAATGTTAGTGGTAGCTTGAGAAATATGGTGGATAAGGAAATATGTTGCATCAACCTCTTTACAGAACTGACGTGTATATTTGTTTACCATTTACTTATTCATGGTCTGTGTGAAACTACACCTTTTGCTCTTGGGATGAAAAGATAAATTAATGTCCCATGTCTATCTAAGTGTTCATGGACTACATTACAATTTTTAGCTAACAACATTATTCAAGGGTAGAGGTGAGGAAAGGTGAGGTTTCCAAAGGCTTTTCTTTTTCCTTTTCTTTCAGTACAAAGGTGAAGTTCCTGGCTGCAGGAAAGGGGTAGGGGGAAATTAAAACGCTGCCTTCCTTCCCAAGACCTCCCTTGGCTGAGTAAGGTCAATACACCAAGGAAGGAGCACTCTGACATGACTCAAAAAATTAAACCTTTCTTCTCTCCTTCCTTTTTACTCTAGCTTCTAGAATAACTTTAAATTCTTCTCCATGGTATCTGTTACTTGTATCATGTGTCTAGGCTCCATTGGGTGCACTGCACATCATTCTTCAGTTCTGTTCATTAAATTTAAACTGTGCATGCCATAAAATAACTATGGATTTTAAGTTTGCAGGGGAAATGTGCTTTCTTTTTCCCTGCAACACTCCTTATATGTTGAATATTTATACCCATTTGTGTTTGTTTTGACACAAGAAGCATGGGCCTGCCGAAAGTCCCATTGTGACTATAAACTCAAGCTTTAACAAAGTAACTTAGCTAGGTTTTTTTTAACTGCTACCTATCACTGCTCTTCTGTCCTTATGCCCCCAGGGCTGAATCAGCACCTTCAAAGAATTCCTCTGCCCCTCGCTGAGAGATGGACCCCAAAGAAGCACAGCAAGAACAGGGCAGTACTTGCCCAGGACTTTTACAGACAGGATAGGTCATGAAATAATTTTTAAAGAGCAATGAAAATGTGTGTTGAATGCTCTAGGCAAGACAATTTGGTGGGAATGGGAGAGGACAGACATTTTTCTGCCTTAGCAGGATGATCTGCCTCTTTTTTATCTCTTTACTCCTTACACACTGTCATGAAAACAGAGACCAGAAATGTATATATGTTCAGCTCCATTGATACTGTGTAGTTCAGTAACTTACTTTGCTAAATCTGCAGCCTTCACAGGAAAACTATTGCTTGCTTTCTTTTTCAGAAAAAATAATTTTATAGATAGAATTCTTGAAAGCTGTATTAAGATTCTGTTTCCCCTTTTCTTCTCTGTCCACTCTAGCACCAGTGATGGTCCTTCCATCCAAGAGGGAAAAATAATTGCAGTCATAACTATCCTTCACTCCTAAAAATATAAACAGATCTTTTACTTCCCTTAGCTTTCCCTCCAGAAAGCTTATTCACTTACGTTTGCTAGATTTCTGTAGATTGCATCTTTCCCCATGAACAGTATTTAAACCCTGGCTTGCTCATCATGTGGCTTCTGGATCACATCTAGTCCATCATGCTGAAATAAAGTGCTATTTTTGATAGCACAGGAAACTGTATACATAGTTAGCATTGACAATGCTATTGTTAAATAGCATTGTTAGGTCAGGAGGCCTATTTTTTGTCACATAAGCTGGGAGCAGAGGAGGTCTTGCTGGCTTCTGGAGGCTGTCCTGAAAAAGGTGCTTTTCGTGGGAAACCAGGCACGGCTTCCAAGGAAAACAATAGTTTTGTGTGGGGAGCTGCTGGAAGTTTACAACTGAAAATTGGTCCTTTCTCTCCTGTGGTGGCATCTTGGAAAAGCTGGAGTGTAGTCAGCAGGAAAGCAGCATTTCAGACATCCTGGGAGGTGAAGAATATAGGTGAGAGGTGTGTGGCTAGAGCAGGGGAATGAGGTGTGTCTGCTGGGGTGAATGAGCACTCATGCTTGGAAAGGAGCGGAGCAAAGAAAAACTGGGCAAATTGGGAACCTGAGCACTAAGAAAGAGATGTGAATGCATCTGGGGCAAATGTTCACAGATCTCACACCTTGGTTACTTTCAGGATTGGGATTTGGAATAAAGCAAGGCTGGCAGCAAGGAATCTGTGGGGTTGCATGGCTCACTGGAAGGTCGCTGCACAAGGAACCAGAGGATATTTCTGAAAACACTGCATGAAACAGGAAATATTCAATCTGTGATGAAAATGAGGGGAATATAATTTCGGAATGATGTTCTTTAGAAAAGATAACTGAACAGCTGGCAGGCACTAACTACATCTCAATAGTGTTGTTATCTGCCCTTCCTTGCTGAGTTTCAGGCAATTGAGAGGATCCAGGACAAGAGACATAAAGCTGAATGATGATAGGTAACACTTAAAACTTTTAAGTCTAGAAATACTTTGGTCTCAAAGAGATATTAAGGTTTCACGAGGTTCCTATGACTCATCCAAACATGTTTTGCTATATTAAAACAAAGTTAACTTCTTCTAAAACTCTGCTTTCACAGCTGGAACTGTCTCTTTTCTTTATTCTTTATAAATACAAAGTCCAGAAACCTTGCTGAATGAGAGTACAACCAAAGGTATATGGCAAATGTCTATTATTACTACACCCAATATTTCTCTCAAATGGCACTAAATAGTCTTTCTCCTCAGTTCAAGCTCTTATGAAAGACCAGGGAGTGAGTGAAGATGAACTTCTTAACAGTTGAAGAAAAGGTTGACGTGGGCAAAAGGGAAAACTTTTAAAAATTCATTACCTCGAGATTTCATTCTCTACTGAACACATCTGTGCTTTGATGATAGGGACATTTGGCAGACTTGCTTTTATACTGAACTTCTGCTACTTTGAGAGTTACTGCTGGTTTTGGACACTAAAGTGGGCAAGGATCCAAAAAGAATTTATTTCCCACTAAACTTGGAAGGGTGGTCTACCTTGTCGCATTAGATTTAAACTTGTCCACAGTGATGCACATCTCTGTGACCTGCAGGTATGATTACATGCAGCACCTATGAATGAAATCACTATGCAAAAATAAGTCTTCTAGCTAGTTCAGAGCTCACAAAGAGCACATCACAGTGGGGCTGTGCTCTCTGTGGATGTTCCTCACAAAGAGAGGAAGGTTTGTCCTCATCAGGGTCTTCTTTAGCACCATTTCCTCCTAAGTGATTGCATCCTTCTGAGAATATTAAAGTTCACTGAAACAACAGGATGATTAATTCAAGAGGCATATATATATTTTGTAAGTGGGTGTTTCAAAGACTGTCTGAGGAGACTAGTTGGAGAGCTGATCTGGTTAGCAGTGATTCTCCTACAGAGCAGATTTCTAATACATCTTGGTCAGAGTATTCCATGGAATCACAGGGTCACAAGATTGTTGTGACATCATTTAGTCCAACTTCCCTGACCAAGAATGCCTTAAAAATAATTGATTTTTATGAATTTGGAGTTGTTTGGAAAAAAAATTAGAAAATGCCTCAAATATTACTAAAGATAGATAAATAGACACTCAAATAAGTTAAAGCAAGACCATCTACTTAGCATGTCAAATTTGACCAGTTACACAGTGCGTTACCATGATGTTCAGGCCAAATGATCTAATCTGCTCGTATTTTATTTTGGTTTCTCTTTTTATGGTAGATGTTACTTGCTTTATTTGCTAGCTTTGCTTCAGATTATTGCCTTAGTGGTATTTGCTCTTGTCAAGGTTGCTGTTGCTGTTTTCCCTACCTGCTCAAAGCATTGTCAAGACAGAGTTTGACAGCATGAGTGCATAAAGTCCAACACATCTGAGAATGTTCAGATTTACACATAAACCCTGCAAGGTACATTCTGCCCGAAAGGCAAAATTACCGAATCATTTGGGTTTATTGTAGGGCCATCTGTGAAACACAAGTAAAGGTGGGCTGATGCATCCCACACTCATCAGACTCATTACATATGCTCTCTCCTAGGAATAAATGTGGCTCAGTTGAACTTGCAGATATCTGACAGAATAAGTATGGATCTCATAGAACTTTTAATTTGATTATAAGATTTCACATTAAATAAGCATAGGACTGGACAGGTTTGATAATCTTTTTTTTTTTTTTTTTTTTTACCGTAAGTACCCAGTGCTGGATTTTTTTTCTTAAGCCTACCATAAATTTTTACTTATTAATTTATTTTTCATTTATTTGCATTTGCAAATGAACAATATGGTTTCTTGTTGATATTTATTATTTGCGAGCAATTATATTTATAAATCTACTGCAAAAACTATAATTGCCCCTATTCCTTAATTAAGGAAGTGGTTTGTAGGAATAGTGAGTGGTATTTATCCCATTATCAGCAAACAAGCCTTTTCCTTTTCCTGAATCATGAAAAAAACTGTGTCAGGCAGGTGGCAAACCTATTTTTCTGATGCTTAAAATTTCTTAGTAGCCCACTTGTTGCCTGAGATTTTGAAAGTCTTATCAGTTATCTCTCTACAACATTACACTAATGTAGTCACTTCAGCTCTTCTTTTAAAGGTGGCAAATAATGTAAAAATTAAATAAATTTTCTGGATATTTTGAATGTCTCAACCACTACTGCTGAGTAAAGAATAGCAAATTTTCCATCAAAATTTCCTATCAAAATGAATAATATTTTCTATCAAAATGAATCAATTCCAGTTGTTATTATAAATGCCAGGTACATGAATTAAAGCAAAAGTCTGTAACATTATTTGACTGCTAAATAATTTTAACTAAAAAAAACCACAAAATCCGCTACTTGTTCTAGAATATTAATTTGCACTTTCAAAGTACAACTAGAGCTGATGCTTGATAATGTTTATTTTTTATATCCTAGTACATGTGTTTTCTTTAAATAAGGTTGGTTGTTTTTTTTTTAACAGAAGGCATCTCTGGGTTATAAAACTCCTTAACAGGAGGATCGATATTCCTTTTATGCCCACAGAATGTGTTTTGGATTTAACAAGTCATTCCCATCAGCAAAGTCACTTTTGATTTCAGGGAGTTCAAGATTAAACCTTATTACACCAAACACTCTCAGGTATGGCGTCACTTTACCGCATTAATGAAAAAATGAGAAATGGTTGAAATCACACAGGAGTTGTAAAGCCTTTTGCACATCTCCATGGCTTTTCTTCTTTGGAATAGCTACACGACCTAGCTCTTTATGCCAGCAGTAAGGACAACCATACACAAACCCCTGTAGACCTTGAAACTTCCCTGAGCCATGTCTGGAGCCCGGAGCTCAGCCTCTGTGCACAGCCTTGTCCCTGATCATAAACCAAGTTGTACCATCACTGGGAGGAGGTAATCTTGCAGGATGCTTTTGAAGTTAAATAGAGAAATTTAACATTTGAGAAGTATTTTAGACAAAAATAAGTGTAATTAGATTATCAATAAGAGTTAAAATGAATATTTGCCAAAGTAATTCTGGGTAAAACATCTTAATGCACCCGTACTGCCAACTGTTTCATTTGACTGCATTTGATTCAGATCTTTACTTAGATAGAAGCAGCTTTAGACTTTTTTCATTCTTTATGACCTTTAAATGTCATTTCTTATGAAAATTGACTACTGATCAACGTATTTTTTCTGTACTGAGAGCTATAATCCTGCAGGGTTCATATTTAAAGATGTTAAAGAGAAATATGCTGGGAAGCTGGAAGAAGGGTTGCCAATCAAGCTACATACTGACTGTTTTCAGTATAGCAGTTGATTTGGAAATTGCCAAATATTATAGTAAACAGCTTGCTTGCATATTTGTGCAGTAGAACAGTTTTATTTATAAAACTGCTTATTTATAAACAGTTTTATTTATAAACAGTTTTATTTATACAACTTTTTTTCTCTAGATATTTAGACATAGATTTAAAGCTTAAGAAAATCAGCATTTTTTAAATATTATTGCATGCTTATAAAGAAGAGCTTTATAATTGCACGAGAAGCACACTTGAAAAAAAGATAGCATGTATAGGCTCAGTGTGCTTTATACGAAAATCTGTAGTTCAAATATCCTATTGTTTTTAGGTTATAACTCCACATAGTCATTAACCTAGAAGATGCTGCAGAAAGTTTCCTCTGAGAAGTTACTACAAGGAATATTTGGAGGGGTTTGTTTGTGGTTTTGGGTTTGGGGTTTTTTGTTAATTTTTAATTTGGGATTTTTTTATTTGTTTTTAATTGTAAACGACTCACTTAAGATGAAGCTTTTCTGCAGAATTGTAAGGACTGAAATGAAACCTTTGCCATAATGGTCATCCTAGATCTAGATGGGGTATCTTCTACCACCCCCTTTTCCCCATTTTCTCTAAAACAGGAGAGAGAAATTTTTGGAAAAAAATATTCATGCTACAAAGCACCAGAGTCTACTATTTACAGCACTGACCTGGATTAAGTCCTGGATCAGGCTGATACAAGAGAGACCTGAATCTGGCTTTCTCAGTTTTTAAATGAATACCCTAATTACGAGGCTGGAAAATTTTCTGCAATCAGAATTGCTCCTCTTTGTAGAGTGAAAATGAGTGATGGATCTCTATTACAGATTTTGAAATGTAACTTGATTGCAAAATTTCAATATTGGAAAGGAATTACATTTTTCAGTCAATAGAAAAAAAAACCAAAACCAAAATGAGATAAAATAACAACAGCAAAATACTACAACTTTTAATATGACAAAAAGGTAAAAAAATTTACCTTGTTATCTTTTCTATCATAAACTTTCAGTGTCATTCATTGGAAGGTTTTAAGTTTTTTTTTTGTTTTTCTTTGATTATGTATTTGTCACGCTTTGGTATTACAGTTCAGCATTTGAATCAAGGACCACTAAAATATTATTCGGTTTTCAACTTAAATTTTTTGCAATATATTGCCAGCATCTCGAAGAAGTAGGGTATCAGAAATAGAAAAAGTCAGCTGATAAACTTAAAAGAAGGAAAATAATGCAAAAATCTTCACACTTATCCTGGAAGAGGACAGGAAAATAAGACAGATTCTTACACACCTGTGCCTTTTATTTGGAGGATACTGTGTGTATATTATTTTCTAAAACTGTGATTATAAAGGCTTGGGCAGAAATATTTTGCTACTTAGAACTTAGCCATGTATTTGACTTTGGTGAGTCCATCCTCTTACCTGTTTTTCTAGTCAGGAACTGCATAGATCTCTTTCTATGGGAACAATCTTTATACTGGTTTCATCATATATTAATATTTTTATTCTGATTTCTAGCTTTAGGAATCAGTAGTAGCAGGGGGTTGGGTGGGGGTGGGTTGGTTGATTGGTTGGTTTGTTTGGTTTTGGGTATTTTAATGAACGAAAGGAATCTATCAGAAATTGAGTTCGATGCTTAGGGCTTGCAAGGGTGGTTGCTCTGTCTCCTTTCCCCACCCTAGTTTTTAACCCAACACATAGCCTTTGTTATTAACCTTCTAAAAATTTATTAGCACATAGTCTGTACTATTGGTATACAACTATACAAAATTGTAGCTCAAAGTGAATTACTAATTTTAAGTGAGATTTTCTTAGTCTTTAGTTCAAGAGTTCTTTTGAAGAGGGAGGAATTTGGTTTTATGAGGATCTGAACTAAGTTTCCTACTCAGGGTAATATCAGTTCAAGAATTTTAGCATTCCTTGGACAGGTGGGAATGGACAGCATTTATTTCTGTCATTCATGTATAGACATGTATGAGTCAACCAGTTTACATTTTTTATGAAGAGTAACTGCAGCTTTAAGAGAAGACAAAATTCCCTTGTTCTGATAGCAATAGCTTTAACCAGGAAATTAGGCAACACAGGTCTTAACCAGGAAATTAGGCAACACAGGTCTTATTGACTGTCTCATCCTGGCCTTTTGCTCATTCACCAGTGAATATGTTACTTTCCATGTTTTCTGCAGAGTCTGACATCACTTAAAAACGTAGCAAAACAAAACAAAACCAAAAAAAAAAAAACCAAACAAACAAACAAACAAACAAAAAAAAAAAAACTAAACAGGAAACCATAATTTTTATAAATAAATAAATTAGCTGTGCTAAGATTCCTTTTCAAATTTTTGTTCTGTGTTTCTTAAAATTTATGTTTAGATATGAAGATAACCAATTTACACAGATATACAATGCAGAATTATAATATGTAATTTCTCTATGCTTATATATTACTTTTACAATTCCATTACTTGAAATTCCATTACTTAGATTGTAAACCTGGGTGACTAGAGGTAAGACTCATGAAATATAAATTTATGGCAGGAAATAAGAAAAATCACCCAGCCAGACCCTAGTAGTACATAGGATATTAATTTAGAACATGTTTTAAGTGCTGTTCATAATTTAATTTTATTAAGTATTAAACGTTAGGTTGGCAAAAAATGAATACAGGTAGGACTTCAACAGCCATAGAGGTTAATCAAAAGCTTCATATTTACCTTCATCTTAAAAGAAATATTTTTAAATGTTTTTCTATATCTTCAATTGTATGGTTTTCCCACTTTTCTCCTGCACCCCAGAACAGGAAAACTGTATGGTGAAAAATATATGCTAATGGTGCATGGGGTGGGCATTAAGGAATAGTTTCCTTAAATATTTTTATGTTTGCTTGATTATTGACTTGCCTTTGCTATAGTGTTTCCATGGCTGCTGCTCTAAAAATTTGATTAACATTCCCTAGCATAAGTGCTTTTGCTTACAAGGCATTTTTAACTAAGAATTTTGCTGATCTCTTTATATTTATGCAAAATATATTGCAACAAAGTCTAAAAAAATAGATATTGGAAACTAGGTAGCATTTTAAGACAATTGATTTTAATTGCAAAATTACCAAACAACTCTTGCAAATTAAGTTACATATCACATATAACTGTAAAGTGAATTAATTTATCATGATTAATGACACTGAAAACCACATGAATTAATAACTGACCACCTACTAAACTAAGGTAATATCGTGCCTATTGACTAATTCTGAATTACATTTTAAGTTCTAAAGAAGGGTAAGGTCATTAACAAATGACTGAAAGTCAAATGAATTGGATATAAAGTGTCTGGCCAAATGAGCAGCAAGTCAATTTATTGGGAAAGGTCACTTTAAAAACCCAGTTGCTGCTTTCAGACCTCATCAATAGCTTATACATCATAGGTGTCCTGCTAAGCTGTTGTATTAAATGGTTTACGTGCAGGATATCCCTTTATTAGAGTCAGAAGAATGCGCTCCTTTCCTAATGAGAAGGTCTGCTGTTCACCTCATTTCACTGCTCCTGATGTGGCCAGGAAACTTCTTGATTCTACCACCACTGAGTCTGCTTGAAGATCTTGTTACAGCACTGAGCTGTCTGCACAGAGATGTGCAACTGGTGCTACAGAACAGTGTGATTTAGCACTGAGAAGTAACAAGAAAAGTAGAGCAAAAGGCACTGGGTCAAACTTAGAGTACTGATAGAAGGAGCTTCTACCCGCATTGACACATCCTGTATTTTGGTCAAGGGTTTAAGAGCAAGCAAAGCTGAGTCTTTGCCTTATCCAGCTCCTCTAGTTAACTGAAATTCCTCACTAAACACAGTAAACACTGATTAGGGCAAAATTTCCTGAATTTGAAAAAAAGCTCAAATAAACAAATCAGCATCCTTTGAACTTTTAGAAATATTTATGAGCTTAGAAGTATGTTTTCTGTAACACAATATCTTAAACTATACTGGGTCAGAATTGTGAAAATATTCAATTAGTGAACTTTCAGGCTTAGTTCCACATGCCAAACTGTTTCCTCTTGAGTCACATAGCAGTCCTCGTCTTCACCACTGGATTATATAAATAGCTATATGCCAATAGCTATTATCAAAACAGAGAATCTGAAGAGCAGACAGTTTGAATAAGCTTAAAGATATCATAAAGTGGGAAAGCATCACAACAGCCTGTCTAGTTCAGTAAAAAAACGTTTATAAAGGATACCAGAAGTTCCTATTTCAAATCTCTGCATCTGCTGTGTCAAAGAACAGGCTCTTGAATTTTGATCCTTAATCAGTTTAAATGATTAGTCTCAGAGAAAACTGTAAACTAGTATTTGAACCTTTCAGCTCTACACATACACTTTTTCTGAAAGCAGGTGAATAAAATCTCCATTAAAATAATTTTTTTAAAAAATTGCAACCAAGACTGTACTTGGATTGAAGGAAAATTTAAACATTAATATTTCTTTCATCAGGGTGCAGCAGCTACTTGGATGACTTGTTTTTATATTAGCAAGAGTTGCCTTCACTTCCTCAATAAATCTTAAAAACAAGCCCTCCAGATATTTTTGTAGTTAAATAAAGATATATTCCAGACATTGTTGAACAAGAGGACTTATCCCTATTAGAGCTAGATTAATGCCATGACAATGAGAATTAGATTAATATCTTGTGTTCAATGGTGAAGCTTCTGAGCTCTTTTGGTCCTGAACAGCCAGAAAAGCAAAGGACAAAAACTGATTTCTGCTAAGTTAATTGTCATTACCAGTTAACCATCAGAGTTTATAGAAGGATAATCCAACATATTTGTTTCCAGCATATAATTTTCTTGGTTTGCTTTCTTCTCATCAACCTGTAAGTGGTTGCTACTGCCCCTTTTTCTGATTATCATCTCTCACCAATTTGCAGTACATTTTCAGGTTTGGAATGTTTAAAGATCTGTGGAAACTATGTACAAGTACAAGGGACTTCCTGCTCAATTTAGATTGAAACACATGTAAATATCTATACAAGATACATAATATTTCTGAAAAGAAAGGGAAACTTGAATTTCTTTCCACAAGAACCCATCATCCTTTATCACAGTGGCAGATTTTCTATGCTGTTCCAGGCAGTAGCTCCAGTCTATAATTAGTCACTTCCTTGCAGCTGCAGCAATGGATTTATATTCTGGTTTTGCACACAGATCTAGGGAGATGGCTCAGTCAGTACCAGGCTTTCCCTTCCAGCACTGGCTTCTCCAGCAGGAGGAATGGTCATGCTTATCACATAAGTAAATAACAGAGGGAGCTGTCTTCCATGATAGACACAGACTTGGACATCTGCTCCTTCCCATTAATCAGTCATGGGGGCTGATGGGGAAGTTTGTGACAGGTCAATGCAAGCTGATGATTGAGGGAGGTGAAAGTAAGTTCTACAGCCTGAAATATGCTGACTGTTTCAGAGAGAGGGAGAGAGTGAGAGTGAGAGAGAGAGCAAGAGAGAGAGATGCACCCAAATATTTGATAGATGAGGGAAAATAAAACACAGGAATATGTTCAAATATTAACAGTTTCAAGGCTTTTCAGCCACTTCTCAATTTGGATGTAAGTCTGAAGGCAAACACCAGTGCTGTCTAGGGTACAGAGTTTTAAACTCTTCCCAGCTGTTTATAATGTGTATTTCCTCAGTCATATCCATCTCACTTTCCTTACTTGCTGAAGTTTCTCATAATTATTTTCTTAATAGTGCATTGTGGTATGTGAATTTGGCATAATTTGAAGAGGAGTATGGTAAAGTATCAGCTCCTAGGAGCCCTCAGACACAAAAGAAATGATGGCTGTGAATTTCTCTCTTTTTGGGGATTGTCCATAGGCTTATTTGAACACACAAAGGGTTATGCACATTTATGTCATCTTAGGGTGCAATCTGTTCACCGGAAGTGGTTTCTAGAGAAAGGATATTATTTTTTTTTCTACAGTTCTGCAAAAAGTATAATAAAAGGATGACTCTGTGGGAAGTGTTGTGTAATTTACTGCTCTTTATTCACTGTTAGATGTAGGAGTGGTGGCATTTGATTTGAAGTTTTCTGGTTTGTCTCAATCATAGCATACGTTGGGGTTTTGTGATAGACTGGTTTCTAATGGCACGCCAGTGAACCCCACTAAATTTAATGTCCTGACCAGCTTGTGAGCGTCCTCCTATTAATGGCCACACTCCCACTAGGGGTAGGTGGAATGTTGTTTCTTAACTTGGCTGATGCCAGGACACAGCCTTAAGTGCTGTTATTTTTTCAGAAAGCACATAAGAGGAAATGGTGTTTAACTAAAAAGCCTGAGAGCTACAGATACTTAGGGTTCCCATTGTTTAACTGTTTGCTCAGCCTTGTTTATGAGCAAAAATCCCTACACACCTTGTTTATGAAGACAAGAACTTCTTGTTAGTGTAACTGAACAGAAATCTCAACAATCTAATCATAGCATCATTTGTTTGTTTCACACCTTTGTTATTTCTTTGTTGGGTTGCAACTCCATGTTGCATACAAATGTACCACATGATTACCTTTAAAATATGTTAAACACCATTTCTTTGCTTTCTTTGTTCCCCCTAAAATCAGCCATGTGCAGCTCCAGGTGTACATTTCTTAATCTGGCCATTGCTGAGGTTGTGCCCCATCTCTTACAATCCTATGCCTACGGTCTTCTGCATATTCTCCATAGCTTCCTAAACCATCACTTCTCAAAGCCTCTCCTATCTTATGCAGCCTACATTAACCAATCATAAACCTTCATTTCATTAGTCCTAGGCATCTTGTTCTACATACAGGAACTATTTCGTTCTTATAACTGCATAAAACAGTGGTCGGGCCATACAAAAATAAACAGAAGTAAAACAAAAAAGGGTCAAAAAAAAAGGTAAAAAACTTAGAAGGATAAAATGTTTTAATGTTTTAAAAAATAAAATGTTAAGAAAGAAAATGTTAAAAAATAAAATTTTTAAAATTACAGTGTTTAAAAATAAAACGTTTAAATGCTTTAAAACTTATGTTAGAACTCAACCAGATGGAAATAAAATGCAGTCAGGTTGAGACAACTGCAGAGAGTTAGCCTGATAGTCCCAGTTCTGAGGGGTCAGAACTCAGCTTTAAGTTTTTAATGGTACCATCAGCTTTAAGTTTTTATTCCACATCACATAGAATTTGGGAATGCACAAACATTACCTTTCTGCACTTCTCTTTCTCTATTGAGGGCATTGTAACTCACACTGTCCTATGTTCCTGTCTGGAGTTGAATGTTACCAACATCAGAATAGAAGGTTTCAGGGATGACTTTTATCCACTCTTTTACAAAATCTCCATTCAGAATGGAGGGAGGGATATACCCAGGCCTAAAACAAAACTCTTTCAGAGCCTGGCTCTACACAAACCACAACATAAATATGTACATGGAAAACAAATCTCAAAGAAGTGCTACTTAAGTAACCTTTCTGTTTGCTATTGCTCCAAAGGAGTCTACCAAGAATTTAATCATGTAGTCACTTTTCATAATAATAAGCTCCCTGTTGGCAGACACAGGAAGTTACTTTCCCCAAAATAACCTTAGGCATGGAAGCTGCATTCTTTTTTCCAAGTGAACAAGCTGGGGTTTGTATATTGCTGCTGGACAAGTGTTAAAATGAATCTAAGCCAAGTACAGAAGGTTTCTTGCAGGCACAAGTAAGGTAACAAGTAAGAGAGGCTATTAATACATGTAAAGTCCCAAACATAAACCCCATTTTAAAACCTTTAATGTAATATTTAAGGAAATGCCAATTGTTATCATTTTGCTAACTGCATTTGTAAGGAGAACTTATTCGGTAGTCAGGAGGAAGATTATTTCCCAGACTTCAAAAGGTCTCTCCACAACATGCTTCTGAACCCCACTCTCTTTTATTCATTGCTCAAAATTTAGCAGACTTTAGACTTTAGAAAAGGGATATTTTTTTTTCTTTACATTAAAGTTTCATCTATATTAAGAAGCATTTGGCAAAATGGAAATGGACCACTAATCAAAGCAGTTGGCACTATAGTTCTTGTATTTTCTGTGTCCGAAATTTGGGGATTTACTCCAGCCAAAATTTAGTTTGCCACTGACAACACATGATTGAAGTCATCTGAAGTACTCTTCCTTTGTTCAGCCTCTGTCCTCATTAGGTATGGGAAAACATTTGGTGCACGCTTGGAGCAGAGCTCACATTTCGGCTTTCTTCCAAAGAGGTTTGGTTACCCTGAACAAAAAACCAGTCTGTGGACTGAGCTACCACATGCTAAGTGGGGGCAATCACTCTGAAACGCATCACTGTACCAAACGTAGCTGCAGCCAGAAATCCTCTGCGTTGTAGAAGAAAGCCTAAAATTCAAAGCAGAAACAAATGTTTATTTCGCCATCCTAATGTTTAATCATCTGAAGTTTTTCTTTTGAAGAGGCTGTCAGGAAGAGAGACATTTGTGCTGGCTGCAGCTCCCCAGTCAGCATCCTGTACTGACACAGAGTACTTTGGCTACCTTGAATTTCAGTACAAAACAACTTCACCTGCTGCAAGCTTACTGCTTCCTAACAGCTCATTTGTCAGGAAAAGCTCATGCTCAGCTTATTAGCAGCCCATTTTTACAGTCATTATCCGTGCTTCCCCAACATCTGGCTAAGTGTTGTACTCCAGATTGTGGCTGTTCTGGGAAGTAGTTTTAGCGACTTAAAAGGCTGTTTAAGTCATGCTTATAATCCTTCCTCTGTGTCTTATCTTTGGGATGATTCTGGGGATGAGGCTGTCTCACTTCTACATTTTGCACGCCCTTAGTCGACCCTGAACTGCTTGAGTTAAGACCATCATTTTGTTTGTTCCCGTGGCCTAGCTAAGTGGGTTGCCAACCTCAGATGAAAATTATTTTTTGGTGACAATTGCCTAGCAATACAGTTGTCATATTGTCTCTGCATAAGTGGTTCTGTAGCGCCTTAGATGGTCTTGTAACGAACTGGAAAGGTTTTATTCAATGTGTGTTCTTCATGGATGCCACTGCTAGCAAATAACTTTCTCATGTAGAAAATATTCTGCAGAATTAAGACCACATCCAAAGTTTAATTCTAGATCAAAACTTCAGCAGAATGCCTGAATATCAATTCTACATCATTGATTTTTATATATATTTTAAAGGAAAATAGATAAAAACATTGTTTAAATTATGAACAATTTATTTGTCTTCCCAGGAAAAGGATATCTTAATTTTCTGGATTATTTGAATATGTAATCTTTCTTATTTCTATTTCCTGCAATTTAACCTGGGTTTTATTTTCATTTAAAGCTTTTCTTCTTTTTTAATAAAGAAGATAGAGTGTTTAGTGATGCAGGTAGCAAAATACCCATCTGCTTGTTAGGATTTCCAAACTGCCCAATAATGCTTTGTCATTTCCCACCCATCAGTTCTTGGAAATGGTGCTCCTCCAAATGACGGTACAGCAGAAAAAATGTGATTGAAGTCGCTCGACTCACTGAACACATCTGAGTCTACCAGCAAGATGCATCTGAACAGTCCAGACACTAAACAACTGCCAACGGAGACACTGATTGGCACAGCTAGCAATGATTTCTGGCCAACCTGCTTTCTGACAGCCACAAACTAGCTTTCCTCTCTTGATTCTTTTGCCTTCCTTGTCGTCTTGCTTACTGAACTTTGGGTTGTACATAACAGCTGACAGGTGTTTTCCCAGGGGTGATAAAAATGCCCTGGCTCAGTCATTATCTGACAGTTTTCAGGCTGTCCCACACCAAGGGAGTGATAGATGGGCTATAAGACAAGTAGGCAAACAGTTACACTTGGCTCAATTGCAGGCTTTTCTGGAGGGGAGGAAACAGTCAATCTCACAATTGTACTCTGCCTGACACTACCCAACTATTTGCAAAGTGCATTCAGAGTGTTCAGACAAGGAGTAGAGTTGACTGGCAAAAGCTGAGTAGAAAAGGCTAAATGTCAGTCTCTTTGTGGGAGCTCTGTAAAATCATAGCAGATGAAAACTCTGGAATGTAGAATGACAAGAGAGTGATGGCAGCCAGGATGCAGTATGGCGGTAGTGCTGCAAAGAGTTATTTAAAAAAAAAAAAACAAAACACTTTTATACTAGTTTGAATCAGTTTAGACTTTAAAATCAGTCTTTAAATTAATTTCTATTATTTAAATTGTTGAATTTTATTAAAAGCATTAAGCACTTTTGCAATTTTTACAGAATAGGACCTGTACAGTTAGCTCTCTCTATGGAAGATTTTCAGCCTTTTTAAACTGAGGGAAGGTGATTTCAACAGCAGTTCAGTGTTAGGAAAAATCTGAGTGCATGAGTGGGCCTCATTTTATAGTAACATACAGGAAAATGCACAGGAGATGTGATATATTCACAAGTCTTAAAGCACGATCTCCCACAGCACACTTATATATATCCAAATTGGTGACATCTGCATAAACGAGGTATAAAGTGGGTGGAAAATTGCCTAAATTGCCAGGCTCAAAGGCTGGTGAATAATGGTACAAAGTTCAGTTGGCACTTGCTTACTATTGACATATCTCAGGAATCTGATAGGGTTCATGCTCTTAGTTTTGACACCAGTGGAGTGGAGTGTCCTCTCAGAAGCCTGCAGGTGGCCAAAAACTGCAGATCTGGAAGGGCTGACTCACTGCAGGCCAGGGCTGATATTCTGATGGGCATGGACACTGTGGAACAATGTCCTGGCAGAAGCCTCATGACTGAACAAGACATCAAGCAGCATAAATATTTTTTTGTTACATTACAACAGAAATTGTTGGGCTGGTTTTCAGAAGCCTTAAGCAGACTTGTCAGAGCCCACACCAAAAACTCTAGTGCTAGTAGTGCAAGCACCCTTTCTTTCTTATTTTGTTTTCAGGTTGCAACTTTTATCTACATTCCTATAGATTCTGCTGTAGTATTATCTTCAAACATTTTGACATTTATAGACCTTTAAGTTGAAAGAGCACCAGAAGCATCAGAAAAAAAGAAATAAAAAAAAAAATAGCATAAGAAATTAACACTTGTAGGACTAATAATTTAGAGATTTTCTCCCTAAAAGAATAAACCTTACTCATTATTAGAATCCCATGAACTTCAGTGACTTTCACTAGGAATGGAAGATGGTAGTATTAAGATGAATAGATGAAAAGATGGTGTAATCCTATAATTTGAAATAAGACACAACTTGCAGAATTTCAAACTGGTAGTTTAGTTTCTAAGATGTAGAACAGAAATACTTCATTGATCACAGCGTGAATACTCAACAATTACCTCACATTTGACCTTTGAGACAAGAGTGAGGAATTCCACTGGTTGTCATTCTTGCCCAAATAACTTTGCAGTTAGAATTTAAAATTTCTGAGAAGGCACAGCCTTACCTATTAATTAGATTCTGTAAGATGTGGGGTTGTTTGGTTTTTTTTTAATAGCTATTTTTTTTATCTCTTTCACTATTTAATTATGGATTAACTAAATCTCTTTAAACTCACACAGAGTTTAAATTCTATATACAGATAGTGAAGGTTTATTAAAATGCTAAATACTATCATGGCTGTGCCCAGGTAAAAGTAGAAGTGATCTGAATTACTCAATTATTGGTTTGTCCCTAATTTTAAGATTACAGCTAGCCTAATCCAATCTGAACAAGGTACCTTGCAGGCCAATTTTCATATTGTTATACTAGTTTCTCATCATTAATGCTAATAGAGATATAGAGTCAAATCTAATAGAAAAATATATGCTTAAAAACACAGCTAAAAATTTTAAGTGATCTCCAAACATCACCATGTGGAATGTGCTTCCTGAAGATCTGTCCCTATATCCATGTAGATATTCTGACTAATAATAGATCACATCAGGTCAGTTGGGGCTGAAAGTGAATTTATCCACTTTAAGAAGGAGAGGAAGAGTGGGAGCTGTTTAAAAAGTACACGTATCTTAAGTTCTGAATTTTATTTTAACCTAAAGTAACATACATTTCTGAGTTGGCTCAAGTTCTCTTTAGCATCTGGCGTTTTACAATATAAACTGATGGATAAACACAGAAAGTCACAGCGTTCCAGACTACATATATAAATTTCTTCAGAAGATCCTGGGAGAATTTAAGACTCAGGTGTTATTGTAACAGTTCCAATTAGAAATAATACTGAAATAAGACTCTGGGTATTATGAAGCTCAAGCAAGAGGAAAAATCTTGTGTTGGTTATTACTAAATAAAGGAAGTCTGAAGGAAATTAAAATGTTACATGTGCTAAAACAATAGTTAAAATTTAATCTCAGCTGAAAGTGGGCAATGGGCAGTATAGGTTAAAGAATGATCTCAAACGATGATCAGAAGTAAATGCCTTTATTGTTATTGCCATTTATCTCCGGACAACTAAGAAAGACACATTTATCAAAATAATTTCAGTAAATAAAATGGGCTTTGAGCCATGATATCTAAATATTTTTCAATTTCATTGCCTAAAGTTTACAGAATAAAATTATCTTAATAAAAATCTGATTTTACACATATTTTACACAGATAAAACACAGAAAACACATAACACATTTTTACACACAGAATATTTCACCTTCTCTTTTTAGTTTAAACAAAGTAGTTGTTTACTTTATGATTAAGAACATGGAGCATGTGGAAACGATACAGGAGGATGACAGGGTTCTATAACGTTTATGACTTAGAAGGGCAAATTCATCCTTCTCTTATCAGGCTTAAAATGGTTTTGACATTACAAATAATCTGTTAGTAAGTAATTAATTAATAGTTATTAATTTGAGCTATTAAGAAGTAAACTGTGCATTTATCTTTATCAATCACTAATACTTTAAGTCATAATATAGTTTGAGTTTAATTTTTTTCATCAATATTTGTAGTAAAAGTTTTTAGATATCTTCCATATGAGAGTCTTTTATCTTTGTAAGACATCCAAATAGGTTATGGCACTTGTAGAACTTTAGATAGTGCTATCCTCCCATCAGTCTTGTTTCCCTCTTTCAACTCCTGACCTTGTTCTCTGTACCTTGGTGCTCCACTGTCTTCTCTCTCCTGTGTTCAGGGACCAAAGAAAAGAGCTTCAGGTCTGTGAGTTTGGAGTCCAGCCTTTCCTCACCATCTCTGGTGCTCTTTTGTTTTCATTGAAGTTTCTGTAGTTTTATCTTATCTCATTCATACCTGACATTGTCCTGCCACCCTCATTATAACTATTTTAATCAGTTTAGAGCTGTCATTTGAAAAACAGTAATGCCAATTAATGCTCAGTATTCTAAAAAATTTATTCTGGGAAAGCACTATTATATATATATGTGTGTGTAATAAACATATTTCTTGTAGAAAGGAGGAAATTCAGTTTTTTCAGTGCATGGAAAGCTGTTGCAATGCGAGTAAATGCTGTTCAGTATTTTGTATCATAAAAGTGAAAAGACCTAACTAGGAAAACAACATTCTGAAAATAGTTTCATCTGTAGTGATACCTGTATAAGAAAATGGGTTTTATGTGCTGCTTTGCCTTATGATGCAGAGCATTTTACAAACATATAAAGCTGCATCTCTGTTTTATACTGAAAAAGAGAGAAAGCACACAGTCATTTGTCTGTTACCCATAGTCAGTCTGCTTAGTAGGTCACAGTCTAATCAGCATTATTTCAATGTACCATCCCTTGGGCAACAGTCATTGAACTATAAAATAGAATAAATAAATAAATAAATAAATAAATAAATAAGAGTTTTACCTTTTAAGTCTTGATCAAAGGATGAAGGGGTTGGGTTATGCTTTACCTTCTAAATTATAAGGGTACAGTTGCATGTTTATTCATATGTGTTCCAGTTAAAACAAAAAGAAAAAACAAACATTAGAGGGTTGGTGGGTTGGTGTTTTCTTGGTTTGTGTTTCATTTGGGTTTTGGTTTTTTCCCATTTCTTATTTCATCATTTGGTAGGTTGGTTTGGGTTTTTTTTTGTCATTTGGGTTCATTTTGGTTTGTTTTGTTTTTTTTTTGTTTGTTTGTTTGTTTGTTTTTTGTTTTTTTTTTTTCCTTAATAACCATATATGTCATTTGGTTTTTGTAAGGAAAAAGGAGAATAAAAATAAAATATCTGCTGAGGACCTGCTAAGACTACAGGTCTCATAGGTATTGTTAAGGAAGATAGGTAGTGCTAAGTGCAGTTCTAGGTAGGGCTAAGCAAATCATAAAAGATTGCAAAACTTTACAAATTTACCGCCACTCTCACAAGGTCAGTGAGAGGAACAAGAAATATATAAAGATGTCACATTGCTGCTCTTGGTTTTAGAATGACATATCTAGTACAGAATCAGTAGAAGAATGAGGGTTTGGATGACAGAATTCTCAGGCTGTAAGTGCAGTGTAGATCTTACATGCTAAATTTGAAAATTAAAGGGAAGTGCAGAAAAGTCTTTCCTTGCAACACAGACAAATCAGAATTGCTGAGTATCTTGCAGAAAAGTAAACGATTAGTTAAAGTGTTCAACTCTAAGTTATTTTGCCCATTCATGAGTCTTTTTTCTTCTTTCCTTTTTTTTTCTTCCTTTGTAAAGGTCAGGTTACCCTTTTAAGAAAAAGACATATCATTGAATATTACACATTGTCCACCTGGAGGTAAAACCACTCATAAGCAAGGGACCCTGCAAACCATAAAAGCTTGACATCTCTGCAGTGCCACTGTCCTTATGGTGAATATAGACATTTTACTTGGAAAAATATGGGAATACTAGATTCTTGCATTTGTGTTTTCTTCACTCTTCACTTTTTTCATCTTCTTCAGAAAGCAGCAGATAAAGACAGTGTTGGTAAGAGGTAAGTGACATAAAGGCATCAGAGTCAGTGTGGGAAGTCACAGGTTCAGCTGTGCAGATCCTCCACAAAGCTCTGAGGATGAAGGGCAGTTGGTAAAGTTACAGATGTGATAACCATCCCCCACAAGCTTCACAAAGTATCCAGTGCTAGTGAATAATCCTTTGATATCAAAGCTAGCTAATTATTGCACACATGCAAGTACTAAGGATTTCTCAGTGGACAGAAGTGACAAGAGCCATCTCAACCCAACCTCTGGTGACAGACAGATCCCTGCTTAATCCTTCCTTAAGAGAAAGCTCCAGCCAGACATTATCTGGAGGAATCTGGGCAAAAACTTTTCAAGGCTTTGGTTGAATGTAGCTCTATTGCCACTGAATAGGAAAACAATGTGCCTGCGTCACTGCCTTGGGGGGTGAAATAGTCTTAAGCACACCATCTTCCTGTCCACCCTGTGTGTGCTCTGACAGGAACAACAGGGTATGTGAGGTAGATTCTTCTTTGAGAACATAACTGACAGCTTTGAAAGTCATATTCATACTGAGTAGAAGGAATTTCAAGGTGTTCTTGTACAACATATACATTTGTGGATGTGTTTGTGTCAAAATATCATTTCAAGTAGATCTTGCTGCAGTGAGAGAACAGGCCTTTGAGAGTGCTCTGTCACATGGGAGTCCCACCAGTCCCCCATTCATTTGTAACTGGAAGTCTCTATCCATCAAAAGAAATGGATGTTCAAATAATGTCACAGTGAAGTTTGCAGTATCAGTCAAAGGCAAAATGTCCATGTCTATAAAAAGCAGGTTTCATCATCTAGTAAGAGAGACTAATATTTGCCTCTTTCTTTGACAGAAAGCTAGAAGTCATGAAGAATTCCTTGTAGAAAAAGAGAAGTATAAAATACTTAAAAATACATAGAGATTCTTGAAATCTCAGAAGAAGTTCTGTAGTAAAGCTCAGTAAAATGAATTTATAAAACTCTTGTTATTTCCAGAAAAGAAAACCACTTTGAAGGTGTGTTTTGAGGGCTGCTGAGGTTGAATAACAAATAAAAAAAAATAGGAGATGAAAGAGGGGAAGGGAATACTTCATTAGCAGCCATGATTACATTTAGTTTGTGGTGCTAATTTTTTTCTTAGTTTTGTCTTGAAATTACTTGAATGAACCATGCAAGGTAAAATGGGAGGAAACTATGATGAATATCCAGAATTCTTGTTCCAAAGACAGAGGACTGCCAGGCTATGGTGCATGTTTTTGTCTGTCATAAGAGGCATTTCCTCATGATCATTTTTCTTTGTGGCTCCTCTCCTGGACCTCAGAGATGTGACAAATGTGAAGAAGACCTCTCCAGCATTTCTACCTTCCTGTTTTCTTACCAGTTCCCAATCCAAATGAAAATCACAAATTTCTTAAGGTCTGGGATTCATAAAGCCATCTTCCTCTTCCTTCCCCATTTCAGAGTGAAGCTTTATCTAGAGTCCTTCTCTGTGCTGGGGACTGTGGCTGCCTCCCACTAGCCACAGACTACATTTCACTGCCTTTATGCAGTCCTGGCATCTGCTCCTCACACTGCTATAGGAGATAAAAAGAAGGAGCAAAAGCAAGGTGAGAAGGAAATATAACATCTCCCCTATCTGGCAGCAGGATTATTCAAGTCTTTAGTAAATGTAAGTATGTAGGCTCTTAATAACATGGGATGTTTTAATGAACCTACTCATGGTAATGATGGTGTTTTTGCATCTGTGCTGGAGACACATTCCATTTATAGAACATCAACTGAAGTGTACTACAAAAATTCCAATAGAAAAAAACCCAAAAATATTGATGCTGGATTGTTACTGGAATCGTGTCTGTTTTGATAAGAGAGGGTCCAGTGGCCCTACTGTGATAATGTTACACGGCATGCTCATAATGTAAGTATTAAAGAGATTAAAACAACCATGCATGCACACTGCGTTTTGTAAAATATTAAAAAGTCACATATTTGCATATTATACAGCTGGTTGCAAAGCCATCAATCATCACATTATCTGTACATTGAGGATGATAAATGGCTTTCATTCTAATGAGAGAATCTAATCACATGGAGAAATGAAGAGGGCACACAGCATAAACGCTTTGGATCCGAAAGCTATAGATTATTATTAATGTTATACATTTGTCTCTGATTTGGAAACTTCTGCACTTTATTTGTACACATGCCTTTCTGCAGTCATGACTTTGAGAGAAAATTAGGGGTTTTTTATTATTATTCTTAATAAAATGACAACAAAAAAGCAGAAAAAGGTTAAAAATATTAAGTAACTTGGAATCAGGTTATGTGAATTTCTCTAAATTACCTAGGACAGATCATTTATTTTCCATCCCTGATAATGTGGCAGCAGAAGAGGAGATAAAGGTTAAGAACAGGAAAGTAGAAGCCTCCTACTTAAGTATTTTTGTAAGCTATCTAACACAGCTCTGTAGCAAATGACTCCGTACTATATTACTTGCCTGCTAGATATGAGAGTGAGGTACTTCTAAAAATGTTATAAATTATGAACTCTTTCATATAGCAGTGACTAGATAACTATTGTAATTAAAAGTAATGCCAATTATTATGTTTAGAATTCTTTTATGGTCCAGAGGGAGGGAGGTAATATCACCCAGTACAAGGTGAAAAAGAAAAGGAACAATTTTCTAATGGGATGCAATGGGCACAGACACTGATGTGGGAATGGAGAGGAAGAAGGCAGAGTGACAGAGGTATTTGGACACTGAGCAACAGCACAAGTGAGTAATCAAGAAAAAATGAAATTAAAAGGGTTTATTTAATAAAATTTTTGTATTCCTACATCTAACTTTCAGAATTAATTGGTGACTTTACATTGTTTCCTCAATGTATTTAAGGCTGTGCTAAATTTTAAATTTTAAAAACCAAAAGTGGGCAGCTGTCATTGAATATGGGTGAAGTCACTTGGTGTCTTAGATCCTGATCTGCAAAAAAAAAAAAAAAACAAAAAAACTTTCAGGAGAGAGGAAATTAAAAGATACATCAAGTAAGCAGATGTTATCTGTCCACTAATACAGATTTGCCTTTAAATATGGGGAAAATATTTTTAGGCATTTTTTTCATATATGCATTTAGATTATAAGTAAAAATCCAGAATTTTAATATGCCCTAATTTCTGTCATAGCTTCCTCAAAAACTGTATATATTAAGTATAGGAGAACTGGATCCTCACATAGCTAAATGTCTCCTTACAGAAGATATCTTTATTCAACCATGTGTCTTTGTAATGTATTTCTTGGCTCTTCATTTATAATACTGCAGCTGTGAAACACTCATTAATATACTGATGCTTAGCTAATGTGTTACTTATGAAATATAAGATGTTGCAGTGTGTTTACAGTATTTCTCTTTCAACCACAAAGCTCAGCAATATTCAGTTCAGAGTTTTTACAAAAGCACTCACTTCTGGTTTTTGTAGTCCCAAATATAGTTTTACCTGACACACTTTAAAGGTTTTTGTGGTTCAGAGTCTTTATTAAAGTGCATTGTTATTCAAGTATTACATGGCACTTGAAAGACATATAGAAGGTTATAACTAGTGAATGCCTACACCACAGAGTCTATTCTAAGACAGTATGCATTTTCTGATATGGAAGTTTGTGCAAGGATGAACAAGGAGAGAAGAGCTGCTATTTCATTTTCCCATGAAATTAGAAATACGCACTAATTTGCTTTCCAATTTAAGACACAAATCTGCTTTTGCAATAAATTTTCCTAATTAAACAAATGATCATTAAAAAAAATTGGCATTGCTTCCTATTGTTAAAAAGTGAATTAGTACTACTGGTCTTTGGATTTAAAAGCAGAGTACTTTTTTGGCTGACTTGAACTTAGTGAGGAGGCCAGGAAGACAATAATGCATGTATAATGCATCCTGTCTGCAAAATGAAAATATAAGAAATTTACCCTGGCCTTAAAATACCTTTTTGTTTGCAGAGGATCTGCATAGGATTTCCTATGTGGCTTCTCATAGGAAGAGTACGAAATTTAAACTGAAATGAAAAAAAACTAAACAATAAAAATTGCCAAAGAATGACATTCTGGTAATCTGTTACTCTCAACTCAAGCAGAAGCTTCAGTCCTGAGGTTTCTTTAGCTAGGATATAACCCATGTTTGGTTTTGTTTTTTTTTTTGTCCCCTGGTCAGTAACACTGGTCTTCAGAACCTAGATTAATTTACAAAAGGGCTTAGGTGATGCCACCACACAGTGTAGGGACAGCTCTCTCCAAGTGCGTACAGAAGTGTTTCTAGGTATGAAACACGAATCTTTAAATGACAACAAATCTGGAGCATTAGAAGAGATTCAATATAAACAACAACTGGGCATTTAGAACAAAAACTAAAAACTTTTCAGTCAAGTTGTGACTTTCTAACACTGCTTGCACAAAATGTGTGTTATTTAAGCCTGTAATGATCTCTGCTGAATTGGTCAGTACATCTCAAAAAGATGTTTTGCTCAAAAGGGACCAAAAAAAGAGAATAAAAAAATACAAGAAAGCATTTCCTTTCAGCAGTTTGACTATGGCTGAATAACAATTGATGGTTATAAAATAGGAATTATTTTTTTTTTCTTTTGTAAGAGTAACAAAGAGCTCAGCTATAGTAGTGTACTATTACAATGCAATGAATACTTAAACCTGTTTGCATTGTAATTAAGAAAAAATGCGCAACATTAGCTAACATTTATTTCTCTGATGCAGTCTCCTACTCTGGAACTGTATTACCTTTAGTACACATCTTTCCAAGGTTAACCAAAATAAATGCATTGTATAATACTCTATTATATACTTCATAAATACAGACTTGTATAATGCGCACATGGATTTAAATGCAGTCAGCAGATTGGCAAATATTTTAGCCATACCATAACCAAATTGCTGAGGGTTTGCATTATTCTGTATATTAAACCTTGGCTTTTCACAGCACTAATTTTTATTTAATATTGAATTACTTAGTACCTTCCAGATCTATTTTTTTATGCCTGTTTGTTGCATGGCTATATACATTAGCAGCAGAAATCAATTGGCAAAATGGAACAGAGTTTGAAAGTGAAGACAGTAAAATTACTGTGACCAAAACCACACATCTCCAGGCCTGTCACAGATACTAATTTAATCAAGAGAATGTGACATTGATAGGGCTTCACTGCAGGTAACATTGCAGCATTAAGAATTTTGTCTTTTAGTTACTCCTACAACTCTTTTTATGTAAGTTTCCAGTCTATTTGACTCCAGATCCAAAACTACAGACTCTAACCAATGTATTTTTTTCACACAGAAGTAAATCATTAAAACTACCTTTCCAGATAGGATTGTCTTTGTTTGGAACATGACCTTACATGCAGGTGTTTTTATTAGCCTGAATGATTATAAGTAGATGACACAGCTGAAATAGTAAGCAATAATCATTATGTATCTGGCTCCTGTATGTTAACATTTAATGCAGTAAGAGAGAGACTGAAAATTTTATCAGTCTCCCTGTGTTTGAAAACAACTTTATTATTTCAAAGGAAAAAAAAAAAAAGACTGTTTGTGAAGAACAATAATAATGTTCACTTAGAACTCCACAATGAGTTGAAGGATACTGTAATAACAAAACCATTGCATTTACTTGCAGGGTCAAAACCAGACAAATTCAGTCCTTGTGTGCTCAAGGCAATAACATCCTGATGATGAGACTGTGTTAACGAGTATGTGAAAGAGACCTCACGACCTTTCATTATTTTTTCTGAAGCTCTTGTACATTTCAGTGTACCAAAGATGTCATTATTTCCTCACTGGTTTGCCTATGAGGTTGTAGTTTTTAGTAGAAAAGGTATTTTTTTTTAAATGAGTATTTTGTTTTAATCTATTCTTTACTGCTTACAGAAGTCAACCTTTTCTAGTAAGCAGTTAGTCAATAATTGAAGCTGAATCTGTAACAACTGTCAGTTCCTGTCACTTCAAAGTTTGAGCTTATTGAAAATAATTAAATTTAACACTTACATTTAAGATCCCAGCAATGTACTGTTAAAGCACCTTCCAGTACAGCAGAAAGTGCTTTGGCTAACTTGTGTTCCTTGTGGTCCCCTTTTTCCAATCTTGCCTTAGAAGAAAACTGAATATGCAAGCATGATACCATGCTTTGAGAGCTGGTAGTTTCTTTACAAACATGCTGCCATATTTTCTATTACTGAAAATAAAACATTTTTGTACTTGGAATAGAAATCTTTGAAATCTCTGATTATCCCAAGTCCTTATGGGCATTTTCTCTGGAGAAGGAGAAAGCTGTCTGTTACACAAATCAATCTTCCATTTATGATAAAGAGCTTCAGTATTCAAAACTGAAAATTGGTCTAAAACTCCAAGTCCCTCTGCTGGTGCTGTAGACAATCATTCAGCTGCTCCTCTTCTAAGGTATTCAGTATGAATCTCCTTGTCCCCAAAAGGAGGGAACAAGATTACCTCTCTGGTTAACAGTGTTTTTCTATAAAGTGCATCACATCACTTTAAATTCAAAGATTTTCAGATTGGGTATGTTTAATAAACGTGAAACAGGATTCCAAGACAGGCAGGATGAACTGTTGTATAAGTAACTTGTCTAAGAAATGTTACATTGCCTGATTACAGCAATATCACATATTCTTATTTGGTGTCTTGCTTTACAAAATTCACAATGCAGTCTGATTCTCCCTGCCAGTTTCTAGCAGGTGAGAGATTTCTGGGATGGAGGTAGTCTGAGCACCCTTAATTTTTCTACTAACTGCTGAAGTATTTAGGACTTTTCTCCAGAAAAAGGCTGAAGTATTTAGGACCTTTCCCCAGAAAAAGAAACAGTAATGTGTTACAGACCTGTTGGTCCCCGAGGGAATTCTAGACCACAGGAAAAGGAGGAGAAGTGTTCCAGTTTAGATGCATTCCCCTAACTATTCTATTTGTGAATTTGGCCCTGGAAAGACCCTCAGAAGGTCCATTTCCCTACTTTGAGTCTGGTTCAGTGATTTTGGTTCATTCTTGGCAGGTATCCGGTTCAGGTCTCAAACTTTTAATAAAGGGAATTCCATCATCTGCCTAAGAAATGCAATGCAAGAATTTCTTTATGTTCATTGAAATGATAACTTTTTTAATATTCTATCCAGACATAAATAAAAATTGATTTATTTTTTTAAATATTTGGAGGTTTTAAAGTCCTTTTCTTTCTTTTCTAAACATTAGATATTTCAGTATTTCTCAGTATACCATGTTTTAAATTTTGGATCATTTTTGTTTCCTTCTCCATGTTGTTTTCTTATAGCGCTGCAGAACACAATGCTATCCCAACGGATGCCAGACTACTGACTAACTACAAATGAATAATATGTTCTAACTTGCTAAAACCTTTTGTCTTCATATATGAAATTTAAAGATACAACATTGAATGTACTTAGAAATTTTTTTAAAATGTGCTTCTTAACACAAGATAATGGACCCTCTTTTCTAGACTGTGCTTTTACCAAAACAGTTTGGACCAGATAATCCTTGAGGTCCCTTCTACCCTGGTAGTCTGTGATTCTATGAACCCCTCAAAATTAATATTGTTGTCTAGAATTTACCTTCTCATGTGCAGAACCCACATGATCAGTGCTGTCAGTGCAATATGAGTAGTTTACAACAGAAAATATCTGTTCCTTACAGCAGCCAGTCTTTCCCAATGATATCCTTAAGAGGTAATTATCAAAGGGCTTTATTTATCGTACAGGTTACAAGTCAGCTACCTACATGGAATAATGTTACAAATTATTTTAACTCTGACAAGTACCACAATAACAAGGAAAAAACCAACTCTTAGTGGTCTAAAACACCTATGGATTAGTACTTAGAAATACTGGATATGCCCAAATGCCAAGATGCACCAAAAGCAGACTTTAGCTTTAGCAAGCTCAGGCACACTGTTGCTTCTTGTACTTTTCCTGCGGCAATAATAGCTTCAAGATGACCTTTTCTGACTTTATTAGAGAAGCATCCACACTTAACCTAAACCAGAAGGGCAGAAATAAAACACAGCCTGTTAAATGTGCAATAACGTATTTCAGGTAAGTCTGACGAAACCTAGTGCCAGGTTGCCTCAGCCTGACCTCCTTTCTCATGAAGGTGTTTTTGGTGATTCATAAAGACGGTTCACATTTAGGGCATTTCAAAGCCACAACTCAGCAGGAGTCCAGTTAAATGCTCCTCCAAAAGCTTTGTGAGGCACATGGATAAAACTGGAGAAACTGTAGACTATTTCAGAAGAGCTATCAAACTAGGCTACCATTTAACCAATGATCTTTCCTCCCAGAAAAACTCCTTTTTGGAGTTTCCAAGTTGTTCATATCCTTTGTATCAGATAATTTGTTTTGCTCAGTATCGTGTTTATATGTACACTTGTGCTTCCAAAGGGATAATTTTTCTTCATATGAATATTCTGAGAGTTCCTGCATAGCAGCTATATGCAAAGCCTCCCATGCAGTGAGAAGCTTACTCCATGACCCTACTAAATACAGGCTCAAATATTTTTAATGGATGTGTAATAATTCCAGATGGAATTTTTGTTCCTGTGAAAATATTGCAGTTCTATCACTACGGGGTACTCCTGGAGAGAACTGCAGTGCAAGGTGGGAGAGCTCACAGGCAGCTTGTGTAGTTCTATCGTATAATTTTAAAAATTACCTCCAAATGTATGTTTTCATCATCTTTGATCAGTGTAAATTGTCACCAATTTTTACAGGAAAAAGTTTTGATATTACAGTTCATAGCCATACCAACATCCCTCCAAACTTGTAAGAACTTCCTGGTAATGTTAAGTTCTAGAAGGAAACAAACTGATAAGCCAGGGGCCTACATATGTGTCATTATGATGGCACTAGAAATCTGCAGAATAATTGGCTAAGGCTTACTGATAACATGGTTTCAATGTGTTTGGGCGTGAGTCCACTTGCTACAGTTGTCTCACAGTAGTAAACTCCTGTGTTTCCAAGTATTTCTTGTCCAAAGATGCCCAAAATGTGTATGTATATTTCCCAGGCTCTATTCACTTTCCATCCACTTGTGAACAGTCATCCTTCCCTATAATTTCTACTCCTCTCTGAAAGAAAAGGCAGGTAGAGCAGCATTGATTCCTACCACAGCTGCTGGCTATTCTTTCTCGCTCTCAATGATGAAACCTTTATAAGTTGCTCTCTTCACATTAAAACAAATTTTGTCTTGAAAGGCGGCCTCCTTTATGATGCAAGTCAGACCTCCCCATGCCAGAACTGCCTATTGAGTACGGACACTTGCAGTAATGGTTTCAGAATGGAGAAATTTTGGAGCTGCCTAGGTATAGATTTAACACCAGGAAAGCAAGAAAGTAATTAAGCATTTGAGCACCAAAGTAGATACCTACCTATTGCAATTATGAGAGCCTATTATTTCCTATTTTCCTAAAAGTCCTACTGAGACAAGTACATTGTTCTCAGTGGGAGAAAATTACACTCTGAATTAATTACTCACTAATTAGAGAAAGGTTTCTTGCCCCACACATTCTCCTGCTGCATCGTTTAGCATAAAACACTTCATATCTTACCACATTTGAATGGGTACTCTTTGCATCAGGAACTGATAGCTTTTCCCTACCTTTTCTGGTTTTTTTTTTTTTTTTTTTTTCCCCTAGACAAACCACTTATATGACCTGGTAGTACTCTGGCACTCAAAAATTCTGCAATCTTTAATGCATTTAGTTCCTTATTTGGGGAAACAGGAATGTGACTGCCTTCAAAAATGGATGCATGAGACCTAGACAGCGTAGGAGCCAGAAGGGGCACAAGGAAAGTTTGTAATGCCTGCACTTCAGCTCCCATGGGGTCCCATAGTGCTGACTTGGTCACCTAACATTCCTCTACAACTTAAAGTGTACTGCAAAGGGATTTATAGCATCTGGCATCCTGTGCTGGGAAATGTCTAAGTTAACCCACTGTTAATACCAAGAAGTACAGGTTCTAAATCTGCCCTTCACAGAAGATTTGGTACTTTGTTCAGAGTTACCAAAACCATTTCCTCCAGGAAGAACTCTGTCCTTCTGCTCCATGGTTGTTTCTGTCTCAAACAAGTAAAGGTCAGGGTCCTTCTGGGGGCATTGTTAGAGGAAGGAATGTCCTTTCTTCACACTTTATCTACCAGATCAAGGGTGCAATGTCCATGCTATGTAGGGATAATCATTTCCTGTGCCACCCTAGGCTTTTTGCTATTTTCAGGAGAACAGAGAACAGCTATTTACCTGTGCAGGACTGAATCAAGTTTAAAATCATGAAAACCTCTACAGAAACCTTTCCAGATTTATAAAGGTATAATAGAATTAACAAAGTAGATAACAGAAAATTATTTTATGTAAATCTTGGAATGCTGCCATTACATGGAGTATTATTTACACTCATTGTTGATAATAATGTCTCATGTATGTCCCACTCATGGCCACCAAGTCTGTATTTGGCAGTCTCTTAGGGAGTAAGCAGAAGAGCAAAGAGCCCTCCAGTCTCAAAGGAATAAATATCACTAATATAACTCTGGGAATCATAAGGTGCTGATCTGAAAACAACACACAATAGTGTGTTCTGTTTCAGGGCCTTCAGGATTTCCACTGAAGGTCAAACCTTCCTTATTATCATTTTAAGTTTACCTTGCCTATAGCCATAGGGCTCCTGAAGCTGTGGTTTAAAAAATAGGTAATTAAATACATAAATAATCCTGCCCTATGCAATTCAAGCGACCAGTGTTAAGACTTTTTTACAAAATAAGACCTTGAGGTCATATTTTTCTGGTAAGAGCTAATAGCAAAGTTTGAAAGAAGTACTGAGTGTTTCAGTCTCCTGACAGAAAGCACCATTTAAGTTTCTCACTGCTATAATAATTTTATCAATACCTCCTTTAACAACTTTAAAGCTTGTAGAATAGAAATATTTTATATCAATTTTTCAGCACATTAATGCAGCTTAGAATTCCCTTGCTCTGTTCCTGTACATTCACATACACTCTGTCAAAGGCTAAGTACCTCTCAGAATATATGACCTTGAAATCATTCACAACATTTGGTCTGTAATACTTCAGAGCTATGCATATTTTCCTTATTGCAGCTGTGGGAAATTTGTCACAGTCCTATAGCAGACTCTGCTCCTTAAATAAGAAAAAAGTCTGCATTTCCTTCAAATCTTCAAAAATAGTCTGCTTATAATTATGCCACACCACTGAGTTTTCTGTCTTTGCCCATAGAAAACAAGTATTCTCTTTCTTGTGTGGAAAATGCTTTCTGTGCGTGAATTTTTTCCACAATGATGCTACAATTGAAGAAGATGGAACATGCAGTACCAAGAAAAAAAAAAAAAAAGAGCAGCTATGTTTACTGAGAACATGACCTTTCAAAGACCAAAAAAGGAATGCTGTTCTCTTCCTTCCTGACTTTCTCTTCTGTTGAGGGCAGCTTAAATTTGCTCTAGATTCTTGCAAATATTTTTATCCCTATTAGTCACTATCTGCAAAGGTTCTCAGCAGTGCCTGTCACTGTGGAGAGTTAATGACTCTCAAGTCTTTCTTGGTTTGGAATTTAATTGTTGCCTTGTAAATCTTTACCAATTTCTGTTGACAGTTCTAAGTGACATGAAGACTTCTATGTTTTGCATGATGTTTTAGACAATAATTAGCCTAAATATTTTTAAAACTATATGGCCTAATTAGGGACTCTAGATTAGTTCTGTTTTTAGGCATCTATCAGATTTTTAAGCTTCCTCCCATGGTGCATGAGTCAATACTGTAATAGGTTACATTGCATTATCCAGGTGCAAGACTTCAGAGATCCCCAAATGTGACATTTTTTTGAACCGTGTAAAATTGCATCATTGGGCTTCATTAGTTGTGGCTGTGTCCTGGGATTTCTCCAGGGTATCTGGAGTGTTTTAACTGTAGCTATCTGAAACACTTTGGTTCTTTTCTGTCTGAGTTGTTCCAGGTACTGACTGAGTGCATTACCAGTGTCCAATTCTGGCTTCTTTCTACTATACTTTAGAATTATTTTCTGACAACTTTATTTAAAAATAGATGCATAATTTGTTTTAGTGTCATTATAATTTCTTCCTAGATACTTTATAATTTATTTTAATCTTGTTTTTTTCATGATATGAATTATATATGCATAGCCTACATTTAGAATTTAAGAAAAGTTGTGATCTCTTGGACAGACTAATCTATTAATATATCCAAAATAAAATGAGACAAGCTAATGAAATAAGGAACACAAATGTTTAAAGTACATTTTCCTTAGTGTTTATGGATTTTCAATGAGTCTGGATGTAATATCATCCTAGATAAAATTGTACATGTATAAGTTCTTGATAAAATCCCATTAAATGCCTGTGCTGCTGTCATTTTGGAAAATTTCCTTGTTTTCCTGAGGTCTTTGGTAAATTAGTAAGGTAGAAGAGTATGCTTTTTGCTTGATTTTCAAATGCTTGTTTTGCAGTTAGGCAAATGATGAAAGAACGATTGGCATGTTTTACTCCTCTGCTTTTAAACTTACTATTTGTGCTCAGAGTAGCTTTTTTCCTCACTAGTTTATTGATTTTTCAGCAGAGCTGACTTGTACTAAGCTTGGGTGACAGCTACCCCAGATGCCATAGCATAACAGAGGTGGCTGTTCAGGCATCATGGTTGCCACCTGTGCAGGTACAGAAGCAGTGGGGAAGTAGAGGATGGGGATATTTTCTCTTGACATATTGGATATTTAAGTCATGGGGCAGAGGCTATCAAAGCCACAGTATCTTAAAGGGAAGAACAAATTTCTTTGAATAGACTGTTTAGAGCTCAACTTGAGTCACAACTCAAGGCAGTCTGTTTCATGGAGGGAACTGCATGGTGACAGTTTAAAGTGGGCCACCTACAGAGAGATAATGCTTACTTCTATTTAATTGAATGGATCTATTCAAACACCTCCAGCAGACTTTCAGATATAGGGAAGTTTCATCACTAGACAACCAAAGTAAATTTTTTTGTGATTTGGAATGCATAATTTTGTTTATATGCAATTTATGCATATCTCTATGCCTCACCAACCTCAAGATACATGCAAGTGACCTGAGCTACACTCAGAAGAACCTTTCTCATCTGGAAAAGAAGTCTGAAGCACAGAGCAGAAGACTACAAGGAACCTTTTTTTTTTTTTTTTTGTCTTGAGTTGGCTCACCAGACCTTGTGACTGTTGTAAATAGCTGGTTTGACATCATTGCCCATAGCCCAAGGAATGAGCTGATGCAGTTCTGCATATCCAAGATAATTCACACTTCACATCATCTCAGTGGTCTCAGAAAAGTTGTCTGTAATGATAGTTTATATGACATTTTCTACTGGAGAAAAAAAAATTAAAAGAAACCCAAACCCTAAAAGAATAGCAGAAACCCACTAAAACCCTGTCAGAGACTGGGAAACAGTATCCTGGAGGAGGTAGGGACAATATTATGGAAAGAACTGATCAGCAGAAATATTCTTGAGGTAGAGAAGGGAAAGCAAGATAAATGATCTATCATTTATCTATCTAGTGATCCTAGAAGTGGGTACTGGTAGTATTAGAGCATCAGATGTCTTGAAAGGGAGATGGCACAGACCCTTCATCAAAAATTTACGTGAAGATTGTCAGTGCATCCTTAAAATGAGGAGGATGACAGTCAGGAAGGAGAGAGTGCGTGCACTTGGTGTGAAAAATTAGGAGAGAGTGGGTTACAGGCAACGCCTGATGGATTCAATGAGTTCACTCCATGGAGGTGACAAGGCCTTTTGATCCTTTTTCGACAACGTAGTGATATTTGCTGAATGCAGGTGAACAGACATTGTAATTGGGAAAGTGTATAGAAACTTTCTTGATTAATTAGTATAGGCTGTCATAGACATCCTATTTCTTCTGCATGACCAGTGGGGATCTCACACAGTCCCCCCAAACTCCTTAAAACTTTGTGCCAACACGTATGTGCAGTCACAGGAAATTTGTTTGCAGAATCAGAGTTTTTCTGAAGTTCAAATCCAAAATTCACTATTATGCCCAATAGCAATTCAAATCTCAGCTACTGGTAAGCCTGTTATCTGCATAGTAACAGGAAAGAAATAATAAAAACTAGTTTGGTCCATGTTAGTATAATATGTTATGAACTGTACTCAGTTTTCAGGCCATCTAATAGCTTTCAGTGCAATTTTCCTTTTTCCCTCCTCTCTCTTTTAAGTTTAATTTTCTTTTATTTTTAATTTTTTTTGTCTTTTCTCTATTTATTTTTTGACTATAATTTAATACTGCTTTTCTTTTGCTTTGCTTTCCTCCTGAATCCATTTTCAAATCTCTCCTAGGCAATATCTGACCTTGCTGTTAATTATTTGCCCACAGATATGGAGCTGTAGCATAATGCAGAGCAACAGTACCGAACAGGGCCATCCATCTTCAGCCTCTTAAACTATGAAATCTCATCTACAAATAATGAAAATCTTCTATGCCCTACAGGTTCTAGATTCAGATTTGATTCTTGACTTGCAGCTGAGCCTTAGCAAGCACACAGAAAGAGACATGCCTCTTTTGTCACTGCAATAATTTTTATGTCAATAATACTGAGAAATTGTTAGTTATGAAAATAATGCTTATTACCTCAGCCCATGTTAGAATTTATTCTGACACCTAGACAAAAATACCTAAGAAATTTCTCACTATCTGGGGGATTACAGGCTTGTTTTACCACTCTTTTATTTACTTGTGTGTTTTGTTTGCTTTTATTTCCCCTTTTTTCTCCCTTGTGTTTTATTTTACTGTGTTATGAGTTACACCCAATACAAACAGGATTGTTTTTTGTCTGAGAAACAAGCAATAAACCATGTGCTCTCTATTTTTCCTCTTGCCATAACAAATGCAGTGCAATATTTACTCCTAAGCATAGGTGGTACATGAAATCAAAAGGCAGGGTGAGCAGTGAGAATGCTGGATGCACACACACCTTGCAAGAATGCTGAAGCCCAAACCCTGCCAGGTGCTTTGCTGCCATCATCTGATACAACCTTCAACTGCACTTGCTCATGTATCTGTATGGAGAACCCCGTGGGCTAAGAAAGCCCGGATTTGTGAAGGAATCTATGGATGATTAATAACTACAGATGTATCTGGAAATGAGATTCAAAAATAATCCCGGATTTGTGAATCTATGGGTGATTAATAACTACAGATGTATCTGGAAATGATATTCAAAAAATTTGTAACAAATTAATTCCCAAGTTAGATCTCATTACAATTAATAACTCAGTTTGTCAGAAAGGGAACCTGGGACAACACACAGAAAGGGACTTTTTGTCCTGAAGTTGTCAGGAGAGAATGAGTCCTTCATGAGGCAAAAAGTAGCAAGAACTTTATTGCAATGTTTGGAGCAATTTATATAATTTGTGTTAAATCTTTAGGGACAAGCTTCAGGTACTTCACCCCCTCTTGAAGTCACATTTTTTAATATGGCCTGTGATCTTTACAAGTCAGGGTTAAAAATAAGCTCTTGAATTATTGTCTAATTATGCAAAGAATTTTTCAGGTGTATTGGACACCTGAGAAATTCCATGGTAGGAAACAGTTATCCTCTGAGCTAAGTTTTCAGCAGTCAAGTATAACAGCCAAAGATCGTCATGCATTCCACAGTAAATTTTGCTTTTTTAATTCCAAATAAGAATAGTTCATTACTTTAAAGCATCAACACAAGTTTACTATCATAGGACAGATGACTTTGCCTATAAGTCATGTGTCCTTTTCTTATACTCTGTGTGACATGAAAGCCGACATTTATATTGATCTTTGGTGTCTCAGCATCTCAGCCAGACCCATTCTTGCACTTCCTCTATTTCCTGGGCTGTGTAGTGGCCAAATCTGAAGTTCTGGTTCTACTTACATTCTGCTTAAAAATTTATATTTGTTCCAACTGTTTTTGAACCACATTTTTTTGGTTTTAATGGGCAAAAGTAAAAGAGGAAATAAAATTCAAGGGGGGCGGGGGGGGGAAAGAAAAGGAAAAGAGAAAATAAGAGGATGAAACAGAGCAGTGAAGCAGATGTTTGGCATCTGGCCATAGTGGAATGAACTCTTTCCACACTGAATTCTGTATTTTTCTTACACTGAAAAATAATTAACTTGTAGAGCAGCAGGTTCAGAGAGCCGTGAATGTGGTGATCGAGGCAATTAGCCCCTATCAGAACCATTGTTTCAGGCTCTCTGAAAAGTCAACTGAGTATTATTAGCTAGCCCTCTGCAGTTAGATGAGTCAGACAACTTCTTTTTAAAAATAAAGTTGACATTTCAGAGCACTTGTATGTGACAGGGTGAATTCAGTAGCAAATTCCAGCCATGGCATGTGTAAGCTCATAATTATGATATTCACAAAGCTGCGAGAGGAGGAAAAGTAATTTTTTTCCCCCTATTATTTATTGGATTAATTTTATGCATTGCTGACCACCCTCTGCAGTAATTGCAATTTGGGATTCTGCTTTTCTTGCCATCTTTTCCTCCATTGCTCTTGTTGTGACAGGTTACAGTGACACCCATTAACTGTCCTGAGGATCTTTTACATTCCTTTCAAAGGTTCACAAAATGTATGCAGGATATCACCTAAAAGGAAGAACAGAAGACTTAATTTCCATCAGGCCAGCAGAATTTATAGTTTTCACACTGTCTGCCACATGCAATGACTTAAAAGGGAGTAGATTTAAATTAGATGTTAGGAGTAAATTTTGTACTGTGAAGGTGTAAAATGATTAGGCACTGGAATAGGTTGTCCAGAGCAGTGTTCAATTTCCCATCCCTGGAAGTGTTCAAGGCCAGGTTGGATGAGGCTTTGAGCAGTCTGGTTTAGTGGAAGGTGTCCCTGGCCATGGCAAGGGTGTTTGAACTACACAATATTTAAGGTCACCTACCAAAACTATCCTACGAATCTATGAAATCTACTGATTCCATCCTTGGAAGCTTAATAAAACAGGCAATCCTTTCCCTCTGTTCTGAAGCTTTACCTCTTTCAGAGGACATTAAATGGACATTTAATTGAGAAAAGCCTCAGCACCACGATTCAACTACCATAAAAACCCAGAGGATGGTGTCTTAGAACTGAATTTTTTCAGCTCTTTTTTTGTTTATGTTACCACACTGAGGGAAAGTTTATAGGGAATGGAAAGGGCAGAAATATAAAGATCTGTCTGATGGCTTAATCTCTTTCAGTCATTCAGTTTTATTCTCCTGTCAGCCACAAACTTAATTATTTTTTACAGAGGTTTGCAGCTGTCTGTGTTTGGTCTACCTTTATGCACTCCCATACATAAAATCAAGCTCTATAGCTGTTCACCGTACATCATTGCAGCAAGGCACTGGGCAAGCCTTTTGGAAATCTAGGTACAGAAGAATCCTGAAGTGTACAGAGAGTTATGTAAAATCAAAATACTTAAGGTTGCTATGAAGAAAGTCTTGAATGAAGAACGTTGTTCATTCTGGTGATTGTGTTTTAGACTGCTTCACTGTATATTGCCCAAGTGGCTTCCTCTTGGTGATCCAGTATCTTAACTGCATTATAAGGTTACTTTACAGAAGGCACATAGGCTTAATCAAAATTTCTATTAGTAGTGTTTTGCTCAAATTCTATGTTCTACTCCAGGGCTTCTTAAGATACTGCTAGTATTCTGCAGCATATACTATAAAACAAGGAGTAAATAATTTTACCACGTATGTTTAGTAGTAATGTGGCAATTTTTAGTCCATCAGAATTCAGATTTTACTTTCTTTGTGCTCAAGCAACTTTGTGCTATGTAATATTCAGGAAAAAAATTCTTAGCTTTCATTAATGTATTTCTTTTAGGACACTTTCCCTCTTAGCAACAAACAAAACTCTTTCTAGCCTAACAGACGGACAGAATGATTCTGTTTAAAGAACTGTAAGTTATTCCTGTGGCAGCATAGTTTTTTAGTTATTGAAAATGGTCTTTGAATATATATTTTTAAATATGTTGAGGCTAGTGGAAATAGAGAATGCTGCTTAATTTCTTGGCAGTGCATAGGTATACAATCAAAAGCCATCTTTGGGCTAGGCTGTGAGTCTCTATAGTCTAGGCAAGTTCCATGGCTTGCTTGTTATTTCACAATGATCCTAATCACTGAAATTGGGAAACCCATGGAATGTGTCAGAAAAGATTTCTGTACCACAATTAGATTTTTTTCAGCTGAAAACTTGGGGACCTAATATTTTCTTATGGTTAAGAACCTGTTATGACACACGCCTTGAGCAGTGACTTTGGAGCCATACTTCTGGCATACACTGCTGTAAATTCTTTGACTTCCACAATAAATGGGCACTAAGCTATTCCCTAGGGACAGAATAGATTAAAATTAGTACATGCCTGATGAGTCCTTGGGGACCCAGAGAGGAAAGGCAGAGGAGGTATCCAGAACCATACTCAGTTCTTTTCTATTCCGCCTACCCTGCTTTGTTCCAGACATGGAGAACCCTGGCAGAATCTGCCATCTTCTTGTTCAATACTTACCATGACAAAATTCTTTTTCAATAGCCAAAATCACGGGGACGTTGCTGAGAGATACTGTCTGAACCTCTCAGGCTGCTTTATATATGCAGCAAGCAATGGCTATAAAGGAGTCATAAGCAAATATACTTCTATTTATATTTCTGGTCATGCTTGTTACTATCTTCATTGCTTTTTTTAAAGAAATTAAAAATTCTTGAGATATGTCACTAGTAAAGCTGCTAAGACAGATTTTGAAGCTTGACTATTACTGCCTAAGTTCAGTTTACTTAACTCTCAATATTCATGCAAAGAATCTAATTGTTAGGATGGACATCAAATTAAAACTTCAATTCAAAGATAACCCTTGTCATCCTTACTTATGACTTGCTTAATTATAATGATTGTTTTGTCTGATTGCAAACAAATTGCCTATACTTCAGTTTCAACACTGTGTTTTTAATTTGGTAAGAGAAATTTCATGAATCATGTACATATCCTAGAAATAAATCTGCTCTCTTGCCCTTCATACCATTGCCTCCAGGTAGAGTAGAATGGATCTTGGTTTCATTGTGAAGTATTTAATCATTTTACTGACGTTGTGTCTTTTCTTTTTTAATTATATAGAGGTTCTTTATTGTTAGCAAACATGGATTTTTAATCTTTTTTTTCTATCTCACTTGAGCAGACCTCAAATGTTGCATATCAAGTTTAGGCTTTCATGTCCTAATTTTAGCTACAGTGCTATGAGAAACATTAAAGCAAGGGAAATAGAAAGAAAAAATAGAAACAGAAATGGAAATATAAATAGAAATAACAGAAATAATAGAAATAGAAATAATGGAAACATAACAAACCTTCCCAGAACCTTTTGGGCCATGCCACATATACATTTCTTTTCCTAATTCAATAGAACTTGAATTCTCTTGAATTCTCCACAGGAAATTCTCCAGTGATTTTTTTCTATTCTTCAAGTAGGTAACAGACAAGTAGAATTTTTTTGTTGTTATTTTAGGCAGAAACTTCATCAAAATTAATGGGTATAATGTGCTTTTTATGAATAAGAGAATAATTCATAACTCAGTCTTTGTCTTCAGGATTCAGAGACAAATCCACTGTTATAAAATGGAAATAAAAATGTTTAGCCACACCTCATGGTAATTAAGCTGAACCAGGGAATATTCCCAGGCTCAGGTTCTAAATAATCCAGAGAACAAGTTTTTGGAATCATCCTGGGATGGTTTAGGATTGTTACTTATCTGGCAACACAAAGGCATATTTTTAAAAAATCTTGAGTTAAGAACAATTTGTGTAGTTACTCTGGTTGCAGCTACCTCGTGTTGGTATAAAAATGTTTAATTCTATTTACATGGGCTATTCCACCATAGTCTTTGTGGCAAGAGAAAATTCCTAAGTGGGTTTCATTTTCAGGTACCCTCTATGGGTTGTTAAGGGGTATTCAACACCCAGAAATTCTCAAGTACATATCACTCACTGCCAGTAAACCTCAATATTCCAGTGGCTTGGATGAGAGCTTGTTATTCGAACAGAGAAAAAAAAAGCAATTTTTTTTTGAGAATTTTTCTGTCTTAACAGAACAGTGACAATAACTGCCTGGGTTTGTATGCAAAACCCCATTGAAATTTGTTGCAAGCCTTGGGGAAAAAATTACAAGATTATAGCAGTATAGAAAACTTGAACTTCTTCGGGCGAAAAAAGAACTATGTGTAAGGCATGAGACTCTGAGTTTATGTTGACTTTATTGTATTGGCTAGGAAAATATAAGACTGGCTGCTTGGATAAATTAGACTTGATTTTGACTAACTTTTTTGGAAGCACAAATCACTACTGTACAGATATGGTTTTTTTATCTATTCACTGTGATAAGTAGAAAGGCGGAGAGAGGATCCCCTTGATCAAGTGTACACCATCTGGACATTTTCTCTCCTTGGGGACCACTCTTAAGGCAGGGAGGTGGTCACCACAACTTGACCATATCTTGTGGGAAGCACCTGTGGAAGGAAAATCTGCTGCCTGTATCTTCTGTGTTGCCCATGAAAGCTGCAACTTTTAAACATTTCAAGTTTGGGCTTTCAGGCAAAATGAAAACCAGATATTTTGCTGATCCATAGCAGGTTTTTGTAGCTCATCTAAGGTTAAATGTTTGATGAAAGCTTGTGAATTTGATGGTAGAATTTCTTAGCAAATGTCCGTTATTTATCAAAAGAAAATATTCATTGTTAACTAGTCTCCACTAGTTAACAGAGCTTATCAGCTGAACAAAAAAAATGTACATCACACCCTATTGTATTCTTTCTTGCTCTGAGCCATTTCCATTCTTCTAGTCTCTAAAAAACTGTCAAAAGTGTATTACACTTTCTTTAAACTTAACAATTTTGTCAATTTCTGTTTTTTTCCTCAAATTCACTGAATTTGCAGCTCTCCACATTGTGAACACTATAGTATTTGCAATCTGCGTATTTGTTAGACTAATAACTATCATTGGCCACAAGATGGCAAGGTTTCTTCACTTTTCTGTGATGAGAAGACAGCAAAAGGAAAAGAGGGAAGGTCCAACAATGTGGAAAGAAGGTCAAGGGAAGAAACACACATAAGAATTCTGATTCCCCTTACACTGGTAATTCCAATTTCACAAACAAACACATAAAAATCAGATCAGTGTTAAAATTCTGTTGAGATGCCTTAGAGTTTGAACAAAAGTAATATATTTGCTAGTTTTTCGCTGATGCTTTCCAGACACATTATTTTTCCAGTAAGTGTTGTCCATTTTTTCATACTGGAAAGTTCAGTATTTGCATTTTATGCTCTTACCCATTGAGGTACCACTTTAAGAAGATAAACCACTTCAACTGCAATGGGATTAAAAAAAGATTGTTCTTGGGTGTAAAGGGTTTTCAGAGAGACAAGAAGGAAAAAAAAGTAAAAAGAAGTAAAAGAACTAAAAACTAGCAAATAAAAAATTACAATATCAAATTACAACATCAGGTCATATTTTGGCCATATTCATTTGAATTTAAGCAACCTGATTGTTCTGTCTTTGGGGTAGTTTTAAGATTTTCACATAGCTTCTCTTTTTTCTCTTTTGAACACATTAAGAATCTGAATCTTCTAAACATCTCCATTTGTAATGTGTGATGGCAATACAGACAAGCAGCTCTGCTGAAAACCTCCACATGCCCACAAAGAACATAACATCAAGTAAGTGAAATTATTCACTTCGAAAAGAAATTTCAGATAGCATCAACTATTGCAGGCACAAAACAACAGAATTCTCTTCCGGAGGAACCTTTTTTTTCCGGGAGTTGTAATGGAAGCTCGTGTCAGCAGATGGCACTGGAGACAAAGCTGTGAGACTGAACTGGTCCTCTCAACAAGGTCCAGAGACCCAAATATTTTATCTTTTTTTTTTTATTATTTTTTCTTTGATAAAAGTGCCACAACTCAAGGGCATCCCTTCTGTCTTGTGTTATAAATCTTTGTACTGAGTCTGTGCCATCACTCATGTAAAAGTCACTGATGCAGCCCCATGATCTCTTTCCCATACACGCAGTTCAGGCAGGTTGCAAAAGCAAACTTTTGCCACATTTTGACCTGTTAAAGTATGCTCCATGGGAAATAGAGACATTTCTTTTAAAAAGGAGAGGTTCTTTGATGAGGTGGGAGGCAAGAGAAATAAGGAATTCAAGTTTTACATACTTGGCTACATGAAAATTTTTCCCAAAATTCTTACCAAAATAAGGAGCATTAGGCAGCTAGTGACCAGTAATATTAAAAGTACATGAAGGACAAAGAATTCATTATTGAAAACTATTAAATCAAAACATGACATTTATATGAAAATATGTAGATTTACAACTTTACTGAGAGGGGAAAAAAAGAAAAAAAAGATCCAATTTGCTGAGCAGTTACCAGACAAATACTTAGAGTTTCTACCCAAATTTTCTATGATGAGCAAACTGACAAAATAGCTTTTTGGATCAATTTTTACTTTGATAATAGAAATAAGTGAAGGGTAAAAAAGAAAATGTTTTAAATTATATGGGAAAAAAGTGAAATCTAATCACTGAGAAAGCAGGCACAGGTACGAATGACAGTTCCACATAAAAACTGGGAAAAATAAACTCACTGAACACAAATGGGCCCATCTATCTTACCCATTCTGGCAAATTGGTCTAATGAGTAGAAATTACACCGTAATGTAAAGAAGCAAGAAATTTCTTAGGTGTCAGAGTTGAAAAGAAGACTTAACTTGCAGAAGAATGAGCACAATGTATTATCTCTGGGAAGAGGAGCCAAATACCGTGGAAAAGAATCTGCTGCAGAGTACTTATTGTTGAAAATGCCTGGGTGGTTTTTTACATGAGCCACAGCTTAAAAAGACATTATAAATCAATGTCTTTGTTTGTCCAAACAAAATAGCCAATGGTCAACGGCCTATTATTTGAAGGAAATTCACCTTTCATCCTTACTTTTCTTTTGGTTGATTTGTCTCAGGTTTCTGTTAGCATGATCAGAGCACAGATTTCTCATATTCCAAATTTTGTGGCTCACTGGAATGCAATTAATTGCTAACTTGGGTAGGAAATTATGAATGTGTTGGTGATAAGTCTCTATACTTGTCTGCACTCTGTCAATGTACAGAACTTAAAATTTAAGGGAAGAAAATTACTGTCTTGGTCATGACTGGGTTTTAATTTACAATTCATGTCTCCATTTCAAATACAGTCCCATTTTTCATATAAATGTTGAATTACCTTTTGAATCTTAAATCCAATGATGTAAAGGAATTTGTTCATTAATTCACAGAGATCAGGCTATAATAAATGGGCCTATCCCATTTGTGTTCTTCCAGTTTCTTTGTCTAAATAATAGAGATCGGTTACACTCAGGACAGTTTAGCATAGGTTACCTCTCTGTGTCCTCTGGGTTTTACAGAATAGATCCTACTGATATATAGAACCAAGTTTGAAAGTAAGCTAGGAAATTGGAAGAAGCATGTATTTTTTATGCAGCATCTGGTTCTGATACTTGTCTGTTACAAGTAACTTTGTTATTAATAAAAAAGGATCATTTTTAAATAATAAACTATCCATTTGTTTAAATTACTTAACATTTACTAGAAGAGATGGACTTTATCTGTTCAGCTTGTTGGATTTTTGTTTTGTTTTGTTTCTAATGGTGCCTTTGTAGACAAATTAATGTATTTATTTTAAATTGCTGTATATTTAAATTGGATTATTAAATGCTGCCAAGACTTCTAGTGAGGTGAGCCTTTAAAATGCAATGACAATTTTGTTCTGGTGGAATGAAGCAATATCAGTGTATAATAAGCTGAGATAATGACTTTTCAATACGTGTGATTTATTTTCGAAAGTTAAAGCCATTATTTTCATTATCTATGACTTTAGATTGCAAGAAAATATGCCTGCATTGTGAATTGAACTTTTAAAAATGTATTTATCATTAAGACAAGTTAATTCTGCTTTCTTTTGCAGTATTTTATTTTGCTTAACACATGATGCCCTATATTTGCCAGTATCTCAGGACAGATCTTAGATGGAGGTTTAAGAGTAGATCGCCTTTTTAGGTGCAGTTGCTAAATAAACTCCTAAAAGCTTCTTTGTTTAAATTTAGACACCAGTTTCCATAATTTTTCTGAAGGCCTGCACATTAGTATATTCTATTTCAGTTACCCTTAGAAATATTGAAAATTTCAAGACTACTTCCAGTATGACGAACTTAATAAAAGAAATGAAATTGGGCAGTGAAATGGCATGATATGTTCAGCCAGAGATACCATTTACAGATCAAATTCCTACTTCTATTGCAAAGATTAAGTTATTAAGTTCACTGAATTGGAAAGTTAAGAATCATGTGCCAAATATTCAGTTAATTTAAATTAAAATAATCTTGATGATTTCCCAGGATTTATTTTTGTATAACATAGAACCTCCCACATAATGAAACTCAGTCATCCATGAATCCAGGCAACTAAGTTGCATAATAACTTCTAATTTATAATACCTAAAAATTTTATCATTTTCTTCATATTGAACTCAGTGATAAAAAATACTGCATGCTTGAACCTCACTCTATGCTTTCTGCATGGTAAATTAGAAGAAACATAATCCTATTTCTTCTTCCCCAAGGTCAGGTGTTTTAAATGTTATTAATTTGGTATTATTCAGAAGCAATGCTTCCATTAACATTTGAAAAAGTATTTCACTAACATTTATTATCCTGAATGAGGGTTACTGAAGAGATCTGTGTCTTGCTAGACTCTTTAAAAATCTTCATCTCTTTAATAACAATCATCACATGTTCTGCTGCTGTCAGAACATTTTGGGGTTTGTGGCACTGTTCTACAAAAATTTGTCAAAAATCCTCTTGGCAGGACTCTATTTCTACACTGGACCCTTCCAGCCAGTGTATTGATTTCCAACACTTTCTCTTCCCATTGAGTCAAATCTGGTGTATTTTGACTGCTGTTCAGAATATTCAGCTGTAGTGTTGGCAGAAACCACATGAAACTCTCAGAAGAGAAAACTCTCTTCACAGCTCAGAGAAAATGCAATGCTTTCTCCTTATATCAGTTAAACCTGCCTCAGTTTTTCACATGGTTTTAATTTTATATTTACTCGAAGTTGCTGAAAATGTCAATCAAAATTTTCATTGCGTGTGTTTTACATTAAAGTTGGAACGAGTTGATTTCGTCATATGCTTGACATGATCTTGTTCTTTGCATTTTTTGCCTTTTGCAAGCACCTATGCTGGCTTCCTGGGAAAATATGAAAGCATCACTATTTTTCATTTAGTTAAAGAATCATAGAATCACAGAACAATTTAGTTTGAAAAAGACCTTTAACATCATCAACTTCAACTGTAAATCTAATACTGCCAAGTCCTTCACCCAGATGAAGCCAGTAAAACCACAGTGAAAAAGTCAAACCACCATCAAATGTGACTGGGTCAAAGTTCAATGTCATCAGCAAATCAAAACAAAATATTCTCATTTTCTCTTTGTAGTAGCATTTGATTCCATGTACAGCAGGATATTTACACTTCAAACTTTATATTTTAAAATATTTGGGCCATAAGTATAGTGTTCTTCCACAATAAATAATAATCTGGACTCATCACTTTAATTTTCTTATTGGAATAGTCCAGATATTGGTTTTTAAAGATTTCAAAATCACATGGTGCTGGTAAAGTAAATTGAATTTGGACTGGTTTGGGTTGGTTCCAAACAACAATGTGTAAGTGGCCCCAAATGAGAGATGTGGACTCAGTGTAAAATGTGGACTAGTCATAGCATTTTTTTATGGTGTGCAAAAAAACCTGGTGGATTAATGTTTTGTCTGATATTAAGTAGCTTCCCACAAAGTTTAATGTTCCTGTCTACTTCAGAGCAAAGGTTCTCATTTAAGGTATTCTATTTGTAATTCTCCTTCCTATAAATTAGCTGCAGAAAACCACAGGCAGTGCAGGGTTGCCTCCAGGTAATCAGGGACTCTTATGACATCCTCAGTACATTTAGTTCCTACTGGAGTGTGGGGATCCCTTGGTAATAACATCCATGCTTTGCAATAGAGCATTCCTCTGCCACTAAATTGGGACTTTTTGTACTACCTGGAGTTATTGATTTGGATTATGAAGGCAAAATACAAATTATGCTATGGACTCCTGTGCCACCCTGCTTTTATACCTGCAGATCAATGTATAGCACAACTTATTCCTTTTGCCAACAAAACCCTTAGTGGCAAGGCTGACCTGTGCTACAAATAACTTTGGTAGCACGGTCAGCCACAGGTTTTTGGACTAGCTCTATTACAACAGCTCAGCCAACCTTAACATGCAGTATAGATGGCAAAAAATTTAAAGGGCTCATTGATATTGGAGCTGATGTCTCTAATATTAAAAGCAATGAATGGTCTAGTAATTGACCCACAATCAGCCCCACATCAACCCTAACTGGGGTGGGAGGGATGCAGCCCCATAGACAAAAAGCTCACCTTCAGCTTGTCCTTGGCCCTGATGTGCAAACTGCCCAGATTGCCCCACTCATTGCGATAGACAGGAGGGAGCTGCAGGAGGGAGGAAACACTTTTTGAAAGGACTTGGAACATTCCTTACCTTTATTGTTTAGTTGTCAGTATAGACAACACTTATGGCCAACCTTGTGCTAGCTTCCAAAGGCACCTTACTCTTTCGATAATGGCAGGAGGGACCTACATGCCCAGTGCAGCATCAGTTAAACTGAATCCTATGAAAATTAGTTTCAAAATAATCCACTACACATTTCAGATGCTAAGACATGAGCAGGAATTTCAATTTAGAGATTACAGGTGAGTAGTAACACTGCCTTTCTTAAATCCCTCTCATATTTTCCTGCAGCATTACAAAGGTATTTCTTTTCTTATCTGTAAAAGTTAAACCTCATTTAAAAATATCAGCATATTTCATCTGGTATAACTGAACCAAGAACAAAAATTTCAAGAATGACAGTGATCTGGGGACAGATTTGTCAAAAATTACTCTAGATATCCCTAAAGTTTTGGTATCTTCTTTGAACAGACTACCTACACAAACTGCTATTCTCATACTATCAGAAATTATTTTACCTTTCCAAGGTGTTATAGAACAGGGAATAGAAAACTTGTACCTAAATTTTTCATTGCCTATGATTTTAGAGTACTGTTTAATGAAACATCCTGGATACCTTAGCTTCATATTTTCACTTAGCTTCTTAACTCTTTACCTGGATGAGAAAGCATTTTTCCTGCTAAATCCACAAGGGAATAAAGCATTCTTTATCTCCTCTACTGTTCAGACATCTCTTTTTAATTAGTTTTCAGGTCATTGAGAACACAATTCTGTTTTGTGGGTTTGAACATTGAACAGAGCTGTTATGCGCATTTGCTGTTAATTCAAAATATTATGTGATATTTAGTAGTAAAACCTCAAGGTGAGAAGTAGTAATCTTTCCAATTTCCTCTTCTTGTGATTCTGAAACATTCCTTACTAGACAATGTGTTTCATCTGACAGTACCTTATGATGCAAAGGCATATTCTGATGCTTTTTACAACTAACCATGATTTTTATTTATTTCTGTAAAATTTTGTAGGTATTGTAGATATTAGGCAGATCTTTTTTCTTCTTTTTTCTTTCTTTTTTCTTTTTTTTTAAAGGCAAAATGTATTTCAAATGTTTGATGCCCTTACCAAAAACAGGTGAATGTATTTAAGGCATTCCAGTAAAAAATGTTAAATGCTATATAGCACTAATCATGTTATTATGCTAGCCTTGATTTGACCTTAAAACAAAACCCAATAATTTGGCCTTGCTATAAGCATAGTGGAAAAAATTGTGTTTCCATATAGGATTCAATTGTCTCATAAATTTTCTTGGAATCAGTTGTAATTTTTAAAGAATTAAAAATTACATATTCTAAAATCTGGCATATTCTAAAATCTGAATTCTTTAATTCAGCACACTTAAAATGTACATAATCCCACCAAAGACATGCAGTCTAATTTAGACTAAGAAAAAAGTGTCTTCTCCCCTGCCATTCACCAATTTAACGAAGACATTAAATAAGATGCACTAATAATTTTAATTTAACAATCCTTTGTTAGCCCTTTCCGCACATTGCCACCCCACACAGACACATGCACATGAAGTCTGAAAAAAACCACAAGAAGTTGTGGTTGTGGAATTGGAGTCATTCTGGTATTTTGCAATTCCCTCTAATTCAAAGGATGTTGTCATGTGTGTGCCAATAGTGCATCCTTTAGCATGGTCTGGTGGTGAATTGCTACAATACAGCTTTTTCCATCACTCCAAAAATCAATCTTCTTCTCATCTCTTTTAAAGGTCTTATTCGCCCTCTCAAGCCAGTGATTGTACTGATTGATTACGACTAAAATTGTCCTGAGTCCCCCACACTGAGAAGATGCCATACAAAGAGAAAAGAAAGCAGAACATTTTCATCTTTCTCTTGATTGCTGTAAAAAAAAGCATTAGTCTGAAATGAAAGGTTGAAGCAGCAACTATTTATTGGCTGTGCCATAAGGCATCATCAGTTTACATTGCTGTGAGCCCTAAATTGACATTTTAAGGGCCTCATTTATTCACAAGAGGCTCTTTCTCAAACTCTCCCTGTTCTGTTTTGGACACAGAGGGAGACAACATTCACTGCACTGAAGAACTGAAAAATGCATTTTGAATGTGAGTTAAATCTGTTTCAATGGACATATAAAAACTTTAAAATAGGATGTCATAGTGCAATGGCGATGACAACAAACGGTTTCTTCAAATGGTTATTCCTGAAAAACCTGTTTGAAGCATTAGTGCTTGAACAGAATCAAGGGATACGAATTTGAGGTGTATTTTTGAAATATTCTTGTGTTATTCAAGAGTGGATTCTGTTCTAAAAGTTTGTCCCATTGAATTTAGCATGGTGAAGTGTTTTATCAGTGCGATAACTAAAACCAGTGTGAAAGGGGAAACAGGGCAGCATTTCATTGTATGGCACACCAATCAAATTGAAACAGATATCATCTGTTTGGAGAATATGACACTATGGGTGTAATTCCCATTTAAAACATTTTTTATTTTGAGGTGGAACGATTTTGTAACTTATCAGAATCAAGGCAGATTGACAGTCAGAAATTTCTTAAATTTCTCATGAAAACTAACCAATATTCAGCACTTTATTTCTCTAGAAGTTATATGCATGAATGTTTTGTATTAAATCCACAATTAAGCACTTGATACACAATTAAGCACTTGGTAGTCTGTTAAAAGCCTAGTTTTTTTTTTAATTGAGTACAGCTGCTTTGGCCCCACATCTGGTGGTTTTTTACTGTTTGATATTTGCAGTACCCTGAGAAGACAGAAACTGGCCTCTGTTAGAGGCACCATGACTTATTTCAGATTTAACAAGGAAGAAAAAATTCTTACATTTTGTGTCTTTCTGACAGTTTTCCACAGCATTTAAGAAATTACCAAGTGAATAAAAAGTACTATATATTGAAATGTTAATTCTAGGCACATTAGGATTGTTTCAAAGACCTACTTAAATTCTTAGCGTGCTCGTAAATAAACTGATGAAAATGTTATTTGCCGATTGAAAATTGATAAAAATTGTTTTCATATATCCAATAGACATTTTTCTAAAATTTTATATTCAATTAATATGGTTCCACCTACAGGGATATATTTGTCCTCTACTTAGGAAATTCCATGAACTCTAACTTCGGCATGTTGTTGTAATATATTAAGGATTATGATCATTTAAAGGATTACTGTGAGGTAAAATATAAGGAATGTTTAATAGTATTATGCTCATAAATTGATTTGCTAAGACATAGTTTAATTATCAGAAAAATTGACATAACTTCTTTATACATCAATACAATACATTTGCATTCTTTACTATAATAACGTAAATTCTAAAGACAATATGGTTTTGTGTGGTATCAGTTATATTTGGACAAAAATTTGCAATACAAACCTAACTCTTTTTAATGGGAAGGGTGTGTTCTTAGTCCATAACCTGTGAAATTTGAAGCAGACCACTGCTTAAGATTGTCTCAATTGTTAAACAGAGAAATCATGTGAAAGCAACTAAATATTGTTACTGGATGGTGAAAACCTCATCAAGATCAAATACAAGATAATGAAAGTCCCAGATAAACTAGCAAGCAAAGCATTTAGAAGAACAAATTAAAACATCTCAGGGCTAGTTAAAATAGATAAAATAAAAATAATGTGGATAAAATAAAATTAAAGCTAAGATGAAAAGAAGCTTGGACTTAGAAAAAAATAAAACAAAACAACAATAAAATTGCTCAAAACCAAAAGGAAACTGGCCAAGAACAAACCTGTCAAGAACTGAAATGGATTAGGAAAGAAACTACTCTAAGATGGGAGGAACACACTTGTGTCTAAGGAATATGTAAAGTAAGTGAAACAAGTTAGAACACCATTCATCTGAGATTGATTTACCATCTTTTCCACTTGTCAAAGCAGAAGGGAAGATGTTTTTCCACTGTAGAAACTACCTTATAGAATATCTAACTCTGAGCACGAAGTTTAATTGATTTTTTCAGATATTTCAGAGAGGAATATCTTATTGTACCTGTTTTAAAATGACAACTAAATATTCCTCAGATGAAGGAACAGAAAGCTTAATGCTATCATTACCAGTCTAAAGGGACCTGTACTTACTGTGTACAGTACTTTTTTGAGAAAAGGGAGAACTATCAGGCATCCATAACTGTATTGCTTGCTTTTGGAATAGAGGAAATAGTAGAATTAGTCAAGTTTCACTTAAGGGTTATATAAGGACATGTCCTCCTTATGTGGACAATAAGGGTTAAAGCTGTGAAAGTATCAAGCTCTAGAGCCCCTGTCAATCTTTGGAACTGGTGAGAATGCTGTGGGGCAACCATTGGTGCAAAAGCCATCATTCTGAATTGTAAAGTGAAGGCTCAGGCTTACAGCACATAGATGCATTGTAGCTGCTCTGAATTTGTGGAAGTTACTCAAATGTAATTGAGGACACATTGTAATTCTGAAAGATGTTCATAATGTGTATCTGCAGGTGCCTGAGTTATCAAGCAGAGTCTGTAGCTCAAAAGGTACAGAGTATTGACACCTTAATGAAGGGATGGGACTACTGTCAGGCTAAAAACAATTTTTTACTCAGACAAATATCAGCTTCAAAGACCGTGGGATTTTAGAGGAGCTAGAACTCCGCCGTAGCTCAAAGTTAGTTAGTTGCAACTTAGTTACAAGGCAATATGGAAAGTTGCCACAAAGTTTTGTTTTGTTTTTCTTACCTATTGCCCTTACTTAATTGTGCCGCACTGCATATACTTTTACGCAGTTTGCTATTACACGTATATGCTTCTAACATCTAAACTCTTAGCTTACTCTATACAATTACATTGCTACACTATAAAACTCACTATCTTAAGACAGTTTCTTGCTTACTTAAGGCATACTATTACTTACAATAATAGATACTTAAATTTATAGTTTTTCTGCTTAATGTCTGTGTACTTTTATTTTTACATCAATCCAAGCTTCTTCCAAGGCTGCAAATCAAACCCTTCAGTATCTATGGAAGTTTCTATCTTTTCATTTCCTACACAGAGCAGGGTCCAACCACTGGTGACCTCATTCATTCCCAGCTGAAAAAGCTGCTCCAGCATTAAGAGCACAGGTTCGTTTTTCAGGATTCCTTAAAAGTAGGTACAAGATATTATTATGTAATATTATATATTACTTAATAATAATACATATTATTATGTAATAATCTATGTATTACATACATAGATTATTATGTTTGGTGGTGGTAAGCACCCTATGACATTCTGGTCTCCCCCTGCCTGAAATATTCTGTTAAAACTAGGGAAGCTGAAGGACTAATATGGAACAAATCTGGGCCAGTGCTGAACCTTATGACAATTGATATTTAATCTGGGCATATGTGATCACAAATAAGGCTTGGAAAAAACTACAAGTTGTCATCTTATCCATCTTCTGTGAAGGTTCCTCTGAGATTCCTAACCTGTTATAAATCCTTTAGCAAGCCTTCTTATGCTTACCTTTAACAAACTTGGTTTCCAAAAAACTGATTTAAATCCCTGTTGTTACAGACTCTATTAACATCTAGACAGAGAAAATGGCTTATTCATGGCTTTTTCCATCAAATTTTTGTTCAAGGACTGTTATAAAGTAACTCTACTTGGTTGATTGAAGGTTTTTTCCTCTAAACTTTTTTTCATGTTTTGAAACTCCTCTCTTTAATAATAGATAACAATTTTACTTTTAGACAAGCACGTGTTGATTCCAATGTTATATTTGTAGGAAGTGACACATTAAACCTTGGGATATTATGAGTCACAGAAAAATATCCAAATGTATTTCTAGTGTTCTTGTTGGAGGAATGAGAACATGCTGGGAACTGGGCAAGGGCCATGAGGAACAGCCAGTTTGAGCTGCTACCTGAGAAAGAAGGTGTCAGGCTTTGTTTAATACCTCTGTGATCATATTGTTAAATTCTTACAGTGACATCTGATAAAAAGAGCACAATCTAATGAGGGAAGCTTGACAGTGAATTCCTTAAAGACTAAAGGTAAATGCTACTATAACAATGAGACAAATGAAATTCTAGTGAAAAAGCTTTATTGAATAAAAAAAAAATACCCATGGTGAAAGTAGGACCAGTACCATAGGGGCTTTCTCCTGCTATGTAAAAAGGAATCTTTTGTGGTGAAGTGTCATTACTGTCTGATAGTGCTAAAGAAAAGTAAAGCAGGTCAGCAGAAATGTAGAAGATAATAGAGAAAAGAAGCAGACAAAGTTTTCTTAAAATCAAACAGCTCCAGAAGAAAAATTAAAATCTGATTTTTTTTCTTAAATTACTGGATGACACAAATGCCGTGAATGTAGCAAATTTTATTCTAATGCATCATTTGATAAATACATGAGGCCTTCTTGAAATCTTGCAAACTGTATATTCTTCTGGATACAAACACTGGAAATAATGGAAGAATTATGAAACACTTTAACTGCATTTTGTCTTTAGTAAAGAGAAGGATTGCTGATTTGAAAGTGTTATGATAGGTTTTTTCTCTTTTATCCAGACAAATTCTTAATACACACAGCTGTGATTATGTACTAACAAATAGTGGTCTCTTTGAGCATATTTGCAAATTCAGTCACACATCATTTTCTCTCTCCATATAATTCCTCCTACAGTCAATCAGTCTTGAAGGATGAAGACCTGAGAGGTAAAGTTGAGAACGCTTAGAAACAATGACCCTACATATAAAAATGCTAGAGAATAATGGCAGTGATCAGAGGGAGGTTTGAATATGAACTCTTTGGGCAGTGTTTACTTGCCTAGATATTTGACTAGAGCCACATAAGACAGTCTTGGCTTCAGCAGGGTGCTCCAGAAGGTTGTAGGTTTCCCACGGTGCTGTGCCATATTTTCTGGCACTATGTGAATGTCTCAGATGCCATAAATCATTGAAGTATTGCTAGACGTGAATGTTTAGGCAGTGGAATTGAGCCCTTTAATCTACAGCTAACCTATTAATAAACCTTTTCCTTCTTTGGTACTGTCAACGGTCTTTATTTCTGATATGTTTCAGGAATGCTAGACAGCTTTGTTGTGTCCTGTAAACATTTTTGTAACTCCTTGATTTTAACTTACAGTTGTAGGCATGTACAAATTTTACTCTTTCTCATCCAACCTTCCACTGTTTCTGCAGTATTTTACCAGTGTTAGGCAGGTTTGGTTTGGCCAATATTTTAAGTTCTGTCCTCATTACATCATAAAAAGATATCTTATAAATCTGCCTTATTAGCTAAGTAACATTTCTTGCTAAAGTGAATTTTATTTTATCTAATATTATAACATGCTATAAAGCAATCTTGTCAGATGTCTGTATAAATATTTATCAGTAAAAGGTGCCCATACATGATTTTAATACATCAATAACTTTATCAAGGAGGAGTTATTACTTGGAGGAGGTTAAACACTAATGCTTACACATATCCTCCATTCAAAGAAAAAAGTAATTCGTATTCATATATGTAATATTTTCTTAGATGATATCATAAAAAGAACTGTACTGGAAGCTATAAAGGATTATTATCTGAGAATACTCTTTGAGTGCACTAAATTAGACAATGAAAGAGAGAACAGACTTTAAGCTTCCCCCACCTTCTTTTTCTGCCTAAGATCTGTTGAGTAAAAGGTAAAATTGAGCATAACACCCAGGCAAAGCGTTTATTGATGAATAATATGTGAAATTCATGTCAGCAGTTATATTTTTAAAATATCTGCATTTTGTTTCTTTCTTCTTCTTAAAAAAAAGAGAGTTTGAGAAATTTATTGCAGTATTCAAAGAAAATATTGTGATCTTACTATTGGGACCTATAGGGTGTGGAAGAGAGAAAGGCAAGAGGTGTTATGGAATGTGCAGATGTGGACATTATCAATTATTTTACCAACCACAACAATGATAAAATTCATTGCAATGTACTGTTTAAATAACATTTTAAACTGTTTCCATCATGTGAGATGCATCTTTGTAGAAAATCAGTAAGTTTAATGTGACCAGGTGATTTTTTATTGCTCGTATGTTCCCTTCATTTCTTCTCACCTCACTAAGCTGGTTACATTTAATCAGCCATATGCAAGATTCTGACTTTTTTCAAGGTGTAACACTGTGAAAGTGAATTTTAAACTCTCCTAACAGAAAACAGTAATACAGAAAACTAGGAGGATGCTGTGCCCACTCAAAGCTAACCAGCACATTCAAGATGTGGGGTTTCTTGCAATATTTTCTCATGAAGAGACCTATAATGATTTGCCAGACAGATTATGTTTATGTTATTTTTAGCAAATGCCTTTCACTGCACTGAAGAATCAGAGTTCCAATTAACACAAAGAAAAACCAATAAAGGCTGTGCTCTCAGGGTTCATTGATTTAAAATAAATTAATCCCTATCCCATGAAATTTCCATTTAGTTTAATTTTTTATATTATACCATTGCCAAAATATTTCCATATAAATACATGTTGTAATAGAATAATGCATGAAAGACCAGTGGAAAAAATATATGCATGTTGTTATAGGTGCTGTACATAATAGATCATTGAGAGTTAGTAATATATGGCTAGGTTAAACACAGGATAAAAATTGGGGGGGAAATAGACATTAATGACAAGGAAAGAATTGGGTTTTTTAATTACAATCTAATGTGGGCTGAGGAAAAAAAATTGAAGACATCTTGCCAAATCAATGAAACAAGGAAAATTTGAACTGAATAATATGTTTGGGAGCCTTCAGGTAGAAAAAGGAAGAGAGCAGGAAAAGGAAAGATTGTTACATGAAGAAGTAAATTTAAAGGGAGACCACAGATCTCTGTAGTCTAAGTCAGATCACATATCTGATTCAGCTGCAAATTTACTCAGAGGGAAAATTGAGCAGGGCAACTGTGGAATTATCCTCAGTTCATATAAAGTAGTGCAAAAACATTGACTCCAATGGATATTAACTACACAATGCTATTTGAATATAAGGCCTCCTAGGCCATTCTATGTCGTACAGATATTTGTCTGCTGCTATGCTTAGCAATTATCCTAATTTTTTTCTTCCTGTCACTTTTGATTTGTTTTGCAATCTCCCACTTTTCTGCTGACCTCAACAATAGATATGGTGTAATCTCAAGTGTGGTGTTTTGAGACAATTGTAGATGAAATACTAAACAAATATAAAAATATTATCCATTGCTTTTACTTTCTTCAGGCTACACTTTATCCACAGCTTTGCTGATACAAATCCAAAACAAATGAAGAGGTCAGATTATGACAGAAGGAAGAAATTAGATTAATAGAGCACTATAAAGATTTCACTTCAGTAACTAGAGGTGTGTCAGTATGAGGATTTGTGACTACTGAACAACTGAAAGGAGAATTAAATGGTGCACAAAGATAAACATGGTTATAATGGAGATATAAAAATATATCTGATATATCTGAGAGGTGAAAAAATTATGAAAAATTTAAATTTAGGGCAGGCAGATTGAGAGAGACATTCCTCTTATTTCTTCTAATTGTTTTGCATTAGGAAAGTAACTGTAGGTCAGTGTTTTAGATGAATGCTACCAAATTGTTCCTCTTTGAAACATGAATGATCTATGAACACCAGATGTTATTGTTTTTTATGTAAGCCAAAGATATTATTTTTTTATTTCTTTGAGTACTTTAGAGAGCTGCTGTCTAAATATGTATTTTAAGCAGGAGAAAGAGTGCTATTATCAGTTTTCAAGACATTTCAGTCATTCTACTTTTTTTTTTCCATAGATGCTTCTGTTTGTGGTATCTGGGTTTAAGATGGCAGGCAGCTCAAAATACAAATTTCTTAAAACTTTAAAAAATATTTTCACACAATTTTATTAAAGGCAGACTTATTGCTGAATGACCTGGAATTTCTACTTCTTTTCACTTCCATTATCGCCACTTCTTGACTGTCATCTACCCAGCATGGCAAATACCAAGTCCCATTTCCTCAACATGGCAAAAATCTCCTCCCCCTTCCCCTGTTCTCTTTAGAAAGATATTTGGATTCTTTGAAATGGTGATATATGTATATGTGGATGATCATAAAATGCTGTCACTTTATCTTCATGACCTTGTGATTCAAAAGACTAGAGAGCAGTGAAGTAGATATAAAAACGAGCCGTCAGCAAAATGTTATTTAAATAGCTTTCCCTAAATTAAATCATTGAAAGGTGATGCAGAAGTAAGCATAGGCATGAAAAAATTAATTTCATTTTATATATTAATAATATATAAATTATATATTTATAGAATAATCTATTCATGAGCTCAAACATCTAGTCAGGATTTAATTGATCAACATGTGTTGATTTTGTTTTAATAGTAATTTGGAAATGTAATTGAAATTAAAATGTAACCCAAAATATTTTAACATACTGATATGCCTAATTCTAAGACCTCTCAATGGAAAGTTAGTTTTTGTTAGTTTATGAGGTCATTTATACAATTTTGGTTATGTCAGGGCTTTTTCAAGGAATCTTGATTTCAGACCATTGCATAGCATATTACCCCACTTTGTCTGATTACATGATTCTCTCTGTGTTCTGGATTTTTGTTAGCTGGTATCAAACACATTTGAAAAAAACTATGAAAACAAATATGTTTTGTCTCTGAGCCTTGTAATAGAGAAAATAGCTAGAGCCAGTTGCAGCTCCCCTGGATTTTAGGAGAATGGTATTACCCTGCCTTTCTGCGAGAGATTGCTGGTTACCTTCTGTCAGTGAGCAACTGTCTCACTGCAAAGCAGGAGCACGATCTCTTTTGTCTGTGGTCAAGGCAATTATTTCTTAGAAAGTGGAATATCTTCAAAATGACTATGTACAAGAGCAAACGCAGAAACCAAAGATGTAAGTAAATTATAGTTTTTTTAATATTCTTACAGAGGAGGGAAAATAAATCTCCTGTTTCATAGAAAACCATGTTTTACTTTACCCTGCTTTGCTTGAATTATACCAGGAAAACAGGAACAGTATTCCATGCCAATTATCCCACTGTTTCCTCGTATTAGGTGCATGAAAGAGCTTTAAAATGAAGGGGGGGGTGGGGGGGGGGAAGCTCACTTGTTACTATGGAAACCCTCAGAAAGTGATTGCTTGATGGCATCAACAAAGAAACAAAGATTAAATATAAGTTTAATTCAGAAGAGCATCCTTTATTCAGGGCTTAATGAGTGGCTAGCTGCGACCTTTGATTTGATGAAGCTGACATACTTTCCCCTGGTGGACTTTTTTGTGTGGTTTGCATTAAGAAGCCAATGGTAGCAGAACTTTAAGGGCAGTTATTTTATTTTCCTATATCACAACTTTCAGAATTAACTAGTTTGCTAGCGGGGGGTGGGGGGAAGAGAAGCTTGCGTGTGTCTCTGCTGTCCATTTAGAACACTCCAGCCTTGAAAATTCACTGGCTTCTAAATGCATGACTTTCAAATCAAGCACCTCTTTGACTTTTTAAATTGCTACGGCGTCAGATGGGGGAATTTCAGTATCAATATTGCCTCCTCTGGAAGCTTATGGAACAGGTGACTGAGGCAAATGAAAATGTGCCGTGGGTCAGGTCATGAAGTATTTGCTGCTCTAAGAAAATCTAGTAAAAGGCTGAGTTATGAATAGAGAGCATGTCAGAAGCTGTGAAAGTAAGACATTCCTCTAAGAAAAATGTCATATACACACTGTGTTTTCAGGGAGAGGACAGGAGGGGAGGAATATCTAATTCAAAACCAGATATGTTTGGACTTCATTTGGACAGAAGCATTGTTAGGGTTCAGAGGAATATATACAGCTATATCACTGACCTCAGTTTCTGGTCCTTGTAGATTAACCAGTGTAGCTGTCCTTCGGTTTGTCTTGCTCAAAAGAAATGGATGGCTAGAAAGTTTAGCAGGACAGATCTCTGCTAAAATCTCTGCAACAGGAATCAATCATCTGCATCGCATTCAAAAAAATAAATTATCATACATTTTGTTCCCATAGCAGCAATAGAAGAAAATTATTTATATACAGGCAAATTATTATTAATCTAGCTCTTTTACATGTATTAATTACTGTCACCATTATTATGTAAACCAGGAGCTCTTTCTATAACCAGCTGCATTATTGCAATCTCTCCTGTCCAAGACTGGTTATAGTGTATAATAAAAAAATTTGTGCTGGAGTAGATGAGTTTCAAGGGTTTTTTTTTTTTTGGTTACAAGGATACAGTAGTTCATTAAAAGGGCACAGGATGCTTCTACTAATGCTTTTTTGAAGAGAACCTTGCATTCACCCTTGCTGACCCCAAGGAAAATCTGTGATTTGTCCAGAGGCAAAAAAACCCCCAATGAAACATGATCAGAATTCATACTGTAATTATGAGGGTGGATGTTGCAATGTTTTCTGTTTTAAAGCTGTCTTCAATTTTAAGATCCAAGTCTATAAAATATCTCAATACTACATACATATAATATAAATTACATATATAGGCATATATATTATACATATATAAGTACCAGTGCTGTATACATGGATGCTTCATTAATACTTTAGCTAATTAGTAACAGAAATAACTTTAACAAACAAAAAAAATTTACTAATTTTGGTAATGCTCCTGTTTATACCATTCAAAGGTTTTTTGAAGGATAGATTTCATCTAAGCAATTTATATTCTGAAGTGTGAGGGATTATGGTAGCAGCTGTGTTAAACAGTAGGCAGGTTTTATATTTTCTGTGCATTTCTGGTGCCCCTTAATACAACATAAGAAAAGATGTTGAGTATATAATTTCCAATATTTGTGGGATAAACCTATACCTCCTGACTACCTCTCACTACCTCTCACTACCATACTTGAACTTGTGGCATAAAATGAAAGTGAACTTTTTGGCTTTTTCCTATTCACTGAAATTCTGCTTCTGGATTCCATACACTCCTCTGAGCACTATAATCATTGCTTTCCAACTCCCTTTTTTAAAATGTTTTAAAAAATGTATAAATGCATTCTCTACTTAGTTCAAAAGCACATCAGATTATAGAGGAGGATAGAAAATGTAGAGACATGATGGCATTTTTTTAATGCAAAATAAAAGTAATCTCCATATCCAATTTCTGTCTCAGGTACAAAACTGTTGCTAGAAGAATACATGCAAAAAAAAGTGTTTACCTACCTGTCTGTAAGAATGGGATGAAGGTTTCCTGTGCATATTTTCAGCTATAACATAATACATAAATCTTCCAAAGTTTAAGTTAATGGTTTTCTTTCCTTGTAACTTTGAGTTAGATTGTAGAAAAGTGGCCCTTATATTAAATAATTAGCATATTTTATTTATTCCATAAACATTGTAACTTATGAGGATTCAAATTAACTATCACAACTAATTGTAAAACTTGTTTCACTAAATAAACAAAATTCAGATTAAGGTTATTTCTGTATGATTGTGTGTATCTACCTACAGACAAATACACAGTCCCCAGGCATACATTTCTCTGCACAAGCAGATGATAGGATGCTTGATCCTTCAGGGTGCTTGATTCAGGATGTTATCTAGGTGAGAGGTTGGCTTCTCATTTCATTGCACCGGCACAATGGCTGAGTGAGGGGAAACCATCATAGCCAACACAGTCTTGTTACTAAGCACTGGAAAATGTGTGGTGGTAGAGCTTTTCTGAAATAAAATTTTGGAACTTTCAACTGTCCTACTTTGGGGCTGCTGGGAAGGATGGTCAGGAAAAGTATTGCAGTGGGCTGCAGGGCAGGTGTGGGTTTTCTGCATGGAGAGGCAGCCATCCACAGTCACACCTTCTGGAGATGCCATGCCTCCAGGCTTCCTCTCAAAGTGAGCAGCAGACATTCCATTTTTCATTACAATCTTTCTTGTAGCCTTCACGGGAAGGCTATTACAGGAATCAAGGAAGGCTACTATCCCTGAAGAAAATAATATTGGAAAAAACTTACTTACCTATAAAGCAACTTTAAGAAATTCTCATTATTCTTATTTATTGGTGGTTTGTGTAGCTTGACAAGATAAATCACCACAACCTTGTAAAGGGCTCTGCATGAAAAGATGATCCCTAATAGTTTTTGGTCTAACACCGTAAATTTGACTCAGAAGAAATGTAAGTGGAGAAAAAGAGAGTATTGGCTAGTGTGGCAGGCAGATGTGTTTTGGGGAAGGTGTGCACCACAGGAGCAGCACCTAGGAGGAAATGCAGAGTGCTGCCAGAGAGATGCCAGTGCTGCCAGAGTGCTGAACTGGGGACTGGAAAGGTAAAGCAAGGATGGAGAAATTAAGGGGAAAAAATAGAACTTATCTCTTGCTTTCTTCATCTTCTTGTTTTCAGTGTATCATGGGACCTCCCAGACATGTCAGTAATAACAGTCAGAGCACAATGGCAGCTGAGGCGAAGATCAGTTATTTTTAACTATTGGGAAACCATAATAAAGTCAACAGCTACCATAAATGCAGCCACAGATACTGTCCCTTTCCAGAGTGCTGGAAATTGAACTCACAAATTTGTCCATTCCAATATGAAGAATCCTGTCAACATCAAATGTCCCTGAAATTGTGCTCCAAATGAATTAATGACTTTTGCCATGGCTTGATGACCATGTAATGTCCACAGGTGTCCACTGATAAAGATGAGAAATTCTGTGAAATTCCAGTTTGAAGGAGTATTTGTTCCATCTGAATTCTTTGGTCTATTTTTGCATTGTCCGATATATTTTCTTTCATTGAGAAGGTCCCACTTGCAAAACTTTTTATCATGGATTTACTGTTCTTACATTCTTTGTTGCCCCTTACAGATAGAATAACCACTTTCAGGCTTAAAGAACTGAGTTGACATTTGTTGAGTCATGTATTATTATAGTTTGATCAGCCCACGATTGCTTCCATCTTCTTTTTGCCTCTCAGGGCAGTAAAGTGGCCCCAGTACTGAGGCTGTTGCTGCCCAAAGAAAAGAGCAACCTTTTAATACAGTGTGTGCTGGGAGGTAAAGTGACTGGAAAACCAAATCTCATTGGGGAAAACAAGTGTAGTTACTGACCCAGATACATATAAGAAAACTCTGCCTCTTTCCTTAAAACATCAGAGACCTAGACAACAAGGGAATATCTCTTCAGCATGGTACTGAGATGCCTTTCTTCATGTAAAGCTATCCTGGAATAGCCCCAGGATATTTCTGCTGCTGCATACCTTTTGAGGAAGTAGAGTTCAACACAATTAAGTGTACTAGCAATAAGGTTGAGCAATACAAAACACATGATCTGCAGGAATACAAATATCTTTGCATATTCACATCACATGGATAAACTCTTTATACAAATAAAAAATACAATTGCTAGTCAATAAGTCAGGGACTTCAGGGTTAGAAAATTTCTTCTTGTAGCTTTGAAGGGAGCTCCTGGTGAGCTGAGAGGGCTGGCTTATTTGAAATTATTCATGCTCATTATTCCCATGTTACTAAGCAGTAAAACTGAAGACATATGTCCCTGACTGAAGCATGTTGTCTAAATGAGCTACAATTTTTTCTTTGACACTTTTTCAAGTATCTGTGTAGACTTCTAAAGCAGACATGTTTTTTTCTGCTTCGAGACAGTACAAATAAATCAAAAATATTGAAAGAGAACTGTTTCATAATGCATCTTTTGGGACATTAGTAGTCTGACCGAAATCAACATGCACAATTTACATTATGCTTCCAACTGCTTGGTGGGAGTCTGCCTCAGGAAGAAGAGTAGAATTTTTGTCCCTGTAGAGGAAATGTTGAAAGTGTGGAGAAAACCTTTACAAATCATAAGCTGACAATCTGTCCTGAAAAGGGGAGAGAAAGGGATAAACAGTATAGGTATAAATTCAGAATTGACTTTAAAAGAATTGTCTGAGAGCAGAAGTCAGAACAGCAGAAATGCAAGTGGAGAACATAACAAAGAAATTCAGCCAGCCACTCCAGTTTTATGGAGGAGGAATCTGGGGCAGTAAAAATGCTTAATAATAGCTTTGACTTCATTAAAAGACTATGGTTTAAGTGTTTGTGGGGGGCTTCTTTCTTTTGCATAATTTAGTAAAATAGTGGTCAAAGGAGAACAATTCAACAAAAAGGAAAAATCAGAAAGCTAGGGACATCTCATACAAATGCATCTGCTATTACTAAGGATCATAAAAAGATGATTATTAAAAAGTATGAACATATGCAAATAATGCAATTTGGATTATGTGATTTGAAGTGCATTAGGGGAATTAGCAATGAATGTGTCACACCAATGAATGTTTATGTTTGAAAGGTCATTGAAAACTAAGAAGGTATCAGCAATATAAGTGTTACTACTGGTTTTCATGCACAAATAAAATTCCAGCCTGAACAGGCTGGAAGCAAATGCTGCTATGTTCATCAACAACACAATTTCTCATCAGTAAAACAGCACTTACTGTGTGTTGGTTGGTCTTCTATAAGGAGTCAAATTTTAAAATTTTTGTGACTGCACTCCAGTAAAGACCAGACATCTGGGAAAACCAATAAAAAGTTGGTGGTTTTTTTTAATTGAACTGCATTAAAATAAGAATCATTAGGTTGAAGATAATCATAGTCTGAAGTAATCTATATTGAAAGACAATTCTGGTTGTTAACTTGAGCAAACAGAAGTCCGGTGGTTAGAACCTAAACTTATAGTACTGCAGGCTGATTTATATATAAATTTTATGAGTGTAATCATTCATAAAATACTAAAGGAATTTGCAATTTGTCCTCTCCATCATTTAGATTTTGAATACATATTGCTTATCTATTTTTAAAGTCTCTTCTAAAGAATTGCTATGAACCTGATTACAAAGTACTTACTCAAATCCTAGAGTTGGTATGCAAGTTGAAAAGAGTATTATTGTATTATAATGTCTAAAACCAACAAAACTCTGGAAATCTTGAAGGAACTACAGCCTTGCTCTGTTAAGAACTCTATACACTGCTGTAGCATTGACACCTACCTGCCTACTCAGAAAAAGGGGGAAAATCCTTGAGAGGTTCAGAACATAAAGAATCTGTTCTCCTAAGGGAAAATCTTCTGTTGCTTATTTTCATATAAAGTTCTGATTTAAAAAAAAAAATTTAAAAAATTATTTCATTATTGTGTATTTGAGCAGTAGAAGCCCTGATTTTAACAACAAATCTTTTTTTTGCTGTTTCCATAGTTGATCCAATTTTTTCTCTGTACTTTCCCTGTAGGAGCAGCACAGGAAAGAAAACCTCCATCTGACCTCCAGTACAGGTCTTAACATCAGACAAAACCTGTGTCTCTGCCTCTTTTCATAATCAAAACTATTGACAGGGTGAAAATCACAATCTTTCTGTGAGATTCAACATTTTTTCAATAAATGAATGAAGGCTTTAGTACAAATTAAATATGAAAAATGAAAAAAACAAAGAACTTCATATTTCAGTGACATACCTCCAGCTTTGACCAATTATAAGACCACACACGGTACGTGTCTGGTGACATCCGCAGAAAGAAGAAAACCATAACGTTTAAATAAACATCTTTCAAGTACCTCAAAATATTAACCAAAATCTGATAAATCATTAAAGGTATATTTACTGGCTGTGAAGTATCAGCTAAGATCTAAATGATACATAAAGTCCATAATTTTTTAGCAGTTATATATTTGAGATTCTTCAACAGTAAAACTCAGATACATTTCTGGAGGTTACTTTTGAAACATTCTCCCTCCTTCCTCTTTGCACTTCCTCAAAGGGACAGAGATCTCAGATACATTAAACTGACATTACAATGAAGACTGTGTGCACAAAAGACCAATATTTAGCCTCTAGCTCCTATGTAAGCATTCTGTGTCTCATTTTTACTTTTGAAAAGTTGATAGTTTTGGCCATAAATTTCTATTTTTCTCTGTTCCAGCAAATTTCTTCTTCTTAATATCTTTTTCAATTTTTAGTTCATTAAACATTCTGAAAAATAGGCTGTATTGTCAGTCTGTACCACAGATTATGGTTATAGATTTTTCTGTCCCTGTCCCTGTAAATAAGACAGCATCTCTTCCACATTGCCCTTTCCAGAAGACGGCAGTGATCTCTAGAATCTATTTTAATTTCCCGCAAAATAAATTTTGCCAAGGGTTACTTTTCACAATAAATAAATAGAGAAATAAGGAATACTTATTGTATTTTAAGTCTTCTTTTGACCCTGGTGAGTTAGAAACTGCCTTAGAAAATAATCCCAGTGTAATTCTTCAAAGACAACACCCATTGTCTTCCAAATTGCTGGTATCTGTCTTATTAATAGTGTCTGAAGACAATTCTATTGCTGATTATGGTTTACCTCCAGGTCTGTCATAAAGCTTGATCCAAGAATGACATTCTAGGCTTGTTACTGCTTGCATTCAGATATTATTTACTTAGGACTCACTGAAATTTTAGCACAGCTATTTACAACACTTTGATTTTTGACATATTTTTATTGTGTAACCACAGGGCAACATGTGCTATCAGCAGAGAGCTGAAAACTAATGCCAGAAAGTCTCAAAAATCAGAAGTCTTGTTTATTGTTTTGAAAATGATCTTTCAATTTTCATGGAATCATAGAATGGTTTGGGTTGGACAGAACTTTTAAAATCATCTGGTTCCAACCCATCCCTCCCACAGACAAGGACATTTTCCACTAGATCAGGTTGCTCAGAAACCCATCCAACCTGGCCTTGAACCATCTTTCTTGAAGGGAAAATGTTCTTTTTAAACATGTAGTAAAAAAAAAAAAAATTGGATAGAGAGTGGTAGAATAAGGAGGTACAAAAAACCAAAGAAAATCTCAGTGGCTTAGTACTGGTCATTTGTAAAATAGGATGCCTGACCTGAGAAATAGAAATATACGTTAAGATTTCATTTCAGGTACTTGATAAGCCTTTCCATTGGGTATAATTTTATATTTTCAATTTAAGATATTTGTTAAGGATTAAGTCTTATAAAGATGGACTCATGCTGGTATGGATCTAGTTTTAGCACACTTTTCTGAACTCCAATACTTCTTAAATTTTTTTTTCAATCATTAAGATATGTTTGTCTACAAATCACTTTTGTGAGAGCAGAAAATCTACTGCACTTTTAGCACTGTCCTTACATCCTTGGTATTCTGAGATCAGCTTTTTAGAAAGAAGATCCTACAGTACCAGTCCCCAGTATTGTATATTTTAATATATATATACATATAAGTAGTCTGGGATGTGCCACACATGCTGCATTGCACTTGACACTGATCAGCCTATAGGTTTTCCACAAGTAGGAAATAAAGCATTTTTCTGAACTAGGTTCATTAGTGAGTAGCCAGAGGCAGGCAATGAGTAGAGCACATATAGTAACCAGTGCCCTCTCTAACAGTTTGAGAGCAATCATGCAATCATCTGAATTTTTTTATGTAATCTCAGATGAAAACATTTCTGAGCATCTTTGCAGAAGATGTCAGAGATATTTTGAGTGAATTTTTAGAAAATCTTGACTGTCACACAGAAGCTGTTAACAGTCCTGTTCAAAATGAGCCTCTTAGGGTTCTTTTTTGTGTCTGTCAAAAAGAAAATATTTTGCTGTTATTCGCCTATGCTTATGAAAGAACCCCAAACAAGTGGAAAATTAATTATTTCTAGTTTAAAAAGTATTAATATCTATGGTTTTATTATGTATGTCCTATATGTGAGAATAATCCCTTCTGTGATTAATTGAAAATTCTTTTTGTTCAGATTGATATTGCTGTAGCAATGCTAGGAACATTTTGAAAATAAACACAAAACCTTTTATGTTTCCTTTTTATTTGATGTGTTTTAAGTGGGAAATATTAAGAAATATTAGAAGGGCAGTATCTCATGAAATGCAGGGTCATTTGGATGGACCTGCTTATAAATATTTCTTGAATTTCCTTACTGCAAATGTTTGTGCAGTCACTGTGAAATCTGATTTCATTCTTCCTCTTCCTAAAAATACATGTGCATGTACATGCACACAATTTTTTTACCTTTTCCTGAATATATATACACATTTTTCCATTAGCTAAGACTGCTTATTATAATTCAGTTTCAAAATATTTGAAAGCGCTAAATAAAATGTGCTACTAGTTATGTTGGAGAACATGTTTACATTTAAACTAAAAACCTGCTTCCACAGAAGGTTCTGCATGTATTGAAACAAAAGAGATCTGCTACAGAATTATCTATATTTTACTAACTGGTCAGTTACTCTCCAGAGATCCTGTTAGCTCAGATAGGCATCCTGAAGCACATAAAGTGTCTAGTAAAAAATTTGCTTGCTAAAGAAGATGCAGGTATATAAACCTATGGCTGGGGGAGGGGGGAGATGAGTGTGGAGAAAAAAATATGATACCTATAATTTGCCCTTGTTTTATGAAAAAAAGTTATTCTGTGAATAGTCAGGTTACATGTAAGTGATATGCATTAAAACCATGGCTGTCTGCAGAACATGGGACATGTATCAAAGACCAGAAGTGAGAAACATTCAATGAACATTTTCCAACTAAGTCCTGTTAAAAGTCCATTCAGCAATTGGGCTTTTACCAGCATATTTTGCCTCTGAGCATCTCCTCCAAGCATTCTTTTTGTTTTATCGATTATGAAAGTTTTGGCCATGCAATACTGAAATCAATGGCAACCTTCACATTGACTGACATAGCATTGAATCAAGGCTTTATTGCTTAGAAAAGAGTGACAATTATGTTGTCCTTCATACTGCAGTCACAGAAAACAGCCAAATAACATGCCCTAGGATCCTTCCTTCTGGGACTTAACTCTGATTTGAAAGAATGTCTTACAAGTGAATGTTTTTTTATGCTGTTTCTTCAGCTGCTTTGTTGGAGCATCTGTTGAAACTGCCATTAAACTGTTCAATCTACCACAATTTCCTGTAGCTTTTGGCTGAGAAAAATTAATACAAACACAAAGCCATTGAAGTTTGGAGAAACATAAACGTTGTAACATCAAAATGCACTTTAGTCTTGCAAGGAATCTCATTTTCCTACCTGTGACTTTTTTAAGTGCAGGTCTGCTTTGTATGTAAACAACCTTCCACCTTATTATTGTTTATATATGTACATATAAATACACATTGAGCTGGAATTTAAATTAATTTCTGAAGTTATTCCTCCACACACTCTTGGTTAGCTAAGAACATCATTGTCTCACCCAACTCCAAACTCAAGTCCTCCTCTGTGGAGAACGGAGTTTAGTAATGGATAAAAGTGAGGATCAGTCACTGGAAGTCACTAGAGTTCTGTCAATCAAGGATTTGGGATACTGGAAAGTAAGCAAATATGTCTTGTGCTCAAAAACACATCTGGATCCTTTAGTTTAGGCCATGTAACTATCTTGTAATTCACAGCAGCAGAAGACAAGTTACATTTATATAGTTTGCAGTCAACTTTAATTACAAAAGAGAATTATTGAATTAGTATATTAAGAGACACAACATTTTAGGCAATCCTTGGAAAATTATTTAGTCAGACCTTAAGAATGGACTCTACACAAGATTGATGTTTTTTAACAGGCATAAGTTGTTGTTGGGCATTAACTGCATCTTCAGAGATCTATCTGCCACTTTGGTCTCTCTTCACCCTACAGAGGCAAAATAAACTGTAAAATAGTTTTGTACATCTCGTATCAGACAGACAGCAGTAAAACTTGTGTATGTATTTTCAGTCTCTCCTTTCTGAAAAACCACCAGCTGGATCAGTTTTAAATACATCTAGACCAGGAAAAAGAAATGTTGGGTTCTGTATTTAACAATGACATATTTGGCTGTGCTTCAAGTAAATGCAAATTAAGCAGCCAATTTATAAACCCTGCCATAAGTATGGTTTTTTTTAAGGAAGCTACAATGCATTTGGAATACACTCACACTGCTCACTATTGTAGTATAAATTTTCTAGACACAAATTACTCAGAAATATTAGGCCATTAATGTTACTTAACACTACATATGCCAGTGCATAAACATGATGCTCTGGGCTCTAGAAAATATAAGATAAGAAAAAAATGGTTTATGATAGAGTTTGTGTCTGCACTGAAGTTCAAAGGATTTAATACCATCCAATCAAGGTGAAAGTTTTAAAAAAGAATATTTAGTGGTCTTTTGATGGAGAGCTAAATGGTACTAGTGATATTTCCATTTAATGCTGTCATGATAGAGTCAGTGATTGAAGGATTTGACCAATGATGAATGAAAGTTGTAGAAACTAGAGAAATTCTTATGACGTTCTTAATAATTGGCTAAAAATAACACCAACAATAATAATAGAGCTCACTGAAAGGGTCTAGAGAGAGGCACATAGTTGTTGGCTAATAAATAAATAAATAATTAATAAAATAATTTAAAAAATTATAATAAATAAAATATTGTCCGATTCTGTGATCTCTGAGTTTGAATATAAACTCTTAATGAAAAAAGTTCGTGGTAGAACAAGATGATTAAAGACTCAGAATCTCAGATCCCTCCCTTTCAATTACATCATTTACAACTTTTCTATACCTCCACTAAGATTTAAGGAACATATCTCAAGCTTTTATTTTCATCTCTTAGTAACAACCCATTTCTATTTATACTAGAAACCAATCATTTGTCACTTGAAATCAACAATTTGTCACTTATTTCTTCAAAACTATCCTGCATAATTAAATGTCATTTGAACTTTTATACATTAATTTGCGTTTCATAATCTGTTTCTTGCAATAAGCAAGCATGTGTAAGGAAAAGGAGAGAATGGAGAAAAAGTGAGAAAATGGAGCTCAGTTCCATACTGTCCTGAAAGCATTGTGCTATTGTGGCCAGAAGTTTGCATTCTGGAGAAGTAACAGTTTCCTTCTTGACTCTGTAAAAACAAAGTTGAATTCAGTTTTGGAAAAAGAAACAGCATCCTGTTTTTTCCTTGGAAAAAGATCACACACTTGAAATTCTATCAATGTCCTCCATGAGAGGATTTGAGATTAATTTAATTAATTTCCCCAGTGGAACAGTTTGAAAGTTATGTCAGTAATTCAGGTGGTATTTGTGATATTTAAAAGGCCTAAGAAAGCTGTACTCTGAAACAATTTGTTAATTTTGGACCATAACTTAATCAGCTTTTTTCCTGACGTGAAATTAACCTGCTACTTGTAATGTCCCTTAATTTTATGGCATGTTAAACTGCTACATAGTTTTAGATAATGTGTGCCTAATTAATACTCCTTGATTTCATCAACACATGTGGGCTACTCCTTTTGCCACATTTCTTTTTTATGAGTGCAATAATATTGTTGCAGTTTGGCACATAACAAGCTTTTTTACTTTTTCTTTGACACGCAGATTCAAGCCTTATCTTGTAATGTATAACTACTGACAAAGTCCTTAAATAACAAATGAGTCTGCAGTTCCACGACAAAAGACCAACTAAGAATACATGCCAGCCACACCTTTTTGATTTCCACAGCTGTAGAAATTTACTTGTCACAAAGATGGTTAGTTTGATCACGGATTCATTCTAGTCAAGAAAACAAAGAGTAGAAGACATTCATAAGCTTTAGGTGTTACTCTGTGAAAGAGTGATTAGCTTGATGTGGCCTTAGCCAGATCCCACTTATGCTCATGCACACTGAAGAAATGTTTGTTCAAAAATTTTAAATTCCTTTTAAAATTATTAATCATGAAATCTCTGCAGCTTGTTGTGAGTGTACCCTGAAATCACAGAATCAGAGAATGTTTTGGGTAAGAAGGGACATTAAAGATGATCTAGCTCCAAACTTCTGCCATGAGCAGGGACACCTTCCACTAGACCAGGTTGCTCAGAGCTCCATCCTACCTGGCCTTGAACACTTGCAGAGATGAGGTATCCACAACTTTTCTGGACTCTTTGTTCCAGTGCCTCACCACCCTCACAGTAAAGAATTTATTCATAACACCTAATCTAAACCTACTCTGTTTCATTTTGAAGCCACGATACCTTTTCCTATCACTACAGGCCCTTATAAAAAAATCCCTCTCCAGCTTTCTTGCAGGCTCCCTTCAGATGCTGGAAGGCCACAATTAGATCACCCCTAAGCCATCTATTTTTCAGGCTGAACTGTCCCAATTCTCTTAGCCTGCATGCAGTGTTAAATTGGTCAGCACCAAGGCTGCTTAACAAACTGGCACCTCAGAGGTTAGATGCAAATGAAGTTTGAGAAAAACCACAGTAGATTACGAAAAATATTTTTTCCAAACTTACAAAGATTTGTATGTATTTTTAGATGATTTTAAAAACAAAATGCCTGGGTTTTATTAATTCAAAATAAGATCAGAAATATTCTTTTTTGTTTTACTCATCTTTAAATGAGTGAAGCTGCATACACTTATATATGTCCATGTTTTGTGGCTGATTTCTTTTCCAGTTTGTGCCATTTCTCATCACTGTGGCTGGTACAAAATCCTGTGAATGTGTTAATCCCTCTGTATCAGAACTAAGCTGATTGCTAGCTCAGGCTTAAGAAGATAGTCCCATTGTAGCAGATATGTGCTGCCAGTATTTATCATCAGAATCCCCACAGAAGGTGTTTTTTGTGGGCCATGTGCTTCCAGGCTAATGCATTTTTTCCCATAGCTGCCTGTGATACACACACCATATAGAAGGGAAAAAATGCTCTATCAGATCTCTGAGCAGATACACTCGGTTGCTCCTTCTGAACAAACATCCTCCTTGTCTGGAGTTCCAGTGTAACTCTGAGAACAGAAGTTTCCTCGGGCAAGCTGACAGCTTCTATGGGGAGTTCATTTGAGGTAAAAGAGCCTTCATGTCAGGAGAGAAGTGTTTACCAGTTCTCCAGTGTTTATTGACAGGTGATCTGGGTCAGCTGTGAATTTAATCAGAGATGGTGTAGCAGCAGGGACAAGGAATTTTCTATGCATCTTTCCCTGGGTTCAGAAGACTATTTAATTTCTCCTTTGAGAGCCTCATTAAACTATTAGGAAGTATTAGAAATGTATGAGAGGAAGGAGAAGGATGAGAAAGTAAGACCTATGCATCACTGCATGACTCAGGTGGGAGAGGGGGAAGTGTTGCTCTCCGTTCCCAGGTGGGAGTTGGCAGAGGCTCACATGTATCCCACACATCACAGCTTTCCTTTCCCGGTGAGCTCTGCCTTTAGTCAATGCTGTGTTAATGGCCTCAGAAGGTCCCTCTAGCTTCCGTAATCCTACCAACAGATCCAAACTGCTTAGAAATAACACCATAAATACATTAGTCATACAGTTTGACACCAGCATGGGAATTAAACTTCCTGTCTGTGCCATACAATTGTTATTTCTGCCATCAGAAGGCACACATCTCATTTATCATAACAACTTGTGTTGAGAGATAAAAGAGCAACATTTTTAATTAATTACCATACTAGATATTTGAAATCAGATAGAAACAGGTTTGACTAAGAAATTTACCATGATGTGGCTTTCTTCAAGTTATTTTCTTTAAAAGAGAGTGCTGGTGTACTGCCAATTTTTTGCCACCCTTTCCACTTACAATAACTTTACAAAATCAAGTTTTCCTGAGGGCAGAATCTATCAATAGAATACTTTCACATGCTGGGAGAAATTACTCCCAGTTAACATTTCGTCCAGTAGATTGATTCTGCTTTTCCACAGGAACATTATTTTGCAACTATGATAAATTCTTACAGCATCTTATTTATTGCTCTAACATTGTAGTAAAGAAATACTGAAACTTAGTTTTATTATGTCCTTTGTAAATGGAATTATTGAAAAAAGGTACTGGACCAGAAATATGCTAAGTGACTCTTAACGGTTTGCAGTATATTTCTAATATATAAGTCCAAAAACTCATATTCTTAATAAAAAATTTCTTCCCATTTTTTACCTTTTGTGAACTAATGCAACTGATCTACACTAGCAACAAGAGCTTTGTTCAATACAATGTCTAAAAGACTGAATTCTGGCTACATTAAACTTCTGCCATCACTATAGCTAGTCTTGGATTACCCTGAATAACACAGTCATTATGTTTTTTAATGTTATAGCAACAAATGACAGATTGAATCCTCCAAACATGATATTTATAGTCTGTCATTAATTGCTGCTGTCAATGGTTAGCACTTGGATATACAAGCAATAATTACAAAAGAGAACTCACTGGTCAAAACCTTTTATACAGACAATCTCAACAGTCTGAGTCTGTTGGCTTCTTCTTTTCCAAGAGGTACTTGTTGGGCAATATGCTCAAAATTATTAATAATAATTTCCTGCAAAAATCATCAGAGCATTTAGTTAATCCAAATTTACACACTTTGCTGATGATTTTATTGGTGATCTGTTCACTCTGATAAACCTGCTTTTAGAGACAGATGACATTATCTTCCTACTTCAATTTTATTTTCTTTATATTGAATAGGAATCAGAGATTAATATAACACTGCTGCACTCATAGCTAGTGAAATATGCACAACAGCAGAGAGCATGAGAAATGAGCATGAGAAAATTAATTAATATGTAAACATTTTTAGAGAAAAATTGAAAAAAATATTAACAAGTTCCATATTTAAACAATTTAAACACCATTGTTGTTATGCACAAAGTAAAACATACAATTTTTGAATATATGTATGCAACTATTTTGAAATCTTAGTATCTTCAGCAGAACCAAGTTCAAAATTGCTATAAGCAATTATTCATTTATGGTCAGAAAATTACAAAGCAATACATAATCCCTGATATTTGTCATATGAGAACATAAGTCATGTTTGTTTTTTCATGTCAGTTACTTTATCTTGCAGGATACTAAAAGAAGATCAAGTGGTAAATATGCAAAGTCATAGCACAAGGGGCAGCCATGCAGTCAGGAGGAACATGGCCAGAGCTCAGCCCGAGCACGATGTGAGTGGGACTGACAGGACTGGGTGCAAAGTCAGAGTGTGAAAAGGTGACGTTTAGAAAAAAGTGACACGAGTCAAATGCAGTGTATTACTGATCACTAAGCTGCAAAATCCATGCTTTAACACTTGACAAATTAAACCTTTTTTGTGTATCTATGTTGCTGAGGCAATTTATCACAGCATGACTTTGCGTTGGCTATTCATAGCTCCTTTACTAGAGCAGTTGGATACAGCTCAATATTAAAATTATTTATATTTTATTCCTGTCTTTGTTCCTGTGGAACTTCTCATTACCTGTGATCACTAGCAGCTCCTTCTTGTTTACCTTTATGGAGTTTATAGAGCATAAATGATAACTTGTTCTATTTTTTCTTTCTTCTTGATACACCACTTTGCTGCTGAGATGGCAGAAAGGGGTAATCATTGGAATGCATGGGTGCAATTACCCTTTCTTTCTGATTTAGCACAGTACTCACAAATTTGTTTATTTGGTAAGACTAAAGATATGAAAAGCAGATAAAGGACATTTTTATGTCCATAAAACATGATATTTCAGATCTATACAACAAGGCAATTTTTGTCATATTTATTAACTTGTATGTAATAATAGTGGATTAGTTTGCATTTGAAATGCCTTTTTCTCTTGACTGTCTCTGTCTCTTCCTACCACCATCACAGCCTTTAGACCACTGTCAAAATTCTGGGTGTTGTCCCTGTTTCTTGGTAGTTAAAGTAATAATATTTTTTAATTCTATGTCAGTTTTACAACCTTACACATAGTCATCCTTTAGTTGATTACTGTTCCTTTAAGCAGAAGTACTAACACAAGAATAAATCCCTAAGCTTGATAAAAGCAAGGAACAGCAAAACTCTCTTAGCTAAATTTCAATTTCACAGGTACAAGCATTTTAGATATTAGGAATAAATGAAGAACCAGCTCTCTTCTTTTGAACTAATTCTGTTTCAAGTATAACTAAATGATATGCTCCACTGCCCACACTTCCTATGCCAAATGGATTTTCTCTTCAGCTTTTACAGTTTTAATATCTGTGATTTCTCAAATGAACACCTATAATTTGGATTTTTTATTGCTTTCAGGGTGCCATTTGGGAAGACTCTGTCCTTTTCTTTGGTCACCATGCTAACAATTATTATCTAAGGTTACAGATGAAGTATAAGTGTGTTCAGGAAGGAATTTAATGGTGTTAAGATGAGGAAAATAACTGCTGTCAGCAACAGGCTCATGATTAGAAAGGAAAGAGTAAGATAGTGGTTCCCTACTTTTCCTTTTTAATCACCTGTTCACAAGGCCTTCAGTTTATTATCTTGTTTCTAGTCTTTTTCAAAATGTCAGGAAGACTTATATGTATGTCATAGGTTAAGATTCCTGAACTGCAGTGAGCTTTTTTTCAGTACTTTCACAGAGGAAACAACAAACCCTTACTTTATGTCCTAGTTAAAATGGCAGCGAGTGCAAAATGCAGTTTCAAGAAATTATATCTATATGACAAATTTAAAGAAACTGTCTAAAAAGAGAAACTCTTCAATGTGAATTATCAAAGCTCTTATCCCAATGGCCATTTTCTTTCCAAAATACAGATTTGACTTTTTTCCTAAAATATATTCTTGGTTCAATCGTAATTTAAAAAAAGTCAAATTCAGATAATCTATTTCATCTCAGTGGAGATGGTTCAAGAAAGAAAAGCTGGTCTCTTTCTCTCAGTTACTGTGAGAGGAACCTAAACCCGAAAACACAATATATGTGAATACAGTCAAGTGTTTGGACATTTTTGTAGGAATAAAGCCATATGACACTTTCACATATCCCAGAAATCTGAAGGGTAGTGCCATGAGGTTCAGAAATGTACGGCAGGAGCAACTCTGTGTACGCCCTTTTTACTCCAGCTGTGGACTGTAAGTTGCACTAACACAGAACCTTTGGTTATTCATCTGTATTCCCTACCCTGAATTTGATTATGCAGCCCCCACATGGCAGCACAAGCTCACTACAGATACACCCCAGGGACAAAAGTCACCTTGAGTCTTTCACAAGCTGTTGTTGATTATATCTGTGTTATCATACAGCAATGGGCACAGGAATCAACTTTATTTGTAATGTTCAAATTTTTGCCAAATTTTTTTTTTTTCAGTTTTGTGTGGTGCGATATAGGATAGAATAAAGGAAAAGATGGAATGGTGGGGGGGCTTTGTTGAGGGCCTGATTATTTTTTAATGGCTTGGCAATTTGTCTTTTGGAGTAATCAGTATAGAAACATGCATATCTGAAAAATTAAATAACACGTCTTTGTCTTTCATTGCTCACCAGGTGAAGCTATTGGAACAAATGGAAATTATTGCACTGCCAAAAGTAGTTTTAGTTTTGACAAAGCTAGAATCTAGCTGTAGCGAGATAGCTCTGGTGTTATATCTAAAAACAGGTTATTGTTTAATCTCTTGGTTTTGGATGGTAACTCAGGTATGGTCATGTCAGTAAAAGGAAGCTGCTGCTGTTGTTGATTTGCTGGGTTTTCCACTGAGCCCTGCCATGCAGTGACAATGTCAATAAGTCAATAATTCAATTAGCATTGGAGACACCTGTGTGAAATGTTCCTGCTTTGTGGACACACCAGCACTTCCCCAGTGCTTCACTGCCACTGTGCCAACACGTGTTTCTGCTGGATAAAGCAGACATCAGCCATGGCAGTGTCTGTGAGCCCAAGGGATGGATGGCTCCTGGATGGGGCTGCCGGGGGTCTGTGTGGTTCTAGTGTCTGCATGCCAAGGGGGCTGTGGAGTCCCAGGCATGACAAGGAGGCACCATGTGCTTCAAGGTGGCACAATAAATATGTAATCTCGTGGACTAATAGGACCCTGCTTCTGACAGTCGTGGATACAGCTATTTCCAGGCAAGCCTGTCAAACAGGTTCGGTCCTCACAAAATGGATTGCCTTCATGAAAGCTTGGCTTTTATGTAGCTCACTAAGAGAAAAGACCAATTTTTCAGGAGTGATTGCATACAATGAGTCCTGTTCTTGGGAATAAAAAAGGAAATAAAGGGTGCTGACATTTGCAGGCATGTCTGTAGGAGAAAGAAGGGGAGAAAGAGATGAATTTTGAAAGTAAATAAAAACTGCACTCTTCCTAATACAAGTAGTTCTGTAGTTCTCTTTTGTTATTTGTTTTTATGTTGGGGTTTTTTTTTTTTTTAATACTGGCATGTATATTAATCCCCAGATTAATGACTGAAAGAATTTTTTTACAAAACTCAGTCTGCCGGCTATGCTACCCACTAGTTAGCAGGGCTATGTCTTCCCCATTGCATGTTTCACAGAACTGTGGATCCTACTATGCTGACAGTACAAGGATTTAACCCTGAAAGTTTCATGTGTGGGGGTATTTTTTTATGAAATAGTGAAGTAATTTATTGAATAAGCAAACATATATATGCCTAGTAAAAAGTAGACTGAAATACTTTATTGTTTTTATTAAAATTACTGTATATTTAACAAATATTAAACTTTTAAAATTGTTGCTGAGGTGTATTTTCTAAGACATGTAAATGAAAATTGTATCTAACCATTGAACAGATTCCTTTCATTGCTGTGTTGTCAGTGACTGATCTACAGAAGTGACTACATGAGCAAAAGATCTGTGATTCACCTCTCTCCCAATATCATCCTATATGAGAATAGAGGTTTGTATTTTTAATAGACCAGCAAAAGCTAACACGAGTAAAATCTCCCACACTACTCTGCAGAGACTGCATACTGTAAAACTGAAATTTTTTGCCAAATGCAGATATAACATTTAAAATATGAATGTTTAAGCTATATTGGTACATTAAGCATATTTATACCTCTATAATGGTAGCTTTCCCAGTGTCTTCTGCTTTTTGTACCTTGATTTCATTTTTACTATTTGTTTCATTTTAAAAATAATTAAATTAAATTTAATCCTTTGAGATAGCTAGAACCTTTCCTCAATTAGAGAAACTTGGAACCTGGTAGTCTGCATAAGTTGGAGGCTTTCCATATGCAAATGCTCTAGCAGTTAGCTCTCTTGATAATGCATGAAAAATACATTCAGGTACTTGCAAATGCAAGATTGCATGCACACACCATAAAACTTTGTTACACTGCTCTGTGAAAATCAAGACCTCAGTTTCGTCCTCAGAGTCCTAAGGATGCCTGTGCCAGGCTAGATAATTTCTGCATCCACGCTGCTGTGATACTCTGTCACACACACCAGAGATTTTTTCACAGGCTCGTATGTGAGCTGCCTGAGAAGCACCCAGAGGTATGGAGAAAGGCAGAAGTAAAGCAGGATGTACCCAGTTTATGAACATTATCAAACCTGAGTGGAATATTTATATTCTTAATGGGATGCTTTTATTTCACTCGCCTTCCTGTTCCCCATCTAGTCTGCAACAGGCTGTACCTCCGTGTGACATCTGAAGCCTGTGTCAGTGACAGCACTAATCGCTGCCACGCCTGCCCTCACTCATTGTTCTGACATGGCAGCAATACCATTTCACTTTTAGTTTGCATCCTAGCAGACAAAAATGTGCTGTGCACCATCCATCATGACCCTGTGAGCATGTGTCACCAGGGGTAGCATATCCTGAAAAACCTGCTGAACCTAAAACTGAGCCACTGTTATCTGCAAATGGGTTTTGTCTTCCTTTGGAGATAGATCTTCATAACCCAGCAGTATCACTCACCTCCCCAAAATGTGCATGTATCAGAAAAACAAAACCCAGAAATTGTAATTTAGAAAGTACAGCCAGATAGTAATTATTCTGTTGGCATGTTTATTTTACACATCTTGGAATGAAGGATTTACAGACTTTCAATATCTGAACAGGAATTGAAGACCTGGGATCTCTTAAATGAAGTAGGTTTGAGTACTGTTTTAATTTAAGAGAGGTGTCAAATATTGAACTAATTATTTGAAAGTAAGTAAAACAAATATGGACCTTTCTCTGTTACTTACTGCAAATAGAACAAGAGTTAGAACAGACTCTATTTCCAGACTAACTTAAATGAAAAACTGTAAGAAAACATTAATAGACTCCAAACTGTATTGCATCCCTCACACATCAGAACTTGGGGATACATTGAAGTGAGCACTAGGTTTCTGGTGGATAACTGATACTCGATCTTGGCCCTATCCTCTTGTATGAGCTGAAGCTAAGAAGCATTTCCATGTTCTGATTCATGTTTTTTTTTTTTAAATAAGCTCAGGCTTTTGAACTCTTTAAAGGGGGGGTGGGGAGAAAGTTTTTGAGAGATAAAACCAATATAAAGAGCATAATTTGCATTAAAAATATGTTCAATTGTCATTAAAGGGTTAATTTTCCATTGATCCTGGAGCTGCTATAGTGGTGACTCAATACTCTAGTGAATGGCATAAAATGAATGAAAATGAATGAAAAAATGTACTACAATTCATTGTTTCCCAGTGTTATTTTATGTCCTTGTGGATCACTGCGGAAGAGGTGATGGAGCTGATGGTGGGAGGCAGCTGTTGCTAGGACAGCAGTGCAGTCCTGCATGGACCAGACTGACTGCACCAATTTACATGTTCCACAATGCCACGGGCTCAAGCACAGCCATGCTCTGTGTAACACACCTTCCATAGGTACAGGTGCAAACATCGGACAACCCAATGGAATTTCCCATTATCACTTTTGGAACATGTCCATTACAGGCCACAGTATCCTGAATCCCTGGGAGTTTTTATTGCTGGATGAGCATTTTCCTTTTCCTTAAAATAAAGCAGCTTGAGTTGACAGTGATCACCTGAATAAGCAAGAGGCAAATGTAAAAGGTGAAAACTTTCTTCCTGATTACTGGAGTTTACCGACTTCAAGTCAGTAAGTTAAAAACAAACAAACAAACAAAAAATACTTACTATTCAGATTATTATAAAACATATGATTGATTAGTGAAAAGTAACAATACTGACCTGAACCTGATTTTATCACAGACTTGAGGGGAAGGTTACTCTAACAATAAGAGCTTAAGCTCTCATCCAAAGTTGTATCCTCTTTTATCAGCACTGGTTTTCCATTCTGACCTAATTGCTTGGAATATAGGTAAAAATAGTTTTAAGTATGGAATTCTAAATTCTTTTAAGATTCATAAGTAGTGTCTGGCAATATGAAAAAGCTGTAAAGTTGAGATTACAGCAGAGCACAGGTTAGCACAGCTGGTTGCAGGCTGTTGGGTCAATATATATCAGACCAGCATAGATATATTTTAAAGCTTAGCTGTATCTTTGGCTTTGCTTGAAAGTAAAAAAACAAATAAAAAACATGATGTTAACAGCAGTGTCTGATAAGGAGTTGAACATGAGGAAGCAAGAGATTAGTAGACAGTGTGCTGAAGCATTATGTTGAATCATATTTGTTTTTATTCAGAGGGATCATTCAGCCCATTGTTCTCCTCTGGCCATTCTGTTTGTTGCAATATAAGATTTAGGGATCTTATTTATTCTTAAAATAAATTAAAATAGCAATGCTAAAGATTTAAAAATCTGCTTGCATCTTTCATCTCTCCTTGTACTCCCTAACTCATTTTAATGACAAGCATGAGATTAGTGGTTTATGCAGTATGTCCAGAAGATTAATGTTTCCAGGTGATCTTAGAGAACTGTTTCATTTGAACAGCCACCAGAATTTCTTTTTGCAGAGTAGGGGAAAAAAAAAACCAAAAAAACCAAAAAAAAACAACAACCAAATAATCTAACCATCTAAAAGCTGCAGATACTGAGATTTAAGACAGATCCTTGGCACCTTCCTTTAGCAATAATGCTAGATAAGAATTTCAGATTTGGTATTTCTTAGACTAAGGTGTGTTTTGTTTTCCATTTAAAAGCAATTGGTTCCAGCATCCACTTCAATACAATAATTTAACTCTGGAGTCAGGAATTCAATATTCCTTAGTGTTCCTATGTAATCTGCAATTTTCAGAAACTGTGTGATAAAGGTGATATGCAAAACTTGACAAAGAATTTTCCAGGTGAAAAAATGCACACTTCTATTGCAAATGTTTTCACACACAATTATACACATACAAATATATACAGGAAAAGGAAAATGCAAGAAGTTTGGGTAGGGGTTTGTTTCACAGCATGGGTGAAAATTTGATTGGGGGTGAGGGTTGTGCCTGTTTTAACTTCATGATGAAGTTGCAGAAAAAATGCTATAGCTTCCAATGAGACCCAAAGCAAAAATAAGGATTCCAAACTCCTTACAGGAATCCAAAATGCCTTAGAGGAAGCAAATGTCCAACTGGTGCTCACTATCTTGTCTAGCTTTATGTATTTCTTATCCCAACTGCAGTAAAGATTAGTTTCCAAAGCCTTTTTGCAAACATTTGTAATGTGTGTTTATGTGCAGCATGCTCAAAATAACCACATTCTGAAAAAAAAAAAAAATTGGAAGTCTCATGGTTCCACAGGTTTCTGGGGAGAAGAATTAACTCAGAATAAGGGAGTTTTTGGTTCCTATGATTTCTGAGCCAAATTACATATTTGTTTTGTAGGTAATAAAAATAGACAGTTTTATGGCAAAGCTGACTTAGACAGAAAATGTTATTAGGAAGCATAGAAGAACACGAACCAAATTAACATAAAAGGTAGAGAATGTTCAGTGAGAGATTCACTAATACTGTGTACTAATGTGAATGGTAATTATACCTTTTCTTCTTTGAAATTCAGCTGAAATATGTCATGTGATCCTTTTGGATATTTGACTTTTGATATTGAGACTTGATTTAATGAGGTTTAAAACAATTATTTTATTTCATAATAGCATTTTTAGTAAGCTATTACATTTTTTCCTGTTATAGAGTCTTTATATATGCAAATGTATGTCATTGATAATACATAGTACCTTAAACCATTTGTGAGAGAACCTCTGAAGCAGCATGTAAAGTATATTTTCATACAAACCCAAATGTAGAAATACAAAAGTAAACATCAGAAGTCCAATAAATTGCATGGAGAAGGATGATGTTTTATGTTTCGAGAAAGGGTTTCTGACATGACTTCTATTATTTTTGTTATTACTGATGAGTGAAATAATGTTTGAAAAAGGATTTGAGGCAGCGAAGAGTAGGGGAATTATAAGGACAAAACAAAGCTCATTTTTTGACAATAAACATTTTTTCATTAAAAAATGCACCAATATGATATATCAGCAAGAACAAAGTAATAGACATTTATGTACTCAGTAAGGCTATTTGAAATTGTTGTGATTTCCGGTTCCAGCTCCTAACAGTTAGGTACTGACAAAATCAGTAAGGGAAGAAAGATAAAACATCATGCTTTAGGATTTAAAGTAATCCTAAACTGCTAAGCATTTTAGGAGAATCATGCTGAGATGATAAGAGAATGGAGGGAAAATAATCTTATTTCTGCCTAGTTCATGTTTCTTGTGTCTTCTTCCAATGCATCTGGGGTTGCTGAAGGCAGAAAATTACAGTATATCAACTATCAATCTGACAAGATATAGCATTTTCTCTATTCCTATCAACTCTTCTGTTTTCCTTGCAGGAATGCTACAGAGATAGAAATAAAATAACTGTGCATATCATTAATTTTGAAGATTTTCGGTATTTGCAATTTTTAAATGCCTTGCTTTTGCAATAGACTTCTATGTATTTGCTGTCTGGTTGCCAAATGGAATTCACTGGGCAACTTCAAAAGCTGCCAATGAAAGAGAGTTAGAACATGGTTAGAACCTAAGCATTGCTGTTAAGGAAATTTTTGATTTGACATAGCGGCATAGCTTATTTTGCATATCACCTCCACAATAAAATTTCATTCCATGTGACAAATTTCAATGGAATTATCTCCACTTTGTCTTCTTTATGTTACTGCTATATTATTTTATTATACTAAAACTAATATATATATATATATATAATCGTATAATAATAAAACTATAATAGCATTAAGGTAATATTTATAGTTTATCCATTATAAAGTATGAGCTAATTCTGTAGCTGTCTATCATATGATTTACAATGTTTGTGTTACAAAGACAAAACTTTTAAGGACTGCATTATGTGATATATCGGATATAAGGATTTTTTTTTCTGAATGATAGTGGTGAAGCACTGCACAGGTTGCCCAGTGAGCCTGTGGATGTCCCACTACTGGAAGTGTTTAAGGCTAGCTTGGACAAGATTTTGAGCAACCCGATCTAGTGAAAGATGTCCCTTCCCATGGCAGGAGAGTAGGACAACTTGATGTTTAACGCTCTCTTCCAACACACATTATTGCATAATTCTATGAGTCTATAATATGGGGCACAAGTTTTCATAAAGCTGACACACTGGAATAACTGCTGTATCTCAAAGAAAATGCTAGAAGACATGCTGTGCAATTCCAAAGTAAACTACAGAGGAGGAGCTTGAAAAGATCCTCCTCTGTAGATCTCTAAATTCACAAGACCTGGAACACGAGAATCATGAGCAGAAAGAGAGTATATAGAAAGGAGAATTGAACAGCTGAAATGAGTTGAGAGTAATTGTTTTGGGTCAACGGGTTTTTTTGAAGTGGTGTGGGACCAACAGGAGAGCCTGCCTCTTTGATCATCTGAGAAGCCAAGAACACTGAAGATTAGAGGAAAGATTTCAGGTCAGAGAATGAGGGTAAAACCAGACCTTTCGGAGAGGAATATTACTGGAAAATGTTGAAAGTGCATTTGGGGCTGCAGACGTCCATTTCTGTCACCCCCACCAGCTTCCCTGATCAGTGAACACAATTTTTCAAGATTCAGTGAAATCCACAGCATGATTCCTCTCTGATCTGTTGTGAGCCTGGATGAAAGCCTCTAGCCTGTGGGAATACCTTCAAGGTCAGACCTCAACTTGAAGCTGTTGACAACAATGGTCCGGGTGTCAAACATACCAACCCCTCAGTGATGACTGTAATGCCAATCCCAGCCAGCCTTTCAGAGAGACACATTGCCTTCACACCTAACTGCACTTTGAAGGTGTCCATCAGCATTTTCTGCCCCAAACAATCACCTACTGCCTCTACTCCCTGGCCCTGCAGTTGCTGAAACCTCCTGCCCGAACCAGGAAAGGTCCCAGGCTGCAACATGCAGAACAACATGTGCATTGCAAAGTATCTCTCTGGAAGCCACTCTGCCTGTGATGCCCAGAGAGCCTTGGCTACATTCACTTTGCAAGATTATGAGAAAATGCATTTCACCTGTCAGCAAATTTTGTTTTAATGTCCAAGAAAAATTATTAACAATTGCAGATAATGTTGGTAATTTTTTGCAAAATGTTGTTATTTTGATGGCTTTTTCCTCATGTTTAAGTCAATAAAGTTGACCATCTGCAGGAGAAATAGTGAGTAAGATAAAAAGACTGGGGCAATGGGGATTTTGAACTTCTTTGTACACTACAGATTTCAATTGTCATGAAAAACTATTGCTAGGAGCATGAAGTTAACATTAGTAAGAGAATCAGATGAATGGCCATGGGGCAGAGAATGTAGCCAAGTATTAGAAGAGAGAGAGAGAAAAAATGTAGTCTGAGGACAAGTTGAAAATTACCAGGATTCAGGGCATGTTCCCTAGAATAAATCATATTGAACTCTGAAAGAAGTTGATGAGGGACTTTCATACTCTATCCCCACCACACTGTTTAATGTTTCTGCTTGGGGCTAATTGCAGTGCTGAGAAACTCAGACATCCAGCCAACATGAAGCTTTGTCTGGGTCTCATGGTAATAACTATCTTTTGTTATCAGAGAAGAGTGGCAAAGAGTTTGTTGCCTGCTGCCTTGCAATGATTGCACTTGATCTGAAAGAAGACAGATGCTCTATATTTTATTTGTAAACAGCATCTTTACTGTGATCAAGAGAAAACAAAGGTAATCCTTGCACTCCTCACTGTTTGGGAAAAAAAAAAAAAAAAAGCTGTACATCAAGGACCAGTTCTGTTTCCCATTAACAACATCAGTGAGAAGGTATAAGTGCTAACAGGGTTTGCAATCATATGAGACTCCCTGCTTGAACTCTTTTTGTGGGTTCATTTTCTTGCTGGCTAAGCTTACATAAAAACTGTTTCTTTTTTCCTGAAGATATCAGAAAGCTCCTGATGTACTTTTCTGTTGTTTTCTTTTACCCTCATGGCAACATTAATTTTCTGCATGTGCATAACTTACTAGTCCACATGTTAAACAAGTACCTAGTAGAAATCTTGTTCTCTGGGTGAGAAACAGAAGGTGCAAGCCTGACTAAATTAAAAGGATCTTCTTACAGGAAGACTCTACTTGCCTGCATCTATAATTTGGCTCTGGTGGGGTGAAACACACATGTGACATCTTCATGGCTGCCATGGCACGAACCAGGCTATGTTCTACAGTTAACACCCGAACCCCCACAGCTCTTACAGAGCTGGTCTGCAGATAAATGGCTATGGCCATGGCCACACAGTCCCTTTGAAGCTGACTCTGATTCTCCTGCATCTGCAAGTGTTGAACTTCTTGTAGAGGAATGCACAAGCCCTGAGCTGAGGAGGAGGAGGAGGAGGCAGGATTGCCAGCAACAGGGCTGCTCTCCTTCCCATAGCAATCCCTTCACAAGGCACGCCATATTCTCTGTGGTGTTCCTTCCCCTGCAGTCCTGTACCCCAGGGTGACTCCTGACACATCACAGTAATTCCTCTGCAGAGATTCAAGCACCAGAAGAGAAGCAGTTTTTAGGGTCTTGGCCACAGATTCTTCAATCACAGTGGAGTCTGTGGGCAGTCAGTCCAAGGGCACAAATAAACATTCTCCTCTTCCCCTGGCACAAGTGATGCCTCTCCCTAGGCATGAACATGGATCACTGCTGATGGCACAACCAGTAGGGCCAGGAAGTTTGGCCCAGATTCTGGTGTTACTGGGGGTGGGAGGTGCAGCAAAGAGAGAAAAACCAAGGCAGCCCAATGTTCCCCCTCAGCTGTGAAGTACATTGGCATCCATTCTGGAGCTGAGAGACTGCTGTCTCCAGGGCTCTGAAGGAATGATGTGTGACAGACATACAGACAGACAGGACAGGATTCCCCCTTTCAGCTGTCGCCTGTCCTCACACCAACCCAATTCCCTGGGGAACAGAAAAAAATTCCTGCAAGACAACTCCTGACACTTTTGCTACTGAATGATTTTAAGAATGATAGCTTATATAATCCTATAGCCTCATTTCATTTTAGCAGTATTTAATGAAAGAAGAAATGGTTGAGCAAAGCAATTTTATATACCATTCAACAAGCAGCTCTTTCTGTATGAAGCATTAACAATAGCTGTCATCTTTGTACAAAAAAAGGCTTCCAATTACTTCAATGCTAAGAGAAAATCCAAATACCAAGAGTCCCACAAGAATTTTTAATACCATTATGGAAAAGGAAAAGGTATGACCCTGAACTCCATTTAATATTTTACTAGCCTTGAGAATCAATTTGAGCTTGTGTTCAATTTTCTGGAAAGTTTCATCTTTACAGCTGTACAATTTGAGCACATAATGGAAGAGAACAGAGAGCTGTCCTTTTCTCTCTGCTTTTTCACATGCTAGAGATGGGGAAAGGGAGGAGATGACATGTAATCAATGGAACACATAAAGAAAAAAGTAAGTTTATGATATAAAAAAATGTCATATGACTTCTTTAAAATTTCTTTAGCAGGCAGCAGGGAAATTTATAAGACTAGTAGATGGAAGAGTATAAAAGAAAGACAGATAGCTTAGCTTTTCCTTAGCTTTTCTGGTGTACAGTTATACTATAAACCATATGGCTACAAGGTTTCTCTAAATTGTACCTACCTCTTTGTCTTTCTCTCTATCCTAAATACTTTTTGTCTTCTGAAAGAGGAGAAAATGCATCCTGGTCTCACTCTATCAATACCTCCCTCTGTATATAGATTGTACATTCACTGTGTGAATTCCTTCCTATATCCTAATTTAAATTACTATCTCTTCTATTAAATGTTGGTCTATTTCCAGCTTATCTGGAAATACACAATGATACAGGTTTTTTATCAAAAATTTAAGTCAAACAAGTGTAGAATTGATCAAGGAATCTCTCAATTTCTGTAACCATTTGCAAGAATGTATGGAAGAATGCCTAATGGAGCCAAGTCTTAGAAAATAATCTTTTGAGCTCTGAAGGTATTTGGACTTTTCTTAGCTCCAGGTTTTGGTTTCCAGTCTATCTGACATGCACCCTACACTCAGAGGTCACATCCTTAATATTAAACTACAGGTACTAATTATAGTTATGTGGATCTGTTCTCTTTCACTGGGCAAAATTCCTGCAGTGGTCTCTAGCTCATGTCCATTCTCTACATATATTCAGAAATCACATGGGACAGTACTTGTAAACTGTGGCTAAAAGTTAAGGAAAGAAACAATTTAACAATTTAATAGAAGAGATAAAACAGTATTCATGCCTTGAAAGGGCTCCATTTAATCTTGTAGGTTAGAGGTAGCCTGAGGCATGAGCTCTGCATTGGCAGCAGAAATCCAAAATCCCCGTTTTCATGAACTGAGTTAGTGCCTGTTGAAGCTTCTTGTTTGTGGCATTTGTTTTTGCAAACCAAAATTATTTTGGTTTTGTTTTTTCCTTTAGAGAATCTTTTAAAGAAATTGAAGGGCAAGGATACCAATAAATACTGAAATACTTCTAGTGTATGAATGGTCTTTAGGTATCATTGCTTGCACTTACAAAGCCTGTTTTAAGTCTGCTGTTGTCTTCAGCACCAGATTGTCAGATCTGTCAGATTACTTTGCCAGTAATCTGGGAGCAAAGCATAAGGACTAGCAGATACTGCCTCTCCAAAGGTGGGATGTTCATGTCTGGAGGAGGTAGGTTGTCAGTGGCAGGAAATGGTGATAGGAGAAATGTAGATCATGCTGTGTTGAGTTGTCTTTTCTGACAATTTTATGTAGCCACTCAATACAATGAATGCCCTTCTAAAATGGTAATCATGCTCTTTTTTAAATTATTTTTATGTTTTGTCATTAATCACCAGGAATTTTCAGTATGATTACAAATAAAAATACTATGCTCAAAATCAGATCTATTCTGCTGATGACACACAACCTTGAATGAAATCTAAATCTCATTATTTGACTAAGCTATGCCATGATAACAAGAAAGTGTAGAACTAAAAATGGACTTCTTTTGATAAAGAGTGTAATTTCGTTTGATTCTGAAAGCACATAAAACCAGGATGCTGCATTACAATGTGTTGTTTTCTGCATATTCATTTTTACATTCGTAATATTTCCATAGTATTTTGAATTTCAGTGATGAATTTATCTTGGTATTGATATCTACATGAACATTTCTAGTATACAAGCTGAGAAAATAATGTCCCTGGGCTGCTCCGTTCCCGCATAGGAAAGGTACCTGTAAAGCTCTCTCTTCTCCAGGCTGAACAACCCCAGCTCTCTCAGCCTGGGAGAGCCTCTCTCAGCAGGGGAGGTACTCCATCCCTCTGATTATCTCGGTGGCCCTCCCCTAGACTTGTTTAAAAAGGCCCACATCCTTATGCTGGGAGCCCCAGAGCTGGACACAGTACTTTGAGAGCAGAGCAGAGAGGCAAATTCCCTCCCTTGCCCTGCTGGCCACACTGCTTTTGATGAAGCCCAGGTTACAGTTGGCTTTCTGGGCTGCAAGCACACATTACCAGGTCACACCAAGCTTCTCATCTTCATTCCCTAACCCTGCTCTTAATCTGTTCTCCGCCCAGCCAGTGTTAGTGCTTGGGATTGCCCAGACCCAGGTTCAGGACCTTCAACTTGGCCTTGTTGAACTTCATAGTGTTCCCACTGGTCAACTTCTCATGCCTATTAAGGTCTCTCTAGATGGCATCCCTTGCCTCCAGTATCCACACAGCTTGGTGTCATTGGCAAACCCGCTGAGGGCACACTCAATGCCACTGTCTGTGTTGCCAAGAAAGATGTTTAACTGCACCAGCCCCAATACTGATCCCCAAGGAATGCCACTCATCATTGGTCTTCACTAGAAAATCTACCAATTTAATAAATTTTTGAGCTTGACCACGAGCCATATCTTTATCCATCAGATGCCAATTCATCAAATCCATGCCTCTCCAGAAGAAATGTGAATGTCTGTGTCCCCTGTAAAAGAAGTTGTCTGGTACATATTCATGTGCAAGTGTAGTAGCTAATTTGACAGCTTAAGGAGTGATATGTTTCTGCATTCCTTGGGGTGGAATCATTAGCACAGGTAAATCTCTGTGCTGCTGACAGCAAATTTATTTGACACAGAGTTTATGATCTAGTAGATGTAAATGTCTGCTGTTAAACCAATGATGGATGAAGGAAGAGAACAGCTTATCTCACAAGATTTCCAGTTGGGATAGAAATAATCTATCTTGCGAAATGTTGACAAGTTCACTTCTAATCTTAGTTAGAAAATTGAGGCTGGAAGAGATAGTGCTGAAAAAATAATGGGGTGAAAATCTTTTCTAACTTTTCAAAGCATTTCCTACATCCATTCTTAACTTGCTACAAAGTGCTTTGGGAGTTGCAGAGCTGTTCAATCACTTTCATATTAACAGAAAAGCCCCATGTGCACAGCTTTTCTAAGAACTATTTCCTGTGCTAAAGAGAATTTTGGGCTATTACTATCAGTATAAAGTAGTTCACTGTTTAGAGATTTATTTAAGTGTGAGGGAATCTTAACTGATTCTGAACAGCTTTGCCACTGTGCCTCTTACAGTGTCACCTTTCTGACATTTTTGATTGAAATAAAGAGAACACATAACTAACAGTCTTTAGCTTCTACACTACTCAACTTTTTTAAAAGTGGGTTTTGTAGAGCTGCAAATGTAGGTCTATAAGAACAGTCATCAAGATAGTATTGATCTGTCCCAGGAGGATATGAAAAAAGTTTTTAAAACCCGTAAATAAGGGTATAAGGAGAAGAATGTTTAAGATATACCTCTGAAACAGTAGCAGATGAGAGATGAAAAATATGTGAAAATTATGGTATTGTGAAGAGGATACCACAGCCTGAGATATTTCCCAAGAGCAGATTATAATTCTACTATTTTTTCCTTAATATCTGTCCAACTTGTAGTAGGAGATTGTGAAAGCCAACACAGTCAATGACCTTAAACTGACATATAAAAATAGTATGAAAAGGTCTAATTATTGCAAAGGTCACAGGATAAAAATTTTGTTTCAATTCTGTTGTTTCCAGGAGCCGATGGAAATGCAACAGAGCTATCAAAATTCCTCAGTGGCTTTCAGAAATTCTTGGCATTTACTTTGTTGATTCAACATATTAGAATTTATATATCTTGCAATAAGGGCATCATAGTTGAACTTATAAAAAAATGGAAGACAAAAATAATATATATCTAATAAAGCACTTGCTAAAATTAAGGGAAGGAAAGCATTTCAAGGAGGCATAAAAACTGTCTCCAAATGAAACAAGAAAATTGCTATTTTATGAAAAATTATGATTTAGTAGCATACAGCTCCTACAGAAGAAACTGAAGTAAGATTTAACACCAAAATACTTTATATAAGGAAAATGCTGCTTAAGTATTTTATATTACATATTTCTACATAAAAGCATTTTATATCAGGTCATTGTATAATTTTAAATACATACTGACTGAGCTCAAAATACCAAAAACAAGTGTAAAATCTTTAAAATTCTTTTAAATAGTTGAAGTTTGAAATTTCCATTGGCAAAATATTTTCTGTCAAAAAGAAGTCTAAGGGACATGCATTTTCAATAATCCTGATTGTTAAAAAAGGTCAGATCGGGAGCTTTTTATTATTTTTGTATGAAATAAAAGTATCCAATCAATAAGTCTCAGGCTTTTACTGCATCTTTTGAGGTCAAAAATAATAAATAAAAATGTTTGAGCTTTTAGTATCACTTCACTGAGCAGTGTTTATCCTTACTCCTACACTTTATCTTTCTACATCTCCCTCCACCACAGTCAATTTCAGGTTAAAACAGACTTTTCAGGTTAAAATAGACTTTACTGAAAACATACGTTTTCTTGCAAACCTCAACCACCACATGATTCCACATTTAATAGGATATGATGTTCTGTCACACCATTTTTACCCTAAAATAATTCTGATTATTTTGTTGAGTTACTAATTTTTTTTATATTATTGAAGCTGAGAAGAGATTTAGCTGTAGTATCCCACAAATTGCATGAAATTTGTTTCCTAAACAAAAGTTTCACTTTATCCATGTGATTCAGTGTAAAGTTGATTTTGCAACATTTAATCAGAATGGAGGAGCTTTTTCATATAGATTTGTTTTTATACAGACAGCTTCCTAAACTCCAGAAGGTATTCTCCACAGAAGGGTCTCTGCTCTTTTCTCCACATATAACTGTTTTAGCAATCATAATGAGACATCTATCTCCTGGTATGTCTTTGAGCATGATTCAAATGAAGAGACAAATTTGAGAACAAAAATAATGTCTATAGAAGCTATATATCTATATATCTCTATAGAAGCTGTATATCTATATATCTATAATCTACATAAGGTTGACTTTCTTTTATATTTCAAGTATAAATTTACAGGTAGAATATAAGTGAACTTTCAAAGTGTTCACAAGATTTCTGATCTTGTTGAGAAGAATAAATATCTGCTTAAGAGAAAACACTTGCAAACCCAGATTTTCTCATTCTCCAAGGAGTGATGCATTTGGGATGGGAAATAGATGCTTTCTAAGTGGATGACAGAGTAGCAGTTAAAGATCAGTGTGCATTTCTTTAGATCCTAAAGGGAAATCTTCAGAACAATTGCAATTCTCCTCAACAGAATATGACTTGAGATCATAGTTTATTTCACCATCTAAGTTACTATCCAAATCTTCTCTATTAGAAATACATTATTGGCTTCATCATGTAGAAACTTCTGTGTTTAAAAAATGTAATTTCTCTCTGTTAACAAAAACTGATATTTTGAAATCCTTACGCATTACAGTAAAAAATTTTTGGAAAGTTTTATGGCATCAATTCAGAAGAGGTAAAAACTAGACAGGTGTTTAAGGTATGCTGTCCCTTTTCACTGCCTCTTGCTCATTTTCAGGGACTTGAAGGTGCCTTTGCAAACTTCCAGATGTTTGACTTACTGATATAAAATGTTTTCTTTCAGATATCAACATGGCAGGAGAACCAAAACCATACAGACCAAAACCTGGCAACAAGCGGCCACTTTCAGCACTTTACAGGTAAGTGAGATTTCACTTTAACTTACCCGAATACAATTTTTATCAGAAAAATTATGGTAACCTAAAATGTATCTCCCAATGGCACTGTGCAATGTTTACCAAAATTATAATGAAATCTGAGTACTTATTAATGCTCCCACTCCTAGTACTATTATTAATATTTTTTTTCTTTCTTAATTGAGTGTTATTTAAACTTTTAGTCCTTATGATTCTGTGCTTGGTTATGGACTCATTTTTGTGACTGTTTTATTTGCAATGATCAGTGAAATAACTAACAATTTCAGAGCAATAAAATTGGTTTCTCACAGATTTTTTTGTCAAGGGTGAGAACCAAGTTTGGACTGGATTTCTTCCTTGGCTGTTCAGGAGGGTATTGATAGTGTGTTTATCCTATTCCCAGGTGACTTTTGTCATAGAGCTTTTACAAACTTGAGGAAACATCCACTTTTTTTTTCCAAATCAATTATGTTTAGTGAAGCATTACCGATTGTTAGGGCTACTATGCCCACATGTATTTCTGCTCAATAAACCTTACATCTCATAAAAGTACTTCAGAATTTATGCTCCAGATCCATGGAAGGAATTAAGGCTGATTTCTACTGCAGCTGAAATGTAAAGAGACTGGCTCTGAGAGCAACAACACAGGAGTGAAATCAGACACATTGAAGAAGTTTTTTTTCATGCCTTGTCTGGTCTGAAAACTTCAGATGGAAATTTGAGGGTGGCATCTCAGAATAAGACAACCAGAAGCATTTTAGGTCTGAGCCTCCATGCTACATAGAAGAGATTTGAGTTTCACCATATAGCTGTCCATAGCTGAAGTGATAGAAATATTATTTTTGGAGAAGAGAATCCCTGTTTCATCATTACTCTCAACTACAAACTACTAAACTCTGTAGGTGTTCCTGGTAACCTTGGTCTACTCTGTCCCTGTTCCAGTATTTCAAAAGATTTTAAAAGATGTTCTGTGATTTCTGGCATTTATGTTCATTTCTACCTCTGAGCTTTTGAAGGCTTTCTCACAAATACTTGTTCTACAGAAAAGATAGGGATAAGAGAGACCGTGGAAAGTTCTAAAGGAATTTTAAAGAGGAAAAATATCTTAGATTGTGTCCTTTCATGGATGTAGTGCAAACTATTTCTCTAGAAGATCATGAGGCTTTTATGAGCAACTAAGAGAATCCTTCCATTGCTCCCTTCATCTTAATTTTGCCTCTGCTCTGACCTTGTAAGACCCCACCTGGAGTACAGTGTCCTGCTCTGGAGTACTGATCACGCACAAGGACTTACAGGGGGCTTATAAAATAGAACACCTTTTTACGTGGATAGATAGTGATAGGATAAAGGGGGAACTATTTTCCACTAAAAAAAGAAGGAATTTAGATTAGATGTTAGGAAGAAATTCTACACTCAGAGGACAGTGAGGCACTGAAACACTGAACAGAGGGTAGTTGTGGGAGTCCCATTGCAAATATTCAGGGCCAGGTTGGATGGGGTCCTGAGTAATCTTATCTGGTGGATGGCATCCCTGCCCATGCTGTGATGGCTGTAACTAGATGACATTTAAGGTTCCTTCCAACCCCCTTTACCATTCTATGGTATGGTCCCTTCCAACACAAACCATTCTCTGATTGTATGATAACGAGGAACTTTTATTATCTCAGTGTCGCTTAACATAATATGTGAAAAGATCAGTGATTAATAAAGTTTTGGCAACACTGGGAACATTTACTTATTTCAGAACATTGTAACTGGTTCTGACTGGGATGGAGTTCACTTTCCTCATAGAATCCTATAAGTGTTTTGGATTTGTTTCTAAAACACACCAATGTTTTGCCTGTTGCTGAACAGTGCTTGCACAGTCTCATGATTTTCTCATTTTCCTATTCTGCCTTTGTAATTAAGAGGCTTGGTGTGGGCAAGGAGTTATGAAGAAATATATCTGAGATAGCTGACCCAACCTGGCCAGAGAGACATTCTCTCATATAGTCAGAAATAAAAATTGGGAAGCTTTTTCTTCCAAAGCAGCTGTTGCTTGGAGATTGCCTGGACAGCTTATGGGACATGAAAAGTAATTGCCTTTGTATCACTTGGATTTTTTCCCTTCTCCCTTCCCCTATTACACTGCAAATATCTCAATCCATTAGGTTTTTCAACTTTTGATCTCTCCTTCATCCTGATAGGGGACAATGGTAGGGGAGTGAGACAGTGATCATGTGGGTGCTTAGCTGCTGGCCAGCATCCACCCACAAGACTGAGACAGATAAGAGGGAAGTAGTTACAGTAGATTTGATTTTCACTGAGAGACATTGGTTAAAAAATTTAGTTGTCACAAAATAGTCACTGTTAAAAGGAAGGACTGTAAGTAGAAAGAGGATAACAGATTTCTGAAAGGACAGAATTAAACGAGTTCAGAGTTCTGGTGAGTAGAATGATTCTTGGAAAGAAATTTGAGGGACAAAAGAAGTGCAGAAAATCTTGCACTGAATGTGCTTAATGTAGAACATAAAATTCTCCTGAAGCAGAAAAAAATCAAAAGAAAAATATGACAGAATCAACTTTCTCTAACATTCTAAAAATTGAAAAGGAATTGTACAAAATGTGGAATCAAAACACCATGACTGGAAGTAGAAAAGAAGAGCAGTCATCCTACAGGATGTCAGAAAGGTTAAAGTACATAATAGTATAAAAGATAACAAAAAATTTTCATTAGAGTAACATCCTCTGATTTTTAGTTAGGAGGAAAAGAGAGCAGATGATACAGAAAAGACTCCTTTTACTTCATCAAAAGCGGTTAACTGACCAGCTATTAAAGAAAATAAATTTTTACCAGAAGGTATGCAATAAAAAAATTGGCTAACCAATGTTTGACTAAGTGAATTTGATGAAAATGATCTGATCACGTTCACTGTAGTGTGTTCAAAGGATTAGCTGAATCTGTGTGTTGACTATTAGTGATTCCTTCCAAAAATTTATGGATGTCTTGTAAGGTAAGAAATAGTGGGTATGGGAGGTGCTATATCTATTTTTGAGAAGAAGAGATCGAGAAAATGATTAGATGAGACTAGCTTTGATTCTAAAAAATGTACTAAAACACATTATTAGAAATCAATTTATCAAGACCAAGAAGTTAATAAATTGGTTAAAATATCAGGAGCATATTATGCTGAAGCAACATAATTTCCTTCTTTGACAAGACAGCAAATTTAATGTAAAAAGAGATGTGCTATAAAGACATTGTCATGGTTTAGCAGTGACATTCCCAATTTAGTACCCTCTGAGACTCTCCCAAATGAGATTCCACTTGCTTGCTCACATCCCTTTCCTTTCCCCTTCCTGTTCCAGGGATAGAGTTGAGAATTGGAGGCACAAAGGGGTGAAAATTGCAGTTTTAGACAAGAACAATTTACTGGAAACAGAAATGAAATTTAAAAAAAAAAAAAGAAGAAAAAAAAAGGAACAGTGGCAGCAAAAATATTAATAACAAAAGGTATAAGATAAAAACTATTTACACAGAAAGCCCAATACCGACCAGCTTTTCCACACCACACCACACCACACCACACCATGCCACACTTTCTCCGAACTGGAAAAGGAATGCCTTTCTTTCCAGAAACCAGAGAAAAAGTCCTTTTCCCCTGTCCCTGGCAGTGGTGTAAAATGGTGTTCAACAATATTTGGGTGATGGCCAGGCCCACTCAGCAGAGCACACAGCAACCCACAGCTCCTGGGCTCAAGCAGTCCGATCCAGTGGGCTCAGTATCCTGGCTGCTGGGACCACAGACACACACCACCACTTCTGGCTACGGTAAAAAAATAACTCTGTCCTGGACGAAACCAGGATTAACAAGCTTTGACGCTTACTTTTCAGTTTTTATAAGCATGTTCAGGAAAGTTTTGTAGAAGAAACTGTCTTACGGTCGACATCCAATGGAAAAACAGTGACTGTGTACGACACAGTATTAAGGAATATAACTGTTACCTTTTCAGTTTCCTTACTTACAGATTTTTAAATATTTTTCATATGTGAGACAACATAAAGAGCAATTTTAAGATAAGCAAGCAGGAGCGCTGCACAGGCTTGCAGGGTTTTGTTTACTTTGAAGTACCTGAGGCTTCAAAAAGGTTCAAAGTTTGCATTTATGAAAAGAAGTTTGTATCACATTTATAGGTGGATATATACATAAGTCCTTACAGAGCAACTGATGTCTATGATGTGTTATAACCTCATCATTTGCTTGTGTGTCCAAGTCATTAGATTCATTTTTTCCTGTAATGGTATAATACTCTTTGATATCTCAGTTCAGGACCTACATTCCTTTATTTTAACTTTTCTAGTTTTATTATCTGTGTGAAAATAATCTCATTTAATCTTACCTATGTGAAATTTAGCATGAGCCTAAATGTGAGACACACAACTTTTTTTAGGTGCAAGATAAGATATAATAATAATAGTTATTATTATAAGATATATTATTATACAGGCTATAATTATAATAATAATAAAAGGACTTCCATTTTATGCTTAGGCCTTAAAAATATTTTGAGAACACTTAGTCTTTACTTCAGAAAGCTGTTAAACACATTATTAATTTTAAGCATGCTCATTGAATATCTTAAAATGTACTTAGAGTAGTGCTCAGGAATGAGTTAAATTCTACAATAGCTGTAAACTCCATCACCATCTATCCTAATTTACATTGCATTGAGGGGCGATCTAAATCCCATAAGATTCAAAATTGTTCTGAATTTTCTTTTGAGCACACCACTTCTGCAGAAAATCACATGCTTAAAAAATCTGCATCTTAAAATTGTTTTGCATCTTGTTGTACTGGTCTAGCCTCCAGCAAAAATTAATTGTACCAGCAGCACATCGTAGTATCTTTGAAACACAAGGTGAAGATTGAAGGTGCTGACATAAATGTGTTAAAGCACTCTTTGGGAGCAATGTTTTGGTAAAATAAAACATCACACTTTGTCTTTTTCATTTAGTGATGTTTTGATCAGTATTTCATTAAAGAAACTCTTTGTCACCATATGAAAGCCCATTTACTGTTTTTTTCCTGTGTTTACTCTCCAACATACCAAAGGAGAATCAACATAAGTACTCTGATAGACTGCTATTCTGCTTCTCTTCATCATAAAATGTTTTAATTATTTGTTGTTTATTTCAGTCCACTACCATGTTATATGGCAAAATAAATACATGCCTGAAAGCTTTTTCTCCATTTCGGAACCATTCCCAGTTGCTCAAGGAGTGGACCCAAGCCTCAGGACAGGTGGAGCAGAGCCACCATGCACATACTGCCTGTGTCTCACTTTCCCTCAGGACATGCAGTGTGTCCTTTCTCTATGGCTGACATCTTGGGAGATGGCTAAAAGTCCTATCTGGCACCCCTCTGGTAGTAACAAGGTTGAGAGGGTTTGAGAATGATGACAAGGACACCTACTTTTGAGGCTTTTGAAAAAACAAAAAACAGTGTGCTACAGGCAGGCATAATGGTGCCATTTTTATTGCCATAAAAATGAGCACAATTACTGCAGGCTCTGCTGCAGGAGGTGGTGGTGGGGATCTGCTGGAGATCACATGAGGCATGGGGAGTCAAAACCAGCATAGTGGTACTGGTACAACTGAGAGCACAGTGTCTCATATCACATCCAAGTCTGCTTTCTGAGAAATCTAGTTACTTTGCAAATCCCCAGGGTCAAAATGATATTTGTACAATGCGGCAAAGCGGGATTTGGAAGAAAAATGGAAAGGCAAGTTACTGGGCACTGCCAGAGTAGTGATATTTGTACAAGGTGGCAAAGCAGGGGACTAGGATTTGGAAGAAAAATGGAAAGGCAAGTTACTGGGCACTGCCAGAGTATCTAGTCAATATCTTTGCTCTACACAATTTAATGTTATATTTGACCTATAAACTTTTTCAATACTGTTTTATCCAAGAAAAATAATCCCTATGTGGATTATTTTCATCCTTGCCAAACTTCAAGCTTCTTTGGAGTGCCACAAGAAAACTGGTAGGCCCCAGTCACATCTTGAAGACTCAGTGGGGAGTTATTCAATCCCCAGTGCTCCAGTATTCCTATTGCTCTCTGGGACTGAAGCTGGCTGGCCTGAGATCCATCCTGCTGAGGCACATCCTGGAGTGAGACAATTAACAGAATGGATTTAGTGAATAGATTCACTAAAGAAAGCCAGGAAAAACTGAGTGAAATAGACTCTCACTGTGTTGGCTTGGCTGTGACCAGAACCAGAGCTGAGTTCCCACAGCGCTGCCCAGATGTAGCACACGGTGACCCTGCAAAGGTTTCCCTCCAGGACAAGTTTTTTTCCAGCTGTTCTCTGAAATTTCAGGTGTACAGTTCAGCACTCTTTGAGTGGTGTTAGCACAGTGATTTCCCATTACCAATCACTTTGTCACGTAATGCAATCGAAATGTATATTTAACACACCTGATTTAACTTGCTACTAATTATCTACATTAAACAGCCTTTACTTTACAGTTTCATAACTCCCATGGCCTCTGGAACAAATTATTTTATTTAAATGTCTAATATTAGTATACTAGAAAGGGATATTCTTGTATTTACATGGTATGGTTATTTTTTATGTTAATGGTTTTTTTTGACAGAAACATTTTATCAATTTCCTCAGTACATTTTACTTTTATAATGTCTATCACAAAACTGATTTTGTTGCACGTCTTGCAATTCCTTTGGTTTTTCAGTCTTACAGCAGAGGCTGAAAGAATTGTTTACAGTCATTCTCTACTTTCCCTCTGCTTCTTACATTTATTGTAAATATCCTTTATAGAGTTTGGTGTGGTCTGGTTTGCCTCAGAGCCATCCATTATTTTGAGTTGCTTTTTTGAACACTCCTGAGCACCCTTCATTTCAGGAAAAAGTGTGAAAAGGGCGCTGATGAGCAACTTGATTTTGTCTTCTAATATAGGAATCTTCTTGAGATCCTTCCTCCCACTTGAAAATATTAACATAAACTCAACAAATTCTGTGCCAAACAAGCATTACCATTCCATTAGAATACTGCAGGATTTTGCATCACAACTGTAATAGTGTGCCACTGAGAGTGTATTATCAATCTTTTTAAACCTGTCATATAATGACAGTAACTGCAGGTATAAGTATCTTTCTAATAGAATACTGTCCCTAGATTTCCAACAATATTTTTCTTTATATTTTCTTTCTCTTAATGAACTTGTGTGTCTATCATTATTACAGATCTACAAGAGACTAAAGACACAGTCCAGAAAACAGAAAACAAACCTAATCAAGTATTTTCTGATACTTTAGTCTTACATTAAATTGTGGTTACAACTCCTACATTATTCTGTACACTGAATGAAAAAAAAATATGCTTATGGAACATAATTTTTCTATGACTATGTCATATTAAAATTATATAGTGTGATATTTTCTTTTTAATCAAAATTATTATTTTTCTACAGAAATGCATCATCCTGATACTTTTGATTACCTTTCTTTATGAGAAAAGCTATTATATTTCAGTACAGTGGAATGGACCTAAGATAAATGTTGTTCTGCAGCTCTTCTCCTGACAAAAGATTTAGCTTCCATAAAAAATTCCCACATTTCTAGATATGTTTAAATAGAGAGATTTTAAGTCCAGTAGGATATTATTTACATTCATTTCATCAAAGAATGTTGCCAGTGGTCACATTTAAAACAGTAATTTCTGTACAGAAAAAATATAATTTAGTTTCAAATTCTTACCTGAATAGTGTAAATTTTGCTTGTATTGAGAATTTAAATAGTATTCTCAATTACATTTAAAATCTTAAAAGGTACAAATAAAAAGCTAAAGCAGACCCGGTGATTCAATTTAAACCTTTTGTTTGTTTGTTTGGTTATTTTCTTTCAATAAAAGACACCCCATGTCAAATAAGTAATATCATAGGAATAATTTTTAAAAGATCTGCTGATGGAAGGCAGCACATGCATGTCTTAATTTCTAAATTATGGTGGTGTAATTGCAATCAGTTTGATCCCACAGATGTTTAAAACAGTACATGTGCTCAGAGGGGCTGGGAAAGGCAGACAAAGGTTTAGGTTTGCCCTTTCACATGATTCAGAGTATGAATGTGCAGCACTTCATAGCTTTAGAGAGGGGGGGAAATGAGGGAGAGAAAGATATTTCAGGTCCTTAGCAACAGGAAAACCTTTTGCTTCTGTTTATTTTGAAATAAATCACAGATAAAGAAAAAGTCCAAAAGACAAAAAATGCAACTGTCATCCTGATTTCTTCATTCAGTCATATCATTCCTAACCCATGGGGTAACTCCAACAACTAGGAAAACAAAACTTTTTTTTTTTTTTAAAAAAGTTCTTCCTATTAACTATTTTTAAAATATTGCTAAGTCCCCTTAAGAAGGGGACTAGGGCATGTTTTGCCTCTCAGATCATCACTATATGATAAATCTTACATTTTTCTCGTGTTTGTTTGCTTTCATTCACCATCAGTTTTTAAATGATGGTGTTGACAGATCATTTAGAAGTCCTATGTAAAGACTAGCACTTGTCTTTGTAACAAACTTCCCTCAAGCTATCCCTTAGACTTACACAGTATTTCCTCAGGTATTTTTTCCTCTGTTAAGAGGTTGTGACTCCAGCTTACACACATCTGCACAGGAGTTGCATCCCTCTTCCTATCTCAGTACTCTTCCTCTTACATAAGGTGATATATGGTATCACATGAATAATGCTGTCTTTTTCCACAGAACCCCAGACACCATAGTCACATTCATGTTCAGAGATTAGCAAATTTGGAGAATAGGCTGTTCACTTATTATTGCTGGGGTTTTTTTCCTGGTGTTTAATTTTCTTCCTTAGTTTTTCCTTCTGCTATGAAACCTGAAGCAATATACTATAAAGTACCTAACTGTAAACTTATCTCTTTTTTTTTCCATGGTTTTTAATGACTGTTTATACCACAGTAAAACAGAAAACATATCTGCAATCTTCTGATGGCATTGAAATTATTATGACTCCTTTCTTGTCCAATTGAAATAATTATGACTACTTTCTTATCTGAGAATTTTGGCTGCTAATACAAATGAAAAAACTTTGGCTTACAAATGAAAAAGTAAATTCCTAAAAGATCCAGAGTATTGATGGGTTTGCCTGCGGGCAAACAGAAATAGTAGTTTTAGTCATGCATTTGCTTTAAATCTTGACAGCCTGAGGCTTATTCCTATTCTTTATTGCATGTGAGATTTCTACCCTTTATTACTGCATGGATTCTTGCATTTAATTTAAGAAATGATCACTTTGGACTCAGCATGTTTTCTTCCATATGAAGATGATGTCTTCTGTAGGTATACTGCTGCGTTTCAGTTAGACTAAAAAGACTAGGCTAAAAAGCCTTCAACATATCCCAAAAAAAAAAGCAGAAACTGCCAACATTATATTTTTCTACATTTGAATTTTAGTGAAGAAGATATCATGGAAACAGTATCAAGAGTTGCAGACAGTGCTGTTCAGAAGCTGTCCTATTAAGTCTTGGGTTCATGACCGAGAACAGCGAAGGGCCTGTCTTGGCATTGCAAATGAACAGAGGAATTCTTCATTTTCAGGAATTTAGTAAACCCTTAATTGCTGCAGTAATCAGAGATGCAGAAGGCTGTGCATCAGAGAACCACTTAGTGGACTTGCAATTAGGCATTGGTTCTCACATAATGTAACACCTCTAATTATACAGAAGGCTGTAATTTGGTCTGGGAGCTGCTGGTGTACTACAAGGGCACCATTTTAGTGGCTGACAGAGAGCAACAGAAATATGATGCTGGGTTATAAATTTAGTACTCTGTGAATAAATAAGGAAGGTTGGATAAGCAAGAGACTGCAACACATTTTAAAGTCTTATGAATTATATTAGAAGAACTTTAAAGTATACTTAATTTGAAAGAAAATGGATTGTTCAGTAAAATTATAAATAGCATGGAAGGCTGCGTGAAACACAGAGGGACAATAGCAACATATTATTATGCAGAGAATTATAAAAATAAAATTACCATGCAGCTTTATTTCTTGGTGAATTCTGTTAGTCTTGGAGCATACTGTCTGAAAATATGTTATCCACCCTACCAGAAGTGATACTTAGTGCTGTTGATTCATAATGTCAAATGTAATTTTATGTTTTAAAACATAGGGTACAAATTGCATGCTTTTTTGATATTGCATGCCAGTATTCCCAAAATGTCTGGCAAAAGCATTGGCTATTTTTTTAAAAAGTAAAAAATGTATTAACAATAATATGTTGAGTCCTAAAAATGAACATTTTCTAATACCTATTGGCATAAAAATGTATGTTGCATTTTTCAGTTTTGCATGGGTGAGATTATTCTAGGAAACAGCATGACAGACGTGAATCTTACATTGTTAGAGAAGTGGCCCTCCTGTAACTGCTTTGAAGCATTAGTAGTGTCATTGAGGGAAAAAGGATATTACGCCTCTGCCCTTGGGATCCTCAAAGGCAATGCCTGCATTAACCTTCATCTATTTGTGACTGCAAATAGCCATGCAGCAAAGTAGTATTGATTGTGTGCATTAGATCAGTCAACACTGTTTTGTTCAACCCACCCTGAAGAAGCCGTTCTAGATGGTTTTAGATCAGTACATATTGACCTGAGTGTTCTTATTCTACTTCAGAGCAGAAGAGGGTTAGGTGAAATCAAATTCATGCAAAGAATGATTAAATGAAGTTGATCTTCTGTGAGGAAGAGGACTCTGAGGCACACTACTATGATTACTATATTTTTCTCAAAATTCTCTCTTTTGCTTGGAGCATAGCTTTTTGCAAAATTCAGCAACTAATAAAAATCATGTGGAAAGGCAAAGAAAAATTGACAGCGGCATGGAGTTATTTTCATTCTTCAGGTTTTGTTTCCTGCTCTTTCTTGAACAAAAGTACCAAATTGAGCATGTTTTGCATTTGGGAAACTTGCAAGAATCTCACTATGAATCTGAGTGTGAATTGCCTCATGACTGGAAACAGCACACAGTGATGTATGGTTAAAAACAGTTTATCTTGTAACTCTGTTTGGCAACAGAAGACTTCTCTTGGGTGGCATGGGAAGAAACTGGAATCCATTATCTAAGAAGGTTTTCAAATGTAGAGTCTGAATCAATTTCACTCTAAATTACAATTTAGTTTTCCTCAGACATACTACCAGGATTTAGTCAACTATGAGAATCTATCCCCCTGTTCATGTTATCTTTGCAAGTTTTGTATTCATAAAGAAAGATGTAGCAAAATCAAACCTGTAAAATCAGAGAGGATACAGCTTTTAAATTACCTATAGCTTTTAGGTTTCCCTATCTTCTTGCACCTAAAATTTAGGCCACCCATTTAAGAATATTATTGGAAGCAACTTCCTTTTCTTCCTTTAGTTTCCCTGAGTTCTCCATGTCACCCTTTCCTACCACATCCCCAAAACCCTTCCATCCCATGTTATAACAGTAATGCATTCAGTAACCACTATGACAATGTACATTTCTATTGGTGTATCAGAACTAACTTGCACATGTTGTTTTAAGCCTCATCCTAGCCTCTTGCTGCTGTGAAAGTTAGCACAGGGAAGAGGAAGTCTCTCTAAAGCACTTCCTTCCTGCACTTAAAGATACCTTTAATTCAGTTTTTCAACTGTCAAACTTCAAAGATAACCCCAAACAGATTATTAATTCCATTCTTCTAACTAATTGTGAAAAGGTTATCTATCCAACCACACATGGGGTAAAAAAATCCTAGAGGCTCCTGAAACTTGTACTTATGACAAGAATTTCATGTTTATAAATGATGTAAGATACACATTTTGCTAGGAAACTAGCTAAATTTGGTCATCTGCTATGTACATCTGATGCTACACATCAGTACGGGCTCACATCAGGTATTATTGACAGCCTCCTGTGCTAAGTGTTCCCTCAAAATCTTTTCCTATAGATAGTGCTATGTTGCTACCCTGTCCTGGGGTTAGGTGCCAAGTAGAACTGGTTATATAAAATGCTCTGTATTAATAGTCAGTGGTTTTTTGCAGAGTTTTTAAAAATACAATAAAATTTAATTAAATTTAATTAATTTAAAAATCTTGCACATATTTGCTGTTGTCCAGACATGTAAAATGCTAAAAAATAATGATTTATATTTATATATACATATATACACACACACACACCACACACACATACACACATACACACACACACACACACACACACACATATATATAAACATTTTAACTCTCTTCCAAAATTTAATTTCTTTCACTTCAAAACACTGAAAATACTAAAGACACCTCCATCTTGCAGCATATTAAATGCAGAGTGACTGCATGAACACAAACCAAACCCAAAGGTGAGGAAGCATCCCTAGACAGAAAATCAAGCTGTCCTGTGGGGACAAACTATAATTTCAGTTTTCTTTATCACAAGAAATTAAGCTGTGTAAGATCCATATCACCTACAGATATCTTAGGAAGTTAGCTTCTTCTGGGTACAACAGTTTCCTCAAGGACTTGGAGAAAAGCTGGTGCTTCAAAAAGTGATCTAAGTTATTCTCAATCTTAAATAATTAACCAAGTCAAAAAAGTCACAAAATATAAAAAAATGTATCTTTTTTAATCAGTCAGAATGTGTAATGTGTTGTGATACTTTCATAAGGGACTAAATATGTATTACACATCTATTAAGGATCATGTATAGATCTGCATAGAGAGAGGCTGGTAGCCAAAGGGATAATCTTGTTTGATAATCCGTTTATCCTTAGAATGCTTACTAGTGTAGTAGCTTTCTTATTGGATAAATTCTTCAGTAATTAGTAAAATTTAGTTTTAGTACCCTTGAATATTTCAGTTGTGAACTTTGATTAACTATGATCTGAGACTAGAAGAGAGGAAGCATGTGCTGATTAAAGGACACTTCTCAATCAGCTCTGAGGAAAGATGTTTTAATATGTCCCCATAACTAGCAGTCTCTTGTTACTCAATTTGTCCTCTTTTGAATAGTTTTTTTGCAATACCCAGCCAGTTGTCCTTCATTTCATATACGTATAAAGTAGTTAAAGTAGTTCTTGTTCTCAAATTCTCACTCTGCACTTCTTTTTTAAATTTTATCACTCTGAATTCATAATAATTCTTCAATTTATTAAAAAAAAAAAAACATTTTAACTCTCTTCACTGGATGATTAAAAACCAGCCTTTTTGTTCCTATTTTACATGCAGTAACATTTTTGTTAAAATATTTTATGCACACCAATGTTAAATGAATCATAACACTGAGTGCTCCTATTATTTAATGTGGCTCTCTTTCACATTGGCATAATTCTTTGTTCATGGTCATGTTGGGCATAGATTTTATTTTCTCAGCTTCATTATGAGACTCTCATATCAGGCAATATCAAGAGCTTTAAAAATGATACTAAGCATTACCTATCATCTGTCTTATCATTTATCCACCAAGTCAGTTACCACATCAAATGACTATGTTTACTCTGAAAAACGACAATTTGAGCTCACTGTATGTTAATTTCCACTCATGGCTTAAGTGGTGTACTTTATTTTGTGCTAGAATCTTTACATTTCAATAAATAACAGAAGCACTTAGGTCTGTCGAATAAAAGTTCTCAAGGCACTGCAAAAACTAATACATAGTATATGTATTAGTATATGACATTATGCAATGTTCATGAAAACAACAGTTGGTTGTTGTTTTTCTAGTCTGAATTATCAATTGCAATGTCAACCACCAGATGGGAGCAGAACTTATTAAAGTTGTTAGGGACAATTGTAAAAATTGACATAAACATGTAAATTATTCCTCCTTTCCCTCTGCTTCTGAAACACTTCTGATAGATTACATCTTCTTTACAGTCATTCTACCGTTTATTTGTTCCAGAATATGACAGAGTTTCTTGAAAGAGCCTGTCAACATTTATGAAGATATTTACGGAATCTTCAGAAGACAAAATGAGCTTCTTATCCTAGTCTATTTGACAGTGGTTACTGACAATATCCAGGAAAATGATCTTGGATTGAAATTAAGTCACAGAAACCAGAAATTGCTAGTATACACCAGCAATTGTTCTTTCAGACTCAATAGATAGCAGAAGTTATATGAAATTATATTTCTTCTGTAAATTAAGACAGGCTTGTATTAGGCTTGCTTGCATTGAATAGAAATATTGGGAGGTAGCAAAATTTACAATGCAAATGCTTTAAAAAGAAATTAAATGACAATATATAACACTGCTTTAAAAGTTCTGAAGAAAGATGGTTTTTGATCACTTCAAACCACAAACTCAACATTCAGAGAAAAATCTATCCATGTTTGATCACAGTGAATGGAAACATAAGTTTCTTCCGAAAAGTCCCTTGGTTTGTTCTTGTCATTTTAAAATTTAATGCATTGATAAACAAGGTAAGCCATATTCTTTCAATACACATATTTCTGCTTAATCTTTGGTCCTGCTAATTCTTTGGTTCCTAAAGATGCAAAAAATACATACTTGACAGGTGAAAAAGTCAGCCACATCAGTCAGTCTAAATACACATTAACACTATACTGAAGTCCAAAATGCTTTACAGTTATCCTGACTTTCCTATTTTTGAATAAAAATGTTCCCAACTCCCCTGAAATCTGCAGTCACTATTCATATATTTTATAGTCAAACAGAAAATGTGTGATGTCAGCTACACAGTCAGCTAATCCGCCTCAGGAATTTTGATATGAAGGTTGTAACCTAAGATGATGACTCATCTGAAAAAATATTAGTTCCTGACCCCTTTATCTGATTCAGGGCAGATGGTTTTGTTTTTTCAACAAGTCAGAATAAGAATCCTAATAAATTCATTAAATTTCACGTTTTTCCTACTAAGTGCTTAAAGATGAAATTATATGATCTCCACGAGGAAGAATATATTGATTCATAATTAATTACCTTGGGGAATCCTTGGCTGAAATCCATTTGCTTGTGTACTGGATTGATATTGTTAGAAATGTTATTCACTTTGTCCTGTACACAGTTTCGGGAAGGAGAGGAGAGGATTCTTTAACAGGTAATTATATAGATTTATGTATCTTGGGTCAGGCCTCAAATGCAGAAAAATTCTTGCCTGTAATCTTAATAGGACAATTGTGCAAGAAAGTAGAATTTACTTTGGGATCTTGCTGTCATTCCATGATTTGCTTACAAGTCAAAGAGGAATCCACATATCCTTAGTCTAGTCACATTTCCCTGTATGTTTGCCTGCAAACCTTGAAAATTTGTCCATCTGGATGTTCAGTCCATGTCAAAGATGGAATTTAGATCATTGCCATTTATATAAGAAACTTTAGCAGCAAAGAAAATCATAAAATGCACAGTTGGGTTAATCAAACCTTGTAAAATATCTCTCCAAGACAGGGTGCAAGGGGAATAACACTAAATGGGAAATTTGTAGGGTCCTTATTTTAAACGCAGTGTGACAGGATGGTAACATATCAATAGGTAGTAATTAATTGCCTCTGCCTGTTCAGTTTACAGTGACTGGTTTTAATTGAGCAACTGGCATAGTGTAAAAATTCTTTTTTCTCCTGCAAAACTTATCTATTGTATGTAGATAAGGAAAATCTTAGCTCAGAAAATCTTAGTTGAGAATCAAAGTGGAACACCACCTCAGTCTGCCATGTCCCAGTAATGCTACAGATTAGCCTCCCTCCCTCCTATTCCAACTGATATATTGCCTTGGCATATTGACAAACTGGTCTTTTCTGATGGGAAAACCATTTCAGGAAAGAAAGAATCTCAATCTCTCGTGCTTCACTACCACTCCTACATAATTAATACATTATTCCCTTTGTTCACTGTCTAGCTTAGTATTTCTTGGACACAAAAATATATTTTTGCAAAGAAGACATCTGCTTTAAGATGTTTCCTGGACGTGTATGACAGCCCTTCTCTAAATTTATCAGAATTAGTCTTTTTGCAACATCATATTTAATTTTTCAAATATTCCTCAAAACTCTGGAAAAGTCAGTGTACATTAGGTTGAAAAGAAAGGTAAAAAGTGTTTTTTTATTGACAAATGTCACCAGTAAAGATTATATAAGATGTTATTTCATATTGTGCTGCAGTTTTAAACCTTTATATTAATTTTCCATATACTGAATTACCAAGTAAAAGGCCAACAGATAATTGTGTTCATTTACTATAAGGAACACTTGGACTAATTAAAAGTAATTCAGCAAATTATCTGAAACCATTTAGTCAAATATAGAGAGAGGTCAAACCTAGGGCAGCACTATTTAAATCAAATTAAATTCCAGTTTGAGAATGGACTTCAAATAGATTTTTAATTGCAGTATTTAGTCCACAGGGCATTCTATCACACACACTCTTTGTTTTCAAGTAAAATCCACCAGAATATCCTCCATCAGGGTAATTTTGATTACAAAATTTCTGTATTATGAAGTATGTAAGTATGTTCTAGGGCTTTCATTCTTTGGTCGTTTTGCTTATAGTTAATCTCTCCTGCCAAACACTGAGTGCTTCCCCTGACTGATTCATTTCGTTAAGCAGAAAAAGAGGAAACCGAAATGTGACACTAGTGCACAGAATGTGCAGGAGAAGGGTGAAACCCTTCATGAAGGACCCTGTCATTTCATTGCTCTCTGGCAGCACTGCCTGAGCACAGAGAATGCCAAGCTCAGATTTTCTTGGGACTGCCCCAACCACAAGGACATGCAGCTTTGAGCTTTTACTGTTCTTCCAGGTATATGAAAAGCCATCAGTGCTTCATCTTCTATTCTTCTAGTTCCACTTGGATTTGAACCCCAGAAAGTAATGGAACAGTGAGCTATAGACATTAGGACAACACAAAAGGGACAGTGTTTTGGATTTTAGATTATGGTAATAATTAAACTGGTCTATTGGTGTGTGAGTTTTTGCACAAAACCTTTGCTGAATAATAACAATTGAAACAGTACTGTTTTTTTACAAAGAGATCTTTCATGAAACTTTTTCCCTAAAACATTTATTATTTGTTTAACACTAATGGTAATTGTTTAAAATTAATTATATCGCACATATTTTATTGTGGGACTAAATTGTTTTCAGATTTATAATTTAAATGTTCAGTTCCACATATGATACCCTTTGCTGCATTAGAAACACTTTTATTAAAGGCTACAAAGAGATATTAATGACCTGGGCATTTATTTTCTGCTCTTCCTAATACAGTTTGCTCAGTGGGAATCATCACAACAGAAAATTTTTGCACATCATGTAACCACTCAAAATTACTCCGCTGCAAATATGCTTTAAACATGTTTATAAAGCATCCTAAAATCACATACTAATGGTCTTATCAAGCAGCTGATATCAGTAAACTCAGTAAAGCCAGAACACACTAAAAAAATAAGTGCAGCCAATTGCAGACACCAAAACAGGAACACTGCCTGATAGAACAGTTGAGGAGTCTTGTATCTGCCCTGGCTGGAGAGAAACTCCCAGAAGAGGCTCCTGCCAGTGTGCAGGTGCTGCATCTCCTCACAGCCACAGCAGGGAGGGGGAGAGCACTTTGAACCACTGGGTTTAGAACTGAGCATGATTCTGGATCTACCAAAACAGTGACACCCAGATCCAGCACAAGGCCAGTTCTGGCAAATGGGACAGAAGCTATCATAAGGATGAAGTGATCATGTCATATAAGCATAGGATGCTGGAAACCAACCCCCCCAAAAAAATTAAAAAGGCAACAAAAAGAACAAAGTATTTCTTGTTCACACTAGACATTCCATTCAAATATCTACACAAGTCATCTGAATCTGTGACATTCAAAGGGTCTAGATGTGCTACTTTGTAAATATTTGATTTCTAGATCAAAGTTCCATTGCATAAATGGGATTTTTTCCAAGTAAAGCGGAAACTAAAGCGGAATACTAAAAGCACCTACTAAAATGCATCAGGCCCTTCTGTTGGTGCTAAATTGTGTCATTAAATAAACCTGACACTGAGAACAGCTGTTTTAAATTCATTGCACAATTGTTTTTAAACACAATAAATACCTATATTTAATTTTTTTTTTTTTTATTTACTTGACAGACTTGAATCAAAGGAGCCTTTTCTGTCCGTTGGGTAAGTAAGAACATGTATATTTTCATGGCTATTTATATGTTTAACAGCCATACAATATAATTTATGAGATTATGTTGAGCATAAACATCCTATTTCAACATGATGGTTATTTACTATACTTAAGCTTATAAAATGCAGCTTTTAGTCAATAAAGTCAGCAGCCATGGATATTTTCCTTCTCAAAAGGAAACTAAGTATGTTTTGCCTTTATTGACTAAACAAAACTTACACTAAAATACATATAGGAGTTAAATGTTGCATTAAAAGGTAGCTGGTTTATTAATTTATTTTCACTGACTTTATTCAGAAACCATTCTAAATATCATCTGTACCACTTGTCTAAACCATGAAAAATTGATAATGTCCTTTAAAAAATTGTGCTACTTCAATAACAGAAATAAAATCAAATTTATGAAATAGAAAAAAATCACACTTTAGCCTGATTATAAACCACTGCACTGATTTTCATATTTCAGCCATAGCTTCCAGTGTCACAGTCACTTAAACAGTCATATGTTGTCTATTTTAAAATGATAACTCATACTTAAAAATTTGTTTTTAAATGTGTCATATTCTTAAAAGATATCACTCTTCTATAAAATGTAGACTAATATATGTATTAGTGGTAATTATCTGTATTTTACTTCTGAGTCTGAATTTCACTTTCCATGCACAGTTTTCCTTTCAGCTTCTTTCTTTAAAACTTTCCGAAGTGTCCTAACATTCTCCCTCCCTGTTTTCCTTCAGAAGTGTGTTTTTTATGTGTCTTTACTCTCATCTTCCTTTGTTCACACCATACTTTGTACTATCGAGCATATGAACTGCAGACAAAAGATCCCATACAAAATATCTGTTTAAGGGTTAGCTCTACCATGTAATTATCAGTAACTTCCAAATTGTTGTACTAATTGCAGAACTGGAAGTCAACTTCAAATTCTGAAGTGTGAAGTAAAGTTAACAAGCAAGAAAGTGTGTAAATTATGATCAAAAGAACTCTACAAATTAGCATAAACAGGACTGAGATATGTCTTGGTTTCTGTAGCATACAGTAACTGGTTTGTTTCAGTATATTTGGGATTAATTGCTTGCTGTTTTTACTTTCTACCAACTCAAAATTATTGGAAAATATTTGGAGGGGGTATGGAGGTTACACTGCTCTTGTTTTGAATGCTTTGAAATGTTCAAATTTACTGTAAAATTCAGTCACTTCTGTTAATAACTCTCATTAGCCCAAATTGTAACTTATCCTATTAAGTTGGCTTTTTGGGGCCTCCACTCTCATGATGAAGTGATTATTCCAAAATACCAACTTTAAGATTAAAAAAAATGAAGTTGCATGCCGTTTTCATTGAGAAGCAAAGTTCTAACAATCCAGGAAACAAAAAAAAAAAAAAAAAATACAATGTTAGTGCTTACATTATTCGCCACAAAATAGTAAATCCTATTTCTTATCATGATTTTAATAACCATGCTGGCAATCTGAGCTTATTTGCCTAGGAGGAAGCATTGTGTTTTGGCTTTGGGTTTGTTTCCATATGAGTAGATTGGTGGCCACTATGTGAACGCACATTGTGTCCACATATTTATTGTATATGACTTTGTCTCTAAAACTGATTCCTCTTGGGAATTCTAATCTGCACAAATAGACTCAGCTTTTCTCCAGAGCATTTCAGAAGTTTGCCTGTAATGTACTCGAATTCTTTTATGCAGGTTCATAATAATGAAGATAGATAAAATCTCTCAAAATTATTCCCTGTGTGCTACTTTTGCCTTTCCTTCTGTATTTCCTCCACCCCCAAGGAGGACATCAGAGGGTTAGACCACCATGTTATAAGGAGGGGCCCAAACCAACATCCACCTCGTTGGTACCACATAAAAGACACTCCTCTTAGTCCCACAAAAACCAGAGAATTCTTTTTTACAGAGAATGAGCTCTTGTGACAGGATCTGTATCTGAAGTTTTAGCCCAGACAGCTGCAACCACCAGGCTTTTAAAATACAGTAATGTTTGCAGAAGAAATGCTGACTTAACCACTATTAAACAAACACATGGGTGCCCTTAATAGCTCTTGCTGCCAGAGTTTGTCAAAACACCAATCTAAATTACTTTTGGCTGCCTCCAGATGGCTTGATCCTGCACACCAGCCTCCCATTCATCTATCTTCTGTAACAGAGATTTGTTTCCACATTCTCATTATGCTGCCTGCAGGACCTAATTAAGTTTTTGATTTTGCTGTGCCTAAGCATATGACTTCTTGGTGCTTTTCCATTGCTAATTTTGGCAGGGGAAGGGAACATGAAGTGTGGCAACCTAAGACCTCAAGTCTGCCACAGGTTTTTGAGCTCTGTGCGTATGTGCAGGGCTGCAATCATCCCATGAGATCCCACAACGGAAAATTGGTTGATAAAATGTTGCATTTTTTCCCCACCCTCAGAAAGCAGCCAGAGAGAAGCAGACCCCGGCTCTTGCTGTTGTCCTTCGTGTCTCAAATGCAGGGAGCGAACACCTCCTGTACTCCCTTGGTAAAGACAATTCCATTTATCATTCTTTCTATGCAAAGCGCATAGCAAAGAAGAAAAAGCCACTCTCCTTTACTCCATGTGCAAGGCAGGGGCATAATTTGGCACTGAAGCCATAGTAACATCTTTAATGAAAGTCTCTAATGGTAACATTCAGGAGCAAAAATTTGTCAAGCATACAGTCTATTCAGATAAAAGTAACTGAATGCAATATTGTGATTTTGGGCTAAAATACAAAATTGAATTTGATATTTGTGTTGTCTTCCTTTGCCCCTTAGCAATGAAGATAAAATCCTTAGGGAAGGCTGAAATATTTGTTAGTGCAGAATGCTGAGTGACAGCCTGTAAGGGCACAGAATAATCCTCTCCAAAAATGTTATTTCCACACTTTTTGGGGTTTGTGTTCATATTCAACCTAAGCAAACTGAGAGGTGTCTGAACTTTCTTTCCTTTTCATGTTATATAGCATTCATGTTCATGTAGGTTTAGTATAAAAAAGAAGTCATGCAAATGCTCAGAGTGCCTGGAAGATATTAATATCAGAGGCAGGAGTTTTGGTAAATATCAACAACAGAAAATGCATCAAATTAGCTTAATGCAGAAAATTTTGAAAGGTTTAGACTTAAAAAGACAAGGCAAGAGTCTTGATAAAAAAGATATGGATACTACAAAATGGACACTGCAAAAAGAACAGCTGAGTGCCATCTCATATTAAGTTCATCCTGCTTTGTGCAAAGGATGTATTATATTTTAAAAGCAATATATATTTAAAATACCAACATCTTTTAATTATCCATATCAGCTCTCCCTAGCTGGAAATTTTCTAACAGTAACGATGCATAATTATCACCTCAACAAAACAGTTATCATTCTCTCTAGACAATTCGACTGGTTATCCAATTATTAACCACCAGCTATTTATTGGCAGCTGATTTATCATAGATATCTGCATTTAAGAGTTTAGTACCTGAAAAATTTCACCTAATACTGCATGCAGATTTGTAACTGGTCATTGGTATGAGCCTTAAAATTAAAATCTCTTTTTGTAAGACACAGCCAATGTAGCATCTTTTAAGGCCTGTAAGAGTATTATATGGCGAATAGAGGCCATAATTATTTTGTGTGTTGCACAGTAAATTCTTTGAATTCATTATTTTTGGTTTCTAACTATAATTGTATGTTACTTCCATAATAACATGCAGTCAATATAACTTCAACACATGCAGAGGCAGAAAATTCCATCATAGCAACTAATAATTTTGAAAAACATGTAAAAATATTTCTCTTCTCTGTCAGACATCATTTACTAATATGTCCCATATTGCTGAATTCAGAAGAGACAGGGACAGAGAGAGAGAGAAACAACTGATTTTTTTCTCAGTCTCCTGAAAACAGATTCATTTACTGCCAGCTGCAGAGAATGGGCTTATTTCTGAACAAGCAAGCAATAGTGCTTCAGTGAGATGGTCTTTGAAAATTACCATCTCTACCACTGAAAATTATTTTTTCAATTTTTTTTTTGGTTTTTTTTTTTTATTGATTGTTTCCTATAAGCAGTATAATTTTTGGTGAAAAGCCCAGAGGGAAACATAAATGAAAATTAATTCATTGTATATATTCATATAATGATGAATAGTTCTCTGTCATGGAAGAAAGAAGAGACAAGTAAAATTAACACTAGTTACTGCATTTTTTTACATTCTTAATGAAAACACTGTACTACTAGAGTAGTAGTATAAACTACTACTTTCCTCACCAAAGTCCTCTTTCTAGAAAGGATATGACAGTAGAAAATACTGAAAAGCCATGCCTTTTCCAAACTATCTTAATCACAGTAACTGTCAAACATAGGTACTTAGTTCTGCAAGAGACAGAATAATTTTGGTGCTCTGGGGTTCTTGTAAGAACTTGGAAAGTCTTCTAAAATAGAAAAAGTAAATTTCATTAATTTTCTTCCAGAAGAATAGTTCTAAGATACATCAAATGACTCAAATTTGTCACTCAGATTTCTCTCTTTTACTTAGTAGCATTTTCTTTCCTGCAAGGCCATTTTGCAGATCTATAGGAAATTCTTTCATCCCTTGGTTTGAGGGATCCCATTCTGCAGAAATGAGACAGTTTAAATAAAAGCCTAGTTCTTCCAGGGTCTGTTATGAAAATACTCAGTCCACTTCCAAAATATGCAAGTTTTTTCAATTCACAGTCAATTTTTGTGGGGGTTTTGTTTGTTGTTGATTTTTCAATGGCCAATAGGTTGTGAGGCACAAAATAAAATGTAGCCATGGAGCTGTAAAAATTCCATTTCTCTTGTTCTTCATCCTGGTGATCTGGTAGCACCGCTGGAAGGAGCAAACAGTGTTCCTACTATTCCTACCCAACTACTGAAGAGAGAGCTAAGAAGATTATTTTTCTTTGACAAAGGAAAAAAAAAAAGAGGAGATACTATTTTGCTCTGTTATTATGACCCCAATAAAACTACCAACCAGAACATAATCTTGTAACTCTCATTCATATTCAGGACAGGTAGTCAGGAGCTGTCTTCATGAAAATCACGGGAGGACTGAACACACCTGAAAATGATTTAAACTCATTGTTTAGACCCAGGCAGTAATTTCTCATGCTTAAAACCACTTGGGCTTTCTGACTTAGGCAGACAGTAGTAGATTATCTGCTTTTGCAGAGAACACCCTTTGAAACAACCAGCTCTTTGATTATGTGTGAGGTTTAACCTGGAGGGAAGGGGCACATGCCAGGGCTCTGCAGAGGCTCTTTACTGGAGGAGACTTTCAGGAGGGATTTGGGATTTGACACATATGGATATCTGTGGAAGACACTGAGAATCTATACTATTTAATTTCAGGTAGTAGTACTGACATTCTTCTCTTCCAATCTTCCAAATCCCACAAGGATTAAGTTTTAAGTGAGTAACTGCTCACTTTCCATTATTTTAAGATTCTGAAATGGGCATGAATACAGCTATTTTATAAATTTATAATTTTTTGGGTTTTTTTTTTTTTTTTGTTTTTTTTTTTTTTTTTTTTTGCTTAAAACTCTCTCACAAGTGATTACAAAGCTACAGTAATAACAATGTTAGTCCATTGCTGTGACTGAATTTTTCAGTGGTTTCGTGACATTACTCAATGTTTAAAGATCCTAGATTATTCCTAGATTATGTACTTTTCCTACTGATCTACAATCTAAATCTAACTATTTTATGGTTTCCCTATTTGCCTGATTTTGTCATTGCACATCACTTCTACTTTCACACACAGAGCAATATATATATATTACATTAAAAAAGACTAATGAATTTAGCAAAAAAAATGTTATTTTCCTAATTCATAATTCCTAAATTAACTTTCATTTGCAACAAATTCAAGAGATATTAATCTTAATAAATTAGTTTTCCTCTCTCTGACCTTAATAATGTTAGTAGCAATGTTCTTCATAATTGGGAAAGGCAAGAGCATGAGAGCACGCTTTTTTCTCTTCTGGTTATTCTATTTCTTTTCTCTTTTTTTTTTACTGTCTACTATTTCTGTCTTCCAAGACTTCCCTTTCCACAGCAATTCTAGAAAACAATACATTTCCATATAATTTATGTTTTGGTTTAATGATGAACAATTCCTTAGCACTGAATATTTGTGCTCTCACCTATGTATCAGATAGATAGGAGGTTTTCTACAGGAGGGAAAATTATTCGCAAGAGAATGTTTCTGAAGGAAGTTCAGGAGGCTGAAATATTCATGAAGTGTAGGACTGAAATCTGGGAACATAGTAGGAAAGTCAAGGGAAAAGGACAACTCAAAGAAAAAAAAAAGGAAGATACTGTCTTACAGTAGGGGATGGAGGGAGGAGGAAGGACAATATTTGCTGGGCATGTACCTTCACGTGGAACACAACATTTTACATCTAATTTGCCTTTTTTTTTTTTCCCAAACAGCAGTGATTGACCTACAACTTAGAAAAAATAGTGTTTGAAAAGGTCTATGATAGCAGTATTCCTATTTCCTGTCTCTGAGGTATCAACATAGCATCTTGCCACAGCAATCCATACAGCCTTCTGCAAGTATTCAGTATGAATAAGCTTACTGAGGCAGTCACACGCAGAAATATCATGAGACCTAGATCCCCACTCAAAAGACATCTGAAAATTGAGGCAGTTTTTCATCCTTCTTATTGATGTTGCATATGACTTTATTTTTTCTCACAAATTTCCAGATCATTACAAAGGAGTTTTATCTAAATGTCTTCCTCTTGGTAGATACCAAAAGATATAATTTTGAAGTTTTATATTTTGAGTTTCAAATTCCCTATAATGCTGTACAAATTAGTCAGCCTGTGTATACCCCTTGCTCTTCTGCCTATGTTTCTCTAACTACTTTTTTACATTAATAACGATTTAAACTCTTAATATTACATTCTTAGCATGCTAGGCCTTAAACAAATATTTGGGGGGATCTGATGGCTGATCCCTCTGATTCAATGCTTGAAATCAGTCTGATCTTTTTCACCAGAAACTGAAATTTGAACTATCTAATCTAACATCTTTCTTGCATTTGAGGTACAAGAAAAAGATTTGCTTAAAAGAGTAAATGCCAGAAAGACAGCCAGTGCTGCTGTGTGAACTTTTACTTGACAGTCTGTGTCCCACCCTTCTGTTGTAATACAGCTGGCAGCTCCTTGATAAAGAGATTTCTTCTTTGGAGTTCAACCAGCTGTGATCATAGCAATCAGTCAGTGGACTTGCTTCAGAAGTTACTGCTCTACAGCAGTCTGTGCATTCATTGGTTTTCTAAACAGTAAAGTCAGGAGCAAGACAGGAGGCAGTGCAGAAAGAGGTATATCAGAGAGAAACACTGCTTAAACAGCATCTGAGCTCTCCACACTTGAATCCCATAGCCTTTATTCTAAAGAAGGATGGAAAGTTGAATCAGCTGTCACCCTGTAGCCAGCTACTTTTATCCAATATTTTGATAGCCTCACAGACACCAGAAAGTAGGTGTAAGTCACAACAGTTATAAGTTTTTGTAGGATGACAGAAAGGTTTGGGTTAGAAGGGACCTTAAATATCATCTGTGTACAACTAGTGCCACCCAGTAGACCAGGCTGCTCCATGCCCAATCCAATTTGGCCTTGAACACTTGCAGAGATTAATGCAGACTCATGTTTCCTAAATATTTTTCAAAATATAAAGAGTTTCAGGCTAGGTGTTATTGTCATTAGTGTTGCTCTGATAATAGCTTTTTGTGTGATACCAAGGAACAACTACTCACATCTTGCCGTACTGGGTCATTCAGCTGTGCATTTGCATACTGTGGTATAACCCAAATTGAAATAAAATCACAATATATCCTGATGTGAGGCGAGCTTTCAACTAGTAAAATGAATTGGATCATAGATTGCTTTCTACAAATTTATCTTGGTCTGAGATTTGACTTTGTTTACAAACCACTTTCCAAGTACCTTGGAATAATGATTTACACACCATAATTTGAAAATAAGCACAACTATGTCAGGGGTATTTATGATCATATTCAATAGTCTCTGTTTGGCCCAAACTGGTGTTGATTTCAAATGTCTTGATTTTGGCTGATTTGGTTTCAGTCTCTTTGGGGGAAATTTTTTGCTTAGTTTTAATTAGGAACTGTAGCTCAAAAGCACTATGTAACTATCCATTGAGTTCAGGGATTTTTTTTATCTTAGGTTCAGGTCAGATCCTTAAAATTCTCACCATTCCTCAAACCAAAGTTCAAATTTTTCTACATCAGCCATAAACACTCTAAGTGTATGCACCAGTTTAACAGGTCATAACAACTTCAATGCTGATGTGGCTTTAAAAAAAAATGGGAATTAGGTCATATTCTGCCTTATCAATAGCAGGATAAGAGTTTTATTGCTAAGAGTTTATTCAAATTCTTTAATTTCTAGTCTTAGCTTTGGTTCTGAAATCATCTAAGGACCAGTTTTGCTCAATAAAATGAAATCCTTCACAACATATTAGAGCATAATTAAAACTCGGATAATAAGTCTTAAATGTGAAGTGGAAATAACAGAGTGAATCTGTCATGCATGACCAGCCACAGTTGACATTGTTACGGTAGTGACTGTTGCAAATACCAAAGCATTTGTTTAATTTGAAACGTATAAACTGAATTCCAGCAAATATAGAGGTTTTTTTTTCTTTTCAGTCATCTCTAATCCTATATACAAAAAAAAAAAAAAAAAAAAAAAAAAACCCCCCCCAACAAAACCAAACAAAAAAAAAAAAAAAAAAAAAATCTAAAGAAGGATGGAAAGTTGAATCAGCTGTCACCCTGTAGCCAGCTACTTTTATCCAATATTTTGATAGCCTCACAGACACCAGAAAGTAGGTGTAAGTCACAACAGTTATAAGTTTTTGTAGGATGACAGAAAGGTTTGGGTTAGAAGGGACCTTAAATATCATCTGTGTACAACTAGTGCCACCCAGTAGACCAGGCTGCTCCATGCCCAATCCAATTTGGCCTTGAACACTTGCAGAGATTAATGCAGAGATTAATCATCCACAGCTTCTCTGAGCAACCAGTCCCAGTGTCTCACCATCCTCAGAGAAAATATCTTCCTAATATCTAATTTGAATCTGTCCTCTTTCAGTTTAAAGCCATTCCCTCTTGTCCTGTCATGTAGTGGCACGCCTTTGTCAAAAGTCCCTCGCCTATCGTTCTTGCAGGCACCTTTAGGTACTGGAAGGCTGATACAAGGCTTCCCCAGAGACTTTTCTTCTCCAGGTGCAGCAGCCCCCAGCTCTCATCCTGAAAAAGATGCTCCAGCCCTGCGATCATCTTCATGGCTCTCCTCTAGACTTGCTCCAACAGGCCCACATCCTTCTTATGCTGGGAACACCAGAGCTGGATGCAGTGCTCCACATGGAGTCTCATGAGAGCAGAACAGAGGGGGAGAATCACCTCCCTCACCTGATGGTCGTGTTCCTTGTGATGAAGCCCAGAATATGATTGGCTTTGTGGGCTCTGAGTACACACTGCTGTCTCATATAGAGTTTCTTTTCAACCAACATTCTAGATGTCTTTTGCCAGAAGCAGTTATTTGCCAAAAGTACCTACTGAAAATGGCCATTTTTTCTTGCCACCTAAATCAAGGGACACAAATAAAGAGAATTTTTCAGGCAAACTATGAACAAGAAAGTCAAAATGAAAAACTACCTACTTTCAGACTGCATTTTTCACATGAACTGTTTGTTCTGAACTATTTGAAAGTAGCTAACGCCTTCACAGAAATCAAGATCAATATACAAAGAAGGAAAACTGAAGCATTTCTCAAATAATCTAATTCATACTGCAGATCTATCCTTTCTTGGCGTAAAAAATGGATATGGGATGGAACTGGAAGCTACATCTTCTGAGACAGTGAAGTTATTGGAACAAAACTGGAGCTCATTATAGCGGCTCATATAGCAGTATTGTGCCAAAGTATTTTCCTTCCTTTAGCAGAGATGGAGGACCCTGAGAGGATTGATTAATGGTTTGTCTCCTTGCAAAATAAATTTTTTCACTTGTGTACACATACACAAATTAATCATGGTTATACTTTAAATCTGGAATCAAGTATGATTTGGTTTCAAGCTGACCTTGTCTAGGTGTCAGTAGTTAGGGGTATTTCATATTCAGGATGACTCTTTATAGGCTGTAAAACTAAAACTGTCTTGCTGGGTAGAGCATTCACAGAAAAGTAGAATTCCAGCCATGTAATTGTATAAGGATGAGTAATAGTAATGTGGTTTTGCTGGGAGGAGGCAAAAATTATGCAAGGGGAGTTCAACAAGAAGGTAACATATTGGCAAGGAGGAGTCAGAGAGAGAGAGACCTTAACAGTGTTCATTACTTCACAGAATCTTACAGTTTGGGGAGAGATGGTGGCAGCAATTCTCAGAACTAAATTGTTTTGGTAGCTTAATTCCATAGACTATATAAAATTAAATTTAGTCTAGGGTGTGCTTGTATTGTTAAATTCTAATGTACATTTCCCACAGTGGGAAGCCACTTGAAAAGAAACTTTCTTTAAATGCTTGCTAGACATGGTGCATAAAAGTACAAGCAGAGTCCTCATCTGTCAGAAACTGTGATCACATAATCCAGGGAAAAATGCTACCGAAAATGCCAATAATGGAAGCATAAAGTTGCACAAGACCTATTTTGTGCAAATCATAGAATCACAGAATGCTTTGTCTTGGTAGGGACCTTAAAGATCGTCTAGTTCCACTCTCCTCTGCCACAGACAGGGGCAACTTCCACTAGACCAGGTTGTTCAAGTATTAGTATTGTGTTCTTAATGGACAATAACAATCAGCCAATGAAATTTACCCATCTGCTGCAAGCAAGTTGTCAAAATTTCCAACTGTGCAACTGCTCTGTAGCTTGAAACAGCAATATGAAGGAGTCTCCTTGTAGCTTGAAACAGCAATATGAAGGAGTCTCCAGGAGAAGTACTGTAGCATTCAGCAAGTGCAAAGGAGAAGATGGAGGGATATCACATCAAAAACGTACTGAATTCCCCAGATTTACTGTGAGTTGGCTCTTTTCTTTTTTTTCTTAAGATATAGCAGCCAGAGTGGAACAATCAATTCTGCTACCAAAATATTTGACAGAGTCTACAACATGTGATTTAAAAATGTGACTTTTGTATTTTAAAAGAGCTTAGACATGGGAAAATCAGGTAAAACCTGAAGCCAAAAATGTAACCTGATTAAACTCCACATAGAATATGAGCCTCAAAAATCATCAATGAGGGAGAGAGAAAATTATTAATACCCCATATTGTTAGATGCCCTTAGAATCTAGAGGTAACCATAAAGAAATATGCCAGGCAGAATAAAGCAGGAGAGTATCCAGACTGCAGTCTGCCATGCTAAGGAAGGTAGGAGCACAAGTGAATGAGGAAACCTGAGAAAGATCCCATCCTAATCAAAAAAGACATTACTCAAACAAGAAAAGCACAGAACCTCAGTTCTTGAATTGGATGAGACATTAGAAAAGTAGGTTAAAAAAAACCAGTATGAGGCTTCCCTAAGGGGAAAAAGGTCTCTTAGTGTCAAACACTGCTTCTTGTAAATTAGAAAAGATATATAGAAAATTTTCAGCTAGATGATTCATGTTTGCCTCATACTTGCATGACAAGAAATCAGCAACTCTTCCATATGTCTGTGTAGCACTGTATAGGGAAACTGCAATATCAGTGTCATGACAAAGCCACCAGACCCTTTTGCTACATACTACACTCAGGTGAGTCATCTGGGACAAAAATCCTTTCACTTATGAGAATGAATATAATGAAAAAATCCAGACATATATTTAAGACAAAAAAAAAAAATATGATCCCTTGATTTCAACAGCTTTATTCTGGATTTACATTGAGGTAATTTGGAGTGGTGACACTTGAATATCCTTCTGTAAATCAAAAGGTCTTTCCACTAATGTTCTAGGAATTCCTTTGGTTAGTGACTTTTTGTTCCCTTACACAAAATAAATCTTATTTTCTTCACAGTGTATGCAGAAAGTGAATGAACACAAGGTTTTCCAAAGACCTGAAGTATTAGGAATATTTGCCAGAAATCAAGGAAAGTCTATTGGAAAGTAGTCTATTGGAAAAATCAAGTGAGACTCCATTTTCTTCGTGCAGGAAAAGCCAATTGTTTATTCACACCACTTGTATTATACTGTTTTTTACAGACCTTGTGCGCAACTTTAATTGGTTAATAGCTTTCTTGCCAATTACTTTATTGGTTAGTGAAAGGTATTTTACTTGTCCATCAAATCTCTGTGTTCTTAAATTGTTTACATATTTTCTTCACTGATTCTCATGGCATAGATTTAATGTTTATTCAGGTACTAGTTGTTTTTCACGCAGGAATAGATTGTTATGTTAACGAACTATTCATACCAGGATTGTTTTCAAACGGGAACCTGCAAAGTACTAGCTGCACTTGGAAGAAATTACAGGCCAACCACCGATCTAACAAAGCAGGCCTGATTTTAGGAGACCTTTCTTTTGCAATTTTTTCTACCTAAGTGCAACAGTAGTAAACCTAGCACTGGTCTAGAGGACGCACAGGTGGTTGTGGGATGCACAACTGTCCTTTCCACTCATCTCTGACCAGACTGGAACGGAATCCAGTTCTGTGCTTGGTTATAGAAGAATCTCCTTATCAGATGCACTTGCCCTGGAAATTATTACACAGTGGATCAGGAGCAAAAGAATGCTTTTGCAGATTCCCAGAATCTGGTATCTTCATTTGTATTGTGACTGCACTTGCAAAGCATCGTCTTGGAAAAACAGTCACCATGACTTGACTTCACAAGCTGTTCTCAGGACACTGAAAGTTCTGTCTCCTTCACATATCCATTTTGCTGCTTTAAATCTTGACTTGCTCAGTCCAAAATAACAAAATTACCTAGTAATTTAATCAGTAAACTTAGTGTAAATAAGAACAGAAATTTAACTTAAACATTTTGAAAAATTGAAAGAAAAGGAAGTGGTGAAATTTTCTAGGTTTTTATTCTTTTAAATTAACTCTGGCATTGTCACATTCCACTTGATTAATTTTTTGTGAACTGTGCTTTTGTGTTTCATTCAGTGCTTCTAAGACAGCTTGTCTGAAAAGTACATAGAGTTTCAGATTTCTGTTTTTGTAATCTTAAATAGTTATTCTTTCAATTCCAGTGCTACCATTAGGATTTTAATTTAAACTGCTGCCCAGTGAAATGCTGTGGAAACACTAAACCCATCACTTAATCCTATACCTGTCAACATAAGTCTGCTGTAGTTGTCAAACCAAGTCAACTGGCACACCTTCAGTGTACACAATATTATTAGCAAATTGGATAATCAATCACATGTGTATGGTTTGACAATGATGCTTTGAACACACTGAATTTAAAACAGATTTTTAAGAGGCAGGACCTCTCTTGTACTAAGGAAGAAAAAATAGTAAGTAAAATAGGGACACTACGAACTCTCCAGTCAGACTATACAATTAAAGGACACCTTGGGAAATGGTTGGGCCAAATATTTTTCTTTGCCTTACTGTGAAGTGTTCCCACAGAAAACATAAATAACAGGTCATTACTTCAGATAACAAAAATATAGTTCTGCAACAGGAGGAGAAAGGTTGGGGAGATATTTTGTAGATTTACACAGGTATCTTTACATTAAAAAGCTACTGTTTTGTTTCTAAAGAGTATCAGGATAACATTAAGCATAAGCTGTGCCTGCAGCTGCAGTAAGTAGTTCTAGTTAGGAGGAATTCTAATACTTAGCTGTACAGAAAACTGTTGGGGGTTAGTTTTGCCGGCATCACTATTGTCTGTCTTGCTTCCATAAGCAGCTCTGAAACCAGGTGATCCCCAGAGTCTGACTATTGATCTCAATGTCTTTGTTCTTTGCTTCACAAGCTGTGCCTAATCCTCTACAGGAAAATGTCTTCGTGTTTTAATTACCTGAATGTGTATATGCAGCTTGTCGAATATTTGTCGAAGATTTGTCTAAAATTCAGGTTGCACAATAAGTTCAACAGTTTTCCCAAAATGCATTTCACTGGGATGAGAGTTCTTGGAAGAGAGGATGAGAGCAGAAAAGGAACATATCTAGAGACAGAAAAAATACAGCCTAATCATATTACAAATGAATTCTGCCTAGTGCCTGCAGAAAGATACTTCAATGGAAAATGGTGTACTGAATGTCAGCTTTTTTATGTATACATGTCCTCCTTGGACAAAATGCACCTCTTCAGATTAGAACTGGAAAAAATTTTTCAGTTTTGCAGAAAAAAAATATCCCCTTAAAGTATTACTTTCCATGCTGCACTTTTTGAAACTTAATTCCTTATCCTTTCCCCACTCAGGAAAAATTATATCTTGGTCTTATTAATTGAACAAATGTGCAGAATTAGGGAAAAAAACCCAAAAAACTTTTATTAACTTATGGTTACAAAATTACTATGCAATTTAATCATTAATTGAAATATACAAATAGTAGGTGTTGTTCAATTGTTTGGCATTTTGGGACAAGTGATTGGGGATTTTGGTGTTAAACTGTCTTTTTAACTATACCTATTAGCCCTCATATCTTCTTTATGGAAATGAATGTAAAATACTTCTCCACAATTATTTTTCCTCTTCCAGCCCCCTCTTTTTTCCTAGTTGAAAGAATCACTGAAATAATTTGACTTTTGATGGTAAGTCTGTCAGAAAAAAGCAGGGTCTGGAGAATGTTCACTTTCTCTGCAGAATATACAGCCTGAACTGCAAAACAGCATTCTCACCCTTACCTAAAATAGAATTTTCTTTAAAGTAAAGGTGGAATTCAGCCCATCAATTTGATTCATGTCTGAGGGTGTAGGTAACCATCCACTGAAGAGTGGACTGAAATCTCCACCCTTTTTTTAACAGCTTATGAAAGTAACTTCCATCTGATTGATTTTCTAACAGGGAAAGTTTCCATCTCTCGATGCTTCTTCTCTAAATCATCTAGTTACCCCCACTGACTTCCTTTTTAACATCATATCAGTTTAGACTGATTCTCTTTTGCTCTGAACAAGAGCAATTTCTAACACTCTTTTCCCATGACACAAGAAATGATTTCACAAATGACTGGAATACTAGTTTCAACTATTAAGTTGATATGTGCTTCCCAAAAAGTGTTTGATTGAACAAATATTGCTTTTATATTTAATATTTTTATTCCTGCCTCACAACAAGAGAAAAAACTGACAGTATAAATGGCAATAGCACTGTCAATTAAATTAAGATACATTATGCCTGGTTTGTCAACATTTATGCTTTAAATATCTTTGTACCTGTGGAAAGAAAAAGCAATATTAGCTAAGGTTGATTTAAATAGGAGAAAAGTCTTGTTGACAGGAAAATAACAAAAGCTATTTCTGCTCTGTTCTGCATTACCTCTACTAAAGTTAGAATAACCCCACAGAAGTCAGTTATACCACTGATGTTTGGAGCTAAGTTAAAATGGGATGTGATCATTAGTTTATAAACATCTTTTGAGGGCATAGCATAGAGAATGGAAAAAAGATTGTACTTTTGTAGCAATATGATTTCAACATCAGGTATATAAAGACATAATAACATCCATAGGTTTATTTCAAAGATGCAGAAGCATAATACTCTATTTGCCTACTTGGCACATGTGCAACTGCTGATATGCACAGCAACTTTGAATACACAGAGCATCATAGCTCTGAAAATATGGTCGTGGGGGAGACATTTATTCTTCAGACATACACAGTTTTAAAGATATGCATAGTGCTTAGTGAAACCAAAAAAGACAGCTTGTACAAGATTGTCTTGGTGATACTAAATTAGGAAAAGGAACCATGACTTTTGCTTAGTAGAAGCACATTTTATTGATGAGTTTTCTTTGCCTCATTGTGAGACACATGTAAAGCAGTGTCTTTTACTGTCTACTGCATTAATATCAGCATCAGGCACGCAGTTCTATTGTTAATATTGTTGAGATGGCACATGTTTGTGGGTAAGCAATCTGCCTGCTTACAGTGCCATTAGGAAACTGCTGACTCCACCAGTTCACAGGTTTGTTTAAACCTTTCTCTGCTTCTGACCTGCTGAGTATTTGGTATTCAACACTGTATGAGTGATTTACCTGTGGCCTCCATTACACAGGCTGTTGGGTTGCTAAGGAATAACTCTCAAGAGGTTAAGAGCCTTGCAGTCACCTTGATCTCAGTGCCAGTGATTATCTGTGCTAATTTTCTGCTGTTGTTGTACTGCAGCACTGACCATGTCTGTACCTTGACATGCCGAAGTAGGAACAATTATGGCTGCAGATGGAGAGATGTACTGGTTGTTTTCACACTATAATCTCTTCAACATGTTATTACAGATGAAACATCATCATTCAATATAAAATTTTTATACCCATTGAGGGGCCAGCAGTCCTTATTCTGTTCTGTAGTAACAGACAGAGCTGAGTTACTACATATAAAATATAGTCATCCTTCAGCCTTACTCTAGCTGGTGCCAGTGAATTATCCTTCACCAGCTTCATGGTCTTCAACTTGTAAAAGTGAATTTGTTTGGTCTTCATGCAAATTAAATAAATGTCAACTCCAGGCAACACTTTCATGTGACAGGGCTTTTAAATTTAATATTATTTCTTCAAATTGTCTGTTATCATCTACTTAAAAACACACATTGAATATTAAGTATGGGCTTACTGAAGCTATTAATCTTTCAGCTAAATAAAACCACTAAGAAGCTATGAATAACTGTAAATAAAATAATAGCTTTTATACCTGCTTCTTCTTAGTTCCATACAGACTGAAGTGAAAGACAAAATAAGAGCTGTCATATAGTTCAGAAAAAAAATTGCTAGTTTTACATTAAGATACAGTGATGCATCTTAAGATACAGACACATAATCACTATACACAGTCTACTATTATTTAATGATATTTTAGATCCTCTGGCACACACAGCTTTCCTGCTGTTGGGTTCTAGTCTCTCAGGCTTGTTCAATTCAGTGTTTCACATGAAATGTATCTTAGGATTTCTTTTCTCAAATAAATTAAAGAAAGGACCACAGTTGCCTGCAGCTCTCATGATTTTCTACTGCAATATGGTGCAGACAGACAGTACAACTTATTCTATTATTAGCAATTGGGCACTTGCATGTGAAAGAAGTGGGGCAGAGACAGAAATTGTGCCTGACCTGCTCTGGTAGAATTCTTGACACATTCTTCAAAGTATGCACTAAAAACCCCACTTGGCTCAATGTTCAAGAGCAGAAATTATCCACAAGCCCATTCCCTGTGAAAAGCTTCTTTGATGTGTAGTTGATCTTTAAGGTCCTTTCCAATCAAAATCACACTATCATTCTATAGTGTCTCTTTATTTTCAGGGAAAGTTTTCTTCTGTGTTTTGTACTTATTACCTCTGTCTTTTCTATCTTTTTCTTTCTCATTTACAGCTTCTCCTTCTTTTGTGATATTTTCTTCATGTTTCTTACCTTTACTATTCATCATTGTCCTTCTCAAAACAGTAAAAGAGCATGTTACTAGGCAGAGTATAAATAAATCCTTGTGACTTTTCCATGCAGAGCCATTATTGGTTTGTTGGTTTGGGGCTTTTTTCTTTTTTCTTTTTTTTATGAGATAGATAAGGCTTCTTTGTTATTTCTTCACCACAAAAGTAGAAAGTTGCAAATGGAATGCAAAACCAGGAATCTGGGATTGACTTTGCTATTGACAGCTCAAAAGTAATTTTCTCATGGATGTCTGTAATTTCATATTTGTTTGTTTCCCTTGATGGTGCTTGTTTTTTCTCAGATTGGTATGTATATTCCTTCCTGAACCTGAGAGGAAATGCATCCCTGTAACACTTATTCAGCATTTATTTTTTTAACATTTTACTTTTTCTCTTTTTTGATGAAAACAATTTGGTGGACTCAAGGACCAGGAAGAAGTCCAATCCTTTTCATGTTTCTCTAAATCGAAGTAACTGTCTTAGCTCACCTTCTCACTCATTTCCCACTCTTTCATGTATTTAACTGTCTTCCAACTCTACTGATGATGCTATGTTAGATCAGAAAAGAAGAGGGTGTCAGTTTTGGAATGCTAACTTCATTTGATCACTCAGAGAATTACACTATAATGATCCTCTAATTACGGAGATGTCTCACTGTGTTAAATCCCATCTGTGTGTGCTGTCCACTGTTTACACAGTTCTGTGTGCCCCAGACTTCACATTTCCAAATATACATGATAGCTGACAACAGCATTGACAAACATAATGTACATTGTACACAGTATTTGTACTGTGTACAATGTACATTATGTTTGTCAATGTAGAAAAGAAGTGGAAGGACTTTGAAGAAGGGATAGAAATTTGAGAGTAAGCCAATATTACCACAGAAGTTTTGATCGTTGTGTATTTTCCTATGAGCCAGTTCATTCTTGTTTTTCTGTGTTTTTCCACAGTGGTTATGTCTTTGATTATGATTACTACAGAGATGATTTCTACAATCGGTATGTGTGCCTATATTTTTGTACATCCTACATAATTTTTCATGTTTGCTGATAATATAATCCCATTGTTTGGTTAAACAGGCCAATTCGGATTTTATCAATTATTCATTGCATTATTTCTATCGTGTATCAGAAGAATATTTTTAATATCAGGCAGAGAAGGTCACCACCACCAAATATATGCTTACTAAACAGGTCCTTAGATCTTATCCTTCTCTAAGAGCTTTTGTGGTATTTGCTGTGCTGAACAGTTTAATGGTAGTTTAGTAGAGTTCTTCCAGGCTTACTTTCACTGGGATGTATAGTGGCTGCAAAATTCTTCAGTATGATGTTCCTGGCTTTGTATTTTCATCTATGTGTACTAAAAGATACAATGTCTCCTCAAGAATGTTCCAAGAACGTTTGGAAGTCCAGAAGAACTTTGAGAGAAGCAAAAGCACAATCTGAATAGTGTGTTCCTGTAGGACAAAAATAATTTGGATGCCTGAGCAATTGGAGATTCTGCCTTGAGTAGTTGCACACAGCCCAGCTCAGCACTGTGAAAATGTATTTATTCAGACGTAGCAGAATCCCCACAACACAGGAGTAGTAAGAATGATCACAGATAACCCACTTGTTATCCAGCAGTGCTGTGTCTTTGCATTACAGCACCTTGGTTTGGCACAGGACAAGTGAGCCAGAGAGGAACAAAGCATTGCTCCACCAGCCTCTTCTAATCTGAACAGGTTTCTTCTGAACATATTTCACAGGTTTTTTCACAGGTTTCTAATCTGAACATATTTCTTCTGTGTAAAGCAATGGACAGTAGCAGGGGACAACAACACCCAGAAGTTAAGCTACCATGTGCTGTATACCTTTCTGCTTAGGAACATAGTAGGAAAAATGTAGAAACAATATTTTCATATTTGTTTTCTCCTGATATGGGTTGAATTTGAGCCAATAGTTTTACTTTTGCATGTAAACCACCATGCCCTCTTTGGACAAGAAATAGTGAGAAATAGTGAGATATAGCATAGCCTATGAACATAGGAAGTAAAAGCCATCAAAGCAGTTTAATCCTGTTCAGTCCAGCCTTTGCAGTAGGAGTAGCACGTGTCCCGTAAAAAGTTAATTTCCATAGGCTTTTATTTATTTTTTCCAAGGTTACAGCTCTGAATTTCATCTGTGGAATTGCATGTTTTTAAACAGAATAGTGTTTCTCATCTATGCCACATGAATATTAAAGGTATATATCTAATTTTTTCCTCAATTCCGTATTTTATGAGTAGCAGAAATTATAAACTGTAATGGTTAATTTTCACAAAAAAAAAAAAAAAAAAAAACGCAAAAATTTAAAAAAAACCATATCGGACGTTAAGCGTTGTTTCTTGGTGTCTCTCTTGATAATTGTATTGTTACGTAAAACCACTGACAGTGAAATGTATCCATAAGTCTATTCAATAGTATAATTATTTTTTTTTTAATTTAGAAGTCTTTTAGAATTAAGACAGCAGAACTTCTATGGTAGAAAACCTGCATATGAGGTCAAAAAAGGGTGTCAGGAATGGTTAGTTCTTTAAAATAACATCTATATGAAGATAGATTGGTAAGATCAGAACTGTAAATTTAGAAAAGTGACTGAAAGAAAAGGCATAGTTGTATGCACACTAGTGATTATTGGGACAAAAAATTGCTTTGAAACTGAGCATTTCTCTTTATCATTTATCATATTACAGGCACAAGAAAAACAGGCATGGTGCTTCAAAACTATAAATGGAAGCACTGTTTTTTAAAAGAAAGCATATTATTGGAATATACAGAACAGGACAAAAAAAAAACAAGGCCAAAAGGTTTGCAAAATTTTGCAAACAAAAGTAGGAATAGATTAATAACAGTCATTTAGATAAATGTTCTTTCATATATTTCGAGAAAAAAAGCATAGTTTCACCTTTTTCTCTATTATCTAAACACAAACAATTGAAAGCTAAAAAAATATTACGTTCAGACTAATAATCATATTATGAACTTTTGCATGACAGCTCATAGCATTCACAAACATTTTTTTCCAGTAATATCAAAAAGAAGTTTATGACCAACCTGCAGATCATTTAATATGATAAATGATGACTGGCAATAAACACTAATATTTGTATTAAAAGTAGAAAAAAATGGTTTAGTGTCCATTTTCACACACAATTCCTTAGTTATGCTAACAATGGCTAGAAGCTGCTCATTGGTGGGAATATTTGAGGCCATGGATTTCAGTCATTGAGTGTAACAGGATCTCTGTGTCACATTTTGTAGGCAGCTATGGAAAAGGAGGGAGATGGTTACACTGTCTGTAGGATTACAGTACAGACAGAAGTGTGTTTTGATTTAAGTACTAGGTATGTACTTACCAAAAAATGGGTTAGAAGGTTTAAATTTAACTCTGTGTTCTGTTCATCATACTGTTAGGTGCTGTGGTGAGTGAATTACTGTTTCTTGTGTATGTTTTCAAATGTGTATATATCTGCCCAGCTGGGTGGCAGTATTCACAACTGTGAAAATTAAGCATGCGGTTATAAATTCCCATAATTACTAGTTGCAAGTAAATTTGAGAACATTTTATGAGGATGTTGCTTATCCATCTCCTTCAGACTCTGAACTGTAAATCTTTGTTTTTGGAACTTTCTTCTCCTGACCTATCATATCCAGAACCCATATAATTTGTGTTCTAAATATATCTGTAGCTTGATTAGCTTTTTTACTGCCTTTATTTCCCTGTACACAGGTTAGTTATCTGTTATTGATAACTGTATCTTTAGGATTAGGCTATTCTGTTTGGGAACAAAAGTTCATTTTTGTCATAGAGTACCTTTGGTAAAAAGTCTGAATATCTGCCTGCTACAGTGGTTTTGGTCTGAACATTATTTTTTTCTTAATTAAGCATGCTTAATTTTAAAAAATGGTATTTTAGTATTTCTACACCAATTCATTCTGCAATACAAAGAACATATGCAAAGACTCTTGTTATTTCAGAAACTGCAGGATATTGCTTTATGGTGATGGTTGTCTTCAGGAAAGTTCTTTTGTACTTTCTTTTACATCTTTAAGAACAGCAGATAGAAAACTAGAATTTAAGCCATGCATGTAATAAAGGAGCTGAAATGTCACAACAAAATGTACTGCTGTTTGCTGTGAACAATGAAATTATGTGGACCTGTGGAAAGCAAGTTATGGATTTTCCATACGGCAAATAGCAGAGTCCTGTAATACATCCTTCATTTGAATGACACACAAAAAATCTGATCTGGTCTGTGCACCAGCGTGTGACTGAAATCTGAATAAGGCACTTAATGTGCATAGGTCCTTGAAATTTAATTTGACTTGATATAAAGTGATTACAGTTTCAAAGGGTAATTTTCTCAGATAACATGCAAATTTAGTTGACAGAGCTCCCATGACATGAAATCACAGAAGGTTTTATGGAGTCCAGCTGACTTAATCTTTTCTAGGTTGTTTGATTACCATGGCCGTGTCCCCCCACCGCCCCGTGCAGTGATTCCACTCAAACGTCCCCGTGTGGCAGTGACAACAACTCGTAGAGGCAAAGGGGTTTTCTCCATGAAGGGAGCATCACGGTCCACTTCAAGTGGGACTTCTTCCTCAGGATCCAAATGTGAGTTGCTCATGTCAGTTGACTATTATTGAAACAATGATTCTAGCAATTCCTGTAAACAGATAGTTTCCACTACATAGACAGATCTATTGCAGTCATTTCCTAGCCTAAATCTCTAGCTTGAAAAACTGGTTTGGTTAGCAAAGCTTCCAGCCTCACCTGCAAGTCAAGGAGCACATTGATGACATTTAAGGAAATTCTTTCAACATTTGACCTGCTCCCTCGGCCTCAGAAAAAGGCTTTTTAAAAATCTCCTCTCAACCTGACTGCTCATTCACCGTGAGATCTCATGAAACGCTGTTAATAAAAAAAATATAATAATCTTGTTATAGACAGACAGAGGCACGTTGATTTCTGTGGAGACCTGAGGTTATATGCAAGCTGGTGGGGGTGGACTTGGTGGGGGGCAGGGGAGGTTGGGTTATGTGTATTCTTTTTTACCAGATTTCTTTGAGTGTAGAAAGAGGCAAAGACGTGTTAAAGGAAGTTCAAAACAGGATTGGCAACTTGGGCTTATTTAACCCTTCTTTAGTGAGCTGGCCCTAGAGGAGCTGATGAACAATAGGCATTCCCTCCTGCAAGCTCACCAAGCTCCCCACTCCCTAGTATGTCCTGGGAACTTCATCATCCTCTTCGTGCATCTTTCAGCACCCACCCGTCTTCCCCTGCCCCTTATGTGGAGTGATACTGTCCTTGGAAGCATCACTGGAAGAGGAAGAGAAAGATCAGGTAGGGATCAGATATTAGAAAGAATGAAGCAACTGCAGTAAGTCTTTTGCAGTACTAGAGTGGCCAGCAAAACATCCTGCTGTCTTACCATGAAAAAGGTGAACCCATCAACAGTACATCTTACTGCCAGAGGAGTTAATTATGGCATCTACAGGACCCATTCATATACTCTGTTTGAATAACACATTCAAATCTTACATGCTAGTATCAAATATTTTGATATGGGCCTCATGAGCCCATTAGGATCCATTCGTGACCCTATTGTATGACCTGACGATATCAGAGACCTGGAAGGAAAACATGTAATAAGCATGTAAATACATGTGACTGAAAAAAATGGACATGGGGTAAACGCAGCTAAAGATAATGTTGTGCACTCAGGAACAAAGAGCTCAAGACATCCTTGGAAAGGATAATGTTTTGACAGAGCCTCTGTTGTGTGTACATTTAAATCACTTCCAAGCCTCCAGGGAATGAATGGGCTGGATGTCCATTACCACTAACAAGAGCTTTGATGCCTAATACACAGGAAGACATCTAAATTTAGGTGTCACATTATGAAGCTCACTCAGACCCTAAGAGGATGTCTGGGAGTAGCAATATTTCCTTTGTTCTCTGGAGAATGAACATGAGCCTACACATATTCATACTCACTTTGAAGTAAACCTTTTCTAAATATTTTAAGTAATAAATTATGTTTTCTTCGCATATTTTATAAAAGAAAGGAAGCAGCTCAAGATCACTTTAGGAAACTTTGAACTTAAATTACTTGTTAGTCCTTTTCAGTCCTTGGATCTTTGGGTTTTCACACAGTGAATTAAAGCTGTAGATCTCATTTGTTCATCATTTTCTGTTGTCTTATCTATATGAATACTTAGCAGTATTATCAGTTATTATCAGTGCATTCAAATGACTAATGGTCCTAAAATATGCATTAATAACAATGGATTTTTTTGATCCATTTGCCATGAAAAGAGAGTTTATTTTCAGATAAGTTTTTTTATATATTTTTCTCATTGTCCAGACCAAGAATAACTATAAAATTCTTCTAGAGAGCTGAGGATCTTAGTGTTTGTATCCCAACAGATGTCAAGAAAAGCTCTCACCCAGAAACCTGAATTTCTATTGTAGTTAATGAGGCAGAGAATATTGCATTAATATACAGATATTTGTACCTCGGAACTACTGAAAAATTTGCTTTATATCTTCTGCATTTCAAAAAATGCTTTGTAATACTGTGTTAGGACTTAAATAATGCATAGTATATATTATAGGATTCAACCCTAGTCCAACTGTCCACAGGCACTTGCCACAAGATTTCCAAAACACTGCCTGCAAAATGTGGCAAATATTGCAGAAACTATAAATTATTTAATGGAGGTGCAATCAGGAGTGTCCAGATGCAAACAGACAGTGTTATTCTCCAGTGGAGGTATCCTTCAGTGTATTCAGGTGTGATCTGAATTCTAAGTGTCAGTCTTAGAGCTCCAGGTGACAAGATCGTCCTTGGATCCAGCTCTTTAACTGAAGGGAGAGCTGCAAGATGCGTCACTTAAACATGGACTTTTTGACTGTGTTAGGTTTCTATCCTCAATTCATTACAATGACAATTGGAAAAAAAATGCAGATTTTTATTATAATAAAATAAATTGCACAAAATATTTCTGCAGGTAGCATCTTTAAAAGGAGTCAGAAACCCAGTATACAGATTTTTATGCCTAATTTTCCCATAGAATTACTTTCCTTTGTGTCAATTCCAGTCAACCCATCATATATGTAGAAACATGATTTTGTTGACTCAGACAGGAATGTAATCAGCTTATTGTAAGACCTTCATCAGAGAAGTAGTGGAGCCATTCCCTTAGAACTTCAATTTGGAAGGTAGAGAGGGTATGTTTTGCAACTTCCTTTGCCATTTTCACTTCTTACTCTACACTGCTAAATTGTGGGAGAAAGCAATTTAATATTTTGTAGCTCCTTAATCTACACTGCTAATCTGAACCCTTTGAACTAATGCAATGTCAATTCTAATGTTAATTTATTGTTAGGTAAATAAGGAGAAACATTCAAGAAACAGTCAACAAATTCCTCAATAAGGAGAAACATAGTTCATGGGAAGGAAGCTATTTTGAGTTTAATGAAGTATAAGAGCACAAAACACCTTAATTGCAAGTTTAGAATTAACAATGTCAAAATGGTATTGACTATGCTTGGAAGATTTCACCCCCATATAGCAAAACTCTCATGAAATCACTTCCTTTCACATGTAAGTAGAAATCTCATAGATATAACTGTTCACACTCAGATAGGATCCAGAAAATGAACCCATACATGTCATATTAAAGGTCAGAACACAGGACACCCCCAAGTGAAATCACCAGAATCAAAAGGACTCACTTCAGAAAAGCAGAAATCCAAAGGTAGAAGTTTATTGTTGCACAAAGATATTACAAAAAACGTAGTATCAAAAATGCCTTGATCATTGATGAGCATATCTGCAGAAATAATATCTGCCGGCACAGTGAACTCCTGTTTGATCAAAAAGTGACAATATGTGTTTTAACTCTGCTTCCAAAACATAAAATACATTAGGAAGATTTTATTCCTTTCTTAAATCCATCATTTTTCTAGGAACAGTTATCAATATCTTGTTTTCTCTTTAACTCCAAAGACTAGAAGTACATAAATCAGCATTTCCAAATTACAGAAGTAACTCACAAAATTAAACATGTTGGTGGATAAATCACACATAGTAGTTCTTCATGTTAATGGTATGAAGCAGTACATTCCAATTGCTATTTAGAACTGGGAAGAGCTCACTTTTTATTACAATGTAGAAATTGAAGCACACAGAGTGTGAACTTTAATTTTACACATCTGAAATCAGGAGGAAAATATTAATCAAATCTTTTATACTCTGTGTGCTTGAAATTAAGGAGTGGACACTTCAGACTTTAAAATATGTATTGAATAATGTCTTTAAATGAATTTTTGACTCATAGAGTTTATATTTAGCTTCTTCAGCTGATCCATTTTTCAGTGATATCTACAGTAATAAAATATGATAAAATATTTTTTTATTAAACATTAAGGGTTTAGTTAAAAATATATGACATTTCTTCCCAAATAAATCTGAATCATGCTTTGTAGATGAATCAATTTGCAGTTAGGCAAAAAATATCTTTCACAAAAAGCTATAGTTCAACAGTAGCACTTTCATTTTTAAAAATGCAATTGACCTTAATTTATTCCTCTTATAATGCAGTGGATGTGACTGTCTACTTTCGTGTTATATACTTTAATGAAAGATGCATTCTAGAAGGCCACAAAGGGCTAGAAAGTGTCACTGATTCAAATTTCTTACTCTTGCAAATAGCATCATCATCTAATCCTTTAAGATAAATCTTAAAAATAGTTAGGGTTTGCGTTTTTTCTGTTTCTTGTAATTTCCAGCTTAGTTTGTTTCTCATTTGTTCATATTCTATTTTTTTGTTCCAACACTGTCTTAGCATAAAAGTGTTATTTCTTTTTACCTTTTTTTGTCTTCAGCAAACAAGAAAAATGCTTCTGTCACACTAATGGCTTTCCATTTTTATGGTCATCTTCACAGCTGCTCTCCACATGTACCTGCTAGAATTCAGTGGTTCAACCTGTACTCACCAGGTCCTCATCCAGAGACAAAACACTTCTCCATCCTTAGCAATACATCATTTGACATGCCCTAGCACTGCATTTTCCTTCTCATGGTTGCAGATAGTGATATTCTGTTATCAACCCAAGGACAATTCTGTCACTGTCTTCTTCTGCTGATGAGCCTTGATGCTAAGAGTAGGACTTCTGTTGTGAAGTGTAGAGGTTTTTTCAGTGAAATCTTATCTTTTTTTTTTCTAATATATCATTCCTTTAAATCACTTGACCTCTTTTTCCATTCCAGTTTACTCTGAATAAGTGATATCTTTCAATTTCATGTCATTAGCAAATTTCACCTGTTTATTTACATTTTTGCATCAGAGTTGTTGAAGATATTTAGCCATTACTAACTTCATTAATAATTATTCTCCCATTCAATATGTACATTTCTGTTATCTGCTGTCCTTTATTTTATCTGTTAATTGGGAAAAAATTCCCAAAGAGTAATTTACTTTAATTTCCTACTCTATTGCTCAAAAGCAGATGAACAGATATTTTGGATACATGCAGTTCTGGTGTCATATTTACCAATGGCTTTATTTCTTGCCTGAGATCAACTTGAAAAAAATACATGATGTTTTAAAGAAGAATTTATATAGTCAAAGCAGGACACCTAGAGCACAGAATTTATAATCTTTACATTTTATCTTTATCATAATACTGCTTTAAAAGCCTGAAGTTCTTGCCAAGTGCTATCACAGACTCACAGAATGGTTGAGTTTGGAAGGGGCCTCTGGAGCTCCTCTGCTCCAGAGGCCCCTTCCTCTGCTGCAAGTGCTCTGCAAAACAAATTTCCCAGGACTGTGTCTGACCACACCCATGGAAAGAAAAAATAAAATTCTCATGTTTAGATTAGAATGTTATGCTTTAATTTATGCCAAAGGTCTTCAGTGGGGTCTAATGAGAAGAGTCTGGCTTTGTCTTCTTCGTTTCCTGTTGTACCAAGGAGCCCAGATGTGGGCACAGTGCTCCAGATGTGGCCTCACAAATGCTGGGTAGAGTGGTGTGCTACGTTTGGCAGCACTCAATTTTCTTTTCAGTAGCTACTATGGGGCTGTGTTGTGAATTTTTCTTGGAAACAGTGTTGATGACACCAATGAGCAGGAGGGGATGCACAAGGAACTGGGAGGGGACACATCTGGGACAGGTGACCCCAGATGGCCAAAGGAATGTTCCAGGCAGTGGAACAATAAATTAAGTGGAAGGTTGGCCAGGGTTTGTTCAGAGCATCTGTCATCTGTTCGTGTCTTAATTTGCATTGCTTTTATTTCTTGGACTTTATTTCTCTGTTGTTTTCCTTTTCATTATTATTATTATTGTTATTATTATTATCATCATTATATTGTATTTCTATTAATAAACTCTTCTTAGCCAATGAGTTTTCTCACTTTTACCCTCCTTATTTTCTTCCCCCTATCCTTCTGGATGTTGGAAGGAAGTGAGCAACTGTGTGGTGCTCATTTGCTGGATGCAGTTAAACTGTGACAAGGAAAAGACCTGGCTCATGCTCAAGTTACTTTTCGTCAGGGTCCTTCATAATTTGTCTTTAGTAGTTGCTGCTTACTACAGAAATACTCACTACAGTATAATTGAGAGTGGATTTTCTCTAGGATAATAATTTTGAAGACTTGTACAATCCTTCACAAGGTAAAACAATAAGCAGTTCAAATAATTACACCATCACAATTTTGGAAACAGAGTGAAAGTTTGGCAATTGTGCAGACTGGTTGAGATTTATTTTTCTTTTTTCTTTCAGTCCTTTTTAGTGTTAACTTGAAGCAAATGACTCTATGATCATGGAATCATAGAATCATTTAGATTGGAAGAGACCTCCAGATTGTCCAGTTCAGCCTTTAACTGCTCACTACCTTGTCAACTAGACCATAGTATTAATGTCAGACAGTGGTTTCTTGAACACCTGCAGGGATGGTGACTCCCTAGGCAGTCATTTCCAATGTTTAACAACCATTTCCATAAAGAAATTACTTCTAACATCCAACCTGAACCTCCCCAGGTGCAGCTTGAGGCTATGTCCTCTTGCCCTATCACTAGTTATCTGGGAGAAGTGGACACCTCCCACCTATCTACAACCTCCTTTCAGTTTGTTGTACACAATGATAAGGTCTCCAGGCCAAACAACCCCAACTCCCTCAAACACTTCTCATATTATTTGCCCCCTAGACTTTTCACCAGCCTCATTGCCTTCATTGCCCTTCTCTGGAGACTCTCCAGCACCTCAGTTTTTCTTCAACTGAGGCGCTTAGACCTGAACACAGCACTCAAGGTGTCTCACCAGTGCTCAGTACAGGGGGACAATGACTGCCCTGGTCCTGCTGGCCACACTGTTGCTGATACAGACCAGGATGCCACTGGCCATCTTGGCCCCCTAGGCACACACTGGCTCATGTTCAGTCATCTGTTGCCCAGCACCCCCTTCTCCTTTACCACTTTGGTTTGTTCCTGGAATCCTCGTTGTTGTCTTGTTCCTTCTAGTGCCATCTTCTTCGAAGTGTTGTTTTTCCAGAAACACCACATGGAAGCCCCTGTGCAGCAGACCTGAGTTGAATAGCAGTGCTACGCATGAGCATGTTTCCTTGTCAAACTCAGAAGTGCAAATGTCTTCTGCTTTGCTTAGTAGACTGGAAATAAATTAGGTCCTTGCAGTGTCACTTCTGGGTCTGACCTTTCAGGCCTGGCCAGCCTGCAGTTTGTCAGCCAAGGGAGCATCCCTGACACAACAGTTTGGCTGCATGGAATGTATTGCCAACCGGCGTCATAGTGGGTTGCTGCCAGCACTTAGCATTCCTCACCATTTCACTCTGGATTCTGAGCTACCTTGCTACTCCAACATGGACCATCAACTGCCCCTGGGGACTCAGTAACCTTCTAAATATTTAGTTGTCAGACTCAACAATTTATTTCAGATCTGTGGGATTGGAGAATGACCCGTTATTTCTCTAAGAACATTTTAAACCCTCATTCTATAAATACACAAAATAATTCCATCAAATACCATATAGCATATAAGAGTCTAGCACAAAGGTTAGTTTCATGGTTTTGTTTTCTTTAAGTCCTTCTGTTCATTCCATGTGAGATCAGAGGTTTCAGCCTATACAGTGAGATAATGCAATTTCTCCATATAAGCACGATTAAACAAGTGCAATACTGCATATAGCAACCTATGGCTTTTAGCTGACGTGTTATATTTTAATGCACATGGCCCAAACTCTAAGATAAAAATCTCTGGTTTCAGCCTCAGTGAATATGTTACAAATTTGGAATAAGGCGAATCACTGAATCAGGCAATAGCTTGTCTTCACACTTCATCATAAGATTCATTGCCCAATGCAAATTACCTGGGACACCATGATACCAGACATGGCCAATGTCATCAATGAACAGGACTGATGCAGCAAGATGCAGCCAGAAGACCCTTTTGACAGAAAGATTCTTCTTCATAGCAAACACCCCTTTTCCCAGGCTCCCTAGCACAAACAGGGCAAGTGTATTTGCTTGGGCCACCTTCTGAGCATAAAACATATGTTCTGATAATGCCAAAATAATGAGGTAATTTATGAGGGCTGCAGCACTGTTTCTTTTGGAGCTAAAACATTTCCAATGCATTTACTCCTTCTTAGGTTAGATGATGGGAGCACATTAATAAATAAAAATGAAGAGTAAATCAGTACAGTAAAGATTTTGAAATTTCACTAATAATTTACAGTGTGATGCCTCCATTCACATCCTTGAATGTGATCATAAAATGAAATATCTCCATATATTACCCATAGCTGGTAAAAGTACAAGAAATTGCCAACTAAAACTGAACTGAAAGCTTTTGAAGCAACCAAACATGACACCTTTTGCAATGAGTTCTTGGCTGGAACATAACCTTGAATTCCTGGCTGCCCTAGCACTTATATTACCATTCACTCTTGCTGACAAATACATACTGTAAGGGATCTATTTATTTTTGTCAATATTATTACAAAAGAACCCAGCAAAATAACATTGCACGACTGTGATCTGTCTGTCATATTTGAATTATTCTTTCACTATAAGCTGTTTTTGAGTAAAAGTTGCTTGGATTTATGAAGATGTTTTTTGAGATGTTCTTCCTGAAATGGCTATTACTGAGCAACACACCTTTCATGGACTCTTGCCAATAAGGCTTAGAATCCTGTGGTTTCTAGGATTCTGCATTTTTAACTAACAACACTAATTTTAAAAGCTAAATCTCTGAAAATATTGACAAAAATGAGAGAGTAGACTTTCTACTAGACAGAAAAGAAAAAAAGAACGTTTTGCTTGGAGGGGAGGGGACGTTACCACAAATATAGTTTATTTCATGTTTTGCATTTTGCTCTCTTTCCACAGTGAAATCAGATGAGTTGCAAACAATCAAGAAAGAATTAACTCAAATCAAAACAAAAATTGACTCCTTGCTAGGGAGACTGGAAAAGATTGAAAAGCAGCAAAAAGCTGAAGCAGGTAGGTAAAAGCCATTTTTAGTGAAATGAATTAAATTAGAACCTTGTTACCAGTCAAGCAGACAGACCAAAAAGAACTGAAGCATTCTGAAATTTTGGTACTTAATGGAGGACTGAAACCAGGTAAATCAACTCTCAGGTAAAACTACTGGGAGAATAGATTAATATTCTTCACAGGACATGTATCATCCCTTAAGACTTGTTTTTTATGGTGTAGTAGGAAAAAATAATCTTTCTAGTTGTTCTGGAAACAAGACATCACTAAAAAACTGAGAAGAATCAAGCTAGAAGTTTTTAACCATGGGGATGGATGTGCTAGGCACATTAAGTATTAATAGATGGTGTATATCAAGAATTATTGCCTGGGCAGTAAGCAGTAGGTAATAGGCACAAGCTGAAGCAAGGAAAAAAATTCTGTCTGATATAAGGAAAAGAGATTATACTGAGCAGTATAGTGAATTGACCAGAAAGGCCATACTGGCTCCATCCTTGGAAACATTCAAAACTCATTGGGCTCAGGACCCATGGACCTGGGCTAAAATTTGAGTTTGTCCCTGATTTGAAGAGGGATTGGACTTGGAGAGCCCAGAGATACTTTCCAGCCTCAGTTATTGAGTGAAGTTCAGGCCTCTTCATAAAACTTGTTACAGCTCTAGTTTTGCCTTTTTCTGGCTTAAAATGTTTTGGTTTTAGTCAAAACTTAGGAATGAAAAAATCCAATACTACTTCATAATTTAATCAAGTCAGTGAATTATTCATTTTCTTAGATGAATGATCTCACCTGGCAGCACTTTAAAGTCATCCTGAGAGTCATAAGTTTGTATTTTCACCATGGTATATATAAAAAACAAACTCAGTTCTTATGCCTGTCTATGGCATTTTCTTTGCTATTTCCTTATAGATCACATGCATATTTTTACAGGAGCTTTATATTAGTGAGTTGATTTTGTGAGAGTCAGCATGGAAATGGATGCTTTATCTCATGAAAAATTCAATTATTTTTTTTCATCCCTCCATTCTGTGATAAAACCTTTTCCTGAATTTTGTGTGAAATGTGTGAAATAAATTCTGCCTCAGAATCCACAACTGCCTGGGTGTCTGGACAACAGTTAGTTACATGAAGCCAAAAACCCATCAGGACACATAAAGAGAATTCCATCAAGATTGTCTAAAACATTACTGGGGATTAGCAGTTGAAGGTTACAAACCTGACACAGCCAAAATAGGAATTTAGATATGGATGCCTGCTGTTCCCAAGTAACTTTTAAAAAAAAATTGTTTGAAAAATAACCTACCTTTTCTTTACAATAATTTTCTAAGTTGACAGACAAGGACCAGTCCCCCAGCTGTTACAGTTTATCTCACAAAGTTAAAGGCTTTTTACAAGTCTAAGGTAAATCATTAGTAGAGAGTGTGATTACCTCTTTCAGATCTGTGCACAATACGTATTCATTAGATTCTATTTTGTACTTTATGCAAGCTGGATAAAAGTTGGTATAATTGGTGAAGACATAATTGCAAAGCATTCCATGGAATCACTTGTGCACTGAAATACTCTTGATTGTGCTACCTTGGGGAGCTTTTATAAAAAATCCATTACTATGCAAAACAATCTACAGATCGTTGTACTTTGATATTCAATTTTCACTTTTTCTAAAGGACTGTAGTGGTCTTATTTAAATAGAAATCAGGTCAAAAAGAAAAATGTTGATTCGTATTGAGTCACAGTCGTATGGCTTCTGAAGACATGCAATGAATATCCTCGGATATTAAAAAATGTTTACAAAATATTGATGTTTTAAAACATCAGGCGCAGAACCCATCCCTCATATTCTTTGCCTCCCATTGGAGGGTGGGAGGAGAAAAACACCTCAAAGATACCAGTAAGAATGGAACCCCATTTAAGTTTCCTTAAACTGATGAAGGTGATGAAGAGGATTATGCAGCCTGGATTATTAGCATGCAGACCCAAAAATATTTGTGTAAGCTACATCAGCAGCTGAACTATTTAATTTAGAGTGTCAAGTGGGAGATGATGAGATGATTTTGTTCCTTCTCTATGGTTTGGCAATATTATTTCTTATTTTCCTCTGCCAGAAGGTGTGGCCTCACTAAGACTGGGATCAGAGAGAGGATCTGTTTCTCATTTGCACAAAGCAAAAATCAAGCCATCATCTTGCTCTTTTGGTTTTCTAAGTTTGACTCGCTCTCCTGAAGAATATTTAATTTTTAATCCTAAAAGTTTTTACATCTGGAGGAATGTGATGTTACAGGCTGGACAAGCTCAGTGCATACATTGGTTACTGCTCTACAGTTGCATGAAAACTGTTCTTGCAGTAAAAGCTGATGTTCTGGCTTTTTCTGTTACCAACCCCTAACCTTTCCAATAGGGGGAATATAGAAAATAGGATTTCCTGTACATAGGAAAGCTGTAGAAATAGCTCCTTTGTTTGCAAAAATCTGAACTGGGAAGCTGGGAATAAGCTGTTCTGACATGCAAAAAAAAAATATTTAGAGACTATTCTCTAATATTAGAGATTAGGCTATAATTAGGCTCAAAGTTAGGTACTTGAGTTTAAGACAATTAACTAAGTGACCTAATTTTTTAGCAGCTGTATCTTAGAAGGTTTCCCATTTAAATGGATTGTCTATCAATTCAGCAACCTTGTTTTTAAAAGCCTTAGCCAAAATTGATTCAGTTGTCATTGCCAGAGCTGAGTGATGTCAGAAGCGGCTTAAGACAGGAAGTGGTAGGGCCAGACATAGAAGGCATAGATTATTCAACCCATATTTCCTTATGCATAAGGCAAGTAACACAATCACTTTTAACTAGCATGGCATTGTATGGAGCACCTTACCAACAGAAGATAAGGCTCCATGGGCTGAATCTTCTGCTAATATATATGACTACAGTACTGTCAAAGCAGCTGTCTAAGATGACTTTTGTATTCTTTAAATCTAAGAATCTTTCTGAAGACATTAGTTGACTGAGGGAGGAAAGCTTAATTTTTCTGTTTCTTCACTAAGTGAAGTTGAAAATGAGGGACTAAAGACAAATGAAGACTAAATAGATGAATGTAAGTGGCAAAATAAATGTGCAAAGTCACAAGGTAAAACAAATGTCTTGGTTTAAGACTATGGAACAGAAAAATGCCATCAGATTTGAATAGTATGTGTAGCTGGTAATAACTTGTGGTAAATAAATAATAGAGCTTCAAAAATATAGAGCTTCAAGGCAACACTTAATTCATTGGTTGTCCAACAAGATAGGTGTTTAGCTACTAGTGTTGCAGAGCAGTCAGTCTTACAAAGCAAGAAATATTTTGTTCTAGAAATTCTGTCATTGATCACCCTCAGACTGAAAAAACATTTTTCTAGCTTCATGCAACCAATTCTCTGGCCTGATTCACTCTGAGTACATAAAGTGTTTCATATAAATTCCTGACATGCATAGAAATAAGACTCTGATCCCTCCAAACATTCTTCTTTCCAGTCAGTCTCTGTCATTCTTCCATCAATCTTCCTCTGGATTTCTGCTGTTTGGATGAAGTTCCTCAGCATATCCAGGAGTTTCCTAATACCTAGTCAAAACAATGTAGCTACCCTCAAGAATTCAACCAGAACAGATTCTTCAGGCCTTCATGGAAATGGCCTTTCTTTTTTACCACTTTGCAGAAAATATAGGAAGCCAATATTTGGTTGATTGGAGGGGGACATTCTCCAGTTACTTCAGCACACTATACCAATGAGGAGTAACGGATACTTTACTCCATAAAAACACGTTCACCTGTCTAAAAGTATTTGTTGATTACTTGTATGACTGTTAAAATATATTCACAGTAAATTAATGCAAATTCTTACTCATTTATTGGCAATTAACGGCCTTCTGCTTCTCAGAGCATAGATATTTATGCACTTCTCATTGGCTGCACATGAATAAACTTCTTTGCCAATTGGATTCCAAGGCAAAGTCAAATACAGAAAATCAAAAAGCTGTATCTACTGGCAAATCAAGACTTCATCCACTGAATGGCATAAATGGGGTAGATGATCATATTAATATTGTGATTTATTTATGCACTAATTTTTGAAAGCAGTTTTCAATCATATTTGCCTGGTAGACATTAACACAGAGAATTTTACAAATCTAGTACATCTGGAGATGGAAGTTTAGGTTTCTTCTCAGAGCACTTTCCTTTACCACCAATAGGAAAGGTTACTGAATCTCCATAGAGTATGTTTTCCTTACAGAAGCCCAAAAGAAACAAATGGAAGATAATGCTGATTTGATTCAAGAGGAATGCATATCAGAGAATGCAGATAACTCTACGGAAGAGCCAATTGAAGGAGGGCCAGATGCAGATGGGGATGGAGAAGATATGACTGATGGGATAGAGGAGGATTTTGATGAGGATGGCAGCAATGAGCTGGTAAGGAATAATCATAACCTGTCTGTCTATATGGTTCCTACAAGTAACCACAGAGAACCAACAGCCTGATTAACAAAATAAGCTCAGAGCAGCACTGTGATGTTCTGTAACTAGTGTCTAGACCTATACGCCTCATACTTCTAATATCAATTAAGCATAGGAACTTCTGAGGAAAAAGAAGAAAAATATATTTTACTACTTTTGGTGATTTTAGAAAGGAAATAAAATGTAGTTTAAATTGGTTTACATTTATTATTTTACATATGTAAAAATATAGAGTGCTATTTTTTCCATTTTTTTCTTTTTTAAAATGCTGCTTTCCAAAATTAAATAAGATTCTAAAATGGAGAACTTTTTCATTATTAAACACTTGCTTTCCACAGTCCCAAGTCTCCATCTTCCATGTGCATACTCTGAAGGCTGTATTGGCAGATACAGATTTTTTTGATGGAAGGATTTCTCCTTAATAAATGTTTGGCTAAAAAATGTTTGGATTTTCAGCCTGAGGCTGCACCTTTCATTAAATAAAAGCATTTCACTTAGCACCATTACAGTCCTAAACTCCTAAGTTCTTCTAGAGCAATATTAAAAAATATTTGGAAAGTGAGATGCATTCCTAATAAGAATGGAACAATCACAGTGGTTTAGCCTCTGTAATACTCTCCTTTCCTTCCTGGTTTTCTTATTCTGCTTTGAGCTGAAAGAACTTTTCCTGCTCATTGTCATTGCTTGCATTTAAAAAATATTTAATCATAGGTACAGTAAAAACCTTTTAGTGAAGCAGCAGAAGTCAGTTAGTAAGGGACCCAGCAGAATCAACAGCAAGTCTGGAGTAACGGCATGTGAATAACCAGTAGTTTGTACTGCTTACTGCAAATGCAATTTAAACCTACTTGTAATTTTCAGGTTTATGTCCCGTTAGCCAGCCCAAGACTTGAATCTCTATATCCTGAATAGCTTTATTCCCAGAAGGAGCTACTAAAACCTGTATTCCCTCACCTTTTTACATGCAATGTAGAACAGATCACATTAAAGAGACATGTTCTCCTCTTCAGATATGCAGGATGTCTGTAAGAAGCTGTCACCCTGAATTTGCAGGAAGTTGAAATTTTGTAATTAATAAATACTTGTAAATATAATCTCCCACCATGGCTAATAGCTGACCAACTGAAGTGATTTTTGCAATAGGGCTGACCAGAGTTTAACAAGAATAGTGAGTTTTGCACTAATTAGGCACCAGACTCCCCATTACAAACAACTAAGTGGGGATGTTAACATACAGTGTATTAGAGTCTGATTGCTCAATGCTGTCATTTCACCCTGTGGATTTGACATACTTAGCATATATCCACACTATATGACACAAAAAGTAGAAGAATTTTTTCATCTATCAAAGGCCTCAGCAGGAAAGGTTCTGTAAAGCAAGCAGCACAGGCAGAATTGATTAGCAATGTAAGTCTGGAACTGGCATAGTCACATTTGCACACCGCTGCTTCCAAGTTAAAAAGCCTTTCCAAGATTCATGTTATGGAATCAGCTGAAGCGCAGTGCATTGCAGACACAGCTCCAAAGACAGCTCAGAGGTCTGACACACGCATCTAAGGCGGGGTGGGGAACCAGCTCCAGTTTCTCTGCCTGTCATCACTACGTGCATGAGTGCTGGGAGGAGGCAGCTCACTGCCTGTGGAGAGTGGGGTCCTCTGCATTGCATCCTGGCATGAGCAGCATCACCCCCATCCCAACAAGATGGTAGCAAGGAAAGGCCAAGGAAGAGGACTTCTGTGCATCCTCTCAGTCTGATGCAGCCTGGTGCAATGCCAGGGCAGTGAAGCCAGTCAGCCTCATGCCTTCCACCTTCCCAGAGTCTGGGACCCTCTAGCTGAGAAGCTGCCAGTACTGTAGACTTTAAAGCTTACAACTAAGATTGTCACTGATGTAAACACCCTATCCCTTTCATCCTCCCTTGCCATTTCCATCAAGTTTTGGAAGAGGATACTTCACCTTAATTTTCCTGTCTGCTGTGATTTGATAATAACACTTTCCTCTTTTGCAAAGTCTAGGGAGATTAGTGAATGCAAAGTTGCAATGGATAGGATAAAGGATTGCTCAGCAAAGGATTGCTTCAAAGAAATCTCAGGGTATGGGTGCTTTCCACAGAAAGGCAATTATAAATTGAATTATGTATATTTCCTCTACAGTGTTTACCCAAACAGTCAGCACTGTCAGCCTGTACACATGACATGAAGATGGTAGTTTTTGATGCATATTGTAATTTAGACTGTTTTATACTGACATATATTTATGTAGATATACTGGCCAAATCCTATAAGATTTATTTCCTACTCTAATCACTGACAGCTCTGTAAAGGGAAAGACAGTAAGAATACTACCAAATATATAGTGAATACCCCTGTAGAAATACTTGGCAATTCAGTCTGCTTCTACCTATTCTGTGTCCTCTTATCTGAAATTGCCCTCTGTCTTTTGAAAAGTAAAGTAGATATATAAGCTTGTTATAAAGCAAGTCCTAAGAGATGTTGTTATTCTGTTTTATAAAAGCTAAATTATTTAGGAAAGAAAGCTGACTATGTAATGTAACTATGAAAGCAAATATGTAATTTTGGAATGGAGGCAGATAGAAATCTTTTGAGAAAACAAAAAAAGGTTAAGAATTTAACATGTTAAATGTGACAACAGTAAGAAAAACTTGCCACGTAAGAAAAACGTTACTATTTTGTGTAAAATAGTAACACTGGACTTGGAATTTAAAAAAAAATCCTCCAAAAGGCTTTTTTAAAATGAAATCTATAATGTTTTCCAAATATAGAGCTAAAGGAATTTAAGACAATGATTAAGAAAATACTCTCTTTCACCATTAAGACCAGCAGAGGAAAAGAAAAATATTTAAATGGGCAAAGCTAATGCCCTGAAATCATTTCAGCAGGAAAATTTAATTGTGAGTCCACTAGTATGAAAAGTATTAATAGAGGGAAACAGGGAAATTACTTAAATTTAGATATTAACCTTTAGTGAGTTCTTCAGATTTGTCTGTAAATCTTCTGCCAGGTCATTTCCCAAAACCTGCTGCAGGTTTGCAGAACAGAATTATGTTTTCCTAAGGCTGTCAATAACGGGAGATATTTAAAAAGGTCACACCCACTGCCAGAGTCCTGGTGCTGCCACAATGGAGCCTCTGAATCCGTATATGTGGGTCTCCATCTTTGCAGCAGAGGACTCAAAAATGCATTTCTTTCTTTATTTCTTTATTGCAAAGGAAGTGACTATGCAGGATGTGTGCTGTGGGTTTAGGTGGTAGGATCAGTTCTCTAAATTCACACACTGTCTGTTTGAAGGAACAGGTTACTGTACATTAACTGAGTGATGGCAGCTGTCCTCATGCCTGCTTTCAGCCTAGAATAACTGTAAGGAAAGACACAGTCTGAGTTAAGTCAGGCATGGATTTCAGAACCCTTCAGTTGTCTGCCTGGACGCACACACAAAACACCACGCTCAACAGCTGCACACCTTCCTCCACCATATAGAGCAGGATGTTGTTCAACCTTGCATTGTAATTTTCTGTGACTAAAGACATGCCCACAAACAGTCATTGTGGCTCAGCTGAAGTGTGAAAAAGTTTAATGCAGCAGTAACTTGATTGCCCATCTGAACTCCAATTCAAGACATGATGTATTTAAGGTGCCTGCTGTAGTGATCAAACACCACCTCTTGAGAAAGTCTCTTTTGTACTTTTTGCCCAAAAGTGTCTCTCAGTAAATGTCTCCAGTGTTTCAGACACTCCAGCTTGAAGGATCTCCTTAGAAAAATTCCCAAAGAACTTTGCTGCATTTTTTTACTGAAAAGTTCTTTAAAAGGTGGTCTCAGAAACATGATCAATCTATGTATGAATATGTTAAAGAGTTGGCTTCAACTTGCTCAATGAAGTGTGCCATAAGCATTCATCCACATGCTCACACAAGGCCTTTCACTCTTGCCTGTACAAGGACATGCATACGTTGTACTTTTATATATAAATAATAGTCACTTGTTTATTAGGTAGCTCCTGAGCTTACTTTACAATTCATGTCAGTTAACTGAATCACTTAACTGACCATCAGAGGTAGCGAGAGGGATTGAAAACTTCAGGTCTATTTCCTTTGCTCTTTTTAGGTAAAAAAACAAGCAGTTGGTTATCCTGGATTTTATTGGACCCATAATTCAGACTTTCATTCCATTCCTAACATTGAACAGTTTCTTGTAGCAGTGAACTCAAAATTCCTTTGTTCCTTCCTAGTGCATTCCTTTTAATTTAAACTGTCCCTCAACAGTGTTGTGACAAAGACAACACACCCATCCCATTTTATGGAAAACGGGCTCTCATGAAGAAAGATCTTTATGTTTACTAAATTAAGTTCACGCACAAATCACAAACAGGTCACAAATTACCCAAACACAAATCTCCAGTGATATCAAGCAGGTTTTGTGTGTCTGCCATGGCTTTAAATTGTAAGTAGTTGGAAGGAAAACAAATAACTTTTTCTTAGCCCTGTGGATGCACAAGGAAACACAAAAAAGTGATCTTTGCAACCCAGTCCAACACGTTACAATATTTGAGAAGCAGCTTGTCCTCAGTCCCTCTATAACAAATCCCTTCTTATTAGAAATAGCATTAATATTGTGAAGCCTGGCTGAAAGATTGAAGGAAGAACATTTCTGAATTAGCATGCTTGGTGGTTCCCTAATGCTGCTGATTTAGCATGTGAACAAGCCAGTGCAGACCCGGAACATTTCATATATCTTCTCTGAACTTGTTTCAAAGGGTGTTAATTGATCATTAAGGAAGCACTGATCATGTCATTGCAACCCCCTTGTAAATAAAGCAGGTAGCTACAGGCTACTTCACTGAAAGCCTGAAGTAGTATAGATTTGGGAAAAAAACCACAAAACACTTTTAGCCAATGGTTAATAAAATACCAACAAAATAATTAACTGTAATTAATTATACACAAGCATTCATATATGTATTACATTGCCTGAGAATAATAGTTCCTATCAAACTGTCAGCCTTTCATAGTAAATAACTATAATAGTAATAGCATGGTAGTGGTCCAGTAGTTGAGCATTCAGTACAGCAAACTGTTTTGTGGTAGAGCATGTGATGCAAATGCAGTAAATTTATGGTGTCATAACTCAGATCAGATGCTGGTTAGTGCTTGGTTGGAATTTGAAGGATATATTCACAACCACAGAATTGTTTTTATGCTGGTGTAGCTGTGCTAAAAGTAATGAAGCCAGACAAGCATTATTAGATAGGAGTTCCACAGTAATGAGTCAACTTTAATGAGATGTCTTAAGAGGCATTTTTATTAAATTATTTTAGAACCAAAGATACAGAGACTATAAAAGGCCCAGTTCTGGTTACAATGTAGATTTACAGCAGTTATTTCAACAACAATTATATATAGTTCCCTTTCTATTAAGTATATTTTAGTTGTATTTACCTCTCAAGGGTATTTGATTTCTTGCTCTTGTCCTTTTCTCCACCTCCACACTGCATGTTTTCAGTCTATCAAATTTGTTTCCAACATCTGATAGAGAATAATGTTTCAAATATTAATACCAGAAACTGCCATAGATTTAAAACTCAGGATAATCCTCTTGCTGCATTGATTTTCATTATGCAAAAGTAAAACCATTATGATATAATAATAGCTATATTTCTTGTAAAAATTGATGCCATTACCATTTAAATCAATGGAACCAACTAGCGCTGCGGCTAAAGCTCATCAAAAACATTTCCCTCTTGTCACAAATGCGTGATTTAGATTGCTTACAGGTACACTATCAAAGGTATTAGTAAAAGTGGTTTTAACATGAAGTTGTAGAAGAGTAACTAGCCAAGGTTCAGTGGCAAGGTTCACTGTAGTACTGTATAGCACAGTCATTTGAACAATGATTCAAAACCACCAACGCACAAATCATACTTACCATACTAAAAGGTTTTGTATAATATCAGTCACTTACCAAACATCTGCCATTGGTAAATGGTCTGTCTGCTTCAAGAACTAACCTTGAAAGGTACCCCAGCTCAAGGGGAAACCACCCCAGCAGCCAGGCTGCTTGGCTGGGAGAGCTCAAAGACGGCCCACCCATTTAGGCTGCCAGATTTGTGGAATAAAGTGGCTGGATTGTAGTCAAATTACATGGAATGGGAAAGGATTGTATGAGACTCCCTGCACCCACAACTTTCTTTGTTCCTTGATAAGTGAGACTTTGAAAAGCTACCTGTTGTTCATGTGTTAATTGATTGGATGATGGGTGTTCCAACATCACCCATGTCAATGCTCCCCGGGCCACTCCTTGCCTTTGTGGGTCTTCAGAGAACAGATTGCAACTAGAGGAGTTCTTGGCCGTCTGGGCTATGGCTCCGGCCTTTATCTCCTTCAGAGTCTGAACCAAATAGCCACTAGTTTGGTAAAGGGGTTGATTGTATGCATCACACCCCTCCTATAAGTAGCTAAAGTGAAATTAACAGCAAATCTGTATGAAACTTTGAAACTTTCCTTGTTTTAATTATTTTGTATGGAATTCAACAATGAAAATACTCTGCAGAAAGTAAAGTAAAATCTACAGAAAAAGAACTAAAATTTGTCTGATGAATTTCATCTAGTTTAAACCCAGTTTCAAGTAGCAGAATTAATCAAATATGAGACTGTGTGCTAGTATTGATAGTACTTAATTTATCATTGTAATTAGACTAGATTTTTCATTGTCCATTTCATTGCCTGTTTTTTCAGTCCACAGCATCAGGACAGACAAGACTGACTCTTCTATTATCAGCCAAATTAGGCTGATTAGGCTTGTCGAAAAGATCAGTAGCTATTCTGACAATTTGCAGCTTTCTGAATGCACCTGTGCAAGACTACTTAGAAAATAAAGGACAAACCTTATAATTAATGGGAATGGCTGAAGCAATGTTGTGCCAGAAATCTTATTCAGCTTACTTAAAAAATCACTAAGATCATGCAAAATTTTGTCTTTTCTATTGAGCTTACCATTCATTGAAATCTTGCATTCAGTGTCGGGGAAAGATGATGTTCTTCATTCCTAAGACAAATGAATAGGTAAAAGATTGTGTTCACTTGATAAATATCAGTGTGAGATGTTTGTACTTGAGCAACCTAAGTCATTAGGGGCACCACACCCGACAGATACTAATTCCTTGTACCTTCCAAAGCTGCAGTAAATCTAATAACCTGTGACTGAAAAAATGGAGAAAGTAATAAAAGCATGCCATGAAATCAAAAAATGTAAGAAACTTCCTGACATACCCTTTTGTTATATTTAATATATGCAGTAGCACAGTAGAGGTGTTTGCTGTTCACCCAGTGTTACATGAGTCATTGGAAGGACCTTGCCATTGCCCCTCCTCCCCATTTTTCTTGGCAGTCAATTTATCAGAGGAAGATTTCCTAAGTGGTGTTCAGTGTTTTAACCAGTTTACTGGTTTATGACTGACTACGTAATGTTTTTCTAATTATTATTTAAATCCTATCCCATACATATCAGATGGCAACCTACAGAAAAAGCAGGCAATGTTATCATGCACTTTGTGTCCCTTTCTACTAGATTTTCCTGTCTGTAATTGCATTTTTGTAAAACAAATAAACAAACTAATTTTATTGAATTCAGATCTATTCCTCTGAATCTGCTCTATATCGTTTAGTTCCCAGGTAAAAAATCCTCAAGACTTAAAATCATGAAACTTTTAAAACATAGTAATGGAAATAATATACTTAATTTACAGACATTAGAATCTTATGGATTTGATGAAAAAGAGCTTGAAAATAATGGGTTTTCTCTTATATTTATCTTATTTTTAAGCAAAGTATGTGGGAGCAGGAATTTTGTGTCCTGTTCTCAGCTTTGAACACTGAGCCTATGTGCTAGGCAATGTGTCTCAGAAGACTGAATGTGCAGGTAGAATTAGCACCTCTTTCTGAGGTCAGACCAACATGTGCCTCTTTGACATGTAAGAAAGGAGCATTCCCAACTATTTAAACTTATAAATATTATATGCTTGCCAGTAAAGAAAAATGTCTTGGAACAACAGGCAATACATTCTTCAATGAATCTGTTTTACTTTTTTCATTGCACCTTGCCATCTGTCTTGACCTGCCTGAAGTCTCAGTATTATCATTCAATAAGATAATCATGGTGTTTGATAAATTTGAGACAGCAAATATTTAATTTTAATGGCTCAGGTTCTATCAAAAACACCTGGTTTTCCTCCAACTTAAAAACAAAACAAAACCACACACCAATCAGTGAATTTAACCAGAGGTAAACAATGCTGTCAGATCAGGCCAAAAATTCTCTTAGACATGCAAACAAAATACTTGCCTAAATGAGATTAACTCTTCTCTGATATAATGCAGTTTATCTTAACATTCACTATAAGTAGCCTCATTATTTTTATTTAGTCTAAGTAGATCCAAATTAGCTCCATTAGATCCAAATTTTGCTGGCCCAATATTTATGAGCATAGTGTCAATCTCTGAGTGAAGTGCGGAAACAAGGACAGCCAAACACCTACCTCTTAGAAGCAAACCGGATCCCTTTACAGGTGAGGATGATGATGACTTCTAAAAAACATCACAAGCTTTTTGCTGTATCTTATGGCTGAAAAAGAAACATAAATTAATTGAAGTAACTCAACACTTTAAATAAGAAGACTGATTTTAATTTCCACCCATGAATATTTTTGCCAATGTAATTTTAACTAATTCTGGTGGAGCAGTGTTTCTTTTACTTCCCTGTACTTTGGCTGATTCCAGTAAAATCTGGGTTGAAGGTGCTGTACTGGGTTTTGCTCACCCATCATCTACAACCAACTGTCCCCATCTGTATATAGGGGGAATAAGCATCAGAACAGTAACCTAGTCTAGAAACCAAAACGGCAGTATGAGGTATTTTGGGAAAATGGTGGATGGGAAGGGGGACACTGGTGTTTTCTAGGCATTCACTGGGACAGAGAAATCCTCTGAAAAAACTTGGGACAGCCATTGGCTCTGTACTATGGATTTGAGTCTATCAGCTTAATCATCAAATTCTAAGATTTAACTGAAATTGAGCAATTGTCATGCATCACACATTTTCCCTGGTGTGTCAGTCTTTGAAAGTAAATAGCTTTAGTTCCCCTAGAAAACACTCATTTCATAGGCTTTATCAGTAACCTTGAGCATCAAAAATGCTGAATGGAAAACCCTCAAAGGAAACATTTCTCTGTTGAAATCCTTCACTCAAGAAAGAGGTGCAAACATTGAAAAGACAAAAGATTGTTATTTTTCCATACGAAAAGGCAGAAATTGTAAATGTTTGGGTTTTTTTCAATATAAATTGCAGAACCACTACAGCTAGTGGCCCAATTATTCCAAAAGGTCTCAATTTTTTTAGAAAATATAAATGTGTTACCAAGAAGGTTTTCTGCATGATTAATATCAAAACATGAAAGACAGATTGAATTTATCCATACAAAGGCATTTACACACCTCAGAAAAGGGAAGTTATTTAGAAGGTGATAGTACTGTAATTGCCATTTCAACAACAACAACAAAAAAAAGCAGTTAGTGAGAATAAGAAAAGTTCAGTCTGCCAAAATGCAAAATGAAGATTTGGAAGTTAATCAAACACCAACTCAGCCAGCTTGTCATGCTGCTATGTGTGTCTGAAGTTTCCAAATTGTTGTTGCTATTGATTTCTAAAATTACACTACCATTCTGTAGTCTTTCAAAAGAAGCAAAATATTTTCCAGACCAAATAAATAAAGAATGAAAAGGCTAAATTCTTCTCTGCTTCCTCTTTGCAGGGTTATAATAAACATTTCTCAGCTATTATGAGATTCTGCACCATTTGCAGACCATAATTTGATCCTAAGTTCAACATTTTTCTTTGTATCTTTTATTTTAAAATTAATGTCTCTTGAAATCCTTATAAAACCAAAATTTTATGCACTACTGTGCACTATGCATTCAAATAGGCATTAGACAGGAAAATATAAATAAAAACCTGTTTTAAATAGGACCATCTTTTATTGCCATTTCCACATGGATCACACTGCCATAGCAAAACTTTCACAGATGACAGTTTTAAGCATATAACTCTACATCCTGTGTATTCAATTGACTGTCCTAATTCATTATTCTATCACCATTTAAATATTAATTTTGCATTGTTTATCTTATTCCACTCCTGCTTGCTATGGTTTACTCTGGGCTTTCCCACTATCTTTGTCTCATGTTATGTGCTTCCAACATCTTCTTCCAGCACTCTCTCCTTCCCATTTCTTTTCTATTTTCTTTAATGTCACTCCACCTGGTTGTTCAGTTGAGTAAAACTTCTGCCTCCAAGTACCTGAAAAATCTCCAACTGATTAGACAGAACACTCCTCATCTCAATACATCATTGACTACAATTATTTTGCCTGGAATGAATGCCCTCCGGTTTTCGATACCTATCTAAATTCTAATTTGGCAATAGTGAGAAAGTTTATTAGGTGCTTTCTGCATAATTACTTTAAGGCAATTCTTCTTGTAAGCCCCTGGTTTAATTTATTTTAAAAACACACTTAAAATGTAGACATATTAAATGGCCTCACGGTACAAGTTTTAGTAGTTCCTTTTTGCATTAAACTGTGCATTCAAAACTGCACCCTTGACATTAGTAGGACAGGAACTTTGGCTGTGACCATTAATACTAATTGGACCACCTAATCTTACACTAGAGAATTCCTACTCCTTACATTAAGCAGAGATTAATTCAGTAGGAATTTTAGTCTACAGCTTTTTTACACCACCCTGTAACTTAAAAGCATCTCCTCTGTAGCATTCAGGATGACAAAGTACAGTACTTACCATGAATCATGATAGGGCTCAGTTGGTCTTGCTTCTCATGGAGCAGGCACCATCCCAAGAAACAGAAAAAACTTAGGGATCTCCAATGAGAGCCACACCCCCGGGAATTTGCTATGAATATCCACTCATATGCAGGGATAAATGAAGGTGGAACATTTTTTTCTTTGCTTTATTTGGCACTGGATTCCATGAAGGTGTTGAGCATCTCTCAAGGCACACAGGTATGGGCTGAGGGAACTCTGTGGGCAGCATCAGGGAGGCCTTACTGCATTTGGATTGGCTTTATAAGCCAAGAGAGAAGAGAAAAGGGAATTTGGGGGGAACACAGTTTCACCATGGCCTAGCAATGTGGTAAAGATTCTGGTAAAGGTCTGGTAAAATTCTGGTAAAGACTTCAGGCAGTGAGTTCTGCTAAAGCACCACCTCTCCACCATCCAACCTCTTCCACATCTGCTAGAAGATCCTGGCGCACCCCACACTCTGCAGAAGGCCCAGTGCCTCCAGCTTCAGATCCCTCCCACTGTCTCCAGAAACTGTGCTACTAGTCCCTAAGTCTTTTCCTACTACTATAAAGGACCTTGCAGAGGAAGATTTTGCTGCAAAAGCAGTCTAGCAGGAGAAAAAACACACAGCCTAAATAAAGTGGAAAGATCCACTTCTTTTCTTTATGGCCCCACTCAAGCTCTCAAATGACCATGGTGAATATTCCCAAAGTCATTCCTTCAGTCTCACACCTAACCATCACCTCAACTGCAGTGTGTCCTCGCTAGCACTCTCCAAATATTGGATCATGTCTCCACCACTACACCCAAAAGCGTTTATCACAATTCTGCCTGGACTCTGAGAAAAAGAAGATATGATGGTCTAGGGGAAAAATCAGTATCTGATAGGGCTATCTTATTCTTCCTGCTGATTTTTATTGGACAAACAAGTGAAACAGAGCATTTTGATGCAGAGAAGATAGAAGTTTGTTTTCACTGATGACTAAAACAATCATTGTCACATGTACTCACATAAATACTAGCACTTCAAAGCAATTAAGCTGTTCACTGAGCAGAAAAATGATTCTGTAATGTTTTTAGCAATTAAAGTATGATTGGCAGAGTCCAAAACATAATGATTAGGTTTCATCATTTGAAGAAGGGTTTAAAGAAGGTGCAAGGGCTCTTTTATTTATCCTTTATTAACATTTATCAAACAGTACAATCCCTCTATTTGTTTAATGCAGTGAATATTCTATTACTAGTTCATTACAAAAAAATTTGCATTATTGCCATCATTTTGTTTTTCATGTTCTGCAAGGGTTACAACTGAAAGCAGCAAAAGTGTGATACACATTCACGTTCCCCTGGTTACACCTACTGAACTGAGCATTTAAATTTCATATGGGAGCATTAAACTAAACCATCTCTGTGACTGTTACTGAGTTAGAGATTTGGTGCTTTAAATCAAGGGACAAAGTGCAAGGTGTACCTCAAATGAACACAGCTGTGAAGTCAATTTGATAGCTAATACAAATTCAGTGTTCCTTGGTAAGCTCTGCTTGTTCCTTGTGGTTTTCCACTGATGATGAAGAATGCTGTGTTAAAGCCAACAAAAGTGCGTGTCCCCATGCACTTGGTGCCTTACAAATATAAATTACGGTGTTTTGCACTCAGTATGAGTGTCTGCTTAAGAGGATATTGTCTTGAGTTAGACATAGCAAATGAATAGAATAGCAATTTGCATTACTACTTTCTGTACTGCATTATGATTTTTCTCATTTTACGTAAATATCTAGATCAATAATGGCCCACTATGTTCTGGCTAATTTTTTGTGTTTGTTTTGCTTTTTTTTTTTAAATGCCTGCTCTGCAGACAGATTCCATTTTTCATCTCTTTGGCTGTCCAGAAAGTGTATTTCATAATCAAAAGAAATTATTAGAGATGAAAGAGAGCATGCTATCCTTGAGGACATAAAAGCAGCATTTGTAGACCTGGATTCAGAATTCTCAGTTGTACAGATAACAGTATTAGGAGAGAGCGTCAGATGTAATGAAAGTAGTTGTGCTACAATTGCAGTTTGAGGTAGCACATGTATGAGGGCCAGCATTGGGAGTGAAAGGACAGTGTATACCTGCTACATTTTAATGGGGCTTGCTGTTGTTTTGCAGAAAGTGATGTATGGCAGTCACATAACCTTCTGTCAAAGAGTAGTCAGACACCAGCAGAAACATAGAAAGGTGTCAAGCATCAAGTCTCCTACTCAAGAGGAGCCTGCAAGAGATAGATGTGCAATTTTACCAAGCAGTGGTTAGCAGTAGCTTCAGATGTCTCCATTACAGTTATTAAAATGAGAATTCCAGTCCTGAGAATAGGTTTGTCTGGCAAGGAGAAAGAGACAGGAGAGTGAGAGGAAGGATACTTGAGGGTCTGGGTTTCAAGTTCACATGTATATGTGAACCATCATCTATCTATCTATCATCTATCTATCTATCTATCTATCTATCCTCTTTTTAGCTGCATTTTCTGAGTTTCTAAGATTAATTTGATCATAAAAGCCATTCAGAGCCAATAGAAACAGATGCATTTTGTCAGATGAATGTCTTTCATGTATTTTGGGTGCTCTTATTACTTATAATTATTGCGGAGTAAACCATACGGTGAAGTCTGTAACAACTATATTCTGTGGAACTTTTCTTTAAGCATTTTCTTTACAAGGTAAGGTGTTAATCAGCTACATCTTTTGTGTCATTTAGTCATAGCACATCCTAATACTTCCTCCCAAAAACACATGCTGAATTTACACTCTCATACAGTAAAATTTATTCCTGTACATTAAGGTCTGGAAGATAAGCATGGTAAAGTCCAGAATACTCTTCCCATAAACCCTGTGAGAAGGAAACTATTTAATGTTGGCTTTCCCATGTTAAATACAACATAATAGTGTATAGTTAAAATTAATTTAATCTAGTAGAATTTGAATTTGGCAAAAATGCTAGAAGGATTATACTAGAACTATAACAACAGTAGCAATAGCATTTTTGGAAGTCTGAAATACAGTGTTATGCCTAAGAAGAGTGTTTCAAATACCTCATGCTCAAAAAGCTATCCAGATAGGGAAAAAAGCAGCAAAAATAATTTCAGGTGGAAAATGAACCAGTAAATATTCCATAAACTCTCTCCATCTTTTTTTTCAGAGATTATGATGGCAATTAGGACATTTCTTTGATATTGTCTACGGATGCCAAGTCTATATGCTCAGTTGAGTTATTAAATTCTTAAAATGCATTATGTTCAAATCACACTTTCTAAAGTGGTTTTCTGTTAGAACTACATCAAATGAAAGCCTTATTACTGGCTTAAATGTAATTCAGTTCATCCTTGTTGTGTCAGGAGATGTTTTTTTATATAAGGGGAAAGAAATGAAAAAAATTTTTAAAAGCCCACTAGTCATCATGAGGCTTTTTTAATACCATCAGCACTGCCATAAAGACAGATGATAAACTGCACACTATTTAGAAGAAAGAAATAGAATGAAATTAGCATTGAACTACTCCATATTAATCATAGCCCTGGATTCCTTTCTTTACAGGCAAAATAAAAGTTTAGCTCTTTCAGATTTTAATGTTTTCTCTCAGACTTCACCATTATTTGTATGAGAGGGAAATAAGAAATCCATGTACTGAAGGAAGAACACAGGAATATTTTGGACGGGTGGGGTTGCTAAATTTTTATCACTGTTTCCAACCAATAGCAAAGCAACATTGGTGACTTGGGTCCATTTATGTTTCACAATAGTAACCTAATGAAGCTCTTTAGTGCTGTGACAGGTAAAGGCTTGAAAGGTTTATGGCAAGGGAAAAAAGCTTCGATAAATAACTTGAAAATCTGCCTCTTATTGCTTTCATAATTGTTGCTTCTTATAATGGCATAATGGAAGGCAAATTTTAGTTGAAAAATGGCTAGAAAAGAGGAACTTTCTTTTCTAATAGGAGCTAATAGGATGTACAGTGGGATTTTTTTTTAAAACCATTAAGCCTCTCTCAGACTTAAGGGAAGAATTTAAAGGTCTTTTTTATTATAGCTAGTCTCTCTAGGGATCAGACCTAAAACATGACAGATGAAGATTTTTCTCTTTGCAAGTAGAGAATAATAGTTTCAGGATGATTTAACTGAAAGAAGAAAATTCTGGCATCTCTTCACATGAGCTTTTCTCCCAAATCCTGGTTACCTGTGAAGACCACAACCACAGACCTGGTGTTCTCTTTGCAGTGAAGGGGAAATCTGATGCCTGACTTCTTCAAAGATCAGGAGCCCAGTCCTGCCTTAACTTGGATCTTTCTGGAAAACCAGGCTTTTAGTGCATGGAAATTTGAACAGAATTTTTTTTTTTTTTTTTCATTGAAGGAGGTGGAAATAGGCTGAAAAGAACATCTGGAAGCTTTTCAGCCGTTGATCAGAAGTGCACCAGGTTTCATCAGCTGTTTCCCTTTTCAGTTATAAAACAAGATAGACTCCACCCCCCCACACACGCACAAAAAAAAGAGTGCAGAAAAGACTGGCTGAAAGATATTTTTCCTATCAAAATTTTTTAAAAAACTTGGATTGACAATTTCATTTTAAAAATTTAAAGCAGACCTCTACTTCTGCTAACATTTTCTACTGTCAATTTTCCAAACAGATGCAATTAGAAAAGTGTTGTCAGTTTCCCTGTGGGTAGGTGGAGGTGGTGTGCCTTATGTTCCCCTCCAGCATCACTCAATGCCTACTTGAAGCTGCTAGCATTTATGGGTCACATAGCAGGACTCAGATACTTAGATGCAACTTGCCTCCAGTTGCATCGGATATTTAGAGGCTGCCTCCAGCCTCTGCTGGAAGAATGAACCTTAAAAGTGTTGGCTAACACTGGACTTTTGCATTTTCACAGTGTGGCTGATAAAACAACAAAAGATATCAAAGGATATACAGTTATATCCTATGGCAGGTACACAAAAACAATAGCAAAACAGGCAAAGTAAAAGGGAAGCTACTGAGGAAAAATCTATCAATCTGGTAACTATAGGCATTGCTGAAATCATTCACAGCCAATGGAAATGGAGTAAGGTATATAAATAGCATGATGGGACTGAAGCAAAGAATTCTACATGCAATTTATTTCAATTGAATGCTATTATGCAAATAAAGCATTTCATTGCAAAGCAGCCAAGATGCATTATTCTATTTCCTGCTGCTAAAATAGAAATTATTCAGCAGTTGTTTGCATAGCATTTTTGAGGGGAGGTATACTTCAGCTTCAATAGCTCTTGCTTCATTTGCTGTTATTATTTTGGGCCATACAGTCAACTCAAGACTCTTGCACAGTCCTGACTTCCCACTGCTGCAGGAAAACTATTCTTCTTTTAACCTTCGATGGCTTAAGGTGGGAAAGCATTATAGACATTGATATTTGCTTGATTTGTGAAAAAGTCAAGGCATAGTCCTCTTGGCTCTTTTCCCCAGCTGTCTTGGTTTCTTTTTGAGGTTCTCCTGGAAGAAATTCTATGCTTTCATACTAAAGCCAACATTTCATTTCTCAGTTTCTACAGATCAAGTGATGAAATGTCATGTGTGAACCCCCTGAAGGCTGAGAAGAGAAACTCTGACTTCCCCACAGAAAATTGTGAACTGCAGTTTCTTACTGGCTGACAACACCTTTGACTCAATTTGTATGAAACTCAATTTACTTATTAAAATGGACATTATTGTTCAAATATTAGAAACTCCATTTCTTATATGTTCTAAGCTGTACAATTGTCAGATTTTTATGGTTTAGATTGTAAATGTGTTTTTCTCTGGCTAATTATTGGTATTATTTTTTTAATTTTGATGTCTTAAAGGCCAATGTACTGTATCATAATAATATGAAGGACGTATTTAACAGGTGTGGAAAACACTGTATACAAATGTATATTTCTAAAAGCTATTTTTATGATTAGCACATTTTACTGTTTTACCATATTTAGTCAGGTGATATTGCACTTCTTTGTTTACTGCTTAGTTCAAACAAGACCATTTTGATCAGTGCATAATTAAATACATTGTATGGTATTTCCCATTATTTTATTCAGTTTATTTGTCATTGGCAATAATTACATTTGGTAATAGAATAGCTTCTAAAAAGTGAAAATGTCAAAATAAGAGAGCAATCCTTGATAAACTGTAAATTGCATCCTCCTGTAAATCCCCTTCTTCAGATAAGTCCTCTCTGTGATGCCATTCACCAGACAGTTGTTACAGCTGTTCTTGCAAATCTTTAAAGGCAGTTTGTTGCTACCATATGGAAAGTCAGACAGCATCCTGTCTAGCCAGAAAAATTACTTATAGCCTGCCAATATCTGACAGCCTGAGTTAGCCTACTTATTACTTTTTGGTTTCTTTTCTGGCAGTAGTCTTTCCACACACAAACTCCTAAGGCCCTCCTAAAAGACTGAAGTTGGAATAATTAATTATTGCAGACATAGGGGGAATCTCAGTATAGAATTTCTTAATAAATCATATTTCCTTTCAAACAGAATGAATGCATTATTTCTCTTGTGTTACTGAGACATTAAAGGTAAAAAAGCATACAGGCACAAGGACTTCTTCCTCTAGAAAAGTACCAACTTGTTCACTATCCCAAAGTCAGACCTCTTTAGCATTGCAGATGACATGAAACAAGGAATATGTATTTATTCATCTACATCTTTATGTGAGTGGTACTCATATAGAAAGAGACATGTCTTTAAAATGATTGCAGGGTAAATAAATTATTTATTAGCTACAGCCTCCCAACAGGGAGAGGCATTAATTTAGGAAGTATCTTACACAGTCAAATGGAGCACAGACCCAGTCTGCATTAAGCATTAAGCCCTGACCACTGAGCTCCATGACTGGGGTACTTGCTATTTTAGATCATCCAGCACTAGAAAAATGAACTCTTGTCTTGCCCTTTCAAACATTCTCTGTAGGTTGAAAACAAGAGAAAACAAAAGGTACCGGAGAGACTTTTTAAAAAATCTAACTTTATATTTCTCTTTTAAAAAGCAGTTTCTGAGATGACAGGTTCACCTCAAGTAGTGTGGGTGTAAGCTGGTGGGAGCTCAAGGTCTCTGGTCAGGTTTCTGGCATGGGGACCATCAACAAAGAAGGACTGATATTTTTCAAAAATTTGGAAGAAAAGCATACCTTTTAATTACCTATTACTGAGTGAGAATTTTTTTCACTATGTAGCTATGTGACATTGCACCCTCAGTTACGTTTGTGTACCTTATATTTAGCTTGTCTATTGTATGTTACATGGCTTACCTAAGTGCTGAGTAGTACCCAGCTCCTTAAATAAGGAAAGACTAGTACAAGTAGTTACACCTGAGCATAAAGAACTGCAGCTTCAGAATTTATCAGGGCTGACTCTCCAAGAAAAGGGCAGGAACAAATATTACTCCCATGTAAGTGAAATGTTAGGTCAAATCAGAAGGTGAAATACTTCTCCATTTTCTATCACTTAATATAGGTTATGAACATTTTTAACTGTAAAAATGCAAAAATAATTGCCATTTTGGGATTTCTGTCTTCAGCTGACAGTTAAAAAAATAAAGGAACTCCAAATTTCAGCAGCTCAAATGTGTACCATTTAAATCACCTACACTGTTGGCTGAAAATCATCCAAGGAGATCAGTTCTAATATTGGTGTTAATAAAATAGATATGAGAAACATCTAGGTATATTGTCTCTTCACCACCTCCATTCCAAATGAGCTAACACTCACAAAAAGCACTCTGAGATTTTTAAATGTTCTTCACAATCATTACCCTTAGAGTATAAACTCACAGTAATGATTGCACATTCATAATGTTGACACTGTTCCACACCACAGCTTAAGTCCTGAATATTTTGAATTTATCCTGAATATTTTTTGAAGACAAAAGTCATCTCTGATGACACCATGAGGCACTATTTCATTTGCAAGCCAGAAGATTGTTGCCCCATGCAGTCTATTACTAGTAAGGTTTCTCAATGGCATGTTTGCTTAAAATCACCCAGAGGATGCTGGTAGCTTTGACAGAGCTTAATAGCTCTCTGCTGTCCATGTATGCAGTATGCTTGGTGTTGTTTGCCATCACCTGTTATTTTTTTGACATAAGTTTTGGCAGTTGTGGGATTTTTCAACTTGCTCATCCCTTGCAATATGGAGGAATAGGAAACATAAAGGATCTTGTCAATCAGTTTGCACAGTCAACAGTCATAAAATCCTTTACAGACAGTCCTGAATCAAACCAATTCATTTTCTACACAGATATATATGCTCTGAGTATTTCAGAAGTTTGTTTCAAACATGGGCAGCTGCATGAATGGAAAATGTTTACTAAAAAGCTTTAAAGTTTGGATCAAGAAAAAATATTTTTACTTTTGTAAACCCTTGTATTACATATTGTTGCAGTTCCTATTAGTTTTCTCTGTAGATCCATTTTTAGTTCTGAAAAATCACTGTACTTAAACTATGTAGATAACTATAATCTTGTTAGCAGTCTTATTTTTAATTGGTGCCACTGCAATTTAGATTTGAAACATTCAGAGTTTGCCCATTAGAGCAGATTGATGGTTCATTACAGTTTTCTTTAAAATGTTGTAACATAATTTTTACATGTCTGTAAATAAATATTTTCTCTGATTTATGCACTAATTCAGTTTTGCAATTTCTTCTCTTAAAATATGACTCTAAGACACTTTCTAGGAAAAATGTATTTCTCTCATGGAAAAATGGCATTTAAATCTCTGTAGTACAGCCATCCTTCACAAACTTTCAAAGCAGACCAAACAGAAGGAGGCATTCATAATATTAAGTACTAAACTTCAGTAAAATGGATAAAAATGTTAAACCTGCTATCATTTTAATAGTTTGAGATATTTAAGTACTAGTACCATATTAAAAAATGACTGACAAGAAATGTGACTGACTTCCTGAAAAGAGGGACCTCTTCAGAGGAGTGAAAAAGAGGGAGGCACAGTGGGATATTTCATTGAATTTAAGAAATGCATTTTCTTAATCTTGGAAGCTTCTAAGTTTCATGTATCACAAAAGCAGTATGAACATAATTTACAAAAACCATGCCAAAAATAGTTATAATTTTCTGCTCAGTATCCAAATGCATTTTTCATTCATAGTTCCCTATTCCATTCACAAGGTGTTGCTATGCTGGCAAGCTAAAGAAAATTGGTCCACAAAGTCTATGAGAATGATTTTGAATTATATTGCTATTGTTGGGAAGCATGACTGTTTTGAAATATAAGGTAAAACCAGCACAACTTGACAAGTTAGTACAGTAGCTCTGAGCATTTATGAGCAATGAAATGTTCTGGACACAAGAATAGAAGAGAAAGAGAAAATAAAGGCACGTGTGCACAGCAGTTGGAGCCCAGTGTTTATAGTCCATGCCCTTACAAGAATCAGCTCGGGAAAACTGGTAAGAAAATCCTCTGAGAGGCTGCTTAGAAAAAATACTGCATGCTACAGGGAATACACAGTTGTTGGGTTTTGGGTGGTGGAATAATAACTCATTTGAAACAAAAATTGCTTGAAGTTTTGTGGCTGCTATAATAAGTACTTTTTTCCTGACTAACCCCTCAAAGAAAGATTGTTGTTCCACATTTGGGCAAACAGAATTAATCCACAAGTATCGCACTTTATTTTAACAGAAAACTAGTTTGCAGAGCATCCATCCCATATAAATCCCACCAACTAAACAAAAATGTTTCTAAAGGTTACATTTGAATCTTTCTGATACTGTCCTGGCTACATGACTTAGCAGCCTAAGGTAATGGAGAAAAAACTTTGCATAACCACTCTACTGGTGTATTACTATAGGTGACTATATCTATGCATATGTGGAAAAAATATCCTTCCATTTCTTTGTGCTTTAAATAATTACTAGAACTAGAGACAACTAAAGTTGTGTAAAATAAGAACCAAACTCATTCCTGTTGACAGTCATTAAATAAGTACCTTCAGTGTATACTCCAACTGGATTCTTAAGCAGAAACTGTGGTCAGTGTTCATTCTATGAGTAGTTACAGAAGCATTTAGCAAATTATTTAAAGAAAGAAGAAATTATATTGCTGCTAATAATATTGCTGCTGCAGCAGGACCACGGTGGAACATGGTGGAGGAACAGAGGATTTACAGCATGGCAGGGATGCAGCTTGAATCTGGTGCTGAGATCTCAAGGAGTATTGAAAGGATTTTACCTCAGAATGACTGAGGAAAGGGGATTTTTTGTACTTGTACTCATTTTATATTTGAAGAAACCTCCCCTATATACTTAGTTATTTTCACATCTGACAGCATGCCATGATTTTGATGATTCTTTCAAGGGGTAAATCTCAAAATCTGCATGTGATTTTGGTCAAATTTAGTGAGAATTCAACACTTAGCAATAAGTAGTCAATCACATTAAATATTTATCCCTTCTTCAGAGTTTTGGCCTTGGTGTTTAATCCACAAGGCAAGGGAGGGATTTCATAAATATCTGTTTACTTGAGTGGTCACATTAATTGCAAATCTATTCTTCCATTGACAGAAAAGCTATAGATCATAGAACCATAGAATGGTTTTGGTTGGAAGGAACCTTAATGATCAACTAGTTCCAAGCCCCCTGCCCTGGCCAGACTTTTCATGAGACCATCCAAGCTGACTTTGAACACTTTCAGGGATGAGACATCCGCAACTTCTCTGTAAAACCTGTCCCACTGTCTCACCACCCTCACATTAAAGAACTTATTCATAAGTTCTTTCTTTCCTTTTCATAAGTTTTTTCTTAAAACTTATGAAAAAAAAAAACTTTTTCTTAAACTTTCATAAGTTTTTTCTTTCCTTTTTTTTCCACCTGACAGTGTTTTGTATTCTGGTCTCCATCAGTAATCTACATTAAAAAGAGGACACATTTTTATGTAATATGTGATATCAAGCAAATCAGCATCAAAACACCTCTTAGTTCTATACAAGACAACTTTCAGTGATACATGTCAGGAGTTTTACCATGTTTGTGATGACATGCTGCATTACCTGTAATCAAAGTACCAGTATATGAAATTGTGTTTTGCAAATCTATTCATTGAGCACTATTATTTAATAGTGCTTCAGAGAGAAAGTTTATCAGGTCCTGTCTCAGAAACATAAATTTGGGTTTTGACAGCAAGCTATAAAATAATCAATTGTACTGATTTCAAGGATGAGTGACCTTTAAAACTTGGATTCTTCTGCAATTACAGGAGGATCATTGTAAGTGATTTGTAAGTTCTAAGTTATTTTTTTGGTAAGCTAACAAGGTGAGGAAACAGTAATCCAGGAGTGCTACCAGCTTTTATGGGTCTCATTTTGGTCAATTTGTACCACACTGAACTTGGATGATTCAAGTTATGTCAGAAGATAATGTGATGGAAGCAGACAATTAATAACAGCAACAAGAAAAATAACAAAAATCAGTGCCCATGGAATTGCATATGGGCAACCATGTAGACAAATGACATTGCTGAATTTTTCATCAGATGTAAACTTGAGCTTCAAGAGAAGTTCTGTGAAATTCCATTCAGTGCAGAGCTACAAAGAGAACACATCTGCTTCTCCTGCTTACTCAAGGGAGTGAATAATCTAAGCAGAAGTCAGATTTCCAGAAGCTTCCTCAGATAGCACTTTTCAAATACGTCGTTACAGGGGACAAGTCCAAACTCTTCCCAACACCTTAACCCCCCGCCTTGTGTGGTCTCATATGTTAAACTACGAGTTTTTTTCAGAGAGGACAAAAGCAGTTAAGTGGTCTCCTCCCAGGAAAGAAGAGCATGACAAAATGGGTATGTGCACACTTACACACACAGCCCATGGGCCTGCAAATGGAGCAGATCCCATCTCCATGTCCAGGGCTAACACCTTGAGGGCTGAAGTTGCAAGAGACTGAGCTCGGAGGATTAAAACTTTCAGAGAGTTTATGAGCTCCTCTTTAAATATGGTTTTACAGACTGTTTTTCATCAGCAAACCTCAAGGAGACACAGAAGAAGTTTGAATCATTTCTTAGCTACAGAGAAGGGATGTAGGACATGGAGAGGTCATTTAGCTCTCGCAGACTTCTCCTATTCTCTATTGGTAACAGCAAGAAGCACAGAGGACTACATAGGATCCTGACCTGTAAAAGCATTACAAATTGACTGACACTGATGTTGCAGTTAATCATATCTTTGTGCTTCCTTATGGGCAAAATTCTTAAACTAAATATTTCACATCAAGTTGGGTATAAATTTTCACTGCTGTGAATAATCAGCATAATAATGGAGTTTAAATCTTAAATCACATTTTCCTTTCCAGCAAACTCCCCAGTAGGGGTGGTTCTAAGTTGACCATGTTAACCAGGTTGTGGAGCAAATATTGTGCAAAAGCAAAATTATTTAATCTCTTCAAGCTAAGATGGTGCCTTCAGCAATGATAATCAGATTTTAGTGGTCTCCATAGCAATGCAAGTGAACATTTAGAAAAGCATTGAGCAGAAAATACAGAAATTCATGAAATTAAAAATGCATCCCATTGAGGACTGGTTTGCAGGGATGCTGATAAAGTTATGCTCACATTTGCGATTGAAAAGTATAGGGTTTACTAACTATGAATCACTACAATTGAGCAAGGATCATGCTACTATAGCATGTTGCCCCTCAGGAAAAATATTTCTACTTCCATATTTTTTACAGATATTTTTGGTTTTAAAAAATATAAAAATTACTGAACTATTAATTTTAGTATATTTTCTCTTTTAATGTAGGCAACACTGTATGCTTTAATACATACAAATCTCAAAATCACCTGACTGAAAGATCAAGCACATTTACACAGAATAACAGAGAGTGTGAGGGAGACACACAAGCTAGTAAAGATCTGAGCAAATTAATCTACAACTGAAGCCGATAAAATCACAGAATCAACAAGGTTGGAAAGATCATCTGTCCAGTGTCAGCACAGCACCATCATAATCACCCCTGTATCTCCAGGTGCCACATCCAAGTGCCTCTTGAACACTTTAAGAGATAAGGTCCCACCACCTCCCTGGACAACTTATTGCAATGCCTGACCACTCTTCCAGTGCTGTTTGGTTTTTTTTTTTTTAATATCTAATCTGAAACTCCCCTGGTGCACTTTAGGCCCATTTTCTCTTTTGATACAGCAGAAGAGACCAACCCCTACCTCACTACAATCTCCTTTCATGTGGTTGTGGTGAGCAATGGGGTGCCACCCTGAGTCTCCTCTTATTCAGACTAAACAACCCCAGTCACCTCAGTTACTCCTTATAGAACCCTTCACCAACTCTGTTGCCCTTCTCTGGGCATGCTTCAGCACTTCAGTGTCCTTTTGGAAATGAGGGTCCCAGAAGTGGACATAGCACTTGAGATGTGGTCTCACCAGTGCCAAGTGTAGCGGGACAATCACTTCCCTAGTCCTGCTAGCCACTATTTTTGACACAGGCCAGGATGCTGTTGGCCTTCTTGACCACCTGGGTACATGCTGGCTCATGTTCAGCTTCTATTGACCAGCACTCCCAGCTCCCTTTCTGCTGAGCAGCTTTCCAGCTACTCTTCCCCCTCCCTGTAACAGTACAGGGAGTTGTTGTAGCCCAAGGACAGGAGCTGGCACTTTGCCTTATCAAACATCATGCAGTTGTCCTCAGAACTTTGATCCAGTCTGTAAAAATCTCTCTACAGAGCCTTCCTGCCCTCCCGAAGATCAACACTCCCACTGAACTTATTGTTGGCTTACACAAGCACATGTGCTACCAGCTCAGATTTTTCAGCCTATCTACAATTCCAAGTAGGACTCTCTGCATCTAGTGGTGATGTGCCTCAGCTCCACACAACACAGCTGGACAGGAGGATCTCCAGAGGTCCTTTCCTACCTCAAAAATTGTGCGATGCTGTGCTTCCATGTTATTGTAAAGTGACATACATAAAGTCTACATTCAAAAAATGCTGAAGGTACATAAGGAGAGTGCCAGAATCAGCATGTAGCACCCATGTTATGTATATTCTCCACCACAAGAATCTCTTGTCTATATTTAAAATATTCTCACCATGATCACTTATTGAAGCAGAAACCTTTTATCCAAGTAGAGTCCTGTGGCTGCTGAAGTCATGCTCAGCTTGCTTCCTCTCATCCTATTCAGGATGAGATTCATTCGCAGCCATTGAGCACTTAGTTCACACTAAGAGCAATAGTTTCAGCTGGAAAGAATAAGAAAGGGCTATTTTAGAAAATTCCGCAGCCGTGTATCAGGGAGTCTGTAGTTGTAGACTCAAGGTCTCTGATGTGGTGAGGAGAGCTGGTCCTGTCTATTTCGTCTCTGAACTGTCTGTGTTATGTAAGGAGCTGCTGGATAAACAGCTACAAGAAGGGTGGGATTGGGTAAGCACTGATCCCAGCTCTTCCCACAGAAGAGAAATATTCCTGAGTTCCAGTGTCAGATGAACCCCAAGATGACAGGCTTCAGGGAAGGAAACAGCACATGGTAGTGACTGAAGGGCACTGGAGAAAGATGAACAAAGGGAAGACCCAGAGGGAGAGACCAGCAAGACGTTGCCGAGGAACCACTGTTTGTCCCAATGAACACAATACAGAAGTATTGTGCATTAGGAAGGACATTAGAGCTGTTGAAAGGCAGAGTGAGAGGCTATCCTGTTGCCAAAATGCCATGGATGAAAACCTAGGTTTTGTGCAGGATCCAAACTAGAATATTTAAATAGATACATGAAATAGTCATACCAAGTATAAGGTGGGGAGAGTTCCTGTGTGCATACAGGTGGAGTGTGGGCATGAGCTGCGTGACCAGGGCACACAGTTATTAAGTCTATGGCAACTTAGCCCAGATCCAGACTGAGCAGTTTCTTTCTTCCTAAACCAAAGCAGTATGGGCAGGACAACAGCTGAGGGCAGGCTCCAAGGACTGCAAGATTGAACTGAGACACCTATATAGACGTATTCCAGCGGTTGGAGTCTTCATGGCTGAGAAATATTGAGAGATCACAAGTCCTGCTGGAGTCAATGGCAATACCACACACTCAAGTCCTCAGGAAGCCTTCCTTAGGGATCCCAAAACAGAGACACCAAGGAAGCAATTTAGATGACTAAACACAGATGTCTAGTGCCATTTTAGATCCTCCTTTAGATTCTCCACAAAGAAACTCACTTAGTCCTGACCATACCTGCCATTTCCAGGAGGATGTTTCAGTTGCTCAGGACTTACTCAGTCTCAAAACTTCAATTTTGAGAAGGATGTAAGTTTTGGAACCATTTCAATATTTACAGATATTTATGTTGCTGAATGAGACTTCCAATTTTTACTGTGATGGTTTGATAGGATAACTGCGGGGAGATGCCAATAGAAAAAGGGCCAAGGTAGGCAAAGGGAAGTTTTGAATACATTTTCAAACTAAAATCTGTAGCTGCTTAATTCAGATTCATGTCAACAACAGTGTCCAAAAATCTGCTCATATAACAGAGAATTTATTGTGGGAACTCATGGAAAACTTGAAAATAGGTTGGACAAAGCTTATAAAAAGTAAGTTGCCAGCAAAATTAATCAAAGTTATTGGTAAGTCCTATAATAGTTAAGTAAAGTTGGAACTGAAACCCCGATCTTGTGTTACCCACTGAACAAAAAGAATCAGATGTAGCATGTGCTAAAATTGTCCTTTTATCACCTATGAAAGAACACCAGACTGTGGCACCTATCATTGCCAGTAGATGAACTATACCTCAGTCACACCTAGCCTCAATTATTGCCACAGTGCAAGCTGCAGCAGGTGATTTTAGAATATACCCCAGCCTGGCCGTCTTTGTACTGCTGGGCTCCCAATTAAAAAAAAAAAACTACTGAAAGCCATTTTCTCAGCCTAGGACTGTAGGAACTTGAAAAATAAGAATCATTTCTCACCATGAACTGTGAAATGAACATAAAAGTGCTGCAGACTTCTTCTTTTTTTTTTTTTTTTTTTCCTTTGAATTACAGGTTCACCTCTGGTTCAGAGTTAGAGACACTTTGCTCAGTAGTTACATCAAAGCAGCCCTGCAACCCAGCTGCAAACCTGGCTGAAAAGCACTCAGCCCTGGCCAACACAGTCATTTTCAGGGGTGGGAGGGCTGAGTCCGAGGGGCAATTCCTACCACAATGGCTATGGCATCCTTAAAAACACATTTCTTTGTCCTTCTGTTTTAATGGAAGCAAAATAATGTAAAGGAGATATCTATTTTTTATACAAACTTGTTGTGCATGAAATCTAATGAGTTTCTTTTTTAATATATAGTGATCTTGTGCATTCTTTCTGTTGTGAAGTAGTACTCTGTGGCTGTCACAGGGACATCCATGTGGAAAAGCATGAAAAGAAGCAGATAGGAGAAAGGTACAATGTTTTCTGTAAGATACTGGCCTTGTTTTTGGTTGTTTTTTTTTTTTTCCAAAGACCTACCTATTCTTTTATTAGTGCTACATTGGTAATTAATGACCAGTAGCGTTCTTGTTTTGTATATCGCCCTGTCAAGCTTTAGTTGTACTGTATAGTCATGCTTATATACTCATACATCTACTGCAAAAGTTTCTCTTGAGACCACCATCAGCTAAAAACAGCATTAGGGAGACAAGTTTTGAGAAGGATATAACAGATTTTGAACTACATCCAGCTATATAATTCGAGTAAAAAAGGCAAAATACAAGCACAGAAATGCAGAGATGTTGCATTTCTTTAGAAGTTATACCTCAGCTCTCAGTTTCACAGAATCCTTCTTATCTAAAACTGAGGGTTAGAACTGCAGTATCTGAACTACCTTCACCGAATTATAATTGTAAAGTTGTTTGTTTCTTTGTGAGTTAGGTTACATAAAACCAAGAGCTGGAATAGCATTCAGCAATGTATTAGCCATTCTGTGGATAATGAAAACTCCAAGAATATTTGAACAGCAATAGTTCTTCTTTTAAGAAAGGCATACTCTTTTTTTTCTCCATTGCATAAAGTAAACACTGACAGCACAAAGGGAATGTGGAAACAGGTTATTCCATTAATATTTACCTGGGGATTTTGAACATCTCTCTCTGCCCCCTTGAAGTGCAACATGACCAAAGACTGTATAATAGGACTTGATAGAAGCAAGTTGAAGCTTAAAAGACATGAAGGATAGACATGTTACAGCTGCATATTTTTAGTGTTACTGAGCAAAATTGTTCTGTAATGACTCCCTCCCAGCATAAGCTGTGTTGTGCTATTGTGTTTCAGCCTACATTGAACTTCCCATGCTTCCGAGAAATACAAATACACTGCTGGTAACTCAGGAGGTGAAACTACACCAACATTTCCCATTTCTTTGGAAAACAAAAAGGCACAAGAGTATCTCATATGCCCAGGCTTAGCTAAAAGACTGTTACCCAGACCACAGCACTGCAGTCTAGTTTCTTATGCTTACAATTAATCTAGCAATAATTCCTAGCTGTTCTGTATATTGCTATTAGAACGGGTGCACCGGCGACTTCTGGCCTGCTGACTAGGAATAATATGATACAGCTCTTATTATCAGCATGAAAATGAGAGTTTTCTGGTTGAAACTGCATAGGTTTGCACTCAGTTTTGTAGTGATTCATCCTATCTTTATGTATAAAGAATGCACTAAATCATAAGTGGAATTACTGTACTTATTCTGAACTAAAAGTTAGTTTTCTGAGAAGTTTCAAGAGAAGGTGTTAATCACTTCATGTGTTGCAATTATTTAGTGATGAAACCTTAAAGGAAAGGCAATGTATCAGACCTTTGCTCTGTTCCCAGTTATCTGCCCACAGGCAAGCCCTGCATTCACAAGCCCTGGCAAAAGAAGGAGAAATTCCAGCTGGATTTCTTCTGTGCTGTTTAGTGTTGGATTGAGGACTGTATGTCACCAATTCAGTAGAAGTGAAGGGTTTTGTCCAAAGGAAGTCTTTAAACTTATATTATTCTTCAGAGAAACCTGTTGAACCATGGGGCTACATGATATCTTTGTTTAAGGCAGCTGACTTAATCTGCTGACCACCCCCTAGTGAGGAGTACAGGAAGGGATAAGACTTACAGCTAGGACTGTTAGTGTCAAGTTTCAATCCTCTAGGGTTTTTTTTTTAGGGTAAGACTAGATCAATCTGATACCTGAAAGTGAGAGAAAGTTCTCCAGCTGAGGACTATCCAAGGCAGCAGCAGTGTTGTCCAGTGCTTGCATCCCCCACGTTTGATCATGTGGAATGTGTTAAATTACCTGACTGAATTAAAGGAAATAATCTTCTAATTTTAGGAGAGGATAAGCATGACATATTTTGGGGTTTTTACAAAGTCAGACTTCCAGCTTGCTCCCAGTTCAAGTGCACAGTCACAACAGATGACACATAGCAGGAATGCAAGGCCAGGAAAGGGAAGAAGTACAGAAAATATCTTTTAGAATTTTTCTGATCTGGCATCAGGTGAAGATGATCTGCCAGAGCTTTTTATTTCCTTTCAAGCTTAATTCAAATAGGTTACTTCAATCAGATGCAAACAACTATTCAGTAATTGGAAGTGCAAAACAGCATGGACCAGAGGTTAAGTTATCAGGTTTCCCTGGGCTTACTATTAAGATGACGCCACCAAGGAACCAACAGCCAAACAATTTTTTTTTTTAATTGTGTTCACATTCTTTATTTGCAATTTCAATTACATGCTTTGCATATACATCCCTTCTGTTTAGTGTTGATAGGCCTGTATTTGCATACTGGAGTGTGAAAGCAGTTTTGCCACAGTACTGACTGTTAACAAAATGTACATAAAAATATATTTGAGACCTTTTGGATGACTTTTGATTATAATACCCTGCAAGCCCTTCAGTTAGGGAGATATACCTAATTTTTAAACCTGAATCTTCCCAGGTCCTGTCCTGTCTTGCTATTTGTAATTCAGTATACTAAAATCTAATACTTCCATAAACAAAGCATCACTCAAATGAAGGAAACCACACACATCTTTTACCTCCAACTTCAACTCTTCAAGCTCAGATTTTCAGAGAAGCCCACAAAAGTTTCATTCTTCATGACATATTGGAGCAAATGAGCATCTAATTCTTTTAGCTCCCTTTAGAAAAATATCAGGTCTGAGGCAGGTTTGGGCTACTCTTAAAAAAAAAAATCAAGCTTTCAGACACCTATTTACTTACTAAAATGAGTTCTATCTCTTCTCCATTTAGTAAACAATCAAAAAAAACCTCTGATGCAATCATCACAATTGCCTTAATATTGACTCTGGTATTGCAAGGCATTTCTGGGGACTGAACGTTGATTATGAACAGCTTGATTTTTCAATACACAACTTCATTTTCTCTCACTCTTTTTAATTCTTCTTGATTTTGCATATTTTCCATTACAGTAAAATTGACAGTCTTGAATACACCAGATATAAACACATTATTAAATGGCATTTATACACCATTTGGAAAGAAATCACTAAAATATCTGTTGAGTTTATAACTGGGAAAGCAGAAAAATTATTTCTTTCCAATTTAAAAAGTCGTTTTTATCTAAGAAAAGACTTATAGCAAGTAGAAGTTCAATATCATGCCTTTGAAAATTATAGTCTGTTTATACCAAAGTGAAACTATTTGAAAGGAAGTATTAAATTGTGAGAAGTAGTTATGTGTGATAAATTTCTAAAACATTTGGATTTCTCCTTTCAGTCTCAGTCACTTTCCTATGTGCAGTATCCTTTCACCTACATATCCAGTCTGCAATTTAAAGTCTGAAGCTGTCTTTGAAGTATGTAATTTATAGCAAAAAGCACAGGCACAATACTACTTCTCTTTTCCTCTGGTGCACTGAAGGAAAAAACACATTGAGACCTCTGATTGTGCACTTAGACCTGTACGAAAAAAGCATTGCCTAAATCCTGGCACTGAAGGAGTGATAAGATCATTTATTCAGTAATAGGGAGAGTCATATTTACAACTATTTTGCTTTTACTGCTGATATGCAGTCCTCAAGATACAACTAATTTATCTTAATAATATCATGTCAGTATATAATATCTTAACAAATCTTACCTAGGTTGTGATAGCTATTTTGCTAGGAAAAGTGTTGACTTCACTTGGAAAAAGCAGGCAGCAAAGTCTGCTTCTCAAAAGTGCTATAAAGTAAAATATATCCTTCTCCCTCTGTCCTCCACATAACACTGCATATACTTGGAAACTCAGAGGTCATGTTTTACCTCTAGGTAGGTTTTCTGCATTGGAAGCTTCTGCTGCTTTCAAGGATCTGACAGCTTCCATGAAACAAGCCTGATAATCCTAGAGGAGAATTTCTAAATTGATAATGTAGGATCAGGGGTCAGAGGCAGACACATGACACAACACTGGTGGGTCATCAGCAAACAGTATGTTTTATTGTTCAGAGTGTCCTTTTACAGGGAGTTCAAAACTCGTGGGTCTAGACAGCTCATTGGTCTGATCTTTTACGCCCCCCAGATCCTGGACCAGTGATATGCCTGCAGCTTAGGATGGAATGTAATTTGTTGAGGTTCCTGTCTTTCAACCCAGAGGCTGGTTTTATGGCGCTGGCTGGGGAGCTGAATTAATTACCCAGTACAAGCCAGCTTGCATTGTGATACAATGTAGCAACACTAAATTATTAAACTTATATTTAGAGAGAGGAGCAGCATTATTGTGTTTTCTGAGAATTTATACGTATAGATTACATGTAGGTCACAAGTGGTATTTCCTAAGGCTCAGTACTGGGGCAGCTCCTGTTTAATATGTGGTCTGGATTAAGAAATTGAGTGCCCTCTCAGGCATTTTGCAGATGACACCAAGCTGGGTGGGAGTGTTGATCTGCTGGAGGGCAGGAAGGCTCTGCAGAGGAGTCCGGGCAGGCTGGATCAATGGGCAAGGCCAGTTGTGTGAGGTTCAGTAAGGCCAAGTGCCAGGTCCTGCCCTTGGGTCACAACAACCCGACAGTGCCACAGGCTGGGGCAGAGTGGCTGGAAAGCTTCTCATTGGAAAAGGACATGGGAGTGCTCGTCAACAGCAGCTGAACATGAGCCAGCAAAGCAACCAGAAAGCCAAAGTTATCCTGGCCTGTGGCAGCAATACTGTGGCAGCTGGACTACGGCAGGGATCATTCCACTCTACTCATGTAGTCATAGAATCAATCAGGTTGTAAAAGACCTCTGAGGTCATTGAGCCCAATCTATGACCAAACACCACCATGTCAACCAGAACATGGCACTGAGTGCCACATCCGGTTTTTCCTTAAACACCACCACCCTGTACAGTCCATTCCAATGTCTAATCATCCTTTCTGTGAAGTATTTCCTCCTAATGCCTAACGTAAAACTGCCCTGGAGTATCTGCCCATCAGACTATGTCCTCTTGTCCTTTTGCTGATTGCCTGAGAGAAGACACCAACCCCCACCTGGCTACCTCCTCCTTCCAGGGACTTGTACAAAGCAATAAGATCTCCCTTGAGTCTTCTTTTCTCAGGCTAAACAACCCCAGCTCCTTCAGCTGCTCCTCACAGGACTTGTACACCAGACCCTTCATTAGCCTTTCTCTGGACATGCTCTAGCACCTCCATGTCCCTCCTGAATAGAGGGGCTTAGATCTGGACACAGGATTTGAAGAGACACTGGAGCTGTGAATGTGTCATTATTTTATAAATAGGTATGAACACAGATTGCAAGTAAAAATATCAGATTTGATTCCCTAGCCTGTACAATGCATGTACGTGTGAATTGGTGGAACTGAAGACAACATTTTCTGTTCAGTTTGTAACAACACAAGGAAGCAAGGACAGCATAAATAGGTTTTTCTTCTTCCCTTCCTGTGTGTTTCTTCTTGTTGTTATCAGAATAATAAATAGCTGCTCTTTCCGGGGACTTTTAAGTACTAATTCCATAAAGAAGGCTGAAATGAATTTCCCAAGGAGAAAGTTGCATAAAGTCAAAGCTATGGTTCCAGGCAAAATAATACACTGAAGTGTATTATCTTGTCTTTCAGCATATGCATCTGAATTAAACCTAGAAATATTTTAACATTCTCTGAAGTCAGTGAATTGATATTTGCATTTGCTGCATATTTTTTGCAGATCTCTTTGTGACCCACACACTACCCAGTACCAAAAATGTGGTTATACTGCCTTCTGAACAATGAGATAAGAAAATGTTATTGTTACACATGTAATATTATAACCATGTTGGATGTATATTTATAACCTAATTTTTGCTTTTCTGTGATGCTCTGCTGCTGTTTTTTCTTTCCATATAGCATTTAGTGGTAAATCCATATTATACAAAATATGTATATCTATCCTGATAACCAGGATGCTTTTTCATGCATTTTTCTCTGTATATGTGAATGTGTTCTTGTTCTTCAGACCTGAGAAAGTGTGAAAAGCTACAAAATGACCTTTACCAATTCATTTAAAGGGGAAAAAAAAAAAGATAAAGTAAAAATCAAACATAAGTGATAGACAAAATTCACACCCACAGCAAAAGGAAGGAAAATCATGCCAGTAGTGATATTTTTAACTTTTAATTTTTCAGCTTTGTGAAATAGGAAAATATGTCTAAGACCAAGAACTGCAAATGAGATTCAGTGGGCTTGTGTGATTTCAGGAGTAAGAAAACAGAATTAGAGTATGCCAGCTATGCCAAATAATAGGGAGAGATGGTTTGTTCACTGGTTTTCTCTCTGGATCTAGATCAAATTTAAGCAACTTTACACTACACCATCTGAAATAGCATTTGAAAATACAGAATAGTCTTTATTTCCTAAAGATTGTCTTGGAGGTGACACAAACTTGAATTATTTCTTATCAGTCTATGCATGAGAACATCCAGAAAGTGGAGTTTTCTCAAAGGAGAGACACATGCAGCTCCTTTATTCTTTAGAGTTTGAGACTGTTTATTTTGAGGTTTTAATGAAGTTTCACTGTAATATTTTGACAAATGTATACACTCTAAAATGTTGCTGTTACCCAAAATCAGCTTAGCAGCTTCAGTACCTAAAAAGTTACCTGACTGCTTTTTAGTGAGTTACACAGCTCAGCTGTGACCCAGTCCTCAAATATGTAGATCAATTAATTGTGCCAGTATAAACTCCTTTGCTCCTATACATTAGTAAAGATCTTTAAGGTTCAGTGGCCTTGCTTCAATTACCAGGAGAACAAGAATGGGTTGGTATTTTTTACTTATTAGGCATTCCCTGGAGGCCATAGGAGAGGTTGCTTCTCAGAACAAAACATATAAATAAAGGAGCTTCTCAGTCAGGTGGCTGAGTCAACCAATTGATCTTGAGTTTCCAGTCAGACAGAAACTTCAGTGTCTCTTTTCTACTGCAGTGTCCTTCACAGAGTCCAAAAGCTGCACTTCAACCGCAAAAAATCAAAAGATTGGGACTGACTGACTCATTGTGTATTTATTCCTGACTGTTGTCTCTGCTACCAGGATTTTGACCAGCCTTGAAATGACAGAAAAATACTCCTAGAGCTTAGCTGATTAGATTAAATGTATGAATCTGGTTTTATGCTAGAGAAAGTGATTTTTTTCTTTCATTATTTATCAGTCCATTTTAAGTGATTTTTCCAAGTGTTGCATCAGCTTGTGTGCCCTATGCAGGTGGAGCAAAGGGTTCAAAACAAGGCAATGCTGAATCCTCACTGATGGTTGCAAAGGCGGAGCTGCAAATACAGGTTACTGTACTAAGGCTCACCAGCAGCCTGTTTATTTCACATCTAGTTTCTAAAAGAGGTCAGCCCTGGAGATTCCAGGAAAGCTGCTTGTGCCTTCAGCTTCTCCTTTTGCCCAGTCAGAGGTATCACTGCTGAGAGTGAGCAAGCTACCTGTGCAGGTGTGACAAGATCTTTAAACAGCCCTTGACACAGAAGACTATTCTTCAGGATCTACAGAAAATCTGGGGCTGGGAAAGTTGGTGAATGCATTACAACTGAGGATCAATTGTTAGGCTTTCCAAAGTTTTATAGTGACCATAGGTAAAAAGTGGACAGTAATTGATATTCAGTGATGTACCTGGAATTGGCCAATTTCTGACAATGCCACACTATGATAAGAAATATGTCTAGGAATATTTTCATATTGTTTTAAGAAGCTGCAAATAGTGAAGCATTTTAAGCTAGGAGAAGCTACAGAAAGTATCTTTCCCTTGCAGAACCATGCCATATAAAGCAATCAGACCTTTTCAAAGTAGTAAAAGTCTAGTATGTATATTTTGAAAAATTACATAATGATGAAGATAAACCCCAAAATGTGAATAGTAATAGAAAGATAGGTATTCAGTTGTATTTTAAAACTAGCTATCTTGTTGAACAATTTCTACCTCTTGCCCTTCACAAGGCACTCACCTTCATTTAAACACAATTATTGCTTGTACTGTATTTTGCTTCCTTCAAAACAATGAATCTTTCTTACTAAAATCATTGGCTTAAAAGAAATGAATTCCTACCAGACAGAGGAAAATACAGTACATGCTGAAATACAGGTACTAGTTTACTTATTTTTAAATATTTATTCATAGAAGTTGATTTTCTCTGAGACAGATTAATTATATATCCTTAAAAAAGAATCTTCTCTTAAGACCCATAAGCCCCAAATTTCTTTGTGTGTGAGAGATAGAGCATAGAATGAAAATGATTTAGCTTTGCTGCAATTTATTACTTGAATGAGACAATAAAAGGAAAAGAGGATAATGTGGGTGGTGGGTAAAAATAGATTACTGAGATTTGATAAATTTTGGAAGTAATGTCTGATTGATTTTCATCATTTTCTTTTGTCTCAGTATACACCCAGAGAATTTCAGAGAGTTCATCTTTCCTTTGAAAAAAGTGCCAAGGGCTGGGTTGGCAGAAATGTTGCAGCATTGACACAGTTGGTGAAATACAACAGTGATGCCACCTTGGGCAGTTTCCACTCTACTGTGTTCTACAATAAAGTCTTCAGCCTGCAAAATGTGTATGCAGATCTTATGCCAAGATCTCATGCCATTTTAGAGATCACTTGCGTCAGCATCAGAATTGCACTATGTAACGCAGTGCAGAAAAATGCTTCCAAATTTGCCTGGCATGTTGGTGGCCCTGACACATATTTTAAACAACTAGAGTCACAGAATCACAGAATATGCTGAGTGGGAAGTGACCCATCAGGATCACCAAGTCCAACTCCTGGCCCTGCACAGGACACCCCAAAAATCAAATCACCCCCAAAATCAAATGTACCATGTGTCTGAGAGCATTGTCCAAGCAATTCTTGAACTGTCAGGGTTGATGATGTAAACTCCTCCCTTGCGAGCCTGTTCCAATGCCCAACCACCCTCTGGGAGAAAAAACTTTTCCTGATATCCATCATGAACTTCCCAATTCAGCTTCCTGCCATTTCCTTGAGATCTGTCACTGGTTACAAGTGTGAAGAGATCAGTGTCTGCCCTTCCTCTTTCCCTCATGAGGAAGTTGCAGACTGCACTGGGGTCTCCCCTCAGTCTTCTCCAGGCCGAATGGACCAAGTGACCTCAGCTGCTCCTCATATGGCTTCCCCTCCAGTCCTTTCATCCTCACAGCCCTTCATGGACACTCTCTAATAGTTTAATATCTTTCTTATATTGTGGTGCCCAAAACTGCACACAGGACTCAAGATAAGGCTACACCAGTGCAGAGCAGAGCAGGACAATTCCCTCCCTTGACTGGCTGGTGATGCTGTGCCTGATGCATCCCAGGACTCAGTTGGCCCTCTAATAGGAAGACATTTTCTCTAGAAATTCATTTTGATCCATGGCATTTCTTCAGAGAGATTTTTGTTGCACTTATTTTTAGTCTTGGCTTTGAGCCAGACCCTTAGATATATTGGTTCTTCTATTGCTTTACACTACCCCTACAGATCTCACAGGAAGAAAGACAGTGATTGAAGATAAACCTCTACTATAACACTGATATTTTAGTTTGTCTTTGAGGGATTTGAGTGGAGTGCCAAATCACACTACAGATACACTTTGAAAAAATGAAAAATGTTTATATCAATCTGAAATAGAGGGGTTGCTTTTCTTTGACTCTTGATCTTTTGGGGATAGAGTCTGAGTCCTGGAGACAGACAAGGGAAGGAATTGTTTTGACCTTGGCAAGGTTAATCATGTGTTTGTTCTCCACCACCACCAAATTGCTATCTACACAGACTTTTAGAATCTAAATTTCATGTCTTATTATCCACCTGAGAAAGGAAAGAATATAGCAAAAATAGTAGCTGATTTGCTGCTGCATGGCAACATACCCATTCCTGGAAAGGTATATTTGAAGCACAATGTTGACCCTACTCCAAATTCTTTTCCTATAATGATATAATTTGGTTCTGTGTAACATTATGCCTATATTTTTCTAAATTAAGTATAAAATAAATAGGGTAAAATTAGGAATACAATTCAGCCAGAATGCTTGTTCTTGCAAAAGCAGTTATTTGATTCATAAATAGTTGCCTAAAATTTAATTTAAACATATGAATACATACCAAAATTACAAAAGTTCTCTGAGTTAGAGAAATGCTTCAATTTCCCTGAAGACTATTTCTTTAACTGTGCATATGACTCCAGGAATTTTACAACAAATCATTTTAAAAGCCTATTGCTCCTTCTTTTTTAGTAAGTATAATCAAGATGTTGCTGTTACTGACTAATTATACTGCAAAGCCTGCTTTTATAAAGGGAGTATTTGAGCTATTTATGTTTTCCTCTGTAGTCAACATCATTATCTGAAGGACTGACTGAATTTACTGTTGTAGGCTACAGAGGTAACCATAATTCAGATCTTCAAGAACAAAAAGCTATTGTTATAAAACCAAATAAGGTCTTTTATGAAGTAAAGTCATTTTGTTCCCAGGGAACATTTAAAGGTAACATATTTTTCTCAGTCTGAAAGATAAATTCAAAGCCAGTCTTCAAGGTGTATAAAACTGCATAAACCAAACAGCACAATCATAGCCAGACAACTTATTTTACAGTTAATATCAGCTAATACTCTCCAGTGTAGCTGGTTATATCAATGGACATCTCTTAGAACCCACTATCTTCAGTGGGTTCCCACTGTATTACAGAAAACCACATTGTCAGTTTCATCCTACAGACTCCAAGGCATTAGCAGTAAAATAGTTTCAAGTGCAATTTATTAGACATAGATGTCCTTGGTGAAAATATGGTCTCTATAAAAAAAAGACAATGGAATCTATACATTAAGTCAGATACCAAACCTACATAGCTTTAGAAGGTTTTAGAGAACACAAGTGTAAACTGTTCTGCTACTCCATGCAAAATTGCACTACCACTTTTTGTCTTTTTATTGTAGTGGTTAGCGATATTGCTCTCACAATCTCTTTCCAGTTTCTCAGCATCCCGTTTCAGCAGAAAACACTAGACTACTGTCTGAGTTGAAAATTTGTCATTTATCCTTTTTTCCATTCAACAGAGATCTCCTCTGATCAACATGAATTTTCTTAGATTAGTCTCACCAACATTTCAGCGAACTCTTCCAGTATACCTCTAGATGTATCCCATTCAGTCCCACAGATCTGAAGACACCCAGCTGCTCTAAGTAGTCCACTGAAGCTCTTGCTCCTCAAAAGTTATCTACTTCTCTCTTTCCTAACCACACTGATAGAAGCAGTGGTCCCAGAAAAAGGCTTTGTCTGTAAGAACTAATACAAAAGAATACCTTGAACAGATCAGCTTCCTGATTTGCTCAGTGCTATGGTGCCCTCCCTCCCGATGTATGAAAGCCCCCATGAGGACAAGAAATAGCTACTTAAGGCCCACACACCTCCTTCTCTTCCCAGGCAATCTGTTACTGACCTCCACCACACCACTTCCAAATATGTCTTGCCTCACTTTGTTTCTTCCTGTAGTTTTTCAACATTCAAAGGTCTCCTCAACAGAAGTTGCAATTATTCCTCCCTTTTGTGCGTCATGACTGTGCTGAATATCCTGTTTCATCCATGCCAGTGCTCCTTTTTCATGCCACCTCTTCCACTTGTACTTCTCTCTTTGTAGCACTGATCCTAACTGTAAAAGCTGAGATATCTGACCTAGGATCCTCCCCCAACAGGACTTATTTCTCCTCTGCTGCCAGGGCACTGGAGTATATTTAAGATTAAATAGCTGCAGGCTATTTAATGAAATGAAATGAAGCCCTCCTCCCAGTGCCAGAAATCACAGACTTACACCCTGCTGGATGGATGCCCTCTTGCTGCTCCACCATCGCCTTCCCACCCTCAGGGTGTCTGTTACCCAGCAGAGTCCCTTGAAGTGGGCAGAGTCTCTTGAAGGCTCTATCAATGCCTCATCTGCCACTCTTCACAGAAGGGCTGTTCATTTCTTGGCTAGTATTGTTTTGCTTGTTTTAATTAACGGAAGAAAAGCATGAAGTAACAGAGTGCTTTTTACGTTCTCATGTTATTTTTCAGCCTGGACTACAGCCCCCAGGAACACATATGTGCAATGTGAATAGAACACCTGGCTTGTGCAGATGGGAAGTCAGACTAGCTGACTTACCTGTGTACCTAAAATCTGTGGTCTATCATCATTTCTCCTTCTCTTTAATTATTTGTGAAAAGAATGCTCTTCCAGCTGTGAAGGACAAAGAAGAAGGAGATGTGTAGAAAGAAATGCAGTTGAAATTCTGCAGTAAGTCTAACCTCACAGAGAAAGAGAGCATCAGTTGTGTAGAACCTGCTTTTTGGAGCTGAAATGCCATCCAGCTGTGCCTGCAGAGAGAGGAAAAGCTAATGAGCTGATGTCCTACTGTGAGAGTCTGTGCTGGGCATCTCTGAAATCTAGCATTGTAGAAGAGATTTTTTTCTTTTTCTATTTTGGGGTGAATCACACCTCACAGTCCGTGTTTCTAATTTTTAATGTTTTCTGGTGGAGAAACTAAACTGTATTTGCCACTATGAAAAATCATCAGCTCTAGCAGAAATACATCTTGTGACAAACTGATGCATCTTCTTCAAAGGCAGCAAAATAGATATGTATTTTTAGGAAAAGAGGCACCCTTAAGTGATCACTTCAGTGTTCCAAGACAACCTCAGAAAGCTTCAGGCTAGTTGTCTCTGGAATGAACTCCTCATGGAGACAGTTCACCTCAAGTCTCACCTGCCAGTGGCTGGTTCATGCTTTGAAAAATCTCTGCTGCAATTCTCTAATTTTTGTGAGCTCCTGCTAAGCTTCACAATAATGTAAGTTATTGGAATTAACAATTATTACACAATAACTTAAATTATTGACATGAAGTTACTGCAGTTCATTATTTTCTCCTATGTAGACTAAATACCTAAAGTATTTTAATTTTTCTTCTGGGACAAAATAAAGATCAGTAGCATATGCCCATTCACAGAGATGTCTTCTTCCTGTCTATTTTAAATGTTAGAGGTACTTGTGACACTGAAAACTTAAGGAATAAATAATGCTAGTTTCCTTCTTGGACAATATGACAGGCTGCTAGACACTCTTGAATATTATGGTGTTTTAGCTGTGATTCAAACAGTAGGTCAGTAAAATTTACTGTTGTTCTTTAATACATGGAGAAAGACCCAAAAGCAGGGAATGCAACCAGACCATCCCCATCAGATACAGACTGACCTGGAATCACTGGCATCAAGATGTATTGTACGTTGATTTACATCAGTTGGAGTTACAGATCATAATATTTACATTGTATGTAAGCAAAAGGTTTTTTGCATATCCTGCCATGAAATAGCCTGCTTTATCAAGAAAGGAAGGTCCTGATTCCTGATTCACTCTTTTCAAGTGACACTGACTCCCACATTTAGCTAAAAAGAGACACAGCAATATAGGATTCCTGCATAGTACACTTTAAAGGAAAAAAAACCTCTCTATTATAATTCTTATTCCTCTAAATCCTCCACAGTCTTAACTGTGGCTGAGAGATTTAAAATAGGATTATATCAGATTTTACCTAGCAGGACTTCCAATTAGTTTTTAAGGTAATACTCATATTTCTACTATACCATGAGAAGCAACAAAATTTATGGATCATTAGGCCAGTAAAGCTGAGAGGAAAGTAGCTGCAGTTACTTTAGACATGACTGCACCTCTTTTTCTCATATTTTTATGTTCTGGGTTTATACTATATGTCACTGCCTCCATAATTCTGAAAACTACTACTTTTTTATAATTTTATCTTTTTCCAGTGCTAAATCTCTAACATGGCTTGAAGAGAAGGATTGTTACAGGACAGATAAGAAATAAATGACTAGTGCATTACCTGTCTTCTCTTATCTTGGGATTTACTTGAGGACCTCTGAAAGCTACTATTACTTTTTAGGGAAAAGTATAATAACACATGCCCTGAAAATAGTTTTACGTCTATTAACATAAAGTAATCCCATTTCCTTCAGTATAATATGAAGATGGAAATCTTAACATCAGTCTTGACAAAAAGTATTACACTAGCTTGGTTTATTTGAAGTAGATTTGGAACACTGATTAGTCAGGTAAAGATTCCTAATTATACATTACTCTGCTTAATATATAAATATTAATTATATGTATTCTATATGAAATGCCCCTGTGCCCCAGACCAGTGTCCACAACCCCAAACACACTTCTTCTGGGCCCAACTCTAAGGTCAACACCATTATCCTGAGTAGTCACTTTGGCATCAAGGATGTCAGGCTGAATATATATACATATGCTTGCATATAAGTGCAATAATTTTGCAAAACTGAGGTCCTGCTTAGTAATCCCCCTTCCAGTTTTCACAACTTGCATTTAATAAGAAATTCATATGACACTTTCTGAGAAGGTTCATGAACATTCACAAACCTTCATGAGTAAATCAGAGCAAAACAGCTACTAAAAAATAGATTTCAAATGATGGTTTAACCTTTCCAAATTTTGCTTATTGTGGTCTTTAGAACATCAAAATCATATAACTTCTTCTTTTTCCAGTCTCAGATTCAAAACAATCATATTTAAGTGTCTTTTTCTCTGTGATATTATTTTGACAGCAAACCTGATCCCTTTAGTGTCAATATTGCTACCTTTATCTTTTATCTCAGCAAGTGTTGTCACCAGATTTGTAAAGGAATTTCACTTCCAACGAGATCATGGCATGAATAATATGAAACCCAGCAGACACAAGGCTGACAATTGAAAGCTCTGATAATTATTCCAATTACTGAAGTAAGTGAACAAAAAAACCCCATCACTTCACTATGACTAACTATAATTTTTTGTTGAAATTATATGCATTATAATGACACTTTCAATATAGCGTATGCTTCTGAAGAATTCAGAAGAATTATTCCCTGAGAATCTGTCCCATAATTTACCAGGACTGCATGCATTTCTACATGAAAGATGTAAGATCTTTTTAATTTTAAAACATGCTTTGTATGTGAATACTGAGTGTGTTACCATTTGCATAAAGTGCTTTACTAGATATTAATAAGAAGACCAGACAGCTTCCAGGCAACAGTCAATATGATACTACTGCAGCAAGTCTACGAGCAATTTAACTCATTTACAAGTAGTTTTACTCAAAGAATCATAATTTATGTAGAAAATGCCCTAAAAGGCCGAGAATTAAGCCAGAATACAATACACACTCTTCAGTTTACCTATATTTCCCACCCTTCTGGAAACTGTAAAACATACAGGGGATCCAAGACCCATCTCTCTTGCTGGCAGAAGCAGGGAAGAGTTAGTGAAATCAAATATTACAGGCCAAAATACAACTTTCAAAAATGTAAACTGGTGAAGAGGAGAATGGTTCTTTCTGCTTGCTTTCTCCCTTGCAAATCACAGCCATTGTCTGAAACTTTCATTCCTCTGTCATCCTTTGAGCTCTCTCCCTCCAGCTTGTCATGAATCAGAGAAAAAGTTATTTTTCTCAGTTATCTCCTTTATCCTCTCAGAGCATGGTTTCAATAGCCATTTATTTGGAAGCATGATCAGCATGCCAGAAAAAGGTGTCCAGCTGCATCCAGAGGCATTATGTGACACAGTAATACTCATGGAGTCTTATTTACAGCAATGCTTCAGGGAGGGTGCAAATGAAACTTAGCTGCAACTTTCACTCTTCAATCAAGCATCCATAACTGGGCTTCTGGTTCATTTTGGGAGATTTTAATATGCTGTTTGACACAGTTCTTCAGTGAATGGCCTAAAATATCAAACATCTGTTCTGTGGTGTAGCTGTTGTGTCTGACTGGCTGCTCACTCACTACAGATCATATAACCAATCGTACAACCTCATTTCAATGGCCTGGAGGGGTCTTTTGAGGTTTCTGAGTCTCTCTTTTTGTTCATAAATTACACAGGTAAAAGGAAGGACCAGGTTTACAGAAGAGAACTGTAGTGGTTGTCTATGTATCACTCCACTCACAGTGACACTTCTTACTTTCACTGAATGGTCCCATAAGAAAGTTTAAAATGGCAGAACCTCCTATGAAGCACATCCATCTGCTTCGATCTTACATTCTCCCAGATCTTTTATTCTATATTTCCCTGGAATTATTGTAATTCCCATTGAGAAGGAGATATAGGAGAAATAAGTCAGCCCTCACTATAAATTGATTTGTGCTGATCACCAGTGATTGATCAGAACTCGTTTGTTCTACTTTGTTTCTCTCTTGTTACCTTCATTATCCCAAGACACCTTTTGGGACAGTAAAAATCCACTTCCAGATGCATTTGACTACGTTTCTGCTTCTTATACCTTTGCATCCCCATGAGTTTTGGAAAACAGCAGCAATAATTATTTTGTTTCCTATTACACTCTAGTCAATTCTTTCTCCAATTCACTTTCAAATAATTTTTAACCAGCACTGAGGTAATTCATTTAAATGAACTAAACATACATAAATGTCTAAAACAAGAAAATAACAGCCCATATCACAATGGCCTTTAATTTCCTGTCATAACAAGTAGTTTTTTTCCTTCTTTCCCGAAATTGGACTGAAGACCTTCTCTGATAATAGCCAAATATTTGACTTGATTAAGCTACATTTTGACATCCATTTTTCTCATTAGTGGACATCCATAAAATCACTGCTGCAGGAGTAAGCTTTCCTTCACCAGCTGAAATGAATAAGGTGATACACTTCAATCTGCTTATTTTTGCCTTGAGAAAAAATTAGACCGTCTAAGCCTCGGTAAATTTATGAAAATAGTGAGGTAGTTTCTTTTTTACTTTTCCAGCAGATACAAAAGAAAGCATTTCATATTTCTGCCTAATCACAGAATTCTAAATTAATATTTTAGTAGTCATTGACAGTCTCTGCAGTTTCCATTTCAGGCTTTTAGGATAGTAACGTAGAGGCAGAAAGAAAAAGAGATTTCAGGGGCAAGTGGGTCCCAGTCAGCACACAAAAAAGCAAAACCACTTTTTTCTCTAACATACTGTCATACATACTTTAGTCTCTAACATACTAACATACATAATTTCCCCCCTAATTTTTCACAGAAGACCTGTTCTTCTCCTTCAGGCCACAGACCAAGGCCCTTGACACTCAGGAGAGTGCCTGAATTCATAAGCTCTACAATTTTAGAAGATGGGGTTAAAACTCAGGTTGTCTTGAGTGCAGAGGACAGACAGCAAATTAAGCAAGGCACCACCTGGAGGCTCCTGGCCCATTTTTTCCCACAGCCCACAAGAACGGTATTAAATATTTGGATATAAGGTGTAAGGTCTGAAAAACTTCTGCAAACCACAGTCCTGGTAACTGCAGTGAGCCAGCAAAGGCATTTCATACAAAAAAACCCCCTAAAACCGAAGACCAAAATATTGCCATACATCTGTTTTAAGAGCCTGCATGTAGAAATTGTCTGTCATATATTCATATTAAACAGATAAGGCACTTCTTTTTCTATCAAGAGGTAAAGGTGCAGATAAAATACTTTTCTGTTTTATTCTTTCAAAGTTCTAATGCTTCAAGAAATTATGCCAGTTATGGAAGGTAAAGGACAAGTAAGGAATCACCAGTGATCTGGGAATTTTACTACCTTGGCCTTTACAAAGACCGAAACTAAAAAAAAGTAATTTTTTTTTAAACATTGGAATAATAGTAACTCCTAAGTAAAATAGAGCACTACTAAGGACTAACTAAGGACTGCTCTGTGATAAAGTCCAAGACTGAAAATCAAAATATAATCAATTACAGAAATTAAGCTGATTCTCATTTCTCATTTATACAAAGATTATGATTATGAAACTGGAAATCAAATTAAAAAGAAGGAACAGAGATTTGGGGTTCTTGGATTTTCAGGAGTTTATTTTTATTTTATGTAAACTCTTTCCAACTTAGAGTAACACCAACTTTCCTCTTGGTTGATATGTTGGTGTTTTTTGCAATTAGTGTTTTGAATATATTTTTTTCCTATAGATACCAGGTAAAAACCTATTCAGTCATAGTATTATATATTTTCCTTCAATCTGGGAAAGATTATTAATGACTTTCATTAGCTTGAAAATCATAATGATAGGTTTTGAGAGTAATCTTTCATCTTGCACCTTAAGCTGCAGTTCAAGGAATTATTCCACATCATTTATAGAATCAATTTCATTTTCTTTAAAATATGCAGTTTCACCGTTTGTTTACAACTGTCACCACACCCTTCCTCAGATTTCTCCATGAGCTCTCTGGGGGCACTGGGCAGTGTGGGGGGTAGAATGTAAGAGAATAGAGACAGTGCAGAAGGCAATCCCACCTGTGAGGAGTTGCAGCTGTGCTAATTACCAAAGATTAGGAACAGCCCTGCCCTTTATAGGCCACAGCTGTGTCCAGTAAGATGAGTGCTATAAAAGAGTGGATTAGCTGCTTGAGAGGAGAGTTGGAGTTTGTTGCTTGTGTTGGGAGGAGCTGCTGGTGAGAAGCTGCCTGTGAGACATCATCAAGGTATGGAAGATTTGCAATAAGATGATAACAGGGCAGGTTTTTTTTTTTTTTTTTGCAGTTCAAGCAAGCCCTGACACTTTTCAGGTCCCTTACCTACCCTTGGAAAAAAACCCATGTGTTTTATCAGCTGCCATCTCTGTTTCTTATCATCACAGTATTTTTCTTACTGTAAGATGTTAGAAGATATAAGTAAATAATAATAAAATATACTATACACTTCTGAAGACCAATAAGCCCCTTGGATATTGCAGGTATTTAATCTGCCGACTGCAGAGAGCAGTCTGCAAATAAATGATTTATTCATGAAGCCCAGTGTATTGACTGCCAACATGCAGGCATTGTAAAATACAAATATTGAAATGGCACAGAAATGGTGATGTACAAAAGAAGTTATTTAGCTGCAGACAAACCCCAGGATAATACTCTGATAGTTTTAAAGGTATTTGAAGTATTTTATATCACCATAAAAACTTTTGCAGAGTATAAGGTATTTCTTTGGCTACAGTGAACCATGAGTGATACTGCAGAAATACTTAATTTCATTTAATAGCATTGAGTTGTGTATTTCTTACAGGACATAGCCTGGCTGCCCAGTAAAATTGATTCACAACAGTGAAACTGGTCAAATAACCTATTGTGAATAAAACCTGTTTTAAATTTGACCATTTCTCATAGAATAATTGCCCATTAATAACTTCTTGCATTATTCAGCCAGCTATAGACCACAGTATATTTATTTCTGAGGAAGATACTGAATTATTTGAGAAACTTTTGAGCAGATAGTTACACAGCTTCCCTTAAACTTTGTACTCACATAAGGATGTTGAGGTGACTGAATGCTGAATTGTATTCCACATGGCACACACATAATGTAGAGAAAATTCTGCAAATTTGATCAGACTATTAAAAGTAACTTTTAGGAAATTATATTAGAAGTGAACAGAGTCTTTTGGCCAAACTCTGAAATGTCATCTCACAACTCTTTGTCTGCAGCATTTTGTGTTATGCAAACAGTCCAGACAGTAGATGTGCCTTGGCCTTCCCTTTACGCTGCATTTCAACTTTCAGGAATATTAGTCATGTAACCAAACACAAATACTGCGAGGTAAAGAACATTTTTGTTCTACATTCTAGTGCAATCAAGAAAAGTTTTTGGCAGAAGACTCTGAGTGGCAAGGACTTAGTCTCTGTTTTCCTTCAGAATAAGCCAATCTTTATAGCATTCAGAGTAACAATTACCTGGGCTGACTAGACATTAAGGTTTGACACAACTGCTAATTTGTTTCTCTACTCTGGTATGAAAAAGGGGCCTGAACTTCAGCACTTTATCAAAGCATATAACTCACAGCAAAAAAAACCTGTCCAGACTTCTCGTATAGCCAATAGAGAAAAAGAGGTGCATCCTGGAGATGACTCTCCCAAGATATTTACCAGGACGTGTTTTTATTCATAGAAATAATATTCTTCCTTCAAATGAGTATGCCATTTTCACCTTTGTTGACAAATGTGCACTACACAATGCTTGCAAATGTTACAAAGCATTTAGTAACACAAGCTTTGTTCCCCTAAGTAAGCTTACAAGGCACACATTTATAGGAACAGAATTGTAGAAAACATTTCTTTCTGTATTTATGAACTTGTGGTTGACGCTTTAATTTCTGTGGAATGTTTTCAATACTGCAAAATGAAACAGGGACCTTTAGGAAAGAGAAGATGGGAGGAATGGACAGATAGTGTAAAATTGAAATTTTAACAGAATACTGCCGGATTCTTTTTGCCAAGTTCACTGATACTGTGGGGTTGTCTGCTACTTTGCACACCACCATGTCACACGGTGTGCTAAATAATTCTGTTCTGCACTAGATGAAACTACTTATATGGCTTTTGATATAATTGGTAAAAGGAAATTAATGGTATGTTGCATAACTGAATTAGGGAATGTAGCTGTTGAATTAACGAGCATTCACAGACATGCTGCAATTTCTCTGGGAAAATGTCACAAAGGTTCCTCCTTTATTCAATAATTTGGTGCAATCTAAACTTTGAAGATCTGCATTTATAATGTACTGAACATTTCCTGTGCTCATTAGAAAAAGCTGAAGGAGGTTTGGATCTTCTGAAGAAATACAGTCATGCCATGATTCCCACCAAAAAAAATTAATAACATATTCATTAATTTAGAATTTTATGTATACTTAGGCTTAATGGAAGTATGTGCTTAGGCAGGTGTCTTTGTTCTGTTGTACTTTACAGATTGCCAGAAGTTTTTCTAACTTTCTCTGAAACTTGCCTCTTAGTTTTGCAATAGTTTATAATAACTGTGTTCATAAATTTATTATGTTTGGGTTCTTACATTTCTTTTAAATTCATTTCCCTATACAACAAGAGATCAAAAATTTTTTGCTTGAGGTTTGGATTTACATGTTTCTTTTTTTTTTCTAATCTTTCTACATAAAGTTTTTCTGTACACAACAATAGAAGAAAAAGTTATTTTATGCTTTATTAGGCTGGGTGACATATTCTTCCAAGATCCAGTGGTCAGCAGTATTTTCAGCAAATTGTGTGTCACACTTGACTGCAGTTAAGAAATTGTAAAACAACTAACTATAGAGTACGATAGGTCTAATTATTAATACACTGACAAACTTTCTTTTCTGTACACATCAGTGATAAACAGGGCTTGATTGTACATATTACACAAACTTGAATATTTGACAAATACCTTTTAAAAGTGTCATACTGTTTTGTTAGCATCTATTTGTTCTGCATGTGTATAAGGATCATAAGCCAGACTATGTTACTTCAGTTTCCAAATTTGAGAAGTTGTAACAGACAAAAAAAAACCCAGTGCTCATTCTCATTCTTTAGCATGTAGTATGTTTTCAAATGGAGACTATATTATGCATAAAAAATTGCCTCCCTTTGGAAGTTTATTTCTGTGCCCATTTCACATAGCAATTCTCATGTTGTCTTAGTGCAGAATCCTGCCAGTAAAATTTTAAATAACAATAAAGTTCAATGAGATAGTAAATATGACAGAATTTATTAATATCTCTTGTATTTCAAATAGCAACCTTCTGTTTGTCAAAGTTGCCAAGTATAATTATTTGCTTTCTAAAAAGCAAACTAGAACTCTCTATAGAGCTCTTTATTAAAGCAATTGCCAGTTACAAATTTCCTCAATATGTCTCTTAACTGCAAAGAACACTTCTGGTTTGAGTGTATCAAGGCACACTGGGCAAAAAGCACTAGCTTTACACATCACTATGCCATAAATATGCCTTATAGAAATGTTTTTAAAATACCTCAAAATTCTTGAGGCATTTTGGAAATATTTTGGTTTGATATTTTGATAAATAACTCATGTCAAATTTAAACAATTACACAACTGGTTCAGGCCAACTAACTGGCTGGTAGTTGGCAATGATGCAAAATAGTTTCATTGTAGTTTCACTATAAAACTGGCCCAAGACTGTAATGTCCCAAGCCTTCACTGTAATAATTTAATCTGTCATTTTAAAATGTCAGTGCTTGGCGTTTCCCAAACATTTTTGCCGAGGCTGTTTTCTCTTTAAGGGTAGTGAAATCCTTCTTTTGAAATACACTTTAAAAACAGGTTGTAAAATGTTTCCAAGTTTGGAACATACATGAAGAACTTGTAAATTAACAGATTCATTTTTCCCTCAAGATGAGTGTGCTGCATCATTGAGATTAAATACAATTAAATTGTGCATCATTGAGATTAAATACAATTAAATTGCCATGGTTCTTAGTTTATTGCTTTGTCTGAGTTATCACATCTACAGGTAGTCTTTTGAAATGAGTTAGCACAAAGGGTCAGTAAGAAATCTGAGGCCACGGAAATCCATTTTAAAAGATCAGCTCTTACTATTTTCAATTTTATCACCACATCTTAATGATCCATAAAGTGATAAAGAAATGGACAACTCAAATCGTACAAATGCATGTGAACAGTCTCCACCTGGCAAGGAAAAAGCAAGTTCTTTGTACTGAATACAAAAGTGATGCCCAAATGAAACTGTTGAAAGACATCAAAATGCCCACTCTATAGCAGGAAAATCCAAGTGGAAACTGTCAGGTGGTGAGGCACTTGGAACTGATAGCCTTTGGAAATATTTTGGTTTGATATTTTGATAAATAACTCATGTCAAATTTAAACAATTACACAACTGGTTCAGGCCAACTAACTGGCTGGTAGTTGGCAATGATGCAAAATAGTTTCATTGTAGTTTCACTATAAAACTGGCCCAAGACTGTAATGTCCCAAGCCTTCACTGTAATAATTTAATCTGTCATTTTAAAATGTCAGTGCTTGGCGTTTCCCAAACATTTTTGCCGAGGCTGTTTTCTCTTTAAGGGTAGTGAAATCCTTCTTTTGAAATACACTTTAAAAACAGGTTGTAAAATGTTTCCAAGTTTGGAACATACATGAAGAACTTGTAAATTAACAGATTCATTTTTCCCTCAAGATGAGTGTGCTGCATCATTGAGATTAAATACAATTAAATTGTGCATCATTGAGATTAAATACAATTAAATTGCCATGGTTCTTAGTTTATTGCTTTGTCTGAGTTATCACATCTACAGGTAGTCTTTTGAAATGAGTTAGCACAAAGGGTCAGTAAGAAATCTGAGGCCACGGAAATCCATTTTAAAAGATCAGCTCTTACTATTTTCAATTTTATCACCACATCTTAATGATCCATAAAGTGATAAAGAAATGGACAACTCAAATCGTACAAATGCATGTGAACAGTCTCCACCTGGCAAGGAAAAAGCAAGTTCTTTGTACTGAATACAAAAGTGATGCCCAAATGAAACTGTTGAAAGACATCAAAATGCCCACTCTATAGCAGGAAAATCCAAGTGGAAACTGTCAGGTGGTGAGGCACTTGGAACTGATAGCCCAGAGAAGCTGTGGGTGTTCCATCCCTGAAAGTGTTTAAGGCCAGGCTGGATGGGTCTTTGAGCAACCTGGTCTAGTGAAAGCTGTCACTGCCCATGGCAAGATCTTTAAGTTCCTTTCCAACTGAAATAATTCTGTGATTTTATGAGATCCAAGCTGAAGACATGACCAGTGGCTAGCAAAGAGTGAAGTATTCAGTTGTCTTGATGCCACAGTGTGCCGATCTAGTCTTCTGTAGACAAGCCTTTCTGTAGAAGCTCTTACTGTTGTTGGCTCTGAATAAGGATGAAAGGGAGCAAGACCTTACCTGTCAGGAGTAGCACATTTTTTGAGCCACTAGCTCAAATTTCCACCACACACTCTGTGAGCTCTGCTCCCCTCAGGGTCTGTGCAGCCTCATCAGTGGCCTCATGCACACTGTGCAACCCAGTGTGAGGAACTGTACAGAGAACTCAGCATGAAAATTAGAAATATAACTTCCTTTCTTTATAAAGCTTCTCCTAACCACACTTATTCCCATGACATGAGCAACTCTAAGGAGGCAACTAGGCAGTCTGTTTCTCACCTTTTATTCACCTGCTCTGTAATCATCTCCTTGGTTGAAAAGTGCACCACAGATTAGAAGATGGGATGCTTTTGGCAAGATTTAATTCATAATTCATGTAGGCACCAAGCATGGAAAATCCTGCTTGGGTGTTCATGTTGCATGAGATGGCATGAGAGAAACTAAGGCCTAAGACCAGGGAGATACTGTCTTGAGTAATTAAACAGTTTTCATGAAACTTTGTGAGTGAAAGGAATAATGTAAAAATGCTATATGAAAGTGACAGAAGTCTTGTTTCAGTACTTTGTTTTACAGATACTGAGGCTCCATACTCAGTTGGAGCCATGACAATTAAAATTTTGTGGGATGGAGACCCTAAGAGAATTATCTCTGAAAGAATGAATGGGCTTTCTTTGTGAAAATCATAGTGAAGTTTGCTTTTAAGTACTTATAAGCTGTCTTTTCAACAGAATTTCATTTTAGTAATTAGTGTCAAAAGCATCTATCAGTTGTTTAATTCTTCTATTTAATTTAAACTTTTGAAACTGTTGTTCAAACACACACCTGTGTTATTATAACAGACTATAATAAAATAAATTTATGGAGTACAAGCTAGTGGTACAAACACTTTACCCCAAGATGATCACTTTAAAAAGAAATACTGATATTTCTGTGTTCTTCTTTCACTCAGCAGTAGCTAAAGCTTTCTGGAGAAGTCATATTTTGTTGAAAACTAGCAGCATAATGCCTCAGGCCTAGATTCTAGACTGGTTCATTCACAAAAATATTTAATCTATGTTTACTTGAGAAACAGAGTAAAACAGACATAAGGCATATGTGGGTCAAAATCCTGGACAAAGAGAAGTCAATGTCGCCTTATTAATTACTGGCATTTATAAACCTACAAGGTTTTGTTAAAAGTGTGAAACTTTCATTAAATATTAAATATCTGTATTCTGATTTATAATAAATAGACACTAGCCGTTATCACATAGTTTTCAATATGCCTAGCTAATCCATCAGATTATCAATGCTTTTAAAAATTTAACAGCAAATTTCAGTAAAATATGTGGGAAGTTAAGAGAATGCAAGATGATCCTTTTTGCTTTAGAGTCATACTGGCTGTTTACAGTTAATATAGTTGAGAAGCTATTCAGTGGTTTGTAGGCTTCTAAAGGAAACTGACAGTTAATAAAATTACTTCTGCCACAGCAAATTATGTACTGGATATCTTCTATGTTATGTAAGGATATTTGTCCAAATGAAGAATCCTCCTGCATCCAAGGCAATAAAGTAAAAAACGTACCTAAAGTTAGAGCTGAATCCCAGTGAATGCCATATCAAAATTTGAATACCAAAAGAGTTCTTGTAATTGGGTAATTTTACAAGTCTTATGTCCTTCTCTTGTCACGCATCCTAAAACAGTGCAGTGTATTCATCCCGATACCTATCCAGTTTGTGAAACCATACATCACCAGCTAATGCAAATGTTCTCTGTGTCCTTGGGACTGAGGCTTCTGTCTCTGGCACAGGACAGCACAAGAACAGGGTCTGATGCTCAGCCAGGGTCTGGCCTTGATTCTGAGCCAGGATTGGGCCAGTATGTTCCCTTGCATATGGGCCATCCAAACTACCTTACTGATATTGAGAGTTTTGCCGTTTGTTATTGTCAGAAGAGCCAGGGAGACTTCAGGGACTTGGTGTACTTGTGACAAAGCTCTTACTGGACACGCTGATGGGCTGCACAGCAACAGAATTCATGCCTGGCATCCTGTTTCCTGGCCCATTGCTACTGGGATTAGATTTTTTTGTCAGTTCTGCTGGCAGATACAAGAATCTTATCTAAATCAATAAAAGGGAGCTCACTAGAGATAAACTATGTGAGAGGAAAATTTGCAATTTCTTCCAGACAGTCTGAAAAATCTCATTATTTTTCTTATTAAATGTTCTGTTGCCTTTATAAAGCTAAATGTTGCTCTAACTTATTTGAGCACTCTCAAAACAAAAAGTCAATTCTTGGCAAAGTGAGTCCTTAAACGGCAAAGATCAAATCAAGTTTCAGAAGAAGAGGAGACAAACAGCAGTGCCTCAAAGTGGATATGAAGTTTTTATTTTACCAAGGAGTAATTGAAGTTAAAATTCTGAAGAGGTCAGCTAAGGCTGAGAGCATGCATGCCCAGAGGGCTGAACCTGGCCTTCAAGAATACTGCAGGATTAGAAGCAAAGACTGCATGAAACTTTTGCAAACTGAGCTCATGACAAATATAACAGTACTGAACACACACCCTGTCAGTGATTGGGAGGTTTGACATTTATAGCAAAAGCTGATTACACTTCATTATCTTTTCTTTATCAATAGATGTGGCATGCATCTTAGCCATGAATGCCTGGCTAGATAGGAGTGAAGCCTGCTAACACAAAAACACCATTCTCCCATGCACCAAATTGACAGGATGTAGAAGATCTTTGAAAGCTGTAAAATAGCATTAGTCAGAGATAATAAATAGAAATTTTCCTCAGCGTTCATTAATAACATGGGAATGAGAATAGTGCTAGCTTTGTCAGAGGTGGGTATATAAATGAGAGGAAAAAAACTACATTAAAATGCAACATCTCTTGCCAGATTCCAGATTATCTATGGTATCAGAAGAAAGCTCCTAGAAAAAATGTCATGGCATATTTTCATTGCATATTTGCTATTCCACTTCATGCACCTCAGTGAATGCTTCATGAGTTAATGGCAAATATTCTACACAGCTATTTAGATAATGCAAAACAAGAAGTAATTATTTCACTGATAAATTTTTTTGGCAGACATTTTTTGTAGTTTATAGCAACAAATGAGAATAATGCATTTTCAATTTAAAAGTGGAAGAGGGTATCATAAAACACAGAATCCATAATGAAGGTTTCAGGAGACTGGATATGAGTGAAGTACTCCACTATAAAATGCTAAAATTAAAAAAAAAAATTAAAAATTAACACTTTAAAAAAACTCACAAACCAAACTTTTAAAGGTTGTTCCTGATACGGTTTTCTGCTAACTGTTTCTTCTTTGTTGCTCCACTGAGAAATCTGGAAATAATAGAAACAAAGAAACTTACCTCAGAAGTAAATTTTAGAAAAGAAAATGCATTTCATCCTACCAAAGTAAATTCAACTCTCAATGAAAATACTTTTCAGCAGAAAGGTTAAATTCTCCTTCTAAAAGATGAAGGCAAAATGTATATCTGAAAAATGGCTCCAATGTCCTTAGTTGCCATTTTATCAGCTTAGTTGCCATTTTATCAGCTTGATAAAAGGAATTACTCCTCATTTCAAGTCCTTCCTCATTTACATGCTCAGAATAGCATGGTAACAAAACCTTGATCATTAATATATCACGCATCTTGCAGACCACTTTTTCAGTGTAAAATTATAATTCACAGCTGTGACATCTAGTTGTAGAAGAAAATTATGTCCTTGGTTACATGCCTTTTTACTTTTTAGAGTAGAGCATAGCTTACATAAATTTTTCTATTTGTAAATTATTTCTACTAGAGAAAATCCAATTATTATTTAGTCTATTTTGCCCATAGCCACTACTGTGTTACTACTCTGTTGATGCAAACCATTCCCAGGTCCTTTAAGTCCTGGTCTCAGAGCTAAAACTTCCTGTGGCAGGGTGTGAGTAGTGAGATCAAGAGGAGACCTAAAGATTGTGTGACACTGGTATAAGTACAGCTTTGATGGAAACTTACTGCTTAAAGTCTCAAAACTGAGACCAAGCTTTGGCAAATTCTCAAGAGCCAATCCCTAAATGGTTGTCGCCATGTGCCTCCATCTCCACATCAAACACAAACAGTCATCTTCAAGGCACGTGTTTAGTCTAAGCCAAATACCTGGTCTGTCTTTGAGAGAGACCTTGATTTATCCTTTGTGGCCCATGGCTGTAGTTAGTCTGACTGAGTCACTCACTGCTCAGAAAATTAAAATACAAAATAAGACAAACTAAGAAACAAACAAAAATCCTCTTAGGATCCATTAGCAAGGGAAGCTTGATATACGTGTAGCAAAAAAAAAAAATGTTACAAAGAAAAATGATGGAAAATGTTAGGTGCTCAAATAGGTGACAAAATGTATTAAATTATTTAAATAATTCAGGCAAGATATTTCAGTCATCTCTAATACCGTATAAATGCCATAAACAAGAATGCAAATAACCAGGGACTGTTGCATGGGTGTTACATTAGCAGCACAGCTGGATGCAGCATCAAAGTCCTCATAAAGGAGAGGAATTGTTGTTGTTATGCTATGATATGAGACATGAATAAGAGTTTAAAAGTAGCATTAATTTTCTTGATTAAAGATTAACAAGGTGAAGTGTTTAATTGGTATTTTAACTGGATAGCAAGGAAATAAATTCTGCTTTTTGGAGTTTAATGAATTCTATGGATCATGAGAACACAGCTCTTTGTCTAATTTAAAATTAAATAGTTCTCTCAAATTGCATTTATTTAAGCACATATTGGTTTCGACTTAGGGAAATGAGGGAATCTGATAAAATTTTATTTTGATTCCTAAGCTTTATTTCTGTGTCAACTATTTTCTTGCTTCTTAGACAGTAAATCTGGTGTGACTAATCTATGAAGTTTAATGACTTTTCAAGTTTGGGTCAAAAAGTTAATGATGTTGATATAACATTACTTCATCCATGTACTGGTGTACTCTTAAGAACCCTAAAAGATCCTTTTACCTGCCAACAAAACATCTCCCAGTGCAGCAAAATTTTTGTTCATGGGATTTCTAGAATTTGCTTCTCCTATCTATGATAGAGGTTTATCCCTTTTCACAGTTTTCTCCTTTTCCACCTGTATGTTTTTTTGACATAAGTTGTTTTTTTTTTTCTCCTTTATCTATAATTTCCTTTTAATTTAGGTCTTTCATTTGGCCTTGTATAAGAAAACCATGAAACAGAACCTTATAAAACCTTGCCCACCTCTGAGCTGGATGCCTCACTTCTCCTGGCTTCAGACTCTGCTAATTGTAGCCATGATATTTTATGAAAAATCCTTTGCTAGCATTTTTGAGCTGAGGAGCTGAGGAGCCTCAGGAAAGAAATGTAAACAATAACTATCTGCTGCTGTGGAATGCAACAGGTGCAGCTTTGATTGGTGCGTGTTGGTTGTTTCTAATTAATGGCCAATCACAGTCAGCTGGCTCGGACTCTCAGAAAGTCAGGAGTCTTTGTTATTCATTCCATTCTGGTTCTTTCTAGCCTTCTGATGAATCCTTTTCTCTCTCTTATTTTAGTATAGTTTTTAGTATAGCATTGTAATATAACATATATCATAATAAACCAGTCTTCTGAAACATGGAGTCAAGATTCTTGTCTCTTCACTCATCCCAGGAGCCCCCCACAATGCATTGACCACAGCTAATTTTTTCCTGTTCCATAGCTCAGCTTAGTTCAGAAAGTGTCTAACAGGCTTGTTCATTGTCCTACTCTGTTTCTGTCAGCAAACTTGGCTCAATACATTGGGATGAGACATGAAAGAATTTCTGGCTGCATGACTGGAAAATACAGTGCCAAACTGATTACTGAGGAGCAGTTTTTATAACAGCAACATAATAATGTCCCTAATTTCAACAATAATTCATACTTTGGATGGATGTGTATATTTTATGAATTATTCCAGATATCTGTCCATACTCTAATTCATGTCATCCAAGTAAGATTAGATGAACACAGCTGTATTTTTCTGACTTAAAAGTTTGTGACTATTGAAATTTGTGAAACGTCCTAATATTTTGTGTTTGTCAAGAGGCTGTTTAAAGAAAGTTTTATTGGTTGGTAATGTTACTGTTTAGAGAAGTTGCTTGCCTTTCAAACTTTACTGCATAGTAAGATTTATTTGAAAGACGAAGCTATGCAACACATGTCACAGTGTCTGGAAATGGATAAAATAAAGTGTTGGATTAAATACCAGTCAAATAAAACTTACAGGCAAAAATAACAACATTCTGCTTTTAGCATCTGCAGTAGCAGATATTTATCAAACACTATGTCTTAATAACATGATCATGAAAATGTTGTTAGATATGAATCAGATTCTCTTTTCCAAATCTGTTTAAGGTAGATTCTGCTTAGTGAGCTCAGAGCTCACTGTCAGTAATAAGTGGATCAGAGGGCTACTTTACTTGGAAGACGTGAATGCACATTCTGTTCCCATGCTCTTTTTTTATGTTCAGAAATACCCAGCCCAACGCAGACCTTTTCCAGGGAAGTAAGGTAAGGAGAATCAAGGTATCTTCTTCTGAAAGTTGTTCTGAAGCCCTTAGATTTGTAGAAGTAGTACCATCAGCTCCTCTTTGAAATAAAAAAAAAAAGTGAGAGGACAAACAGAGCAGAATTGTTGGACTTAGTGTTTGATACTGCAGTAGTACTCAAATGAGTAAACCTCAGAAAAATCACCTATAAGAACAGAGAGTGATGATGATGATGTACAGAGCAGTAGGAATTGTGCTGACTTGCATCAGAGCTGGAACCTCTTTGGCCCATCTGGGTTTTGAAACCATGCACCAGAGCGTGGTCCTTCTACAAAGGGAAATGTGTTACTCCACGTGATGTGTATGAGGCATTGCTGTCACATGCAAAACTGTCATACTTATGCAGATTGCTATGCACAGGGACCAATAGACATAGACACGAAATTTACCATAATTAAATCTTATTCAACCTCAATTAAATTGAATGGCAGCAGCTACAAGCACAAAGAGTAAAGGACTGCTGGCTCCAAGTGAAACAATCCTTCAGCTACAAGAAACTGTAAGTACTACTATGCAAACTTCATAGGCAATGACTGGGATTAACGTTACATAATACATGAAATATATGTGTGTATATATATACGCACACACACATACATAATAACATATATATATATTATTAAGCAATAATTTTCTTAGGACGTACCAAGAAACAGCATCTGATGCAAGTAATAAACATACAAAAAGAGTGTATATAAGTCCTCCATTTCTGTTTCCAGCATTTTAAAGGGAACAATTTTAGCAAGCTTTTGTTCATGTCCCTGTACTTCATGGCAACCCCATGCCACTGATGGGTCTAACTTTGGCCAAGTTTGTTTTTTTTTTTTTTTTTTTTTTGTTTTTTAATCAGTATTGATGCAATGGCTCTCATATCTTCCCCTCAAAGTTCTGTCTTCATCCTTGAATTTTCTCCTTCTTTTGCAACACCTCTGAGGTTAGTTTTATCATGTTTTGGTTCTCTGCACTGCACCTCACATAATCCTGGTCCATTTCCTTTTCAGTATCCATGCCATGACTCTCATATCTTCACATCAAAGTTGTGTCTTACTCCTTGATTTTTTTTCCCCTGCTTTTGCGACATCTCTGAGGTTATTTTTAGCATGTTTTCCTCCTTTGCACTGCACCTCATGTAATACTGGTCCATTTTCTAGTAGTCACTGAATTGCCCAAATTTTTAATTAATTTCAATATCCATGCCATGGTCCGCATATCTTCCCCTCAAAGTTCCGTCTTACTCCTTTTTTTTTTTCTTTTTGCTGTGGTTTTCCAGCATATTTTTGGTTAGTTTTGGCATATTTTTTTTGTCCTTTGCACTGCACCTCAGGTAATTCCAGTCCATTTTCTTGCAGCCACTAAATCTGCAAAAAAAATTTTTTTTTTTCTTCAGCAACCATGCCTTGGCACTCATATCTTCCCGTCCAAGTTGTGTCTTCCTCCTTGACTTTTTGCCCTGCCTTTGCAGCACCTGTGATCTTAGTTTTAGTACCTTTTGGTCCCTCGCACTGCACCACATTTCCTCCCACACCATTTTCTCACAATCACTTAATGTCCCAATTTTCTGGTTTTTGGGATTTTTTTCAGGCGCATTTCATTTGGTCATATCTCCTTTCCGTCTTGATGGCTTTGAGTTTGGTGAAGATTTTTTTTTTTTTTTCCCCCAGTATCTTGGTTTCTTGGGTTTTTTTCAGGCACATTTCATTTGATCATATCTCCTTCCCAGTGTGTTTGTAAGTCTTTCTTTTCTGAGTCACAAGATTCCGTTTCCCTTCCCAAACGGAAATTTCATTTCCTTTTGGGAAGGGAAACCAAAGCTTGCCATTTCAATGGAAATTAATTGGACAATCCTTGCTCCATGTCTCAGCACTACATGGCATCCCATGCCTTTTGATGCTTTTGACTTTGGTGAAGATTTTTTGGTTTTTTTCAGTATCCATGCCATGTCACTGATATTATCCCCTCAAATTTGTTTCTTGGTCATTGATTTTTTTTCCCCTGCTTTTGCAACATCTCTGAGGTTAGTTTTGTCATGTTTTGGCCATTTGCACTGCACCTCATGTAATCCTGGCCCTTTTCTCCTAGCCACTATATTATAATTTTTTTTTTAATTGCATTGCATTTGATCATATCTTCATTCCAGAGTGTTTGTAAACCTTTCTTTTCTGTTTCACAAGATTTCTTTTCCTTTCCCAATAGGAAATCAAATTTCCTTTCATGTATTCATTCTGTTCACCCTCCTGAATGGTGCAGTCTGCAGATGTGAAGGATATGGCCGCCATCTCCATCTTATTGGAGCAGAACTTTCATGTTTTCTTGGTGCTATAAAACCATGGTCTGGCCCTGGGGAGAAAGAGCGTGCTTTGAAGTTGAAATCCGAGCACCCTGGTCCATGGTCTTTAATGGCCTATGTTGACTAGCTTTTCCACTTCAATTTTACTGACACATGTGAGTGACTAATCAAAGTTAATGAATCCCTATTTGAGGATGTTTCTGAAGAGGTTTTGCAAGGCATGATTAGCTCAGTTACTCAGAGTACAATGCTTGTAACACCAACTTGGTGGGTTTGATCCTTGTATGGGCCATTCACTGAAGAGCTGAACTTGATGATCCTTCTGGGTGTTTTCCAACTCAGAATATCCTGTGATTATGCAGCAAATCTCTTTTACTCATGGAGTCTTTGTGTTAAGTAAAGAATACCAAATGGTATCCTATGCAAGCCTCAGACTTGGGAATTCACTATCAATATAAAAAGCAAAGGAGGAAAAGGAATTCTTAGAGTAAAATGATAAAAAAAATCAAGGCATGTGTCCATTATATACCTTTTATTACTGAAGCTTTGCATTTTGAACACGGACATCAGCAATATGGAATTAGACTACAAAATACACCAAAGCTCAAAGTTACCATTTGCATGGGGGAAGAAAATAGACATTACCAATTATACAGCTATTATTTCCTTCTTTGTCATCTCTGACACTGTGCCACTCAGTTTATTAATGTACATTTCACAGGAGCAGGGTGGAGGTGACATACTAAGAGTTTTTGTGCTTACTTTGAACTTGGGGCTCTGCACTGAGTATGAACCTAGCACTCCTCAGACCCTTTAATGTATGACCAGTTTTAGAGACTTTCTCCTCTTCCATTTCTTATTTGAAGGAGGCATCCTAGACAGAAGTAAGGTTTGGATTACCACAAATTACACATCTGTATGGTACAGAGATATTTTTTTCTTCTTAGAAAATCAATAACTGGTAGGGAAATGCACTCCAAATATACTAATTCCACATCCTACCAATTTAGCTCTGTAAACATTCAAAGCCGTTTTCTCTTGTGCCTAGTAATAGAAATTCACTGTCTCTCTGAGAATTCTGCTTTTCTTCAGATGCTTCTATCAAGAGTCACCAGGTTCTCTAAAATGTTTATGTATGCACAGTTTTATATAGGGAGAAATTGCTTTTGGTTGTTCTGTTTCCTTATTAAGGGCAGAGATCATATAGGAGATTACATATTTGTCCCCAAAGAAGAAGTGATTTATAGCCTTTGCCAAAGAGGTGAAAAAAGCTGGAATTTATTTTCTTTCTTCCTTCCAATCCAAAGTATTAAAGCAAAGCTTTAAAAAGTGATGTTGAATGTGCAGACATGAACAATATTTAAGCACTGACAGTGATATATACTATACTAATAATATATAGTACTATTACTACACTACAGACCTTCTATATGACAGGTTCAACTTTGCTTTTCATTCTGTTTTTTCTTTTTATGTTTAAGTGATAGTTTTAAGAGCATGGGATTACACTTTTAAAACACAAAATCCTGAAGTAGTTATACATAAGTTATCTCTTATTTTCTCTACATTCTATCCCTGTTCCTGCATGGTAGCTGCACTGAGCATGGACAGGTGCTGGCATGGTCAATGGGGAGGGAATAACCTGGACTGCTTGTGGATGGGGGAGCAAAAGCCATACAAGGAGAAGCCCATCTGCACAAACAACCCTTGAAGACCTAAGAGATGGCTGTAACTCCAGCCTGGCAGGGGAGGGACAGAAGCAAAAGCAAGGCCATGCCACTCTCTCTGGACAGACACCTCCATGCAGCAGCACTGTCAGATGTGATGTGATGCTCCATGCCAGTACCAGAGCCATGGCTGCCTGGATTTCACCCCATGACTTGGCAGTCCAACATCTCAGCCATGCTGCTCAACACAACACGTGTCCCAGGCACATCAACTGCTGCGTTTGGATGGGTCTGGCCAGCCAGGGAAGGCAGAAGCTCATGGTAGTTCCTGCCCACACTGGAACCAAGTACATGAAATTAAAATGCTCACAATAGCAAAAAGGTTAAACTGTCTGCAATACAACTATGCCCACAGAAATACAAGAGCCCTGAACACTGCCACACGCTAACTGAAACTGCAAAACTGGCTCAAAGTCCATATCAGAGTTTCTACAGAGATTAACCACATCCCACAATTAGTTTGAATACAAAGCCCTTTGACATCAAATAGAAAGTTTCTTAAAAACTTCAATGGCTTTTGATCTTGGCTGCAGAGAGGAAAAAGTGGTGGGGCTCTCTAGATACTGATTCAGCTTTTGTTTATTATGCTCTAAAAGTATGGCTTCATATGCTGAAGTTAATTTAAAGCACAGTGTTTATAAAATGTCTTCAAGTGGCTTTTTGAAATTGGCACTGCTACTTTTATTTAGGTTTCACCGAAAAGCTAGGGGGAAATGTCTCACTACTGTATTGATAGCACAAAATAAATCACTCTTATAGTTTTGAAGAGGACTAGCAGATGTGAAAAACTGAAGGATGTGCTAACCTTAGGAAGAACATATTCTTTTCAGTATTAGAAACAGTGTCCCCAGAAAAATCTTTTCCAGCCCTAGAAAAAGCTGTCACCAGCTACTTTGTAGCCTCGTCTCTAACTTAATAAAGCTCATAAGCTAGACATCTATAGATGGAAGGGGAAACTTGCTAATTGGGAACAATACACATAAAATAACAAACTTCCCTGCAGGAGAGGTGTCAGGGGGATTAAAATATGACAAATATTTGACAGGGTAGTGAATTCACTTTCCAAATTGTCTGTTTCTGTTACCATATTCCCACTGGACTTCATAATAAAGTCAGCTCACATCTTTCCATTCACACTACTGGACTTGGGAGGTGGACTGGCATTAACAGGACAGAAGTGCTCTTTCTGTGGAGGATTTAGAAATCTATGTATCATGGTCTTCTTTATTTAAATTCAGGAGAAAAAATATAATATTATAAATATTACTTTCAGAACAACAGAAAAACATACCTGTTAAGCAGCTGCATGGGATTGCCAAGCAAATTCTAACTCCCAGTGTCCTACTTCCGACACTGACCAGTGGAAAATTCTTAATAAAAAGATAGATAAAACAGCAAGCATGGGGTGAACATGTTCTCAGGGTACTTTCTCAACCTCTAGCAATAGGTAGGACTAGCACTTACCAAGCTAGAGACATGACTTCTAATAATCCACAATGGATTTTTCTTTATTTTTCCAGGTTTTGTTTTTGATTCATGGTAGAATTCCAGCATTCAAAACATCCAGTGGTAAGAAAGAAATTCTAGATTAACTACTCATTTTCTTTAAAATATTTTCCTTTTTGCTTTTGGTGATAATTTTTAATATGATATCTACTAGTAATTTTCTTGAAAAATTCTCTTTCATCCATGCTATTCACAATTTTGCAAACCTCATTTTGCCTTCACTCAGTTGATTGAGCATCAGGCTGATGAATTCTGAATTACTTAATTTATCTATGACTAGTGAAGAGTCAGTCTTTACCTTTGTTTGCCTTTACAACCCTTTTATCTTTTCTGCTTTTAGTAAGTCCTTCTGAAACAGAACTGAAACCATACAGACTAGTTTTAACTCGCAAAAAGGCATGGTGCTGTGCTCTGTTGTTCTCTGCTCCTCTTCTGATCATTCCTCTGGCATGGTATTTCCTTCACTACATTACTGCTACTACTGGTCTCAGATATGGTAGCTTCAACAGGATTTGCTTTAACCCCAAGGTCACTTTCTGAAGCCTGCTCATATCCCGTCATTTCCCAACATTTTAAAATAAGGGAAATTTTTTTTCCATTTTATTATTCTTCTCATATGTAAAACAAACTACATTCTGGACTACCGGATGGGGCCAGTGCACCCAGGAAAGTTGCTGTGCTCTACTTTGGGTCTACTTTGGGACTCCCCAGCTTAAGAGTGCCAAGAAAGTGGTGAGGCAGGGAAGAGCTGCCAAGTGGCCAAGAGCACCATGAGAAGGGTCTGCAGGAGCTGGGTGAAGAGAAGGAGGCTGCAAGAGCAACCAGCAAATGCTTGGAGCGTGGTTGCAAAGATGACAAAGCCCACAGGTCCTCGGAATGGCAAATGATACAAGGGGCCAAACACGAGCAAGTGGGACTGAGGTTGGACAGTAGAAAAAATTTTCACTGGGGATATAGTGCACTGAGCAACAGATGGGACTCAATGATGGCCTGAGGCTCTCCCAGCCAACAAGGCTGTGAGCCTGAATGAATGACTTAATTTTTATTCTGATGTATGATACTTGCTGATCTGCTTCTGGAGTCCATGGTGTAGAAAAGCTATCTACCCACCTTAAGGAGTATTCAGCTTAATTAGATACCCGTAGTTTTGACAATGGCTTTAAAAAGATAAATCCCTGATCTATGGATATAGAGCTTGCATAGCTGCAGTAAAAACTTGTTTGAATTGACAATGCTTCATCCCTAAGATTTTACATCTTTTAAAAATATTCATCTAACATAATTTGTTTCTTTGCATCTTGAAAAAGGAGAGCCCTTAAAAGAAAGTGTGTCTCTAGCACTTAGCCATTGGGATTGATGAGGATAGCTCATACAATGTGATTCCTGCAAGCAGCCAGCCAGATCAAGGGACCCTGATCCCCTTCATTGGCTGATTCAGTGTGCTACAAGCATAGGAGATGCTGAAAACCTTCAGAGAGAGATGAAACAGGAGTAAGTAGGTGTCAAATTTTTAAATATTCTAATATTTTTCTATCAACTCTTTCCCAAGAGTTTATATTGCATTTAATAAGGTCCATGAACTCATGATTTAAAAAGAACTCTTTCAGAATTAAAGAAAAGAGAGAGTAATATATCAGGTTTATTTCCAGTAATCAGACTTTGCAATTGGTTTTCTTTTGTCTTACAGTATAAAATTTGTTTTTCTGTCTTGTCCTTACTATGTCTATTCTAATACCCAATGCAGTAAAGAAATCACTAGAAAAACATTTCTAGCATAAATTCAAGTGTGAATGGAAACAGTCTTAGTTCTGGTTTATATTAGTGAAAAATAACTGTTCTAAATATTGGTATGAAGAAATAAAATTTTACAAAAATAGTGCAAAGTATATGATTGGAAATAATTCCATTTAAATTTGTGAGGCACATTTAATATGCAATGAAAAATATGTTATAGTATAAAACTCTTCATATTATGTTAGGGAAAAAATACTATTGTACTAGTGCACAATACAACACAATGTATTGTATTGACCAGGACAGGTAAATATTTTCCAAGAAAAATAATCACAATATATGCCATTTGCCTATTTATATTAAATAGCACTTCACTGCTAGGACCACAACTCACTGTCAATAATGCATTAAGAAGTTTTGCCTTCTTAATGTCTGAATTTCTTTTTCTGCCTTTCTTGCTTTCTTTTTCCACAATAATTTCCAAAGTTTTAACAAACCTTGTCCTGAAACACGCTCTTCAGAAAGAGAAAAAAAATTCATATTAGGCTTTTGACTGACCACACTATATTTCATTATATAACTCGATTATGATAACCTTTAAAATTAGGTTTGTGGTGACAACAGAATTATTAGGAAATTCAAAATTAATTTACTAAATGAATTTATTAAATACTACAATTTTTGCTTAAAGTTAGTTGTTTACCACACAGTTCACTTGCCAGATACACAAAGAAAATACAAAACCAGTGCAGACAGAAACAAGACAAAAAATTATTTACACAAAAATGAAAACATATGATGCAATTCCTCTGTAACCCTGAATTCATGGACTTCTTTTAGATAAAAGTAAATACTTCAAAAATATGAAGTAAATGGCACTGGCAAAACTAAAAACTCTATTCACCTGTTATGCTTTTATATTTCTGAAAAATGGAAGAAAGCTATTGCATACTGATGCATCTGAATGACAAATTCTACAATTTCTCAGGTAATAGGGGTTGCAACGGCCCTGTGGAAGACCAGGCATAGGCACTTGAGCATGTTTTGTCTCAGACACTCTTACTCTTGTGACAAGAAGTGGTGACTGGAAGAGAGAGTCCCGCTAAAGTGAGGCAGTGCTGCTCTGAGGCAACTTCCTTTTCTGCCTTGAAACCTGTGCCCTGTGGGAAGGGACTACCCAGGCAGGCAAATCTATAGCAGTGTGGAGTTCTATAAAGAATGAAGCCAAGAACACTGATCCCCTGTACAACTATACTGATTTATATGCAGTGTTTACGGGATGCAAAAAATGGCTCCCGTTCGGGTAGCAAAATGAATGGGAAGTGAATTGACTTCTAACATGGCCAAAATAAGTGAGAGAAAATCTTGCTTGAAAAAAGACCAATATGTGGGGTGAGTTGCTGCATATCAAAATGGGGATAACCCAGTCTACTCCTCAATAATCAAGTTGACTCTCTTACTTGCCTTTCAGTGGCAATTACTCCAGACAAGGACAGAAAGAATAGTCTCCCCTTGTCCACAGAGCCAGGAGATAAGTGGGAGCAACTACTGGAGTGGTTCCATATGAAGCAAGGCACACTGGAACAAAAGATTTGTTCAGGGAAGCCCACAGCAGGGGCTGGCCAGCAAGCCGAGAACTCTGTACTACAACCATTCCAGAATGCAGTCAGTGTCACTTGGGCCTGGAGCACCACCCCTTGCATGATCCACCCCTTAACCTGAAGAACAAGAGAGTGTTTGGGAAATAAGACAAATTCATTATACTAATCCTTTTAACAATTCTGAAGGCTAAAAATGTATTTTAGTAGGAGTGGAAGTTGTGTCTGGACTAACCCAAGCAGAAGCCCTTAGCTGAGCCACAGGCAAACCAACACTTCTGAGACTAAGTAGTGGGCTAGATGCCAGAATTAAGACAGTTATAAGGCGTAAGAGTTCCCTGACATGCAGATTGGTGTCTTTGTTCAGCTGACAAGAATTTATCATGACCATCACTGCTGCTTCTGGCTTGTGACAGGCCCTCAACATAATTTTCACTAGTTTAAGCTTTATGCTAGCAGCACTATCTATCATATCACAGCAGTGAGATGATGTGAAAGCCCATGCCAGCATACACTGGTGGCCAGTGACACAATTAAGGAGGGGAAATTGATATTGCTAAACACACTGAAAGAGAAGAGTGACTCCCTTCTTTGTCTGTTGTCAAGCGGAAAGGCCAAAACTGTGCAGCTATAACAGACCAGCAATCTCACCCAATGTTTTGGAGAAGCAACTTCTCCACTTCCACCACTCCCTAAAAAAATTAATTCCTGTTGGAGGCACCAGTTATGAGCAATACAAAGTCAAGACTGGCCCCTTTCACAGGACAGCATCATATCTTCAAGGCTGACAGTGATGGAGATTAGAACAAAGGCTAGGAACCAGACTTTGCAAGTGTTTGTGGAGAAAAGCAGGTGCAGTCTACAGGCTGAGCCACTGTAAAGGGAGATCTCCAGTGTCAGGCACACCCAGGGAAGATGCTTTAGGACTGACCTACAAGCCTGTATAGGGCCATCAGAGCCACACCAAAGCTTCTGTTTCACTCTCTTCTCCAAAATACCCTGTATGCAGACACTGGGAGTGGATGATGCAAAACTAGTGCATTCAGCTTTTTTACCAGAGGCTGTGCCCAGTGTGGCAGAAGTGTCAGCTCCCTCAGCAGCAGACTTCCATCTGCTTTACAGCTATGAAGCAGTGTGATGTACCTGCAATGGACACTTAAGGGACTGAAAGGATACCATATTCTGGGACAAAGGAAAACTCAGATAAATCTGCTTCTCCAATTCCAACTCAGGCTGCTGACACAGTAAGAGAGGCCATGGGAGAAAAAGAGACTCATTCCCACTTCCTAGTTGTATTGATTGGTGTATTTTATCACAGTCTTTCAGTTCGTCCTGAGACTCCTATGCTGTCACACAGCTGTCTTGTTTTGGGAACACATGCAGGATGCTTGAAAATTCCCATTTTTTACCCAGAAGAGCAGATTACAGCAGCTACTGGTAGCATGAGGATGTGCAAGAGCAGTGGCAGAGTACTAAACACTGCAGCAGTTACTTAGGGTTTTTAGTGCACAAAGAAAGAGACAAGAAAGAAGAGATGTTATGTGCAAGTACAGTAATAGGAAAAAACCTGAAGAATCTCAAAAATACATTAAGGGGAATTTTCAAGGGATCAGTTTTGGTGATTAATTTTAAATAATGTCATTTGGATCAATACAGTGTAAAGGGACAAGTGTTTCTTTTTAACATGTGAAAATGTTCCAAGAGATGCATTTTAATAAATTTAGTAAGAATTTTTGGGAAACAAGAAAAACACACTCAAAGGATATTCAAGGAGTTAAAATGTAGGTGGGGTGTTCTTAAATGCATTAACATTTATGTGAAATGAAAGTTCAAACAAGACCCTTCAATCTTATATATGATTCAAACCTATAGAGAAATAAAACCCTGCTATGTTAATGGGAGCCATTGCTATCACCGGGATTGCAGCAAGCCTCATTATAGTCCTACTTTAATTTAAAGTTGGATTTACAAACTCAAATCAGGACTTTTTATTTGAGGAAGATTTCTTAAGCTGTATTGAAATTCAGCAGACAAAGATGAATACTGCTTTCCTGCCCATCTCCCAGCTTCTCGATTTGCATTGTGTTTCAGATCATCTCACAGACAGCTGTTCACTGATCAGCATCATTCTGCAGCTACCTTTCTGTAGGTGTATTTCTGCCTGTTTCACCACCAGATCACTGATCTCTGTTTTGTACTGCTAGTATACAGTTCATAATACAGTACATAATTCACCATATACAGTACATAATTCATCTTACTCTAGCTTGGGTCTGGAGCAAAAAGGCCTTCTGGCTCTGAAGGAATTAATCTTTCATTTGTCAGCCTGTTAGAGCACCTCAGCTGATGTTTTAGCATAAACAGGAAAATTACATTTCTTATGATAAATGCACAGGGGATGGGATCAGCCACGGTGATGGCAGTGATTTACCTGGAGCTGCTGTTTCCTCACCCTTTCACTGGTGTGAGGAAAACCCCTCTCACAGGGCTCCACTACCATCTTGGTGCATTGGAATGCTGCCTGGCCCTCAAAGTCACTGATAAGGAAGATGCAACCACCAGTATCCACCCATATTTCAGCTAAAGTGGCTGGAAAGACATGGGGGGTTGGAGAAGTAGTAACTCTGTCTTTTACCTGTGTATTAAGTGTCTAAGGCCTGTCTATTAGTGGAACAACAAACAAGCAGCAATTATGAGATAGCAAGCATGGCAATGAACACCCAGAGGAGATGCCATTTCTGACAGCAAATTTGAAAACTTCTTATTCTGGAGACAAAACTGAAGACTGTAATTCCATGTCCTGAATATTTTCACATTTGGGTGACATTTTGATATTTTGCATGTACTTGCTGCAGCAATGCTGCTGAAGTAGTCCAACCACTGAGTGCAACAAGGATAAACTGCAGATGAGCAAAGACTGAAACGATAAAACTCACATTTTGGCAGATGTTGTATTTTTCCCTCAGCAGCTTCTAAAAGTCAATTCAAAACAATGCCATAATCTTTTTCTTTTTTCTTTTTTCCCTCTTAGAATGAGCTCAAGACTACAAATTGAGATTATTAGACAATTCAGTGGAAAAAAATTGGAGCATAACAGAAAGGTCTAAACATCAAAAGAAATAGCTTCAATGAAAATTTCTGTTGGAAAGAATGTTAAAGTCTGCAACTTACTTGTTGCAAAAGGGAACTAAGAAGAAATGGGAGAAATAACCTATTCTTCTGTTATCTCAATATATTTTTTCCTGCAGCTTTTGTGAAAGCTCTGGTCTTCACTGTTCTGGTGACTAAAGTATAATGCTGTATAAAGTCTTTGAGACAGAAAGTATGTTATTCCCTTTATTTGACTGTGGCTCTAGCAAAATGTAAAAATATGTACAGTTGACTGAGTTTTTTTCTTTAAATACTGAATTGAAAGTCATTGTCATGACCACAGCATTCAACTTAAAGCACTTAAGCTTAAACCACCTATTTAAAAGCCTAATTTGTCCAGCAACTTTTTAACAGACTGGAAAGCCAATCTGTTATCAAACAGATTGACAACAAACATCCAACTTCTGTTCCATGTAGGGTCAAATTTATTCCAGTTACTTCTGTCTGGAAACAACAAAGTAATAGACACATCACCATGCTAGTTTAAGTGCAGCTAGGCTTTGATCTCATAATCCCAAATATAAAACTGATTGTGAGCTCAGTAAATAACAATTTATATTGCTCAAGAACTTGAGTTACTATACACAAAGGGCATTTCAGGCTCATTTCCACGTTCAGCCCATGAGTGGCAGGATGCTGCCTGAAGCTACTGGATTTTCCCAGCTTGCAGCAAGCAGCCTCATGGCACCAAGCCTGCTTGTGTACTCAGCACAGCAATTTCGTTCCAGGGTAATATGTTCAACTACCCCACATCAATGAGTCTGTGCATCTTATGACCAAATTAATTTTCACATGTGTTACAATACTGCAGTATTTCCTCCTTCTTCAAGAATGATTTACAGTTAATCTTTGTCCTGCAGATTCCAAAAAGATTCCATGTGTCCCATGTTACAAAGAAACCTGAGCTAAAGAACAGATTCTCTAGTGCCTAAGAGCAGGCAGGAATTCACACTGCATTCTTTCCAACCATTAAAGGAATCAATAGCATCTCCTCCTGTTTGCAACGACATATTTTCATTAAACTCCAAGGAAATTCATTATGTTTGTGGTATCCTCACAACTTCAGCTGAATTTGACGGATGAACTCAGAAGTTTTTGGGGCCAAGTTAAATAGACAAAGTGACCAAATGCAATCCTTCTCAGAAACCAGGCTAAAAAGATCACCTAAGGGATCACTAATACTTACCTTCTTTATAGTCTTCCTTTTTTGGACCCAATTTTGCCTTTTTCAACTGGATACATTAAGAAAGAGGACAGAGGAAAGGAGAAAAGGATTGCTGAATTAGAAGTATTGTACTCAAAACTTACATTGCATTGCTTTGTACACTTCCCCAAGACTTGAGAGATTTACCAGGTTTATAATCTGGTGCTCTACATCATGTAAACAAAAGCCTGTGGGCTCACAGGAGGACCCAAGGAGACTGAGTCTGCTGCGTGCTATACACACACAGTCCTCAAGGGACAGACATTTCCGCTCCACAGGGCGACTAGTATCTCAGTAACCAAAGAGGAGGGGAGATCTCAAAGGAGCTGTGAAGAAATACATAGTTTTTTACGCAAGAAGTCTTTTACTGAGAAGAGTGATTGTAGTTTTAAGACACTGGTACTGACATTAACATACTCATATTCCCGTGTGGACTTTTAGCTGTAGGTTTGCCAGGACATGACTCATTGTGTATTCTCTCTCTTTTCATTGCATAAATTGAACAGGAATTGTACACACAGAATATCTCATAAAACATCAACTGACATTTTCCCTTAGTATTTCCATGTTTTTGTCAAAGCTAGAGTCTAAAACAGATGCCAGGTTTTTCTCATTGATCTTAGTGTTCACTGAAAAATTCAATGTTGTCAGAGAAAAATTCCTAGGAATATAAGTAAGAGCATATTTATGTGAACAATGTATATTGACTCTAATCAGAATTAAGTCCAGCTGTACCCAGCCCCTCTGAAGACCAGCTGGAACACAAGGCTGTTTGTGCTCTGCCAAACTTTTATACCCTTAATGCAGCAGAAAAACACCTTGTCCTGGGAGTAAACTCTAATTAGGAGAGTTTTCCTCTTGTATCTCTTCCATTTATAACAGCATTGAGAGGGACATTAAAAGATTTCTTTCAGAAGGATGGCATTTACCCACAGAAACCCAAAGGGAACTGAAGATAGACTTTTTCATGGCTGTTGATCTTGTTCATATCGGTGTTTCTGCAAGGAGGATGATACTATTCACATTTACTATGTGAGGAAATCTCTCATGGCCATGGGACAGGGCTTGTTCAGTTTAGAATCAAAAGTTTCATAACAAGTACACCAAACTAAATCTCCTGCTGAAAGTGGCAGAAACCAGATTTGATTCTTCTACTTCTCCATGGTAACACTACTAAGACATAAGTCAATGATGGGGATGACAGAAGTGTGAAGATGTACATGAGGACTACAAAAATGTGAGGAGGTTATTCAGGGAGAAAATTAAAAGGCCAAAGTTCAAGTACAACTTTGCTAGGGCCATAAAAGGCAAGAGAAATTGTTATTACAAATATATCAGCAACAAAAGGAGAGCTATGGAGAATCTCCATCCTTCGCTTGACACAAAAGGAAACATAGACACAGCAGACCTCAGGGTACTCATGCCCTACCCTGGATGACAGGGACTGGAAGCAGAATACAGCCCATATAATCCAGGAGGAAATGGTTAATAAACTGCTACACCACTTAACACACCCATAAATCTATGGGCTCTAATGGGATCCACCAAAGTGGACTGAGGGAGCTGGCAGAAGAACTTGCCAAGCCACTTTCAATCATTTACCAGCAGTCCTGATTATCTGGAGTTGACTGGAAGCTGACAAATGTAACATCCATCTGCAAGAAGGGTTGGAAGGAGCATCCCAGAAGCTACAGGCCTATCAGTCTGACCTTGGTGCTAGGGAAGGTCATGGTCCAGAGGATCTTGAGTGCCATCACACTGAACATAAATAGAACCATGGGCTCAGGCTCAGCCAGCATGGGTTTATGAAAGGTAGGTGCTGCTTGATGAGCTTGATCTCCTTTTACAACATGGTGCTCCTGCTTGGTGGATGAGAAGAAGGCTGTGAATGTTTTCTAATTGGACATTAGTAAAATCTTTGATACTGTCTCCCATGGCATTCTCCAAAAGAAACTGTCACTGCCTGCTCATGGCTTAGACTGCAAAAGCAAAGCAGCAATTTTAAAGCAGGTTCCACAATCCTTTTCAAGGAAGACAACCTCAAAAAACATCAATCCACCACCCTGAGGATATCTTCTTTCTTAGTTCAGTAGTTTTGAAACTGATGGATAAAGAAAATCCAAAAAAAAAAAACCTAATTCATGCAACTGAAAATCCTGAAAATGTTCCTTGGGAAGGAAATAGAGCCCATGACAAGCCTCACTCCAAGGCAGGGCAGACCATTTCTGAGCTGGATTTGGTCTGTGTTTCCCATGGAAATGCAAGACAGTCTGGAAAGAAGAGCCTGACTTGGAAAGATAAGACTTTTAGCTTTTGAAAGCTAAGTTAAAAACACTGAACTCCTGCAAGTTGAATGATTCAGTCATTTAAGTAGCAACACTGAGATGCAGAAAGCATGGGCTATGCTATGACATGCTTTATAGTCATGTAAGTTGTCTCTTTTTTACTAAGGTAGGCCAAAATTATAAAAAGTTTAAGTAACATTTTCACCAGCTTAGATTATGAGTTTTAATTAAGCACAAATTAGTGATGATTTATAAACAGAGTTTTGTTTTTAAAGCATCTGAAGTAGAACATATAAACACTTGACTAAAGAGTATTTCACAGGTACTTTAGGCCAGCTAAAATGCACTCAGAGGTTATGTATATTTGTGTCAAGCGCTGGTCCTGACGCCTTTTTGTCATCAAAATATGGGCATTCTCTGTGTGACCATTATTAAAAAAAACCAAAGCAGTGTTTAAGTTAATCTTCATAACATAACTTTACAGGTAAGAAACTGAATCAAAATAAACAGGAAGAACAAATAAACCAGCAAACCAGCACATCCCGATGCACTGCCTACTGAGGGAGGAGGATCCAAGGGGATGAACTTGGAGCTGGAGCCCTGGAGGTGGCCGCACCAGGGTCGCCTGCGAGGCGGTGGTGCCGCCCCAGCCTGCCTGCTCCTGCACGCCGGGGAACTCGGGTGCCTCCTGACCCATTCCCATGAGGTGACAGGGCAGCCAGAGCCACAACAAGAATAGCACCCTGTGTCCTACTCCTGGCCTCTCAGCTTCTCTTCACTAGAAATAAACTTGAAGGAGAACAACAAAAAAAAAAAAAAAACAAAAGCAGTTCCAGTGTCTTCCAGCGATAAAAAATGTTTGGAAGGTTTGAGACAACAGCAGGAATCAGAATCAATACACTTTAGAATTCCATGCTGTTCTCTTGAAAAGAAAATACTGTTGTCCCAAAATGGGTTCTTTCACCCAGTGCAAAAGGCTGAGCCATACAAAGTAGAGGTATTGGATTTATTTTCAGTTCTGTGCAGAAAAGGCTGGTGGTAGGCAGTAAATCCACAAAGCTGGCAAACTGACTATCAAAACTTTCCAGACACTAATGTTGATTGGCTCCCAAATACTCAGTCTTCTTATTCATTAATATTCAATCTTCTATTGGTTGAATGATGCTCTTGCTTCATATGCTAATTAGCCCATATGCTCCATCTTCTTTCAAGCTGGTGCCCACTTTTCTTCAGCTGATGCCTTCCCTTCTTCAGACAGATCCTTTCCAAATGCAGTGGGCATGATCTACTTCTGGAATGACCTAGCTGAATAAGTTTGCCTTGTTTTGTTCCTCACAATCTGGCATATTGGTCATTTCACCAAGTGTTGCTGGTTCAGCACTCTCTTATGTCTGGTTTCAGTTATGTACTTAGCTTCTTTCTTCTGTTCTTTTTTCCTATAGCTGTTACAATTAGTGAGACATGCTAAATATAACTTATCTATTTGGGAGCCATACATTACAGTAGGTCAAGTACACTGAAGTCAAGTATCACAGCCAACTGAGGGCTACAATTTCTTTCTTCATTTCCTAATAAGGAGAAAAAGAAAAAAGACAAATTAGGAGTCAGTGTGAATACAAGCCTGAGAACCCTGATAACTTCTTCATCAAAAGAATCAATAATCTGTGCATACAAGTGTTAGTAATCTTTAGCACAATACATGTGCTACCACCGTCACAATGTCTATCTAGCCCCACTAGCTTCAAACAAGTCCTTAGGCACCCAAAACAGAGAGCAGGCCAGAGAAACTGCAAGGATCTATCTCAAGGAACAATGCATCTCTATCAAGGTGCTTTCAACAATAAAAGACAGTTCCTGAAGAGCCACTACTGAAAGCTGGAACTAAAGCTAAAAGTAGAAATAGAAAATGAACAAAAAAGAGTCACAAGAGCCCACAAGCCCTGATATAACACAAACAAATCCCTCCTCATGCTGAAACACATTATTTTGCTAGATGAGAGAAGGGCTCATTTTCAGGAATGGCCTCCTTAGCTAAAGAGAAGAGGCTTCCTCTCTCTTTTTATTATTTTTTTTTTTTAAGGCAGACCTAGAAGCATAAAGAATTTTGTGTAATATCATGCATAAACATCTGAAAGACAAACAGATTCAATAGATTCAAGGATCTTGAAGACTGAATACTCAATCTATCTAAAACAATACTGAGAATGCCTGCCTGGGACCTTGGGTGCCTGTGGAAGATTTCTGCTGAGTTCAAACTCAGAAATCCTCTCTCAGAGGAGGAGATTAGAGAGTCGGACTCATTAGCATCAAACCATCATTGGCAGAAAGCTCCCCACATCATATTAAAGAAGCTTGAGCCATGCCAAGTTAAAAAGAAAGTCTAGTGAGCCTACAGAAAAGCCTGAAGTCTTGTAATGTTTCATATTTAATTTCTTTTCAAGAATGGAATGAGTGCTATCCAAGTGTTACCATGTGTGCCTGCCTGCAAGGGAAGGAATAGGAAATGGCAGACTGAGAAAAGTGCTCTCCTTTCACAGCCCCCCACCTTCTTTATAGAACTGGAAAAGTTCTTCAGAAAGACTAGTGACAGATAGATTAACTGGTTTGAGAGGCTGTGTAGGTGGACCGTGGACCCATTGCCTTGTTCTGCCGAAATTACCAACAATTATGCCAAATTCAATAATGGGTTTGCAATAACGTGTAGATGTCTTCTAGCCTGAAATGAAAGTCTCGTAACACAGGCAACTCAGCATAAAGAGTGATAAATAATTGTGAGCACATACACATGCATAACACACATACAGATAATACCAGACAGAAAGTGCTCCAAGACAAAAAAAATTACCTCCACTAATTTGGTTTTGTCTGGATTTTCCCGCTCTTGGTAAATGCACATGCTAAGAACTGAATACAGTTTTGCCATGCTCGATATACTGACGTTCTCAGTTGCTGCGACGACAGCATCCAACACTTTCTGAAGAAAAAAAAAGTGGAAACTACAATTCAGAATAGCACAAGGTATGTCCTACTTTCGTATCTTGTTAAATAAAAGTGGCACTTCGGAGAGCTGATTAAATATCTCACAAGATTTAACTGGAAAAAACAATTTTTCACACTTCAGACAAAAGGAAGGTTTAAAGTTCAGACAATATTTTCTTACTTATCAATCAATGACATCAACGATCATAACTGCCAATCAACTGCCTCCAGAACATCAGGAATGACACAATCCACTTTGTTATAGAGTAGCTGCCACTGAAAAGCCACGGTTATATTTCATTAGATATGTAATACAGGGCCCTGGAAAACATGTCTTTGGAAGACAGGTTACAGAATTTCCAGGTACAACCATGCCAGCTGGAGACAGAAGCTCCTTAAGTACTCACCCCTACCCATTAGCTGGATGTTACAGTGCCAAACACCAGCTAGCTCCTACCTTTCAACTTAGGAGTGGATGAACTAGCAGAATGACCACCTGTAGCAAATTGCAAATCTGTCACACAGTCCCTTGTGCTGAGATGTGAATGTGATAATCTGTGGAAATGCAACACTAGCAAGCTAGTGGCACCACTGCTGTCCAGCAATTCTGTGTTGTGTGAGGTTGTGAAGATATAGCTTAAGACAGCAGCTGACCCAATGAAAATATTACTGCCTCACAGCTGCTTGCCATTAACTCAGCCCTGCTGAGATCAGTTACCACAAGATTTGAGTATTTCTCTGAACTTCCTTCTATCCAACGTGCAGCTAAGAGGCACAAAACCCACACAAGCTTTCAGCTGCTGCAAACACAACACAAAGGACATGACAGAGGTGCATGGCCAACATCTCCAGTGAAATTTAATTGTTGCCACATAGGTGAGTGCATGCTTTTCTCTTTGTTCGTCAAGTTCTATGCCTATTACCAAGCAAATAAACAGAAACTGCCACCAATCTAAACCAACTTAACAAACCCAAACAAATAATAAAAAGACCTATCCCATACAAAACCAAGTAGATATATTTTGGAGGTTCACCCAGATTATTGACTTCAGGAAAGTTCCAATGAGGTTCTCTGGTACAAGTGTCAAGTTCCAGTGATACTCATGTTATGGAAACAAGTTTTCTAAATAGACATGTTTCATGACTCTAGTTTTCTCCTCACAGCTGAAAAATATATATAAGCTGAAACATCTATAAGGACTCTACCATACCATTTCTCCAGCTGGAAATAACTTTGGAGCACATGCTATTAGCACTCACTTTAGAAAAACCTATGTGGTTTCTCTACATATGCAGGGAGTTGTGAACAACAAAATCCCCTAAAATTTGCTTCCTCAGGACACCAGCCTTAGAAAGCTAGTTTCACTTCTACAAATTATGTAACAGCTTAAAAATGTGACAGAAATTGTGTGGACAAGCCCCTTCATCAGAGGGGATTCCATTCTGGTCATATTCTCCCCATACAGAGGAAACATCCAAATAACACTCCCTTTCTCAGACAGCTAAACAGCAGCCTCCTATACTTCAACCAAATTCCAGGACGTCAGCTAGCAACTTCCCAAAGTTTCACCCAAGCCAATATTCCCTGAAATTCAGGTCCTTCTTTTATACCCTCTCCAGTTCAAGCAAAGAAACCTCTTTTACCCCCTGCAGCTAGGCCCATTTTGACCCTTTCCCCACCTACAGCCTAGGATCACAACTTCTCTCCTACAGGGGATTAGAAAAACCTTATAACTCTGTACCTGTAGGAATGCAAAATTCTAATACTGAATTTTAAAAGAATTTTAGAAAAGTGGGTATTAGTATTTTGTCCAGGATGTGCTTTAGGTCAACCGGCTAATTTTAGATTTAAAGCCATAACTGCTAAAAATCAAGGTCCTTTTCTGGTTCATAATACATGAAAACATGCAAACAGAAAAACAAAACAACCCTACCCCAATCCATCATAAAAACTGCATCAATAACTAACAGTACTAGAAGGTTGTCATTGTGCTATTTAACAAACCCTTTTACATTAAAAAGTAGGAAGAGAACCCCATTTTCTAAAACACAGCAAGAGCAGCAGTTTACACCAGCTGCAGAAACAACTGTCGTAGTCCCTTCCAGGCTGAATTGTTTCACAAGCTATATTTCCCTCTCATAAATTGTTTGAACTGGCATTGGTTAACAACTGACTTAATTCACAATCATAAAGAAAATGTCCTACTTTAGTATTAACAAAATTGAAGTTAGACTTACTCTGAGCTCAGAGTAATCCACAAACACTCCTCGTTTTTTAATTTTGATTGCTTTCTTGTCCAATACCTGTGGTTGGCCATCCACCTGAGAACATCTTGCAGAAGAATGTGCCTGCGAATCTGGAATGATGCAAATTTAAATCAGTATTTCTCTTAATGCAGAAGAGAGTATTTGCAAAGTATCCTGTACCTGAATAGGGTACCTCTCTGCAATAACAGAGAAAAATTTTAATCAATTCATGGTGCTGGAATGCAAGTACATGAAAGATGTACAGAATGACAGAGAATTACCACCAAAGCAAATACTGTATTAGCTGTTAACTTACAGTAACAAAGTTTTATATGTAGAAAATCCTTACCTGCACTGTTTTTTGATGTTGGGGGTTCAGCAGCTTGCTTCATAATCAAGTTCTCATAAAACCCTCTCCTTTCAGCACAGGTAGGCCGTGGGATATTGAAAACTTCTTCACGATTAGTATTAAACAATGTTTTTATCTAGACCATGAGAAGAAAAGAGATTTAAGAGATTTAAGGCCACAAAAACTTTTCATTTTCTATTCCAAACAGACAAGAGCATTTCTAAATTACACTGAATATGCATCTAGATAAAACAAGCTTTAAAAGTTAACTTCTTGGCCTTAAAAAGCTGGATTTCTATAGCACTGCAGACTAAAATACTTTCTCTAATCAACCTTCTTGAGTTTAAGATCCATGAAAAAACGTATGATACACCAATCAGAAAGGGGTGACATTTACCTCCCCAAATACTGCTTATTGTACATTTACCCAGCTTGATGTCCTCTAACTTGAATATTTATGACAGTTACAGAGGGAAGAGGCAGGGCTCAGCAGACAAGTGCCAACTTTTTGGCAATGTGGGATTTTTGTTGTTTTTTTTTTATTTTATTTTAGAAGGCACTTATTAATTTTATAAAAACTTTGCTACTTAGACAAAATAATCAGAGCTGCATATTAATATTTTAAACACCTTCCTTTAATGAACACTCTCAGATTCTAGAAAGCACAGCATGTGTTCTTAATTAATTTTGTTAAGAAATACAACGAAAAATTTATTTTCAAGTTGCTTAAACAGAAGTTAGTCCTTAGCTTTTTAATTTGCCAAGTTTCCACCTAGATGAAGAAATTGATTTTTTGTGAAATAATTTAAATTAGAAATTAGATTCTATCACTAACAGTATGACCACAGCACTTTTTCAGCAAAAATGTTTTCAGAAAAACAATCTTTTTCCCATCTATCTTTCAAGCACTGTGTATTCTTCACTAAGTACACACCAAACCATCCTGAAGCTACTGGACTGGTTGTCTGAAGTGTATCTATATGTTTGTCTAGTAAGCACAAGTGTGTGAGAAGGGAGAAAAAGTTGGGTCAAAGTCAATCTCTTCACTCAGAAAATACTCTACACAAATGCTTTCAGCATTTTTTATTCTAAGAAAATTTTAAGAGGTTCTGGTGCCTCAGTAATAACAGCATAAATTTGCTTAAAAGCAGCACAGTACTCCAATGTTGTAAGTTAACAAGAAACTGAGTAACAAAGAAAGAAAAGTATTGACAGAAATACCTCTTCAGGGAGATCTTCATGTGGCACATCAGACGTTGCAAGGAGCAAAACTGGAGCAAAGTATGGAATGTTATTCAACAATCCTGTAAAACCAGCTTTCAGTGTAGGTCCAACAGCCTCCCACCATGAAGAGATTTGTGGGATATAAATGATGCTTGGTGCTGTTCTTTGAGCTTCTCGTATCAACTGGTAAAATGAAAGCTTGGATTAGAAAATTGCATCATGTAGAACAGACTAGCTTGTGACATAAGAGTGCATAATACCAAGACATCAAGACAAACCAATAAATGAACAATTCCTTAACAATAAGGTAGCATTTTCACTTTGACTCAAACATAGACATTCCTATGCTGACCGAAACAGGACGGAATCATATTTCAAATCACTGCTTAGGGGTAAGATAACTCCTAAAGAGCCTCAAAACTCAGATGATGTGATGATGTGCCTGAAAAATCAAGACCAACCCTTCAGCAAGATGTGTTAGCCTGGAGAAATCACTACACAGCTGTGACTGCACCATTTCCAGTTCAGTGTGGGCCCATACCCACGTTAGACTGGAGCACAGCCTGAACAAAGACCTATGTGCAAAGATGAGGGCTAACACAGTAAAAGAAGCCTGGTCACAAATCATAATTTCAAGAACATTTTATAAGAGGTGACTAGTCCTTAGCCTGCCTGAAGAGCTAAATCGCTCACAGCCTCTCATTCCTCTCATTATCAAAGTATCCATCAGACAAGATGATGTGCTTTGAAAGACCACAAACCACTGCCTACAGATGGCACTTCAATCACAGAAGAGAACACGAATCTACTGCACGAAGGAAGTGTTAACAGTCCTTTCACACGAAAAATTTCTCCATGCATCATTTCAGAGTAACAATATGCAGGGAGTTCCTGTCACAAACGTGTGGCATATCCATGCAGTAGACAGGGTATTTATATAGCCATAGGTGCAACCATGACATAACAAAAAGAGAATTGCTCCTTCTGTGTGGCAAATGAGTGTCCAGTCACATGATGTGTCTGTCCTGACTTGTACAGCTCTAAAATGCTGCTAATAAAGAAAAAAATATTTTAATACAGCACTGCCACGTAATTAAATTGATTTCCTGCCTAAAAGTAAAAAATGAAAACTGCAGTAATCTCTAGTTAAGAGGACACACATCAGTTTGCACATTTAAACATTCCATGAATTGGAATGCTTTCGCATTTCACTGCAGCAGTACAAACTGTATATGTATATTCAAAAAAACACTTTTTCATAAAAACTTTGGCTGCCTTACAAATACAATAAAAAAGAAGGTTACAAAAAGTGCATGACACCATCAGAATGCAACAAAACCAACTTTTTGGAACTCATCAAGACCAGCAGGATTGCTTGCTACAAAGAGGGGCTTATTAGAAGCACCTCCCATCTTCCCAAGCTGCTAGCAACATCCTCCCTCTTTCATTTCAGATAGAAATGAAACATGGCTATGTACAAATGTCCTTATTCAGTATCGTTCCATCTACAAGAAAAGTGAATTTTCAGACAAAAATAAACACATAACAGCAAATTCAAATCAGGCCAACTCCATCAACAGTGATTTGTGTTTATTTCATTAGTTTATATGCAGTTCAAGAATCCTATGAGAACAACAGCAACAAAAAAATATACCTGTGAACATGTTTCTTCCTGTGATGCGGTGCTAACAAACAAGGTGGGTAGATCTAGTGTATAAGCTGGAAACTTTTCCAGGGCATGTAATATGGCAGGTGCCAAATCAAAAGCCTGCCCACATCCTGGCTCTTCAACTAGTAAGAACCGTGGCCTGAAAGATGTTGGCTGGTAAGAAGGATTTCTACAAAAATAAGAAGAAAACAAGTTTAAAAAAGAGTGATGAAGAGGCACACAGATGTTAAATATTTTTCCCATACTTTTTTTTTTTTGTAAATATGCTCCATGTTGTACTAAATAATAAGCTAGTCTGTGATTCCATGATCAAGAAGACCAGTCTATTTATCAAAGTCTATTTTCTCAAAAAGTGGTATCACTCCTCTGCTAAAAAAAATCATTCTGCCAGTTCCCAGCATGTCTACTATTCCTTTGGCTGGGTTAAGTAACAGTTCTTAAATCCCACAGGGGGAATGTCCAAGCAAATACACACAAAACAGCTGGTGAGTAACCTGATAACAGGGCAAAATAAAAATTCTTACAGCTCAAACCAGTCTGGGTCTCTTTACTGTCCATGCATAACCATTTTCAGCTTGTCTTGACTTTAAGTGAGATCTCTACACCTGTCAAATTTAGCTACAATTTGGCCACAGTTCCTGGAGATGGTGGGAAGAAAGGGGCAAAACCATGTTTCTAGAAAAAGACTAATGTGGGTACTGAAACACATTATATGTATCTGAAGAAAAACATGACTTGATTGCTTAAATTACAGCACTACTCTAAATAGTTGTAAGATGTATATTCATTTTATTCAGTCATTCTGGTTGTTTCATCTTTGACTTGAGCATTAATTTCCTAGTCATCTTGCTTTACTTGCATGAAATACAGTTGTGAAGGGGTTTGTGCATTTTCCCACCACATTACTATTGTACTTACACTTGCTGAAGTAAAAGATCATAGAAACCTAGTGAAGCTCAGCAAGTAATATTTTCTGGGCAGCACAGACATGGGAAGGGAGAAAAATATCTGACAATCATCTGTTTTTAAAACTATTGGACTACATGACTTCCACAATTAAAATGTCAAAAGATAACAAAAAATCCGTAGGTAAAGGTAAAAAATGAAGGCATCATTTAAATTTTTCTCCTAGTGATTTTACAAACCACTTCTTGATTTTGTTTCTGATACATAATTTGCTACTGGTTCAACCATCTTGGAAGGTAGAAGGGTAAAGGATGGCTACATAAATCCATAGAGGTTTTTAAGCTAAAAGGACAGAATGAGCATTTTTTGGGTCTAGAGTCTTTGAAGGAACACTATGTATTAAACCAACTTGTTTTAATAGTCTGTGAACCAGTTTGAATTAGCAAAAGAAGGCTGGGCCGATCATTTTGACAAGTCAGGGCAGTGTAGTCAGAACAGTTAGATTCAGTACCCAGTTGGATCTTCACAGTTGAATTCTTGCAAATATTGATCACCCTCACACACACCCTTAACTCCTTCATATAGCAGCCCTCACATGTTTACGTAACATTTTACAGATGCAGTCTTCTCAAAAATGTCACCATAAAGAGGACAAATATGCACCTGCTCAAAGTGCGGAATTCTGCCTTTTTGCTGTCAGACTTCTTTTCAGAGACTGATGGTGAGTCATCATCACTGTCAATCCCATCATTCCCTAAAATCATATTTAAAGACAAGAGAAATTTGTTATCTTTACTGAATAGTTTATATCTCACTCTTGCTTTAATACACCTTTGAAATCAGTGCTGGAAACAATTTATCTTGCATTTTGGTATTTGAATGCTGTTATTAGAGTACACCCTACCACAGATCGAAGGAGACCGCACAAGCCTATACAAAGCTGTCCTATATCCCATGATTTGCATCAGATATTATCTCCCTATTGACAAACACTTGGGAGGTTTTTTCCTTAGAATTAAGATGATCAGGAACAACTTCTGTAGTTCTTAGATACCAGAAAAACCCCACTCTCCTCATTTAAGCATTTATTTACTATATTCATAATAATTATTGATTACATCAGTGGACAAAGGAAGGGTTACAGACATCATTTATCTGGACTTCTGTAAAGTTTTTGACACTGTCCCCCACAGTGTCCTTCTCTTTAAATTGGAGACAGATGGATGAGTAATGAGTGGACTTTCAGATGGATAAGAAAGTGGTTGGATGGTCACATCTAGAGGGTAGCAATCAATTGCTTAGAGTTCCAGTTGATACCAGTGACAAGTGGTGTCCCTCAGGGGTGCCTACTGGGACTAGTGTTAATATCTTCATTAATGACATAATTGAGGGAATTGAGTGTAACCTCAGTAAATCTGCAGGTGACACTAAGCTGAGTGATGCAATTGACATACCTGAAGGATGGGATGCCATCCAGAGGGATGTGGACAAGCTCAAGAACTGTGACAATGGGAATCTCATAGGGTTCAATAGGTCCAAGTTCCAGGTGCTGCACCTGAGTCAGGGCAATTCCAAGTACCAACACAAGCTGGGGATGAACAGATGAAGAGCAGCCCTGCCAAGAATGACTTAGGGCTGCTGGTGGCTGAGAGGCTGGATATGACCCAGCAATGTGCTCTTGCATCCCAGAAAGCCAATTGTGTCCCTGGCTCCATCCTGCAGCACAGGCAGCAGGCCAAGGGAGGGGATTCTGCCCCTCTGCTCTGCTCGGGTGAGACCCCACCTGCAGGGCTGCATCAGCTCTGGGGTCCCAGCACAGAAAGGACATGGACCTGTTGCAGCAAGTCCACAGCAGGGCCACCAACATGATGAGAGGGATGGCGCACCTTTCTTATGAGGAAAGGCTGGGAAAATTTGGTTTGTTCAGCCTGGAAAAAAGAAGGCTTCAGGGTGACCTACTTTTGGATTTCCAGTACCTGAAGAAAACCTACAGGAAAGTTGGAGAAGGACTCCTTAGAAGAGCATGTGGTGGGAGGACAAGGAGAAATGGGTTCAGACTGAAAGAGAGTAAGTTTAGATTGGATATTAGCAAAAAATTCTTCACTCTGAGAGTGGTGAGGCATTGAAATGGGTCGCCCAGAGAAGTTATAGATGCCCAGTTCTTGGAACTGTTCAAAGCCAGGCTGGATGGAGCTCTGAGCCACCTGGTCTAGTGGAAGGTGTCCCTGTCCAAGGGGGCTGGAACTAGATCACCTTTAAAGTCCCTCCAATGCAAATCATTCTATGATTCTACAATTTGGAAAGAAGTGCTTCATATGTGAAACCTTAGATCCATCTCTGAAATGATTAACAGGATGTGAGCTACTGTCAGTAATACGGGGTGTTCCAGTAGAGAGCCCACAGCTCTCCACTGACACACAGCTCCCACTCTGCACCTGCAAAGTATAACAATTAGATGTTATTATAATACCTTGGGTCTTCAGTGCAAGCTTTGCATGGGGAAATGGTCTCTGCAAGGCTTGTAAAATTCTTTCCAGGGTGTTTTCTAACAGCGGCTTTGAAATAGATGGTAGTGCTCTCCCAGGTGAAGCCCCAGCTCTCTGTGATGCTGGAACAATCTTCTGCATGGCCATGGCAAAATCCTTTGCTGTTACTTTAATCGATCTGGCATCTATTTTCAGTCTTTTGTCACTTTCATGTATCTGCGGATAGCGGCGGCGCAAAGCACAGAGCCCAGCTTCAACACATAAGGCTTTAATATCAGCACCACAGAATCCTGACAAACAAAACGAGAACCATCAACATATATATGTGTTATATAGGTTAAAAATGCCTGGATGGCCCAGCCAGGAATTTTGGTCAATGATGCTACATCCAGTTAGCAGAGGGTTCACTAGTGGTGTTCGCCAAGGCTCAGTACTGAGTCCAGTCCATTTTAATATCTTTATCAATGATGTGGATGAGGGGATTGAGTACACCCTCAGTAAGACTGTGGACAGTACTACATTGGGTGGGAGTGTTGATCGGCTGGAGAGCAGGAAGGCTCTGCAGGGGGATCTGGACAGGATGGATCAATGAGTATGAGGTTCAGCAAAGCCAGGTGCCAGTTCCTGCACTTCTGTCACATCCCCAGGCAGTGATACAGGCTGGGGGTAGAGTGGTTGAACGTTGCCCAGGGAAAAAGGACCCACGCTGCTTTCAAACTCACCAACACATTTCTCAGCCAGGTCTTCAAGTAAGTTGTCCGATGGCTTCAGGGTCCAGTCTCGTGTGTGGATTTTCAAAATTTCTAATCTTGCCTAGAAACAAAATGGCTGCATTTTAGTTTGTCTTAAGTTTTCTCTTAAGAAAACAACCACAACACAAAACCCCCAAACCTCTGACACTAGTACAAATACTTTTCTTGTCTGCTAAATTTCTAAGTATTTTAAACGTCAGTTATTAATACATTCACTGCATCTTCAAGCAGGAAATGTAATCATTCTTAAATTCTTGCATCAAACCCTTGTGGGAGATGCAGTGAAATAAAAGGCAGATGCATCTTCCATAAAAATTGAGTTTTATAAGCATGAGACCTAATGATTTTGAAGGACAAATTGTAGTAAAAGCCTCATCTGCAAATGGACATTTTGAGTCAAAGAAAATTCTCACAAATTTAGCAAAATTTCACTGTGAGGTTTCAGTAGTTCATCAAATTTGCTTTTCTGCCAGTTGATTCAAAGAAAACAGTCCTAGTCTATTTTAAATTGCTACAGTTGCTACCAGGAACAAAAACTATGACTCAAACTACTGTCACTCATCCAGAAAATGTCAAACATGGCCCATTATCATCTCTGATCCTAGCAAGACATTCAGTGAAGTATCTTCTGGTACACCGATTAATTATGGCATACTTCTAGAATTCTTCCACAGTAGGGAATTGCATATTAGATCTGTTTCACGGCACCTTGTCTCTTGTTCCTGAGAGCACATAAATACTGTATACAAAGGTTTGTGCTAAATGCACTGTTTCATGCACGTTTACTAGCCTTCAATCCAATTAGCCTTTTATCTTTGCTCCAAAAATTGCCAAGAAGTATCAGTGATAGAGAAAAAACACAAAAGCAGGGTTACAGTTTTGCACACCATGTCTCTCCCAAACATCCCCATCCCAATATTTTTGTTGCTATGAAACAAATTTCTTCATTGCTTAGCTATTGCCTCTGAACTCAAAGTGCTGCCCTGTGCAGTGTACTTCATATCTTTGTCTGAGAGAGAAGCAGCTACTTGTTGACATCATCTTATTCCTATATATATTCAGTACCAGGTTTGCCCTTCACAGTACAATGGAACACCTCCAGATATCTCTCTTGTGTCCAAGCTGTACACTACAGATGGAGACCTGCACTGCTCCACAATGCTGCCTTGTTACAGGGGTTTGCAACAAAGATGGGCTTTGCCACATCAGATTGATTTGAGGTTCTGACCTCTTTGTTTGGCAAGTTGAAGCGGAATTCTCGTTCAAAGCGCCCAGGTCTTCGTAAAGCAGGATCTATGGAATCCAGTCTGTTGGTGGCTCCTATTACCACAACCTCTCCTCTGCTGGCTAAGCCATCCATAAGTGTCAGAAGTGTCCCCACAACAGAGCTAACAGAAAAATATAATTTTCATTCACTGGTTTAGTAAATTTTCTTCAGTCACACATAACCTTCTCTACTGATCCTTCAAAAAGGACAGGTTTTTTATTGACAAGATACTGATCAGTGAAAGAATTATTTTAAGACATAGCAAAATACAAATAAGGTAACACAGATTTTGAACTGATATCAGGCTTAGTGAATTGTTTCCATTTATTGTTTAAAAATCATCTGAAATTCACTAGCACTGAATTACTAGTTTTCAGGTTAAATGAAGGTGTCACATCAAGATAAATAGGTTGTGGTCTTCTTTTCACAAAGATCACACCTGTCCTACCTGTGAACCTGATCTTGTTTGCTGGACCGTACAGGAGCAAGAGCATCGATCTCATCAAAGAAAATAATTGAAGGTCGCATCTGGTAGGCCTACAAAGAAAACACAGGAACACCGGCATCAGGAAAACAGCACTACTTGAAAGAGAAGAAAGACATTATGGCTGGAAATGCACTGGAACTAGATTTTTCATCAGGGATCTCTACTAATTAAACTAATGTGAAACAGCAGCCTGTCAACAGAAAACAGAAGCCTTTCAACCCACTGAGACTGGGTGACAGGAAACAAATCATACCAGTATTTTTTACTGCTATTTGGCAACCACAAGAACAGACAGGACTCAAAGTTTCTGGAAGTGACCTTCCGTTACTAATTTAAATGATCATGTTTTAACGCTGCATCTGTTTTCCTCTCACCTAAAGCTACCATCTCTTGCTTCTTGAGACCATTTTTGTGACTGAGTTGTGTGTATGGTGAAGGGTTTTTTGAAGGTGGTGGTGGTGACTTTCTTGTTTGCTTTACTAATCTTTTCAGTACATCTCAAGAGACTCCACTGAGAAAGGGAACATTGATAATCCCATTTCAGTGGAAGTGGATTACAAAACATGAAAAAGAGTAGTTCTTGACTACAAAAAGTTACAGTTCCAACAGAACACATGGCATGTTTCAACCTTACCTGCTCAAACACTAAACGCAGCTGTCGTTCAGATTCTCCTACCCATTTACTCATGCAGTCGGCAGCGCTTCTCATAAAAAAGGTTACTTTCCTGTCACCTCTGCTACATTCATTAGCAAGTGCACGAGCAACCAGGGTCTTTCCAGTCCCTGGTGGACCATAGAATAAACAGCCTCTACAATGTAAAAGAAAGAATTTTTTTAAAAAATTAATATAAGAAAAAATGGCATGGTAAAGTATTTATTACAACTTCCATCCCTAAAATACACAAATGTGCTCTCCTAAGCTGAACACTTCATGGTTAAGATAGTAACACCTGAAGTGTGAGAAAAGTCAAAAGTGTTCCTACACTATTCTGCAAGACAGTAAACAAAATGAATAAAGAGAATAATGCAGATGTACAAAATCTTGAAAAAATATAACAGCACCCCAGTTCTGACAAACCAACAGAGATGGTTGCAGTAGAGTGGAGGAAAACAAGAGCAAATTTCCAATGCAGAATCTGAGACTGGGCTAACTTACGAATTTTCAGTTCATTTTTCAATGATAAACAATGATATAAATACATATTCATTCTTGTTTTCACAAAAGTCAAGATTTGAGAGTAAATAATTTCATTCTCCTTTAAAAAGCTTTCAGTTGGTCTCCCTTGACTGGTGATTAAGAAAGAGGAAGTAGTCTAAAAATGGGAAGGTATTCTTCATTTCTGTATTTCCATCAACTAAAAGAACCAATGTACTCCTGCTTCAAAATGAATTTCAATTAATAAAGAAGCAAAACACAGATTTTCTTTTGTTTTTATACTTTTAAATTCACTGGAAGCAAATAATTTAAAGTCCAATTTCAATATGACCATGACCAAGGATATACAAAGCTAATGAATCTCCAGTAATTTCATTTCATAACACAGAACTCGCTTAGCCGTGTAAGAAGGGGACAGATTCTTATTTTAGCCCAAACATAAAAAACACTGCAAAGTTCTAGTTACAAGTCCCTTCAATTGTAAAACTAATACCTGAAAATACTTGAGAAAAAAAAGAGTTGGTGTAAGACAAAACTGGACTTCCACAAAACAAACTACAGTCGACTAGAAGCAGATAGTGCCTTTCTTCTCACAAACTAATCAAGTCCACTTGCATGCAGGACTTTAAAAAAAAACAATCTTCAACCTCACCTTTTAAAGGCTAGTTTTGCCACACAGTAAATCTCTGAACCTACATACATACTGTATTCTATCCTTTTTTTAAAAAAATTATTTTTTATTAGTGCTAAAAAGAACCATAAATACTGCTGAAAAAGTTGAAGCATGGGAGGATGTTGAAACCCCAGATGTTTTTATTCTCCTAAAAATAATTGAGTTAAGGACTTAACATTTTAAATGGCGTGTCTTACCTTGGAGGTTTAAATTTCAATATCTCAAAGACGTCAGGATAAAGCAACGGCAAAATTACCATCTCTTTTAAAGCTGAAATGTGGTCAGAGAGACCACCCACACCATGAAATTGTGCCTAAAGATGAAGTCAACAGAACGTGTTAAAGAAAGCAGCAACATCTATAAGATTCCATCACAAATTGGATGTCAGCACAAAGAAAACGTAAGTGGCAATTCGCAAATTTCTTGAGAGAAAACTGTCAGTCAAGGGAGCTGTAGATGGCCCATTACTGGAAGCTTCCATAAATACTGCAAATGTCCCACTGACACCATGAAGTAAAAATACTTACTGAACCATCTATTTGCATTTGCTCTGCACCAGCCAGGCTTACTCCAATTTTCATGTAATCCTTGTGAACTTCATTTAAATTGCCTTTCCGAGCTGCTTCAGTTTTCGTGTGATCATTCGGAGCTCCCTTTATGTCACCTTTCTGAGAGTTGGCCGAAGGAGTCCTCATTTGAATTAAGGAGAAAGAAAAAAGTGCTTTCTAATTTATGATGCAGTTAGATAATTTCTGATTTTCTAATGATAGCAAGTGAATCCAAAAGACCTTATAAATGAGCATAAACCTCCTAAATAGTTATTAATTCCAACAGTTTTACGCTTAATGGCCATGACTAAATAAAGAACTTTAAACTGAGTTAATTATTTTAACAACTCTTAGCACTTGCAAATATGAGTATTGCAACTTATAATTTAGAATTTCATTAGGCATTTTTCTTGTTTAACGATAGTTTCATAAAGAAATGTGAACTCTCTTGAGTGATTGAATAAAAAATCCATTTAAACTTCCATACAGGCTCTCCCTGTAAGTTGTCTTCAGTTTTAATAAATTGTACCCTTCAAGATTAAGTCTTAAATCTTAATTTGTACACCCTTCAAGTCTAAGATTTTCAGAGTGACATTATGGCTTCCATTCCAGAAAAATGAAATTTCAGTTATATAATCTCAGCCACAACCCTCCTCACCACCTTATCAGTGACCAAATATACATCATTTTCAAATAAAATCTAAGGACTAGTAAAAAGGATGGCCTCCCCTGCAGTGTATGTTCTCCTTATACCCTCAGACTACAGTAGTAAGCTGCAATTATATCAATCGCTAATTACCACCAGTCAAAAAAACCTTAAAGATATTATTCAGCATTATTCAGTCATATGAATAGCACAACACATATCAACAGCAATCTTATAAAGGAGAACTACCATAAACCATACACCAACCTTTTAGGTTTTTTGCTTGAATCTCTCTCTTTGACAGATGAAGTACAGTTGGATGAGCTTAGGTTACGTTTTCTTAGATCTGTTGAAAGCAAAGAATTTGGAATTTGTTACAAACAAGCTTGAGAGAAACCAGGATAGTCAAAGGCAGAAAATGGGACATGTATTATCCATCTCTAAGTTCAAGGAAAGTTCCAAGGAGGCAATGTTGGGTGGTTTAATCGGTGCCCAAAAGAAGTAAAAAGACACACACCTGATTTTTAAGAAAATTTGAAAACCACAATAGTAAGATTATTAGGTCTCTTTAATTGTTATTATTTTAAGGGTAGATAGGTAATTTTTTTAACTGAAAAGCAACAATAAGGATGCCAAATTGCAAGGAAAAAAAGAGAATGCACACAGGATACATGCATTCAATAAAATTTACTTGCAGAATGAAGTAAGAAATATAAAGAGAAGTTGTGTGCATGTATTTTAATTTAAAAAAAAAATCTAAACCAACAACCCCTCACTTTCATATGAGAAATTAGCTCTTAAGAGAAACTGTATAATATATAGTATTGTGTAACATTCTGTATTGGGTCTGGCTGGGATAGAGCTAATTTTCCCCCCAGCAGCTCTCACAGTGCTGTGCTGTGCCTTGGTAGCTGGAAAGGTGTTGATAACACACCAGTGTTTTGGCTACTGCTGAGCAGCGCTGGCACAGCATCAGTGCTGTCTCCCCAACATTCCACTCCCAAGCAGTAGGCTGGCAAGATCCTGGGAGGGAACACAGCTGGGATAGCTGACCCAAGTTAACCAAAGGGATTTTCCATACCATATGACATCAGCTTAGCTATAAAAGTTAAGAAAAGTAGGAGGAAGGTGGGACATTTGTTTTCTAAAATGTTTGCATTCTGAAGCAATCACTACACGTGCTGAAGCCCTGCTTCCTTGGAAGCAGCCAGACATCACTTGCTGATGGGAAGTAGAAAACAAAACCTCATTTTTCCTGTGTTGTGCACAACCCTTTTCTTCTGCTTTGGTGAACTGCCTTAACCTACATGTTGCCTTCCATCTTATTTCGTCTCCCCAGCTCAGCTGAGAAGCAGGAGTGATAGAGCAGGTTGGTGAGCACAGGTTTCCAGCCAGGGTCAGCCCAGCACACCTACTTCCCACGGGAGATTCGTAGCGCTCAACACTTTTCCTCTGCCGGAAGGAGCGACGCAGGCCATTGCCTTCTTTTCCTTCACTTCTTTCTGGTGAAACTGCTGCACATCAACACAATGTTAAGTCGTGTAAGTACTGTTGCAAATGTGATGTATTCAAAACACAGTACGTGATATATTCCCACATGTCCACAACTCTTTATCTTGTAAGCATTTTGGAAAAAACAAATGGATTTTTTTTTTCCTCTGAATACCTGTTCTGAGCTCACTACAGTACAGCCCTAGAGCTTAAAGCTTGTAATGGCAATAGGAACATAAATTCTTTAATAGATGAAAAACAACAAGTAGTTCAGCCCATCTCAATTGTAAGGCTTTTGGCTAGAGTGTAGTCAAGAAAATTTAAAGCAGAAATAAACACTGCAGCACTACCTGGATCATCAAGATTTTCGTTGTTAGTTCTTCCCATATTGAGGCTTTCCTAATTAAGAGAAACAAGAAAGATAGTCAGAAATATGTAAAATACCTGTGGGCCTATTTGGTACTTACATAGTAACATTTTCAAGGCACTCCATATACACAAAAGATTGAATTAGGCACAGGAGGAGAGAATGGGAGCATGTCTCTGGTACCCAAGATTAATAACAAGTATTTCTGCTCTAAAATAGGCTTTAGTACATGTGATAGTTAAACACTTCACCAGATGCAAAAAAATAGTGCATCAATTAATCCCACGTAAATAATCCAAGAGTGTAGCAGAACCTAGGACAAAGCAATTCCTAGCAGACAAAAAAAAATCATCCTGGCATTTGGGAGATGATAAACAAAGTACTATGGAAAAATCTGATTTCATAAAAAACAAACAAACAACAAACAAACCAAAGAAAACATAAAGGAATTCAGATCTATACAAAAACAAAGACCTATCTAAGCAGGCTGTGAAGATGTTCAAAAAACAAAGCACCTGTCATTCAAAAGGACAGTGGACTAACTTAACAGAGAAAAATTAATTGGGAATTTGGCTGCTGAATATAATTTTAACAGGACTTCCTCTCACAACAGAGGATGACTTGAGCTCACAGGCAAGGTTGGCAAAAAAAAACAAACACAGATAAAGCACTCATCAGTTTTAAGTAAGATTTGAGTGAAAACTCAAGCCCTGAAACAGCTATTCATAAATAGAGTCCATTCAAAAGTCATAAGGTAATTCAGAAAGCATAGTTATGGCATGTATTGCAGCATTTCACTACTATTTTTGAGTTTCTTCTGAAGAAGATATTCCTTCACCCTTAGTGTGATGTGACATGACGGTAAGCTATTAAACTATAATTGGAGAGCAAAAATAAATAGTTTTGTAGACTAAACTGTGCTTTGGAAGAAGTTTGTTGAGCTAAATTTAAAACACAACTAAATAATTCCTCTACATGAAATACCCTACAAATCATCTCCCTGTCATCCACTTGTTTTGCAAGACTGCTTCTGAAGTACTAAGATACGGAGTTGATATGTAAGAGCAAAGATAGGCAGGTACAAAAAACTTCATTGAAACCAGCACACATAACCAGTATGACATTTCAATACAATGTGCACAAAGCAAGTCATTGATCTCCAGCCAAGTTTTTCATCACTACATAAAATTAGGTCAAAAAGTTTACTTTTTTACAGACAGAGATCTAAGAACAAGTGGTTAAGCATTTGCAAACATGTGCCATTTTCAAGTTTATTTTCCCCTCTTGCTGAGCGCAATAAAAAAAAAATTAATTTAACAATTAAAAAATAAATCCTGAAGATCATATTAAGATGACAGAAAGAAATTATGGAAGCTTGTCATCACACTTAGGTTGCTCTGCATGACAGCATTAAGTAATTTTTAGTTCATAGCCTTCCTCAGACAACAGATTCACAGAGTGTGTTAGGAAGAAGCGACAAGGACCATGACTTCAACTCTTAAGATTGCTTATTCTTCTTGTAACTGGAATTAAGGTCTTACGCTGATTTTCTAAGACTGTATAAGGTAGAAAAAAACATCTAATTGCTGTTACACTTTGAAAACTTTTCAGAAAACAATGTCAGTGTGAGCTTCACAAGGAGAATTAAAGTACAGACACACAGACAGAAACACTAGTACTGCTTCACTTTGCATCCAGCTTTCCACCATGTCTTAACTTGATCTGGCATTACAAAACTACTTTTAAGCATGAAACAAAAATTAATTAAACATCAAGGTGCTTATGATGCAAGAAAACTGATTTAGAGGAAAAGTTAAATCTACTCAAAGTCACAACATAAAGTGACTGTTTTGGGGCACAAGAACCAGCCCACACATAACAGAGGCTCAGGTATGATCTCTCTGCGACATGCAATCCCAAAATGAGGACAACAATTTAAAAATTAGCTGTGCCCAAATTCTTTACACATGAAACACCTGCCAAATGCATCCTTCTGAACATACTCTGAAGTCTTAAACACCCTCAAGAACCTATTGCCAAAAAAAGCTCTGGCTCAAGAGCTGGGCTGCAAAGTACAAAGGCCAACACTTTATATAAACTAGCACTTTAACAATAATGACAGGACATACCCATGCAGGCAGAGTGAAAGAGAGGGACCCGATGTGCCAACTGCAGTGGAATGTTTACAGAAAGGCTGTCAGGTTGCTGAGCAACAGCCCCTCTCCAAAGTTCCAGCCTTGACCACACCCAGTCCTGGTGTGACTCTACTGAGGCAAGTCCCACTTGTAGCCTGGAACTTCGCAATGACGGAGTCATGGAACGGTTTGGGTTGGTGGGAACCTTTAAAGATCATTTTATTTCAACCCCTCTGCTGTGAGCAGGGACCCCTTTCGCTAGACCAAGTGGCCCATCCAAGCTGGCCTGCACTGGGGCATCCACAACTTACCTGGGCAGCCTGTTCCAGTGCCTCCCCACCCTCACACTACAGACACACTGTATATGTGTTGGCACGTAGGCAAGTCTCAGCCTAAAGACATCTATCTCTTGCTGCCAGGAATAATACCTTTTTCTGTTGTCAAAAGAAGGAGAAAATCCCTAGCCAACATTATGCACAAAGCCTTGCTAATAGGGCTCATTTAAGTAGCTTTGCAAGATGATGAAAAACCCTAGTCACTTTTAAATTTGCCAAAGAAAATATCGATTTGTAGTGGTGTAACTACTTTGTAAAGTCTGCAGCTTTGGTGGACCTCAAAATCACCTTTTCTTCAGCCTTTATCCCAGCCCATACTACAGAAAGTATAATGTGAAACTTGTTTAATAGGCTTATTTTCCATAAATACAAATGAACTGGCAATAATTCTGCTACTTGCTTTTAATTCATTATTAATTCAGTTTCATGTTATCTGTTCCATTACTTTTTCCAAGGAATTATGTGACACTGACAAGTCTATAATTTCCTGGTTAATTTCTTTTATTCTGTTTAAATATTAGCATGTTACCTTTCCTTTGCACTCCTGAATTTTCCCCTGTGTAGCAAGAGTTACTGAAAATCAACATTAATAGCCCAACTCTTCAACAGTGCCTCTAAACCTGTAGGATACAGCTTATCCAAACCTGCTAATTAGCAGCTTATCCAAACCTGCTAATTTAAAAATGTTTCATTTCCTGTTCCAAAGCAAAAATAGTTCCTGAAGCAGATACAGCCTCTTATCCCTCCAAATCAAGCCAGTAAGGATGGGAATACCCCAGAATCACTTGAAATAAGTCATAGAGGACAATGACAAGAATAATTTCTGTGACACAGAGGAGAACAACACAAGTGAATGCTCTTTGACCTGTTAGTTGTTAAAACACAGTTGTTTCTGGTTTGGCATATGTGGAAACTGAGATGTAGGCAACCTTAGCAATATCCACAGTGCATGATGGAAACATAAGAGCAGAAGTGAGGAGGTCTGAACAACCCATGGCCTAACAGCTACAGGCAGCTCCTCCTCATACATCCTTCCCTGTTAACCCAGAGGTTCCCAACAAATATCACCACATCAAAGCACAAAAAACCATGTACAGCTGTTCATTGTTAGCTGATCATCTTTTTTTTGGAATCACAGTTAACACTAACTATGAAAAGGAAAGTAAAACAAATAATTGCTGAGGTTTTTCTTTCTTTGTACAATTTCTGGGGTTTGCCTCAGGGCAATTTTTTTTTTTTTTTTTTTTTTTTTTTTGGTAAAGCAGTCAGCACACGTGGAATTAGCATGATGTATAATTGCAAGTAATTTTTTTAATAATACTGATAATAATTTTGTATTTTATATTGTCTTTTTAAGGAGATAAAGGACAAAAAAAATGGCAATGCAGACATACATACAAATATTGTGTTAGAAATCTAGAAAATCATATAGGAGATTACATGTCAAAATGGACCACTCAGTACAGTATTGATAAAAAATTGTTCACATTCTAGCTTTACTTGTTGTAAGGCTGAAGTTCTGAAGCATGCAAGCATGCATGAGCATAAAAGAATTTTGAAGTCAAAGACAAAAAAAAATTAAAAATGTAAATAAATGTCTGATATAGCCTAGTAATAAAAACCACACCTCCATATAGCATTTTCTGGGATATATTCAAGTAGGAAAGCAGCTGAGACCAACTGAAACAAGCTATAATGTTAAAATATTGAATTGCTCTTGGCCAGAGTAGCTAACATGAGTTATAAATTTGAATTCTATTCCTTTATGCTTACTGCTTGGAGATGTGGAATGAGCCAGCAACAGTAAGAAATCTTTATACATTTAATAGTGTATTTGCTACTTTGTGATTTAGCATTCTGAAACACTCAGGCAAAAGAAAGTCTGCATTAAGAGGACATGAGTGACATATTCAGGGAATTGGCAATACCATATCTGGGACTGCTTTTATCATGCTAATTCAGCTCAGCTGTGTGAGTCCCTTTCCAACAGGGGTCATTTAATGAGAGCATTCTTTTTCAGAAAATCCTGTCTCTCTCAGATCTGGGAATAAGTCAACATTTGTGTTGAAGAAGATGCTAAATGTGAGGCAGCCAATCCCTCATTTGCTGTAGAAAAGAAGGAGTTTGATGTAATGAATGATGCAGTACTTGCAGAACAGTTGCTGGATTTAGGAATTTGAGTATTGCCCAGAAGAATACACATTGCTCTTTTTCTATAAAATTCCATGGCCATACTGGCATAATTTAAATCACAATTTTTCAAAATTGCAATTAATTCTGTTTTCCCCATTTTCTATACCAAACTTTAAATCCTCAGCTTGATTTGTGGAATGTTAAAATCTCATCGTTGTAATTTAACATTTAGTAGACTGTAAGTCTTAAAGGAATTGCAGCTACCCACAGTTAGTCAGAAGTTGAGCTGAAGGAAGGATACCAGCTATTCATCTAGACCAAAGTGACTGTGATAATTTGTCTTATTTTCCTTTTTATAGTATTCTTGGAATTTAGTTCCAGGGGACTATAGGCAGTCTGAACTTACTAATTACTATGGAAAATCAGCTCCAAGATACTTCGTCTTAGGCGTCGAAAGTTAGTGAGCCATTTTGGTCAAACTTCGTTTCCATCTAAAAGCTGGAATGAAAGGAAATGGAAATCTGCATATAGTGTCTGAATAGTGTATGTTCACCAGTTCCCTGACTCTTTACCCTGCTCCTAAGATAAACATCCGTACTTCAACTTGAATCTCCATAAATGGTTCTCCATCCAGGTATTTGATGTGAATTGAAGGATCTCAGGGAACATCACAAAACTGATTTCTTGTGCAACCTACACATCAGCTTAACTTACTTTCAGCAAGGAAAGATGATACCACTGACGCAGCTCATGACAGTCAAGAGAAATGAGTGGCTGTTTGTGAAGTGCCTAGGTGCTCTCATGAGGAACACCATAGAAAAGTCTGTAAGAGATCAACAATGTCTATCAGCAGCAGCATTTGAGCAGAGAGTGATAAACAAAATGCAAGATCACACGTTGAAATGGGGAGAAAATGAAAGTGAATTATTTGGCACCATCCATTCATTCCAATAAATGAGGTAAGGGTATATAGAAAGAACAGCTTATGAACTGATAGTGCAAGGCCATTGAAAGGTGCCATTGCAGAGGGGCTTAAGCCTGCATGGACATTTTTAATTCTGACCTATTCTAAATCTTCTCATCTTGTACGTTTATGTGCCATTTCCTGGATTTTTGTTGAAATAAAAACTATCTACTTCACATTCCAGAAAGATACATAAATGCAATTTATTTCATATTACATTTCGTTGGGACTTTTGAGTTCCCTGATTGGTTGGAACTGCTAAACCTCTATATTTGAAGTTTGTATCACTAACAAATACATGCTCCAATTATCCAAACATACCCTGACATATGTTATCAGTGGGTACCCAGCTCATTAGGAAATTAAACAGATAGTTGACACACAAGAAATTACATGGAAATAACACATCCAATTGAGCAACTTCCCCCGATGCTTGTTTTTCCTAATCATCCTGTACATGTCGGTGTACAACACAGTATTATTTTTACATAAACTTTTTTTCCTTACAACTTCCACTTTTCTTTTACATATTTGATTTGAATAAATTACTTGAAAGTTCAGTTGAAAATCTGTGGCTCTGCCACACCTGTATTTACAAATCACTGATTGATGCTTTAGTCACAGTAAAATCATTTCTTCCATTTACAATTCAGTTCTTAAAATACAACTCCTCTAGAATGTTGATGAGTCTCATGATGTTTTGAATTCAAATAGCAAGAGAAATGTTTGTCCAATAGCACTATTAAGTGAAATTAAACATTAATTCCTTTCTTGTGTTCAGCAGGATCCAGTCTCCAGCTCAGCTGTATACAGTGCAGTCCTCACTTATATGAACTTCTCTTCATACAGCTTGTTAAAAGATATAATTTTTTTTGTCAAATTTTCATTCTGTGTGCATTATCACCTTGAGAAAAGCCACTTGCTACATGTATTTGTTTTAATTTGGGGGTTCATTCCAATGCAAAGTCAAATCCTTTTAAACCTTCAGTTGATTCCTGGTTTTATTGATGGCCACACTAGACTTTGTGTAGCTATGAAGAATTCTTTATCTGTCTTTCCAATCTCTAAAATTGTTATACATCAGTGAATCATGTATTGTAGCAAGATTTTTTTCATTCTACTGTGTTACAATACAGTGCCCTGTAAGACAGTTTCACCAATACAACATCGATCAAACCAGAGATCACGGTCTAAGGGTGATGTTCGGCTGGGGCCATCTGCTGGCTGCACTGCTGATCTTTCATTGCCAGATTTAGAAAATCACTTTATATTTGTAATTCTATTGTAATTATATAAATTGCAGCATATATTAATAATCACCTAGATACATGATGGTTTTTATATACTTTTTATTTATTTTTAAGATTAAATATTCCGTGAACTTTATATGGCCTAATTATCAGAAGAAAAAAGAATTAATTTATCTTGCTTTCATAAACAAAATAAAAATGGAGGGGAGGAGGCTTGAAAAAGCTCTTACTTCTCAATAACACCAAAACAAAGCACGGAAAAAAGTAATATTAATGCTAAGATATATATGATTTAGAAAAGGAATCTACATATCTTTAGCTTTTATTTCTGTGAAGAAAAGGATAAATAATTCTTATTGTCTTACTTGATGCATTATAAGATTTCACCTTGAATTTGTATGGGTTGTTCTAAAATAGCTAAGATGCACCATGTCCAATTTTCTTGCTGTTTTAAAAGGTCGCAGTCAACTTTATTATATTCTTCAAAGGCTTTTATTAAAAATAAATTAATGCCAAAAAGGTAGCAGATGAAAAAAATGTAAAGTCTTTAAAACCAGAAGTTCTAATCAGTGAGCTGATTAGAACTTCTGCAAACTAAGAATAATCCAGACAATTTAGTTCAAAGTGTGAGTGTATTTTTATAAATAAAACCAAACACATATGCACATTAATTTATTATACTAATGCCATGGTTTAGTTGGTGAGGAGGTGTTTGGTCCTAGGTTGGACTCAAAGGTCTTTTCCAATCTAGTGATCTAGTTCACTCTGTGATTTTGCGCTATATGTACGTATATGTGCATATTTGCAATATATGTGTATACATCTACATATGTATATGCATGCATGCACACCTATATATCAGACCAACATCAAAATTGCACTGTTTACAGTCTCAGTTAAACAAAATCCTCTGCTGGCTCTTAGTTGTACTGAGATTAAATATCTGCCATTATTCACATTTGCCCTCAGCAGGTCCATCAGCAGGACAGACTTCTAACAGGAGCTGTAAGTGGCAAGTAATTTTATCAAGAAATGCAAAATGCAATTTAAAATGTATAAAAGGCAGATAAATAATAAGACTTCCAAGCATAAACAGGAAAGCGTAAACATATTGCATGTTTGGAGACCAGACTATGGGAGCTAGAACTAGGAAGAAAGACATCGCCACCATCATAAATGGAACTGGTAAAAACACCTGTAAGAGAAAGAAAAAAAGTGGGTTAGGAAATAAACAAACCAACTGCGATTTTTTTTGCCTCATTCATTAGAGTAACAATGTGTTCTTTGCCCCAGTAGAGTACCATTTCTCATGCTGCTATAAATTCACCCAGGACAAGAGTCACCCGACTCAAATTGCCTATAAGAGAGGCATCTTTTAAAAAATATTTGTTTAGGCTCCTTCTGTGGTCACGGGGAAGAGATAGGCAGTACTAGAAATCCATTTGTTCACATATGATATTGTGGGTTCCTACAAGACACTCAGGGCTGGGTGCCTGGAAGCCTTCAGAATGAACATACACCTCTAACCCAGCTTTCTGACTGCTGGAGTAAGAGGAAATTTAACCTATCCTTAATGCCTGTGATTGTGTCAGGGAAGATGGGAGCAGAACAAAGTTTAATGAACTGAATGGCAATGGATCCTATACTGTTCTTGTTACTGCTGGTATGGTTCCACATTGTTTGCGCATCTCTCCCATTCTGCAAAGAACCATCTCATGTTTTCAAGTTCTCTGGGTCAGAGACCATCTGTTTGTTTATCTTCCTTTTATAGTAAAGCAAAATTTTCAAATAAGGCTCTAAGAATTGAGATTATTATTTGTATTTTTGTGACTATCCACTTTGGTTATGCACTTCTTCTATAACTTTTGCATGTCACCCAGGACTCAAAAAAATTTTTATAAAAATATTTTTAACTTAGATCCATTTACTTTGTATGGTCGGTGTAGATGAGGTTCCCGGTATCGAAGTACAATCAGGCTTGCACAAGTCAATCCAGTCATAAGCCAGGCAGAAAATCCAAAGTAATTTGTTAACATAATAAGGTCAGAGGGGATGATAAAAATGGATGCAATGGTGGTTGAAAATATCATGGCTGGTGCTGGTGTATAGGAGTGGACATTAAGCATGGATATTAAAAGAGGTAAATGTCCTGACTGACTTCCAGCATAGCTTAATCGACCTAGTGTGAACATGCTGCAGTTGAGGGCACCAAATATTGAGACAGCAACAGAGAGAGGAATGATCCAGGCAACAGAGGGGATCACTCGATCAGCCCAAGTGACTGCCACAGCAACTGCAAGAAAGCAAAGAATTAGTGTAGTACAAGTACCACGTTCTGAATAACTGACAGACTCAACAGGAACAAAACTTAAAATACAAGATGCACTTATTATTTACCAGCAATGCCTGCTTTTTCGTTGCAGTAGTCAATACACTAATACAATCCTAAAGGTATTTCCTTCAGGAGCTAAACATTTCCTGGGAGGATGACAGCAAGGAGGAGTGCTGCCTGCCAGAGCAAGCCAGGGAAACCTGCTGAGGCCAATACCACAGTCATGGACTGCCCAGCAGGAGTGAGCCACATCTCATGTCATGCATCACAAACACACACACCTGGGCAAGGGAAGAAAATTAACTCCTCGGTCCCTGGCGTGACCAGAGTGGTGGCACAATCTGCTGTTACAGAAGCACGTCTGCCAACAGGAGCACGTCTATGTTCAGAGTCAACAAGTGCGCTGTTAATGAGATTTTGCTTTGGGTGGGACTGGGAAATGTGAAAGATTGTTTCTAAACAAGAAATATTCAATATTGCTTGGAAATAAGCTATAGCTAATATTGTAGTGGGGACAATATTTAGTGGGTCTAATGCCATTTGAAAAAGTGCTATAATTTTACGGTTATCTTGTCTGCTAGCATAGATAAACACAGTTCTCCTGCTATGCATGAAGCTGGTCATGCCAGCTGGCAGCTGCTATTCATGGATAATCTGGTATTTGCTGCCTCCTTCATTGTAGCATACAAATGATCCATCTCTCCCAGCAGACAGCCTGACACTGGCTGAGGTTACTGAGTGACAGGTACACTGTTCTCATTTATATTGGTGAGCTTTTATCATAGGAAAAAAAAATTATTGATCCATCCAAATGAGGTATGGTTTTTGTCAGGCCTGTAGGCAAGGTCTGACAGCTCAGTGTCATTACAGTGGGATTTAAAATGTGGTGCTTGGACAATCAAGGAGAAAGACAGTTCCCTTTGGAGCTTTACATGGCCAGCTTATTGATACAGGATCTAAGACAGGGTTTACAAACACTGGAATTTTGTATAGGCTCTTCTGAGAAGTCACAGTATTTGTCATGAATAATACACACCCAAAATGGCTACATTTTTGTGTCCATACATGAACATGTTAGATTTGTCCACCTCCTAACGAGAAATGGCTTTAGTCTGAGACTCAATGAGATAGGGAAAGAAGGAGGAGATAGGATTTAAACTACAGGAAAACAAATATCATCTCTATATTTGGGACCTGACTTTCACCTTATTTTCCAGGTTTTAATACACTTCTGATTTCTTTTTAGACAGTGTAGGGAAAAGCCAACAATTTCAACAATCTGCCTGCATTCATCCAATTTGTGTCATAGAGTAAAATTAAAGAAGAATTATTTTTTAAAAGAAAATGAACCCAAATTTCTGGACTGTGAAGTTAGGTGAGCAGAAGTAACCCAGGGCATTGACATCAGATGGATATGTCAATGGGCCAGTCCTTTTTAATTAAAAAAATATGAAATACATACCTGAGGAAACAATTTCCTTAGGTGTGAGGACACTCAGATATGAGATGTTCACTAGTAAATAAAAAACAATTACTGCAGGAACAGCAGTCATCACAGTTAAGGGGATATTTCTGCTGGGGCGCTTCATCTCCTCTGAAAAATACAATTTAAAACAAATGAAGCAAACAGTGTAGCTTCTGCAAGTGTTTTTCAAAAGTGAAGCTGTACGGAGTTTGACAAGACTGAATACCAAAGTCCTGCCCTAATCCCTAATCATGGCTGGTAAATTCTCTGCTTGTGAAGTGCTACAGTGGTGCTCAAATAGGTTAATATCGAAGATTCTTAAACAACATTTTTTTACTTAGCTATTTTTAACTATTTTGGAAGGAGGGGTGGATGAAGAGCTGATTGATTCACAAAATAACAAAAGGAGTGATAGTTTCCCTAATCACATATTTGACTTATGTTAGAAAAGTGATTTGGTAGGAAATTTTTCAGTGGCCTTTCTTGAAAATTACTAGCTTAAACATAAGACTCTTAAGTCACATTATATATTCTTAAGTCACCTCATGAATCCTGATCTTAAAATTATTGAGCATATTTGCCTATTCCTACTCAAAACCTTTCTCCTTGCTCTTATACCAGAAGTAACAGAAAAGACTGAAGGTATAGACATAAGAGCAATAATGCAGTGGCTTAAAAGGGGACCATTCCCAGATGGATTTTGATTATTATCATCTTTTCCAGGGTAAAGATGGTGGAGGAAAACTGTTTAGTGCTAAGCCTGATAGATTAGAACTACTCTTATCAAACAAGTAAAAAACCCAAATTTTGCAAGTGAATAACTCAGACACTGGCACACATTCCTAGGCATGTCATAGTCCCAGCAAAAGATGGAGCTAGTTTCCAGAAGCTTAATCTCAATCACCCTCATCTCAATCAGAAAGGTTCTTTTTAATTTCTTTCACTCCTTCCTCTTGTTCCCTTACCACTTCCCACTTCCCTCAGCATTTACAGACAATTTCCTGAGTATTACCAGCAAATAACTGGTAAGAGGGAAGAAGTGAAAAGTGAAATGTGCAGCTTATTTAAACTCTTTTTAGGAGACAGAAATCTGCTTCCTCCTTCACATTTGATTTCTATCTTCTGCTCAGGACATCAGCCTTGAGCCATGATCCTTGTGCTCGCTGTAGTGCATAGAGACAAGACTGAAGGACCACAGTAGTGGAATTCAGATACTATCGCAGAATTTGCGATTTATTTCCGATATAAAAAATACACTTAGCAATTTTGAGCTCAGAAGAGAATAATCACCAAAATTTCCAATTTAAATTTATCTTTCCGTTCGTTTTGTTGTTTATTGTAGTCTTGCCAGCCAGCTGGCACCTGATCCATCAGCTGAAGCTCACAGAAATGAAGTTATTGTTGAAGCATAGGAAACTCAGTTCGGTTCAGAACTATTGCATAGGTTACATCTGTCTAAGCAGCTGTGCTTCCCAGTGTATGGTGTTTATTAGTATAGCTAACTGATCAGAATAAATCAGTATTTTACCAGAAGTCTTGTATTTTCTCAGGCTCACAAAGCCAAGTACTTGCCTTTAAACAATCTCTAAGGTTTCAAAACCATACTTTCGTGATTTATATCAATTTTTTTTTAAGTGCAGCCTATTTTTAAAGCTGGAGTACCTGGATTATAAAGACAACAGTCAGGTTTTTAAACATTAACCAAATTTTCACACTGAACTTCATGGTATGCATTTAACACATTCCGTTTATTTAATATTTTACATGACAGAGGTCAATGGATACAAATGGTTAAAGATATAACAGCAATATCCACTTGCTTACAATGTAATTCCATGAATCTGATGATACTATAAAACTCTATGGATTTAACTTGTGATGTGAATACCTAACATTATGAACATCATCTCTGTTGCTTTCATGCAAAAATGCTCATTTATTACTGCTACATGTCAGCAGACATAGAATAAGGAAGTAAATAGATATTCAAAAACCTTTTGAACGTTAAAATTGAGTACACATTCTATGAAAAAATTTATACCACCTTCCATAGACCTCTCTTTACCTTCTATTAGACTTCTAAAGTCTAGTTTCCCAGGAAAACATATCCCATAAAATTACTACATTCTAACACTAACAAAAGTCAAAATTAATTTGTCCATGTTCAAACCAGCTGCATAACCTCAGATAAGGCACAGATATTTAAATAGAAATTATCTATGCACACATAGTTTGGCATGGATAACTTAATTTTCTTTCCTAAAAATATGCCGACATGGACACTAAGAAAAAATGCAAATTTTTAAGGTATGAAAAATTCTATTTAAGTACAATATTTAAAATTAACTGTTATGATTTCTCTTGTACTTCCCTGGAAATGTCAGCTTGATTCTTCACAAAAAGCAGGAATTTTCCCTGGAGAGAAACAATGACTCTTCTACCAGCCCCAACAAACACTCATGTAAAATGAGAAGTGCCCTGTAGTCTTGAAGCAGAGACAAGTTCTCCCAAAACAAGCTGAGGAACACGAGAATGAGAACTGCAGAACTAAATCTAAAGAAGAGGAGCGGAATACCTGCCATGTAGTTGAGGGACCACCAGCCACCGTACGCGTACAGCCCCTGGAAGAAGGCTTCGGCAACCTGTGAGGCATTGGGGATCTCTGAGCCAAACATGTCCTCAAACCTGGCCAGGCTCTCCTTTTGCCTGGTAACAAGGAGAACTATGCCACCAACAGCAATCACAGACAAGGCCATCATCTTCAGCAGAGTGAAAACTAACTGCACCCATGCAGACATTTTGACGCTGAGGCCATTCAAAATCCCCAGGGACCAGAGAACGGCCAAGGCCAAGCACTTCTTCAGCACGTCTGGTGCAGGACAAATGCCATAGAAAGGCTGCGTGGCATATTCAGCAAATAGCAAGGCTCGAGCAGCATTTGATGCCGGCTTGGTGAATGTTGATGTCCAGATAAACACGAAGGCAGGTAGGGATCCAAGGCCTCTTTTAATATGGCTGTATTCTCCTCCAGAGAAGGGCAGAGCAGTTCCCAGCTCCGCATAGCAGAGGGCACCCATGAGAGAAACGAGCCCAGATGCGGTCCAGATCGTTAGTGCGACACCAACATTGAGTAAGGAATGCTTTAATACCCCTGTGGGAGACACGAAGATCCCTGCTCCAACGATTGATCCTACTATAAAACTTACCCCATCAAAATAACCTATATTTCTTTTGAGTTGCATCTTGGCTTTTCCTTTTCTTTGCACATCTTTGGGGTCATTGTTTTCTTCTTTTCCCATATTTCTTGTGGTTTGTTTTTTTTTCACAGCAGATTTCACTTTGTTGTTAGCAGTCTGTCATAGCCCTACTTGCTAGTGAAATGTTATGGGAAGCTTGGCTTAATCATTCAGAAAAGAGAGCATACTTTGGGTTATGATGTCTCCTGTGTGAAGATAATTAACCAAATACTTCAAGAAACACTGGCAAATCATGTACATGTTGGTTTAATATGTACTTCAGAAATTATTAAGGTCTGCAGGTATTTTTAAAGAAAAAAAGATTAAAATTAATGCATGGCAAATGCTCATTTCTCAGATGATTTTCATCAACAGATTTCATTTTGTTTTATGTACATCTTCATAGGTGAGTAAATGTGACTTCTACATCAACCCTAGGGAAAGAGGAAGGATATGGCAACATGAAGAAAGAAAACAACCTTCCATATATTATTGACAGTGACATGGACATTAGATGAACAGCCTGCCACTATTTTTCCACCATCTATACAGAAAAGGGACAGTGATAACCAATGATCACCAGTATGCTTTGCCAAAATCTCATCAGTCACTGGGTATATTGAAGCTTGTTTATAATATTATAAACTCATTAAATACTGCCCTAGAAAGAAAACTACTAGTTTCATTCCCAGTTTTTGTCTGAGCACTCATTGTTAGACTAGTACTCAAGCACGTCCTAAGATGGAGTTAATCTTCAGACACTGCTGTGAGGGAAGAAAAGAAGCTGTATCATAATTTTCATTTCTGTACAGGGGCTGTGGAACAGAAAGAGGAAGGGTGGAAGTTCCCACCGGTGTGGCATGTGTCTTTTATTATCTGTTGTATATTTTGTGTTAGGAGCTTCTCTTCAATCAGATGTGGAGATACCATAATCAAATTACTTTTGTACAAAACATGCAATTATTTTTTTTAAAGATATCAAGAAAAAATGGGCAGAAAGTAGAAAACTAACTGAAAAGAAGCTCAGCATGAACCCTAAGGGTTGTGTAAGTGCCCAAACTTGTAACTGCAAAGTTCTTCGTTTTTGTCAGTAAAGTTGCAGAACCAGTTTTGATCAGCAGTCCTGCAGGTCAAAGCTCAGCAGCACAGTGAAAAAAAACTCAAGCTTTTACAGGGGCCAACTTGAAAGACACAGTGGTTCACACCTGTCTTGAACAGGAGGATTTCCTCTCAAATACAAAATAAATTCATCTGAAAATTAGCTTATATAATATGCCATAATGTAAGAATCCTTTGGCTAAAATAGGTATTTGCATAGACTGTTCTTTTAATTGTTTCAATTACCTCCAGTGGGTTTCCTGTACCACACAGAAGCTTTGCAGCATGGTGACAGAATCTACAGCCCCAGAGCAGCTTCTAATCATAACAAAATTCTTCCATTTTCTCCAAATCCCTGCAGTACTCACTAAATATTTTCACCTTACAGACTACAAAAATTGTAGTTCTACAAGAAGAACACCTCTACTTACTAAAGCTTGCATACATTTTAAATTGCATTAATTAATTTAATAAATTGTAGTATGTATTTAAGTATGCATTTACCATGCATTATTAAAATCAATACTAATTAAAATATTAATTATCTAATAGTCATGATTGGGAAATTCAACATGGCATATGTTTTACATGGTTAAAATAAATAATTTTTTGTTTTATTTTTTGAGTCTCCTTCTCTGTGAATGCACATATATTATTCCATATCCAGCAATCTTCCAACTCTGTGCATTCTGCCATGTACAGCTGGATTTGGATCACAATCTTAGAACAAATCAATGTTACACTCAATGGAATCTTAAAGTACAGATGCAACTTTTTTCACTGATCATCCTAGCACACGATTTCTAGTACAAGACAGGCATTCACAGAATGTCCCAAACAGCATATTAGTCAGGATTTTCTACTTCTGACAAAGCTGCCTAACCTCAGAAAACCTCACTGACATTATCCCTTGGTGGCTGGGCACGGGATCGGGCTCCCCAGGGAGGCGGTCACAGCTCCATGCCTGACAGAGTTGCACAGTGCTCTCTGGCACACGGCGCGACTCCTGGGGATGGCCGTCGATGGTCCCTGTGTGTTCCTTCCATCTCAGATTGTTCTGCGACTCTGTGACACTCTTAACACCGGGTGCGCTCAACAAAACACCACAGCCCCCCGCGCGTCCGCTGGAAAAGAATGCAAAGCGGTCCGGTCTCTAAACCCGGCCCCTTTCTGGGCCCATGGCAGGAAGCGGCAGGAGAGCGGCGGGGAGCGGCGGGGAGCGGCGGGAAGCGGCAGGAGAGCGGCAGAAGAGCGGCAGGGAGCGCAGTGGAGGCACGGAGCTCGTCCCCCGCTGCCCCACGGGCTCCGGCAGCGCCGCCTCCCCGCGGCCGCGCCTGCCCGCGGCGGGAGCAGGACGCGGCCGGAGCGGAGCGCGGCGGCCGCGGGGCCGTGAGGCTTTCGTGTTCTAAGGCGGCCAGCGCTGCCGTGGGAGACGAGGGAGCACTGAAGCGAGATGCGGGCAGCTCGGGGGCCCGGCGGCATGGCGGGGATCCCCGGCGAGCTCAGCCTCATGGATAAGGGCGTTAAGAGGTGAGTGCGGACGGGCCGGGGAGAGGGGAGGCCGCGGCGTAGGGCCGAGCTGCCGGCTGACGGTGGGCTCCTCTCTCCGCAGCCTGAGGGATGTGTCCCTGAGCTCGGACCTGCACACGCTCAACGCCCACTGTAACCTCATCGCCAGGATCCAAGGGCTCGACCACCTCCGGAATCTGCAGCACTTGGATCTGTCCTCAAACCAGATCCGCCGCATCGAGGGGCTCGGTTCCCTGGCTAAGCTGCGCACCCTGAGCTTGTCCTGCAACCTGCTAACCAAAGTGGAGGGTCTGCTATGTTTATTTCGGTCCATTTAGCAAGTTACAAAAGTTTCTCTAAAAGTCGTTTTTTTAACCTTAATTATATGCAAACATTCCAAAAGTAAACGTTTCCAAACATTTACTTTTGGAATGTTTGCATATAATTAAGGTTATACCAAGTTAGTATGCGTTAGTATGCTAACCATTTTATGAAGTAAATTTTAAGATGAGTATGTATAATCTTCACAAGCCTTATCTTAGCAAAATGCCTTAATTTAGAAGAAAAACCTGATTTTTATAATATGATTATAGATTAATGTCATAATTTGTAGTTATGATCTTTAAAGGTTCACTTTGCAAGCTTTGAATTTGATGAAAGCAGAGCATTCTTCTGAAAATCCTCCTGTTTCTATTTTTTTCCCTTATTTTGTTTAGGACTGGAAAAACTCTTTAATTTAACTATGCTGAACTTGTCATATAATCGCATACATGATCTCTCTGGTAAGTGATGTTGCCATGTGCTGTGCAATACAAAGCATTTGTCTCACTTTAATTTTGAAAAACAATGACCAAGTGTATTTTGAAAAATTTCTAGTGCTTCAAGTGCCAATTCACTGAATAATTCTAATACAGGTGGCTATTGCTGCTCTTTTCAGCTTTAAGGTTTTTAGCACCAAAGATTGTTCCAAACTGGAATTTATTCTTCTGTGTTTGGTAAGGCCAAGCTTGTTCAGAAAGTAGTAAACATTCTGTATTTACTTCCAAAATATTTATATTTTTCATTTTTATAGAACAAAAATGCAACTTTACATATGATATGGAAGTTCTCTTGTATATCTCTGTTGAAATGGTCAGTTGTTCTTATGAGTTCATGCTACAAAATCAAGAGTACTTGTAATGGAAAATTAAAAGAACATTGGTAACAATTTTGTTAATGAGCTTGTGTTATAAAATGAAACTTCAAGGAAAAGGTTTATTTTTACATGCTTTTTAACAGTCAGAGATTAATCTGTTTCTTTAAAGTTATCTCACATAAGTAGCTTAAGTGTTGTACTTTGTGGTTTGGTAGACTAGGTAATTAACATTTAGACAAGGATATGGAGCGAGTGTTATTCTCTCATTTCTAGTTATGATACTTTATTTACTGAATATTTTTCAACAAGATGCTGTCTGTTCTAAACCCCATAGAATAGGACTGTAGCAGAAAACATTACTTTGTGGTTGTTTGGGTTTTTTCCCCTGAAATTTCCAGGATTTCGATCTCTTCATGGAACCAGACATAAGATTAGCCACATTGACCTTCACAGCAACTGTGTAAGCAATATTAATCACTTACTTCAGTGCACAAAGGGGCTGCGCTGTTTGACAAACCTCACGCTGGAAAGAAACGGAAAAGCCAATCCAGTTTGTCACATAGCAGGTATGGATCTGATCTTACGTAGATAATTTGTGCTTATTAGCTCCATGATTTCCTTTAAGCTGTGAGCCGTTTTCTGAAGCTTGCAAATTCATTCATAAACTGGCCAGCCTGCAGAAATCTAAATTCTGTCAAAATGAATTCATTTTCCATTTTAAAAAATCCTTTTTTCCCCGACAGCATATTCTCAAAATTGTAAATTGCATGCTTTGATAAGGCTCAACATTTTCATCTGTGAGTCCAGTGGAGGGCCACCAACATGATTAGAGGGATGGAGCACCTCTCCTATGAGGAAAGGCTGAGAGAATTGGGATTGTTCAGCCTGGAGAAGAGAAGGCTTCAGGGTGACCTGTTTGTGTCTTTGCAGTACCTGAGAGGAATCTAAAAGAAGGAAGGAGAGAGACTCTTTCCAAAGGCATGTAGTGATAGGACAAGGAGGTATGGCTTCAAACTGGAGTAGTTTTAGATTAGATATTAGGAAAAAATTCTTTACTGTGAAGGCTGATGAGGCACTGGAACAGGTTGCCCAGAGTGGTTGTGGATATCCCATCCCTGGAAGTGTTCAAGGACAGGTTGCATTAGGTTCTGAGCCACATGGTCTAGTGGAAGGACAGAAATATTAATATTATAAGCTGAAAAGGTGGAGAACTCAAAGAATGTATTTGGAGGTACTGAACTTATAGACAGAGGGCAGGCACAGGAAATAGGTAGTCTGCTACTAATAGAGATCACAAGAGAAAGTAACAGTGAGCTTTTCCTTCTCTTTCCCCTGCTTTGGTTAGCAGTGACAGACTCTAGGATCCTCTCCAATAATTAGCATTGTCACCTAAATAGGTGTCAGGTGTTTCACTAGGCAGCTTGGAGACAAGTTGGAGAATGCATGTGGATGCATCACTTTCAGTTGTCTTTGAGCTTCTGGTTTGGGGGTAAGTTTTTCAGGCCATTAAAATGTTACAGTTCATTAAAATGTCTAAGTTCAAACAAGTTAAATTGTAGCATTTTATATTGGTGTAGGGTTTTTTTTAAATTTTCTCTGTGTGTGAGAGAGGAAAATCTCTTAGAGGAAGGTGGAAGTGGAGGATTGATGCTTTTGCAAGAGTTTAAAGGTAATTTCAAAGAGTAGGACAGTAGGAATTATGACCATACAAAATAGCAATAATATAATGAGCACACAGTTGATACAGATGTAAGGTATGTACAGTTAAAAATAAACACCAGGTGTCACTGATGAAAGCCAAATAAGGTTTTAAGTAATTTTTTAATGCACTCATCATATTTTACAAATACGTTCAGGCACTACAGAAACAGTAGCAGGACTATTAAAGTTATCTGATTAACTTAGAAAATGCCACTAGTTTTCTTCTGCAAGTACTTATATACCCCTTCATATCTGTGTCTTTGGTGGCACTTCCAAAACTGCAGTGTTCAGCAGCCTAAATTCTAATAAATTAAAAGTGCTACCTTCAGTGCTTTACAGTTTCATAATGCCTTATTTCATTCACTGACAAAGGATGAAGTTGTCTCAGCCCTTTGAGAACTTGCTTTTCCATTACATTCATCTACCCTTCCACTTGGTACAATTGTTTGGGTGCAGTAGGCTGATGTTGAAAGGTTGTCTGTGCAATTGCAGTGTGCTGATGGTGGCTGGGAAATCCCTGTGTAGATCAGGACTAGGCAGGCAGCTTCCCAGTTGATTTAATTTGTAATGTTGTCCGTTTAAAGCCTTGGGTGGGGAAAGATGAGACAATTGTAGGTAACTCACTATTTTTTTTCTTACATTAAAATTGTAGTGAATCATTTAAGATGATGATGTACCTAAAAGACACCAGGCATCTTCTTGCAAGATTGATTTCAATTTAAATGTGGTCTTTTTCTCAAGGTTATAGAGAAACTGTTCTTCAGTCATTGCCCCAGCTAACAGCTCTAGATGGAAGAAATATTTCTGGTGTACCAGTGGACCCGGCAGAAGAAAACTGTTCAGATTTGCAGTGTTTAGAAGACATTTTGGGCTCTTTGGTTTCGTCTGAGTGCCCTTCCACCCGAGATCAGGTGGACAGTTTGTGTGTACTAGTTTTAATATTGACACATTCCATTTTTATATTGTATGCAACATATTAATGCTGCAAGAGTTGTCTTTTCTTCTGACAGAACAGTGTTCCCTTACCACTGGCGACACCACACATCGACCAGGCACTGGCTCAGTTTCGGCAGCGTTCAAGGGTACCAGTGCAAGGTGCCACCAGCTCCTCCACAGAGCTTGTCTCATCTTCTGAACCCGAGAAGACCCAGCTTGATAAAATACACAGTGAGCTGAGAATTAAAAAAATAGAAGATCAAATTTTACAGATACTGCAAAAGGTGATTTTTTTTTTTCTGTGATTGCACAGCAAGTTTTGTTTGTAAGATAAAGTGTGCATTTCTGATAATTAAAAGTTTGCTTTACCAGACTAGAACATTTCTACTGGTATTATAGGCTGACTGTGCTAATGTGTTCTTCATCATTTTGAGAAGCTGGGAATAAAATAAAAACAAGTCTTTAAAACTGAAGATTGCACTTTGTATCATGAATCATTCCATACAGAATAAAAACCATAGTGTATGGGACTAGCAGAGCTATCCAATCATTTTTTATGTTGTTTATGTTTTTGGTTTTTTTGTTTTTTTTTTTATCCTGAAACCAATCAATGTACTAACTGAACCAGAGTAAAACATGAAATGAACCAAAGTGCCTGGATTGTACAGTTGGTGAAAATTAATTTCACTAATAGGTCAACTTGGTCTGATATGCTTGTCACGTATTATAGTTTGTGTTGTTAACATAGATAACATAAGCTTGTCAGGTTTGTTTGGTTCTGGTGTTTGCAAGGCCTTTTTTGGCTTTAAGTGCTGTGTTTGTTTTACATTTTTCACCAGCTGCCTAAGGATTTTACCAAACTAAAAGGTATTTCAAAAGGAAACAACTATATGTTCTCAAGCATCCTGGGTTTACTTTAGCTTTAAGACAACAAAATATTTCAGCAACAAAATATTTCAAAATATTTCAAGTAGGGAAGGGACTGTAAAAGTAAAGAAAAGTAAAGAAAGTAAAGCAATTGTTTAGTTTTTGTCAAAACTATTTTGTGTGAACTTTTTTTAAAGTTGGACCTGAATAAGTGTTAGCCAATCAGAAATATTAAAATTTGTATCTAAAACTTTGATCTCTTCTTAGGTATCTGATAGTTCAAGACAGGAAGCTGCTCCAAGTGCTCTCAAAGCTAAGAGAGACACAGATCCAACTTCTGAGAGTGAAAATGAGAGTGGAAAAGAGAACAACAGAAAGGTCATGAAAAGAAGCAAGATCCCCACTTACCATAAAACTGCCTTATCTACGAAAGGTCATGCAAGTCATCTAAAGAAGAAAATTACTAACAGGTATCTCAGTGTTTACTATATAAAGCCAAAATTCATTAAACTGAATATTGTCATTTTGAAACAGTTTTGAAACATTTCACTGGAAGTGGTAGGTTGTGTAAATGAAGTCAGTACCCTGCAAATGAGTAGCTACTGAGGCTTCATTCTGTTGTTTCTCCACATGAGCTGTTTCTTTCTTCAGGTGATAAGGAAATTGAACTGAAGATTCCAAAACAAGAACTTTCAAAATCCTAACAGCTTATGTTTCCATCTTTATTTTAAATTGTGGTGGCAAAAGAATTCTCCACAGATGGAACTGAGTAATTAAAAGATTCATGGTCTCAGAACAATGGTCAAGATTATATATCTTTGAAGCTGACAATGCCATAGTGATTTGTTTGATTTGTATAGTAAATATTAGAAGTGATGAGTAGAGGACAATACAAATTGGAATATATTTGTTCAGTCAGCCACTGCAGCTCTACGGCTACTCTACTCTTCTAAAATTATTTTGTATCTCTGTGATCATTAGATGGTTTTAGGTAGCATCTGCTAGCTGTAAGTATCTTTTTAGAGCTGAATATATGAATTCACTTGTTTCTGTGGTCTGATTGCAAATTATTTTCTAAATTGTTTTGAACTCTCTAGTATTTAGCTGCTGCACTAAACTGTAAGTTTTTTTCATTTAAAAGTGTCTCAATCCACTGTTGCTCTTCAAACTCTGCATATAGGGAAGAGAAGAAGAGTTCCTCCAAGTGTCCATGCTCCAGTCAGAATGACTCTCCTTTTAAAGTAGTGGGAAGAAAAGCTGAAATACTAACTGGAAGACAGAGTAATATGGAAAAAGTAGAAGAATATAATTCAAATCCCATAGAGGAATCAACATACCGAGTAGGTGTTGTATCATTTTAAGTTACATATATCGTCATGTGAAGCCAAACATATGTCTCCTGGTCAAACTAAAGCTGGAGGTCACAAAAATAATTGCATGTAGATATTATCAAATATAGTGGAGTTCTTGTAGTGCCAACTGAGTGAGAATGTATTTTATTTCACTTTTATGGGAGTTTTTGTCCTGGTTGCTTGCATTTTCTTCTGTCATCCATGAATTCCACTAAGACAAAAAAGTCTTGTTCTACAATTATAAATAGTGATTACCATTTTTGGCTATGTTTGAATGTTTCCTAGTAAGTTGATGCTTATCACATTCTTGCTAAGGCACTAATTCAAGAACTGGATCAGGAGAAAGAAAGGAGGTGGAAAGCAGAGCAAGCAGAGAAGAAATTATTAGAGCATGTCAGTGAGCTACAGAAGCATGCAAAAGAAGAAAAGAATATTCAGAGTATGGCTTTATTCACCAGAGACAGGTAGGGAAATAATGCTATAGTCTAAGAGTTTATGGGGTTCTTTTTTTAGTTTCCAGTAATTCATTTTGTAGGCTTAAGAAACAAGGACAGCTTTAAACAATGTAGTTGGAAAATAAGGCATCAAGAAGTAGTGCTAGAGTTTCTCTCAGTATTACCTAGTGAAATTCCTTTCTGCAACTTCCTTCCTGTTCTTGTCATAGAACATTATCAGTATGCCACTTTTCTCCATTTCTAGCCATTACTTTCCAAACAACCTGTATCATAACTATACCTTCAGTTCAAACTCTAGTAGCTGTCTCATATCGTACTTCTGCCTTCTGTGTCCCAGTCTCCCTTTCCACATACACCTAGGGCGTTCTTTGCTTTTTTCTGTGCAGCACATTAGAACAAAAATGTTTCTGGCAGGCTGGAGTTGGCCCATAGGCAATGTATTGTGCTGGGCAGGCCTAGCTAGCACATCTGCAGAGAGGTCATTGTCACCATCCTCATGTGTCCTGAGCAGCAGCCTTTTTTTTTTAAAGATCTCCTTATTTTTGGAGATTTCTGCTCCATTTGGCTTTTTCTTAACTGTATTGTATTTATCAAATCCACATTTTCTTTTTTTTAGGATAAACCAAGCCATGTGCTTCCTGAGTACCATCCATCACTGACTGTGAATATTTCCCTTTTTTCCCTTTTTGTTTTAGGTTCACTTCCAACCTTTATTTTATACCAATCTACATTTAGACCGTCTTCTATAAGAAGCTTATTATGCTCCTGTAAAGCAAAGTAATACTAAAGTGTCATTTCCTAAAAGATGTATCTATGAGGTTGTCTCCATCTCAGGTTTTTTTAAACGGATCTCCATATAGTAATGCTGCACATGACTTAATAGTTTATGTCCCTTTAAACAGTTTTATATGACAGTGCTATAAATAGTAAAATGCAGTAAAAAACAAGATGTGTTGCTACAACAGCTACTAATGCCTTTTTCTCAATGTATTTGGCATGAAACTTACAAGTAAAACATTTATAATACAACTTCACTGCATTTATTCTCAGGTTAAAGGAATTGATATTGAAAGAGAAAGATGCCAAAGCAAGACTGCAGGCAGATGTCCAACAGTTGAAAGGTGAAACTGAAAGACTTACTAATGAGCTAAATCAGGCAAGAAATAAAGAAGCAGAATATCAGAAGGCCATGCGAACTTTAGAAGAAACACTGTCCAAGATGGAGACACAGAGGTTGGAGCAGCGAACAGCAGAGGTAAATATTTTTCATGAGTAAATAATGCAGTGGCAACAGGATGACTACCATAGTCCTGAATACAAACAAATGCTAGATTTTACCAACACTGAGTCTGAGTTTTCCACAATAAAACCTGGGTTTTTGGTTTTTTTTTTTAATGGGTATCCATTTTAATTGTCAATTAATGTATTTTATAAATGGTGGCCTTAAGATAAAGGAGAACAAGTCCTATGTACTTAACACTGAGAGCTGATATTTTCTGAAAACATAGAGTGATAAAGACAAGTTTTTAAAGTTGCTAAAATCAATAGACATCTTACTACTGGGATGGAAATCTGGTGGTTCTGTTTGTTTCACTGGTCTAAAAAATTACATGCTTATAATTGCGACCACAACAAAACAGTAATTGCCGAGAACATTAAAGATTCTGGTTAGTTTGTGTGATGTTTTGTGTTTGTTTGTTTGTTTGTTTGGGATTTTTTGGTTTTGTTTTTACAGCTGGAGAAGATAATGATGCTTTTGTAGTCAGAGGCTCTTTGTTGAGTATACAAATATATAAGATCAAGATGCTGGACCACATACTGCCACTATGTCTTTCTGAGAAATTAATTGCTGAATTTTCAGTGTCCTCTAATATCTACTCTGTTTGTTTGTTTATATTCCTATGTTAGTCCATTCCTGTGTCACTGAACTTAGAGAAAATTAATCTTAACACATCCATCCTGAAAAGTCTTTGAACTGATGGTGTGGTGCTCTAGGAAGTGGTGGTGTTTAGGTTCCCTGAAAGGAATGAAAATCTGGGAGTGTCCTGACAAACTGCAAAGTACCATCCAAGACACCCTCTACTTTAGGCTCCTGTTTGGGTACTTGAGTGGCTCTTCCATTTCTTCCTTAGCTGTAGATATCCTGGAGCTACTATGGAATCTAGAGGTTACCTTCAGTTTAGATCAGGTATCTGCCCGTCAGTTTGAAAAGTACTAAATTTAGTGATTTGGAGAACAGAGGAGTGGGATTTGCGTGTGTGTGGTTTTTTCTATCTTATAAGAATGGAAACACCTTACTGATGTATAAGGCTTTTATTTTTCCTTCGATGAGTTTGTAGAAATAAGTCATCTCTTTTGGTGGTAGTAACATTGTTTTTATTAACACAAACACTTTATTAAGGGAAGGTCTTTGTTCGTGTCTTTAAGATCCTATAGCAAATACTCCTTAATAATTATGTTTCAAAGAATAATCATGATGCTCTCGAAACGAAATCCTCTTTTTGAATGTTCAGATTTACTATACCTTTGTCCTATTTTATAAATTCCAAGATTAAGAAATTCTAGAATATTTCATAGAGCTTTCTCATTGTACATTCCAGCAGTTACTTTCAGTGGTGAATTATCATTACTCCACGTAGCCACCACTATTTAAGGCTTTCAGTCAGCATTACTAAATGACTGCTTGAAGAGATTCAAGATTAGTAAGTTTACTATGCATCTAAATGTGTACTCTATTCCCTTGTTCTATCTTGAAATTTTTGTCAAAATGTGTTCTTGCTTGGCATTTTTAAGTGCTTCGATTTAGGAGAGAATTGCTTCTCTTCTTCCACAAAACAAAGGAATATAGTGTGATGTGTCTAAAAGTTACTCATTAAACTATTCATGAAAAGGCTTAACATGTAGAACATAAAAACTTAGCCTTCTGAAGTGTCATGATTTTGAATTATCACTTAATGAGTAATCACAATCCTTTTTATAACTCTTTTCATATCTTTTTTCTTCATGTTGAATCAGAAAAGAGTTTTGTATTTAAAAGGCTTATGACTATAAAATGGAATTACTCCTGAAAGCTTGCATCAAATGGAAAAAGTGGAGTATGCCATCTGGTGTTTATACCGATTCTACATTTTTTGTAAATTCATTAGAAAGCAGATCTGTTCAGCAGCTTTAAACTGTACCAATCAGAAAGGTGCATATTTTTATACAGCAAAGTGTTAACAAAATGAAGTTAATGTTGAATACATCTAAAAATGTTTTGTTTGAAACTAATACAAGCATTACAATAAAAGAGTTTCTAATTGAGGATATCATTGTACCAATGCACTTCTTCCACTTCTGCAGGACACCTTGAAGTTCTTTACAAATTAAGTAAATGCCCTTGGTTCTTTATCAAGGTTGCTTTTTGAGTTGTAGGAATTTAAGACTTTATTTTAAACATCTTGTCTTAAATTTCTTCAAGTGTTAAAATATATTAAGAAAAAAACAAAATAAAACCAAACAACAAACACCAAACAAAAAACTCTTAGAAAACACCTTTGTGTTCTACTATAAAACATGAAGATTAGATTATCTTTTTTTAAGAAAATCTTGCTCTTTATGACACAGATGAAACAGGTGCAAGAAGCAGAGCTTAAAGCATCAGCAAATGAAAGAGAAGTACACTTACTTCGAATATCTGTCCGACAACAGAAGGAGAAGGTAAAACAACTACATGAGCTTCTTGTATTAAGAGAGCAAGAGCAAAGGTATGGGGTCACTGTTTTCTTTTCACAAGTTAATACAGATCCTTGTGTTGCCAACGTGTTTTGTTTTGTTTAAATGTGTTCTCAAGTACGGATGTGCTTTTGTTCGGGTTTGGTTTGTTTTGGATTTTTTGATTAGTGGGAGAGATGGTCTTTGTAAAAATGTAGATGTCTTCCTACACATTTTCTTGCTCATTTAGGAATATCTTGTAGGTTCCTGACTCGTAAGTTCGTGTAGGCAACTTCCAGCCTTTCATGTGAAAGGTTCTTCTCTTATAATGTGGCCAAATTCTTTATTTTAAATACTTGGTCTGTAATCCAGGAATAATCAGATAAAAATAAAATCGTATTTGAATTGTATTTGAACTGAAGAGCTGCATATGCTACAATAACACAAAGTGTTCTGCAGCCTCTGCAGAATCTTGCTTGTTGGGTGGAGTGTGAGTTACTTGCCTGGCTGCTTTCCTCTTTGAAAATTTCCCTTTTTTGGAGAATACTTGAGGCTACATGACGTGAAACTATACTTGAGGCTTCAACATTGTCCTTTTAGGTCCGTGTTGCTGATGCTTTTCAGGTTTTGGGTCTGAGTGAATAGCAGCAGTTGTTGGGTGAGGGTGGAAGGAATGACTGACTGCAGAAGAGGGTGTCTGGCTGTACAGGGCTTTTCTCTGATTCTAATGTCACTTCCAGATGTTTGTTAACAGCAAAGCAAACAAGTGCTAAATCACAGCAAAAGCACAATTTAATAATTTCTAGAAATGTTTGAATTCAAAAGTAAGCATATTCCTTTGGGTGTTTTTAACAGTAGTCAACAGAATTTTCCTCATGCTATGGCCATTGTCAGAGAAGACTGAAGGCTGTCTGTAAGATGAAGGAATTTACCCCATTTATTATGTAATTCATTATCCTTGTTCAGTAAGACAAAGAAAATGAATTAAAACAGCATTGTGAGATCATGCAGTTCATGTCTCAAGTGTATGCTTGGTAATTTTAGGAAAGAACTTGGAACTCGAGTTGCTTTAAATGGACCTGAATTTCAAAACGCGTTGGCAAAAGAAGTGGCTAAAGAGGAGCAGAGGCATGAACAGCGTGTTAGAGAATTGCAGGAGAAAATTAACATGTCAAACCAGAAGTACAGAGAGCTAGAAGATGAGTTTCGTTTAGCTTTAACTATCGAAACAAAAAGGTTTAAAGAGGTAAGACTAAGAGAACATTTAATCTCACACTAGGTGGGGTTGTAGTTCTCTTAAATATGTTGGGTTTGGGTGGATATTCTGGGTGTGGTTTTTTGGTGTTTTGTTGGGTTGGTTTTTTATCCCGATGATCTTTGCTCCAAGGATTCATGCAAGAATACTGCTAGAAAGGTTTGAAATATCAGTGATTAGAACAAGGACAGCAAATGCCAAGTCAGCATTCAAAACCCCCAACATTTTTGTTCATATGTAGAACTCAATCAAAAGAAATTTTAAAAATCCCTTTTGTCTGATATTATTAATTTCTATTAAAATATGTTGACCTTCAATTAGAATATATTGAATTACAGTAAAACCTCCTTGTGTTTGTGTTTTGATAAGGTTATCATTAAATATAGATATATATATACAAGTGTATTTAGTAATATAGTTCCTTATTGTGTAAATTTTCAAATTTTAAGTTTGGATATATATTTTGAAGCTCAAATTCAAAACTTGCTTGATAAATTCCTCAAGGAATTTATTTCTGTGGCTAGTATTTACATTTTTATATGTTAAATAAAATATTAAATTTTTCATCTTAAACTTGGTTTTCTTTGTTTTAAATAAGTTTTAAATAGATGGGAGAAGAGGGGAAAGAAACAACAGGGATTTTGCCCTTCAAATCTTTCTGTTGAAAAAAAAAAGTCTTGAATTAACTTTGTCCTTCTTTTGCGATTTCAATGTCAGTTTTAACAATGAGATTAAATTAAGCCATTGTTTTTAGCTCCCAAGTATGGTTTTTCTGCTCTGCTTCCCATCCACCCATGACTTTTTTTTTTCTGTGTGTAGGGTTTTTTTGTTTGTTTGGGGTTTTTTGTTATGATTTGTTGGGTTTGGGGTTTTATTACAATTATGCAGCTGGGTAGAACCAGTTTTTCAAGTTGTAGTTTCATGAACAAACCAGGAGAAAACCGGGATATTTACTAATTTCCTATAGACTTGATGAATTTCTGTGTCTTCACTTGAAATTCAAATGTCAGTTATGTTTATATATGCGTATTTTTTTCCAAATGTTAGCATTTTTCAAGTCTTGTCTTACAAAATTTTAGGTAAAACAGGGGTTTGAAAAAGCTTCTGCTGATCTAGTTGAATACAAACAAGCCCTGTTTGAGTTGGAACAAAGGGAAAAAGACATGGCAAGTCTGATCCAAGACCTGACAAATTTAGTGGAAGAACAGAAAGCAAAAATTGCAGAATTAACAAAATCAAACGAAGAAGCTACAGCAAACCTAAAGGTATTTGTTTCAAAACATTTCAACTACATAGATTATTTTTTGTGATGTTTCATCTGTAAAAGTTAATGCTTCCATACAGGCTTGATTTACTAAAAGACACAGGTTTCCTATTGCACTAAAACCCAGTAGTGCACATCAGCCTTTATTCTTGCATCTTGCACTTCTATTTCTCACAAACACTGCTCCCCATATAGAAAAATGTCAACTCACTCATGTTTTGGAAAGTGCACTCCTTGCCCTGTGACCAGTAGCAGTTTTTATATATCTGTTGGTCAGTCAAAACTACATTAATAGCTCTGACCCCTTATATATTCAAAGAAATGGAACATACCTCTGCACTGGTCACTTACACGAAGTAGAACTGCAATTGAACAAATAATGCAGTGTAGTTGTTAGCAGCTCAGTATCTCCCAGTTGTATAATATTAGAAGTATTATTCATTATCTACTGCATGTCAGATTTTAATCTTAAATACTGTGGGCACAGTTGCTTTGTGACAACACATTCTAGTACTATTTTATTATCTGTAAATATTTTTTTAATTTAAAGGACATAAATGGTTGTGTGATTCAGTCCAGCTTTGTGCTAGAACTTGAGTGGAATACAATCCCTGCACAGCTATTTCTAATCTCCCCTATATGTTGTTGTTAGGGTGCCCAAACATTTTGTTATTGTACAGAATATGATTCTGCCAGTCAGTGATGCTTTTAAGAACAAAATTGAAAAATACCTATATTAAATAGCTGTAATCTGTAAAACAAAATGTAGCTTGGATAACTGAAGATACATATTTATCATTGGAAGTGAAAGTATGTCCCAGCTTCTGTATTCTGATCCAGTTTTTATTATCTTTATCTTTTGCTTTTCTTGACTTGTGCATTTATAATTCTAAACAGGTTTTTATGATTACATTAATACTTTAGAGTGGGTATTTACAGTTTTCTGGAATTGAAGTATGTCTATTTGAAGGAAACATTTATGTTTCACAACTGGAATGAGATGCAGATAGAGCCCTGAATGCAAGCAGAATAATTCTCAGTTAACTTGATTTGGTGTATATAAGGATTACTTTCCTTACCCCTTAGTATTGATTTGAAATTTTGCATATTGTTTGAAAGGATCTTACTGTCTTTTCCCAATGTTTGTTTGTACAGTGTCGAACTGGAGAACTTGAAACTGTGATTGAGGAGGACAAACAAAAGGCTATTCAAGTGGAACTTCTAAAAAAAGAAAATGTAAAACTTACTTCCCAGCTGACAGCCCAGGAATCTGTGATTGATGGATTAAAAATGGAAAGAAAAATATGGGGGCAGGAGTTGGCAGAACAGGGTAAAACAATGGGTTTTTTTCTTTGTCAGAAAAAAAAATGGTGTTCAATATCTTACATTTCAAATACACACTCCAATAGATTTTAATCATGAAAAGGTCCTTGGATGCCTTCCTGATCTTATTCAGTTGTAAAGATGATGTGCAAAAATAAATGTTCTGTGGCACATGGGCTGATACAGGATCTGTAACAGCAGTTGTGGGAATCAGCTGTGAATACAGTTTATCTGTTTCCTGAAAATGTGAAAATGCCATGAAGTTGTACACAGAACTTTTAAATGTGAAACTAGAAAAACAAGGACATATAAATAATGTTATGTAATGCTTCTTGTCTAGCAGGGAAATCTAATATGGAAATTTCAGTATATATCTTAAAAGAGTGTTAAATGCTGGGAGAAAAAAAAGTTTGGGCATTTTTCTCTATTCCTGTGATTCAGCACCACCTTGTGGTCTTCAGGGGTCTGCAAGAATTATTGTCAACTATTTTTCAGAGAAGTTGTCATAAAGGATAAAACAGAGACCTTCAGTTCTGCATTTCCTCTTAAGTGTTACCTACCCACAGAATAAATCCCTACAGTGTTTCTTGTGGGCAAAACAGTCAAACCTTTTGTTTGTAAGGTTCTTACCTTTGCCTCCCCCAGTCCAATCTCCCAACATTCCACATCTTGAAATCAGTATCCTGTTTTGTCCAGGAGCTCATCTTGCACAAGATCGGGGGAAACTGGAGGCAAAAATTGAAGTTTTAACAAATGAGATTGACACGTTAAAAAAGCAAAAGCAACAGGACAGTGATACCATAAAAATTAAAAACAAAATAGTGGATGATCAGACAGAAACAATTAGGAGACTAAAAGAAGTAAGTGCCATATCTGAAAATTTGTGTGCTTAACTTTCACTGCAAGTTTTAATTTTAGCTGTCACAAATCATCTGATAAAAGCTGGGTCTGTACTTACAGTTTTCTGACTCACAAATCACTATCAGGCTTTCCGTGGCAATTCATTTCACTGAGAGCAAAAGAGGGCTTTTTATTAAATAGATGCACAGTGATGCTACTTTGAATCTCTCACTGAACCATATTTATGTACAGACCTTCTTCTCTTTGCCTTGCTTCAGTTTATTCATGATAATGATTTTGAGAGAGATGAAATCAAGATAGCATAATTCTTCTTGGGTGTTTAAAAGGAAAAATGATTTTTAAAAGTTTGCCTCACATTTGTTTTACAACATAAATATTTTTTATTTATTTTGTTGTTGTAAATAGTATTTTGGCAGCAGAAGTAATATGTTTTGTCCCAATAATTCCATTTGTCTCATTCATAGACTTAAAAGATTAGCTTAATAATCAAGGTTTTATAGTGTGTCACATCAGTCAAAGTTAGATGCATAAGTTATTGTTACACAGATTGTGAGCTCAGTGACTTAAATATAAGTTGTTTATTCAACTCTTATGTATAATAAGAGTTCAAAATAACTTTATTCTTATCTTGCTTTCAACTTAAGATTTATGTTTTGTTGACTTTTTTTAAATTCAGACTTCTTTCAGATGAAGATTCTGACTATCACTTTATTAAGTGTTCTTCATACATTCAGAAGAGTAAACTTTTATGTTGTTCTCTGCTTTATTTAATCATAGACTAAACACATACTCTTAAGGGTTAACAATAAAGTTAAGGGAGTTTGTGTGTTCTAAAATATTTATCTTCTAAAGGGCATACAAGAAAAAGATAAACAAATCAAAAAACACAATGAAGAAAATCGGGAAGCTCAGAAATTGCTTCAAATACAGTTGGATGAAAAAGCTGCTGAATGTGAAAAACTAATGAAAAAATTAGAACGGCAAAATGAAAGAAAAGAGGAATTAAAACAACTGCTAGAAGAAAAAGAAATGGAACTTGATGACATTAAGAATGCACACAGGTGATACACACAAATCACAATAATTCTTTGGGATCATTGTATGCAACACTGCTCTGAAGTTATTCTTGCTTGCTATGAAAACCCACAGAAATGAGGAAAAATGGAAGCATGAGAAGCTTTTCTGCCTTCCTAAGAAGTGGTATTTATATTCATTGTAAATATGTGCATTTTACTTACAGTGCACTGAAAAAGAGGTGGCAAGGTAAAGGAGAGCTATTAAGCCAGCTGGAGGTGCAGGTTAAACAAATGAAGGAGAACTTTGATTTCAAAGAGAAGAAGCTGATTGAAGAGAGAAATAAAAGCCTTCAAACTCAAAGGTGAACACTTTAATAGTTTATTTTGTGACTATTCAGTTACTGTAGAGTTGCACTGTCAGTAACTGTGCAGAAATGCTCGATTATGTGGTGAAATAATGTGTAATACCTTTTTAACTACTTGGTGAGCCCAGTTACAAACTGGGCCTAGAAGGAATTCTTGCTGTAAAAGTGACTTACTTCATGGAATTGGCATTCAGTTACAGCATTCAGCATCTGAACTTCTTTATTTCCGTTTTCTTTGAAAATAACCTCATACAATTGGCCTTGCCTCATCAATCCAACCTGTCCTAATCCCTTCTGTAGAGCCTTCCTGTCCTCCAGCAGATCAACACTCCTGCCCAACTTGGTGTGTGTTAATTACTGTTTCAGTCTGTGACAGACTGTTTCTAAATTACCTGTCATTCTTTTCCCATACAAACAGCAAGATTTATTTTCTTGTTCCTCTTCTACTGTCAATTTCTTCAATCAAATAATAGTTAAGTATGAGATGATACAGAAACAGGTACTCATAATCTGAACAATTATTGCATATGCTTGTGGAATGATGGAGAAATTTGCGAAACTGATGATTTTTACTTTATTCTTTGTTCCCCTTCTCATGTTTTTCTTCCTTCCTCCCAACTATTCTTGAGAAAATACCAGCTAGTTAATAAGACTGCATGAGAAGGAAAAAACAGAACCACAACAAATCAACAACAAACATTAATAACAAAAAAGCCAAACGAAACAAACCACTTCAAATAGTCAATAGTATTGGGGTTTGAAACTGTCAGAAGATTGATAGTGAAACTGAAATTTTTGTTCTAAATAATTCTGGTTTGTTTCAGAATTTTGTTGTAAATTATTGTATACAATTGCCTTTCATTTTGTTCCTGTATATTTAAGAATTATCCCTTACAAGCAGAATTTTCTTGCAGTTTTCTTCTTTATGGTGAAGGAGACACTTTTCTGTTTTTGTGAGACACAGGCTCACAGGCTGTTCACAGGGTCACACAGTTCATTCACTTCTTGGGACCCAAAAGCATAAGGAGATGTTTGAAAATAGGTGGAGTTTTTGTCCATTTTGACAGTAACAAGCCCTAATCTTCATATCCTTTGCTAGTGATTAAATGCCTCTCCTTAGAGAATGCCAGAGGTCCTAAACACAGTGCATAAAGCTAGAAATTGTACTTGAACAAACAGGACACTTCTGATGCCAATATATAATCGTCTTCATGCTTAAGTTTTTAAAATCTTATCAAAGGCAGAACTGGACAAAGCAAAATACTTCAGTTGTTTGCAGGATAGTGATTTTTTTTTTCAATAATTTTTTTAGAATTGCTGTGGAAAAGCTTCATAAAATGGATAATGCCTTCAGAAAACAACTTGAGTCAGTGTTGGCAGCACATCAGGAAGAACTCTTGCACCTGGAAAATGAAAAGGAAAAACAAATTGAAGCAGCAAATGAAAAAGTAATTTTAATACTCAATTTATACATTTATTGTATTTGTATTTTTATTCTACAACTGCTACAAGCGTGGGTGCTTGGAAGTCTCCTGTTTGAATCTATCAGGCTGACTGGATGGAAACAGTCCTGGCTTAGTACGCAATCTTTGCACAGCAAGAAAAGCTCTAGACTTGTGCTATTCTAATGTTTTATATTCAAGCAAAGTAAAGCTCCATGCTATGCAGCTATTATGAGTCAATAACTAAACACTTCCTTATCTGTACAGGCAAGAGTAATGATGACTATGCCAGATAATCCATTTAACTCACCTATGCCAACCTTAACTATTACTGTTTCTGTTGTCTACTGCATTCTTCCTTAACATGACAACTGATGCTTTTTTTCCTTAATAAGTTTCCTGTATTGTTACAGCACTTGCTACCTCCTAGCAGATTAATGCATTTTTTTAAAGAAAAAATTCTGCTTCTGAATCCAGTATCAAGAGTAATGCATTGCAAATTCAAACATAAGCATGGAACTCTTGCATTGCTTATCAGTGTTAAAAATTGCCAAGATTATATGGGTTTAGGTGTATTAAGAAAAGCAAGAATTCGACTTCATCTCTCTGTGCTCTTTCAGGTCTACTCTGTTGAAGAAGAAATGCGGGAGCTTCTGCAAGAAATGGCAAACAGTAAAAAAGCCATGGAAAATAAAATACGACGACTTACAAATGCATTGAATGATATTCAACAAGACTTTGAAGATTATTAATATTTATACTAAAAATGAATATTACACAAGCTGTTTCATCCACTAAAATGCACTTTTCCTTGTTTTCTAGAGAATTAAGTCTTTGTTGTATATTTTGATAGTTAGAGCAGACAAATGTTTTTATGTTATTTTCATAATAAACAGTTGTTTCTAACCTTTGTTTATTTTTAGCTGCTCTCAAAATAGGTCAAAACATGTATAGGTGAAAAGTATCATATGAAATCAGGAATTAGCATGTTTAATAAGAGAAAAGGAAGTTGGAAAGTTCTAAGCCAAAAGCCTGAAGATTTGTTTCAGTGAGATAAAGATTCTTGTAATGAGAGAACCAAGAATGCTGGATCATGGAAGGGCTTGTTTTGAAAGGGACCTTAAAGATAATCCAGTTGTGACATCCCTGTCATGGGCAGGGACACCTTCCACTAGACGAGGTTGCTCAAGAGCCCCATGCTACCTGGCCTTGAATACTTCCAGAGATGGAGCATTCACAACCTTTTTGGACAGCCTGTTCCAGTGCCTCACCACCCTCACAGTAAGGAATTTTTTCCTATCAGCTAATCTAAACCTACTGTCTTTCAATTTAAAACCATTCTCCCTTGTCCTGTCACAACATGCCCTTGTAAATAGACTCTCTCCATCTTTCCTGTACCTGAAAACAGGTTTAATCTGCCACTGTTGGAGAATGTGCAACTCCTGCAACTTAGAGTGGCTTTTTTGGCAGCGTAGTTTGGTTTTCTCCACAGCAATAGGCTCCCTACCAGGCTTTTGAAATAAAGGAGATAATAACCTAAGAGCTTCTTATGGAAGCAAAACATAACCCTTATATTAATATATTTATTTCATGGTGGAGGTTTTACCATCTCTGCAGTGCTCAGGTGTTTACTTCATTTGCCTGTTCTCAGAAGATCCTAAACTGCTGCTGAACTACCCCATCCTCTGAAGCATTTTCGTGCTGCTGAAGTAAGGGAGCCGTGAGCGGTAAAATCACAGGGACACGCTGGTACACCAGGTGGGGCTGTTCCTCTCCCCCTGCACCTCGCAGTAGCTGCAGCAGAGTCCTGTTGCTCCAGTGACCATAGCAGCCCCTAAGCCGACTTTATCATCAGTTGTTCAGAACCCAGGCTTTAGCACATTGGCACAGTGCAACTAAAGGTGCATTTTCATGCCCAGCAGCCCTTTAAAAGTACTTTTTTAAGTACTAGTAAAAAGCCCTGGCCTTTGGGTAACTGTGTGAGGCTTGCTGGGTTTGTTATCAATTTGTTTATGAAAGCTTGCTGTGTGAACCAGAGCTTGATACCAGCTGCTTCTTGTTATGAGGTGCAGCTTAAGGGATGACAAAGGCCTTGAAAACATGGGCACAAATTAAAAGCAGAGGCCATGGCAGTGAAAACAACATCCTAATAATCAGTGACTAGTCTTTAACAAAGCACAACATTGAAATCTGGGAACAAACTGTTTTAATAATGGAAGTAGCAGTAGCAAAGCAAAATTAAAACAAAAGGCAGCCCAACAACTGAATGAGGCACTGCAAGAGCCTGGGAAAACACTCCCCACTCTGCTTTGCACAGGGGGAGGTATGTAGGGCTGGGAATTGTCTAGAGATTGCACCATCTTAGAAAAGGGTAAAATTTGTGGAGGGGACAGAAAGCAGACACCTGCTTCAGCTCTGACTCCCTGCATGGAGTTCCCACACCTGACCCATAGAAACACCATCAGCAATAATGGGGTGTCTGCACTGTGGTATTCTCAGCTAAGGTAGGAGAGAGCTGTTAAGGACTGTTTGCTTGGAATCTGTGCCATTGGTTCATTATATATAAAAATTAAGAAATAGTGGTAATGGTTAGCAGGGTGTAAGAGGAAACTCTATCAGTTTTCTAAGGCAGAAGGATTATTTCTTACTCTTTATATGCTCCATCCACAGTATGTGAGGGAAATGCTCACCTGGAAAGCTGTTCAATAGTACTTTCATGGATACCATTGGTGCAGAAAACGTGCACCATTTCAGAGTGCTTTTCTGGCAGGTTGATCAAGTGTTTCCTGGGGCACTTTTTTTTTTCTTTGCTTATTATTTGACCAAGCTATACTTCGGGTGAAGTAATTGAATACCTGGAATGCACCAGGAAGTTAAAAGAACTTATTCTTGCCCTCATTCAATTTCTTAATATCTCCTCTGAGTTTTAACTCCAAAATTATAATCTGAAACTTTCTGATTTCATCACAGGGAGTTGTTAACATTTTTAACATTAATTCTTTCTATTCCCTGCTCTTGGCTCAGGAATTTCATATTACAGTACTTGGGAACATGCATATGTTAGTAGTGCTTGGAACATTTGTTTTTCTTGCAGATGACTCTATCTTTGGCATTCTTTCCCTCTTTATGCTTACATGGCTTCCTCAGAGCTTTTTAATAAGTTTTTAAATTATTTTTACCTTCAAAATGGTAAAATAATAAAAACATGATGCAGGTGAAAGCTGCACCGAATTTACCTGATCGCAAGGATAATTTTCAACACAGCAGGACTGAAAAACATAACTTAATAAATAAATAAAATAAATTTAATGAAATAAAAATATAAACAAAATGTGAACACTGACCTTGTCAGTTGCAAGGCATGCTCTCGTGCAATAATTGTGACAATTTAAAATCAATTCCATTATTAGACTTTGTTTTCATTTCCCAACTAGAGAATGATCTGTTTCAATCAATGTTGAGTATGGAATCAAGAAATTTTTGTGTTACTTGAGACCAGGAGGACTGTGGTTCCAGGTCCAGAGTGTGTTACCATGCGCGTGTTGCCCGAACACGGGATTGCTGTGCAGGTGCAGCTCCTGCACAATGTGGCACACACCAGTGCCCCACTGCCCGTGTAGCTCAGGGTCTGCTCTTCTTTAAGTGCATCCCGGCAGTTCTGACACAGTACGGACTTTAAAGCTTCTCTGCTTTTATTCAATGGTAATTGAGGGAAAGAGGTGTACCTGAATTAAGGCCAAGTATATACGGACACCAGTGGAAGGGGCTGGGTAAGCATCCAAAATTCCCTGTGCCCCTGGCCAGATCATCAGCGTATCTTGTTCCAGGCCCGGGGGGGTGAGAGAACATCGTCTGCAATTAAACTAAGTGTTTTTAGATCAAATGCAAGCGGTGAAAAGAGCGACAAGGAGCTATCGAGGCCGGGACAGGCAGGCTCGTGGAACACGTCCAGCCGACTCCAGGCCTGCGCTACCCGTCCCGGGGGCCCTAAGCAAGAGCCGAGACCGGCCCACGCCACCCAAGTGCAGCGCCTCTCTCGCCGGCCATGGGGCAGCCCGCCCTGCCACGGCCGCAGGGGGCCGGGCCCGTCCCCCGCCGCAGCCGCAGCCCCGCGGCCGGACCGCGCCGGTGTCCAGGCAACGGCGGCGGCGTCACTTCCTGCGGGCCGCCCCTCCCGCCGCCGCTCGGGGCCGGGGGCCGCGCTCCCGCTCGGGCCGTTGCGGCGGTCGCGACACGTGGCCCCGCCGGCGGCATGGCCGCGGCGGCCGAGGCGGCGGGCGGCGGCAGCAGCCGCCACGAGAAGAGCCTGGGGCTGCTGACCACCAAGTTCGTGTCGCTGCTGCAGGAGGCCAAGGACGGCGTGCTGGACCTCAAAGCGGTGCGAGGGCGGGGGGGCGGCCGGCGGCACCGCCGGGCCCGGCCGGGCACAGGGCCCGCCGCGCTGCAGCCAGGGCGGCGCAGCGCGGGGGCCGGGCAGGGCCGCCCGCTCCCTCCTTCTTTCCTCCCTTCCTTCTTTCCCAACCACCCGCCCGGCGTGGAGGGGCCTCCCTCGGCCGCTGACGGGCTGCGGGTGCCTGGTGATGGCTGACAGCCGCCACGGTCGGCTAAAACACGCGTTCGGCTCTTTATAAAGGGGTGTAAGGGGCGCCGTGTGTTATGTTTTATTGAGAGTGGTCTTATTTACTGTGCCCTGTTCTGGCTCCTCAGTAGAAGAAAGACAAGGAGCTACTGGAGAGGGTCCAGCAGAGGGCTGCAGAGGTGGTGCGGGGTCTGGAGCATCTCTTATGAGAAGAGACTGCGGGAGCTGGGCCTGTTTAGTCTGAAAAGAAGACATTGAGAGCAGGTCTTATCAGTGCATATATATATATATATCTACACACACACATATACCCACCCATATATATATATATATCTTATTGGTGCATGCCAAGAGGATGGCGCCAGAACTCTTTGGTAGTGCCCAGTGACAGGACGAGAAGCAGTGGTCATAAACTAAAGCACAGGAGTTTCACCTCAACGTGAGGAAGAACTTCTCTGTGTTAAGGGTGTCGGAGCACTGGAACAAGCTGCCCAGGGAGGTCATGGGGTCTCCCTCTCTGGAGACATTCAGAACATGCCTGGATGAGTTCCTGTGCACCTGCTCCAGGAGACCCTGCCTTGGTGAGGGTTGGACTAAATGATTTCCAGAGGTCCCTTCCTGCCCTAACAATTCCGTGGGTTTTTTTACTGCCCTGTGTTGCTCCCTGCACTGACTGAGTGTATGGGCTGCTGTTTATACCTGTTTCTTGCCCACTCCCCTCCTTTAAGCAAGAGAAAACCATGTTGAAACACAGACCATTGCCACCTTATGCTTTCTATTATGTGTAAATGAAAGAAGCTGAATTCGCATAGGAGTGACAAATCATTGTCACCCAGCTCTGCAGCCAGCCTGCTGCCTCCAAGGCATGCATTGGGCTGCAACGGCTGGAGCCTCTTCAGTGATGCCCTGGGACCAGCCCACCTTGGCAAGGTCCTGGTGCCAGGAGGTCACTGTATTGCAGGAGGGATCCTTGCCACTGTGTCCTGCCAGTTCCCTGGAGCCTGCTGCTGCTCTGGCCCAGGAGCTTGGGCCCTCTGGGCTGTCGGGTGTGCAGTGCATTGAGGCAAAGGTGTGTTAACCTCAGTGGTTAAGGTCGTGAGTGAAGAGCTGAGGTGTGCAGCAAGAGGCTGGCTTGGTGCTCTGCTTGAAATCCTTTTTGGAAAACTGACCTATTTTTTGAATACATTTAATAGGCCCCTGGAGGTGAGTGGTGTTCTCGGAGCTTTTTTTGTGCATCCCTGTTCAGCGCGGATGCACTTTGGTGATGTTACTCTGGCTAATGAAACTTCAGGGTGAATAGGGAAGGACACTGATAGGTTTTATATTCCTCATTTAGTTATGCTGTGGTCTGGACAGGTTGATGAGCTCCTTATTATTAGTTGCTTCTCTATCTAGCAAAACAGAATGAAGATGTCTAGATCTTTGGGATTGTTGTGCAGCTTCCTTTAGTGTCTGCCACATGCTGAGAGATGTTCCAGGTCAATCTGAGAAGCAAAACATATTCAGTTTGAAAGACATAAGGCCTAAAAGCTTGGCTTTAAGTGGCAGAGAGCATTGACTTGAACAATAAAGTTGGGCTGTGTAGTGGGATGGAGCAGTGCTTCTTGTTCTCTTTAGCGAGAAAGGTACCTACTCAGGGAATGAAAGGGTTGATAGCCACAGAAGAGTTAAGTGGGCATTGCAACCAATCACAGGCATTTCTGCTCAAGGCCTATTGGAGACTGGTTTCTGAATTACAGGTTACAATTTGTTGAAAGTAAATACTAACTGCAGTGCCTAAGGTGTTGGTGCTTTCATGAGCAGTGGGTCAGAACATACATTTCTGTAACAGGTTTTCTCCTAAATAAGCCATATATCTAAGGAAAATGAAGACCAGTTTGTGTTAAGCCAGTGTGCTCAGCAAACTGAAGAACAGGACAGTCTTGAAATGGAACAGAGCATTCCAAGAAATTATTTGTGCAGTGAACACCTTTAAGTGTCTCTTTGCTGGCTAGTATTGACTGTCTGATGTTGTGCTGCTGATTGGTATTTGTGTAGCAAAATCAGCACTAGAAAGAAAATAAAATTTGAAAACAGGTGCTCTTCCAGCTTTGTGATTTAGCAATTGAGAAAGAAAATCTGTTTTATGGGACATTTTCTGGTGATCTTTAATACCTCCATAATTATGCTTTAGCAGGGTGTAAGAGGAAGCTGTGAAAGTGTTTTAGTGCTGGACACTGGTAACATCTGAGAAATTGTGGTAATGGAAGTAAGAATTTTCTTTACTTGAAATTTGAATTTTGCATTTACTTTAAAATCAAACAGTGATTCTAAAATAATGACATACTTGTCGTGGAGTAGCCCTATATAAAGAAATCTAATTAGGGAATTAAGTTTAAAACACTAAGGGTTGTAGTATAGAAGAGAAAGAAAACTAAATTTCTATCTGCAGCAAGCCATGAATTGCAGACAAGAGTGAAAATGAGCAAGATGAGTGAATAAGGGATAAACCGCCTGAATGGATGCTGTTCATAGTGTACAATACTTGTGCCCTAATTTCTTAAGTGGGCTTCGTTTCTATCAGAATACCATCCCTGCTGTAATGATGGTTAAGTAGTGTTTCTGATCATCAGTGCAAAGCATGAGATATTCTAAAATCTGATTGTTTTAGAAGTGTACTGATCAGGGGCAAATAACTGCCTTACACTTGCTATACTCCACAGAAGAAGAAAGAGCCTGTCTACTGGATTTTACATTCCCTTAGTGTTTATGTTGCAATGACATTCAGCACTTCTGCATACAGTTTGGCAAGAGCACCATTCAATTTAAAACTCTCACCAAACTGCTGACGGCCCTCTTGGGGAGAAAATGTTGTCATGTTGTACAGGCAGAGTTCAGAAGATGCAGGACCTCTTTCCTTTGACAGACACGTGGACAGAGCAAGCAGGTAGTGCTGGCCCTTGTGCTTTGTTAGATACTCAGTAATGACTCTGCCTCGGTGCTCTATCGAGTTCCTCCTCTCTCAAGGGCTAATGGAGCACATGTACAACTGATTATTTCTGCTGCCTTCTCTCAGCTCCCAGGGAGCAAACAAGATGGTGGGGGGCTACAGACTCTATACAGTTTTCCTGGCCTTTCTTCCTTATTTCTGGGCATGTGTGCCTGCCTGCAGCTGAACCTCTCCTGTACAGTACGTTTTCTGTATTCCATAGCTCTGTGCTTAAATACTTTTTTCCAGCTCTGAACCTATCTATGAGACACTCATGAGTGCTTGGCTTGAATACATATTTAATCAAAATACGAGGATATATTAGGAGGAATAACTACAGAGTTCAGCAGCTTAACATTAGAAGGATTTTATAAAAGAACTCTGAATGTGGAAGCTACGTCCACCTGTGTTAGCAGGGCCATGGTTGCAAGTGTCCCTTTCTTGACACAGGCTAAAAAGCAACAAGTTTTAACAGTGTTTTTGACAACAGATTCAGGAAGCTCTTTTTATTATTTAAATTATTAGTGAATTGTTCATGTGGAGGACTGAACTTTATTTCTGATCTGTGTACTTGGCAGAAGGTATCCCATTGATAAATGCTAGAACGTCAGGGAAGAACTTCTCAATTGCATTTTAAAATATCTGTGAAATTTTTAAAAGATAATTAGATTACAAGGTTTGCACCAGAAAGTTAATGAATTTCTAGAGTAAGCTTCTCAGCTTGGGAACTGGCCCCAGCTTGTGTTAGAGCTCTTGTTGTAAGCAGTTGAACTTCACAGCAGTGATTGAATTGTATATAGGGCTAGACAAGTGAAATACCTATGTAACTGTGCTGTGCCCTGTCCTGGGGAGCTGGAGCTGGTAGTGGTGAATCTGCTGCTGGTGTTCATGGGAGCTGTGCTTTCAGCATACAAAATGCAATAGCATTTAGAGTGGAACAATTACTTCAACTTGGAAACATTTGAAATTGGACACTCAGAAAAAGTGACTTCTTAAAAAAAAAAAAAAAAAAAAAAAACAAAAACTTAAGCTTTAGTTTAAAAAAAAAAAACTTAAGCTTTAGTTTCATAGCTCCAAATTTGTAAATTGGTATCTTTTGCTACCAGTACAGTTTGAAAATACATTAAGATTAGTAAAGCATTTATATTTTGTAGACAGGTCTTTGGGAAAATTTCAAGAGGTAATGAAATTTTGTCTCCAGAGCAACATCTTCATTGTTCAAGCCATGAGTGGTACACTGAGTCCTAGGTAAATATGTGGAGCAGTGGGGAAAAAAAGCAGGAAGCTGAATAGCATCTAAGTGTGTGCTGTCCATTCCTCGCGCTGAATAACGTAAACAGCCTGCAGAATAACTGAAGACTGAGATGTATGGGGTGCTGATTCAGCATTGTGCAAACAGCATCAACTCTGTCACTCACTAGATTTTTAAGGTTCTCTTGCAGTCCTTGGGAGCAGTGTGTATGTATGCAGCAGAAATAGCAGATTAATGTGCATACCTACTGAAACAAGTGATCAAGGAGCCTGTTTCCTTGGAGAGAACTAAACTGCACTTTATATGTATTTGTATGCATCTTCTTTTGTTAGTTAAGAAAATGTTTTAAAAGTCTCATACAGAAGACCATACAAAAAATAAATGCTGCTGATGGTGTCAGTGGAAGCAGTGTTTAGTGGGTACATCACTGTCAAGGAGAAAGAGCAGTGTTCTTACTTCATGGATATAAGAGTATTTTTTATAATCTCTGTTCTTCTTTTTATTCTTTCAACTTTATTTCAGTAGCAAAAGGTAATTGTACTATTAAGGAAAGAAATTTGGTTTTCCTTCCAGGTTATGGTTGTCTCGAGCTGTACCTTTCATATAGGCTGCTTACAAAAAGTGTACATTTAATAGATGGAACAAACTGAAACAAATCATTATGTTCCTGATGTAGAAATTATTTGCCTTTATGCATTAGTTCAAAATCAAAAGTCTTTGCCTTTCTCTTTGTTTTTCTTCTATTTGTTTAATATATACAATCCCATGTAATCATTGTATTTAGATGTCCTGAGTAACTACAGAGTCAGACTCCTCTCTTCTTTCCCTTCTTTTAGCGAATATTCTTTGAACTTGAGCTGCTTTTCAGGTGTGGAAGGCATGAGTAGCTCATTTGCTTATTTTATATTAACTCTTCGCATCAGTTACACAAAAGTCACCATGGAGAGAAAGAAGTAAGGCACGAAGTGGTTGCCTCTGCCTGATGCTGCTTTGCTCGGAGGGGCGAGTGGTGGCAGCCCTCAGATACACTGCAGAGCTGGCTGTGTGTCAGCAGCAACATCCCTGGCAGCTGTACCAGGGTGCTGGTGCTCAGTGTGACGGATGAGTGAGCCCTTGTGCCCTGCAAGGGGTATTTGTGCAAGGACAACACTGGCTTGAAATACTGCAGCTCTCCTGCAGCCACTTTGTGAAATTACAGCCCTGTTGTTTCGTATCCTGGCACCACTGAATCCAAACAAAGGCTGTAATACCTCGAGTGTCAGTGGAAGGAATGATAAACTTAGTATGTCCTTGGCTTCAGAGGCTTGCCCCACTGCAAGGTATTGCTGCTTTCCTTCCATACCTTTTCCTGCCCTCCAGAAAGAGCATGGCAAGCTCCTCCATGTAGATGAATATGCTCCAGGTACTGACCATGGTCTTTGCAACCCGTGTGAGCTCCCTTCTCTGTTAGAGGATAGCCTGTTGGCCTTCAGCCAGGGGACTGCTCCCTGTGCTTTGCAGCACTGCCTGCAGGTGCTGAACTTCAGAATTCATGGTGCTATCAGGCTCTTGTAGAGTGGAACCTTCTCCTATTGAAGTTACATTAGATGGCATTTTTCCAAGGGAGTGGCTTTACCTCAGCATGCAAGTTGCTGATACTTGTTCTCTCAACAGGCTGCTGATACGCTTGCTGTGAGGCAGAAGAGAAGGATCTATGATATCACCAACGTTCTGGAGGGGATTGATCTCATTGAGAAGAAGTCAAAAAACAGCATTCAGTGGAAGTAAGTTATGTCAGTTCTGCAAATTTTCACATGCTTAAGAGCAACAAAAATTGCCTCTTTCTACTTATTCTGACTAGATATGACACCATAAAATTAACATTGTGCTAATCAATGAGCAATGTGATGTTGTAGAAGTACAATAAAGTTGCAAGTGAACTGTATTTGTTTTCCCTTTAACTTGTGTCTGTGATATATAAAATCAAGTTTAAAGCACACAGAAGTGAATCTTTCAGAAAACTTGTAGTGCTACTTTACAACTAGCACTTGTAGTTGAAAAATTCACCCTGAATGAATCTGGGAGGGCCGTCAGGACACACTGTCTCCACCTACCTGCCCTACCACAGTTCGTGCCTATTTTCTCTTAGGTCTCTGAAAGTAAAAGCTCAAGATAAGAATTCTAGGGGAAGGAGTTAGGGCCTGCAAAACAGTTCCAACACAGCAAAAGAAAGTGTTCCAAAATAAGATAAAATTTTGTAGAGGAAAATTCTAAATTTGATTTGAATTAAAGAATTTTCATTTTCCTGTCAAAATACTCTTGGGAGATTAAATACTGATTTCCTTCATATTGAATATTAGTAGATTTTCCAAATGTTGAAAATAGTCTTAAAAGTTATCATTGGATGTTTGATTTAGATTTTTACTTGTGGTTTCATGAACCCTTATACCTTTTTAAGAGGAGTAGGTGCTGGCTGCAATACAAAAGAAGTCATAGACAGGCTGAGGTATCTGGAAGCTGAAATTGAAGATTTAGAGCTAAAAGAAAAAGAATTGGATCAGCAGAAATTGTGGCTTCAGCAAAGTATCAAGAACGTCATGGATGATTCTACAAACCACCAATATCCTTTTAAATTAATTGTGTGCATTTTGGAACTAGAATTAAAGCAACAGTTAAAGTGTAGGTAACGGATAAAGCATAATGTAACTCATTTAGCAAGGTAAGGCAAGTATTTTTTCAGGTTTTACTCCAACAAAAGAAGATATAAATCTTATTTACATGACTTTTTAACTTCCATGACTGTAATTGGTAACATGAAAATAATTTAGCATATATATATATATATGTACAGCAGTAACTGTTAAGTCAATAGCATAATGCTAGTGTCTTACTTGAAATTAGTGATACTGCTTTCCAGAACTTAAATTTATATTTTGTTACCAATGTTTTACATTAATCTTTTTTGTTGCTTCATTATTTTGAAAAGATTAAGCTATCACCCAAAGATAAATGGAGTTAACAAAGTCCTGAAGCTTGTTGGGTTTCAAACTGGAAAAAAACATCCTGTATGTAAACACCAGAGTTGCAGCTGCATTGCTTGTAAGCATGTGTCTAGCTGTCTTGCAAAACAGACAAAAAACATTCTCCCTAAGAATGGGAGCAGGAAAGTGCCCTTCCTATCTATAATGTAAGTACTTAAAAATTACCAGAGTCTTCTGTTCAGAAACTGTTTCCATAAAATGGATTTTGTAGCAAAGGAGATTGAAGTTGTATGTCAGGAAAAACTTGGTTGAGCTAGCACTGCAACTGATCTCCCAGGGAGGTGGAATATCTGTCACTGGAGGTTTTGCAGAAGAGGAAAGACAAACACCTGTCTGGAATGTCTGAACGGTGGATCGATTCTACCTTGAGGCAGAGGAATGGGATGGCAGATGAATTCTGCAGTTCCCTCTAGCAGTATTTTTGAGTGATTCTGGGAAATGCTGATACATACCTGAATTCTGTATTGTCAAATTAGCAAGGTAAATAGCATTCTTCAAAACAAGATTTTACATGTTCTTTTTTAGAAGAATCTCTTCTCTTTCAAGCTACACAGCTATTTTTCTTTCTGTATTTTATTTGCTGATACTTCAGTATATTTTTAAAATTTGGTATTTTCTTTAAAACACGGAACTCCTGTTATTTGCAATGAGCTATTCTGAAAGTCAAAAATAATGCCTTGATTACACCTCTAACAATAACAACATTATAGTTTAGGCTCAGATTGGACAAACTTCTGAAGGGCAGCAAATACTAGTTTTATACTGTTTTAAGAAAAATGTTCCTTGACATAAAGTACGTTTTCATATGTTACCCATGAAGATATCTGCAACTGCTTCAATGGTAAGTTGCTGCTAAGCTGTATTTCTGAAGTGAGTGATTTGAAAAATAACTTGCTAACCAACCTGCTTTTTTCCTGCATGTATTTTGAATTAAGAAGTACTCAATAGTGATCATTACTAGGTAGAGGTCTCATAATGTTCATGGCTACCAAGTTCTGGCATTTTCTAGTTGTAGTCATAGATTGTATAGAATGGAAGCTCAGCTGGAGTCCTGGTTTTTGGTGTCGTTTTTGGTGTTCACACTTTTCAGCAGCTTGCCATGGGCCAGTAATGGAACCGGAGACAGGATTTGTTGGTTCAACCCTCCAGAAGAACCACAAAGATCTAAATTTTGCATCATTTTCTGGTGGCAGCTGTGGCCAGACAGAACTTGTGATGCTGTATAAATGGAGCCAGCAGAAGGTCAATGATGGGGCATTGCTACTAAATCTGAAGGATTTCTGTACAGGTGGTTTGAAGAAATTGCTGGGAAGTGCTGGCAGAGGTTACTTCCCTTGACATCATCTCCTGATCCTAGGGCACCCAGGGGAAGATTGTTGTTCAGCCTCCAGCTAGGCTCAAAACTGTCTTTTCTTTGCCACAAGGAAGACTTTTTTAAATAAAAACAAAAGGTTAGAAAACTACTGCAGAATTTAACAAAAATGGACTGTTACTGAAAAGAGGTTAGTCGTTACAAAATATGGAGGCAGCTGGCACATAGTACTTCACCTAAGTGTTTCTTAGGAGGCAGAGAAAGAAAAGTGTTACTCCAAATTAGTTATGAAGAAAGAGGAAATGATGTGCAGGTAAGCAAGTAACCTGCAGTATTGTGCCAGCGCTGTGCATGTAAATGTGGTCCCCATTTTAATGTGCATAGTAAGCCACAGATGAGTGTGACAGACAGCTGTTACATGTTGTATGTGCTGTGGAAGCCATGAGCTTAGATACTTGGAAGTACTGGCACTGAAGATGAACATTAACACCTCTTCTTCCTTCTGTAAAATCTCTGTAGTACCATCAGTCATCAAAGTCATAAAGTGAGCTAGACCAGAGAGCTGGTTTAGCTGAAGTCATATGAGAAGTGGCTGAGAGAGCTGGGGTTGTTTAGCCTGGAGAAAAGGAGGTTCAAGGGAGACCTTATCACTGTCTGTGTACCTGAAAGGAGGCTGTAGCCAGCTGGGGGTCAATCTCTTCTCCTAGGCAACTAGTGACAGGACAAGAGGACATGGCCTCAGGCTGCACCAGGGAGGTTCAGGTTGGACATCAGGAAAACTTTCTTCAAGAAAGGCTGATTAAGCATTGGACCAGGCTACTCAGGAAGGTGGTGGAGTCACTATCCATGGAGGTATTCAAGGAACAACTGGACATGACACTTAGTGCTGTGGTCTAGTTGACAAGGTGGTGATCAGTCAAAGGTTGGACTCAATGATCTTGGAGGTCTTTTCCAACCTAAATGATTCTTTGATTCTGTGAAAAAAGGAACTAGTTAAATATTTTCACCTTATGTTATATATACACCTAGAAGACAAATGGGTAAAGAACATGGTAAATCTTGTACTGTTGTGAGAAAAGGTTTTTGTAACTATGATCTTAGTATTGGAATTATACAATATACTATATACGATATACTTGGATCTTAGAGGGATTGCACATGTCCTGCCTCAAGTTTATACATGCTAAATTACGCAGTACTTTGAGTGACCATAGAGAATTTCCAGATCTCATTTGAGTGGATACTATACAAGACTTAAGAAAAATACACTTAACACTTTCTTAAAAATTGCTGTTTAACCAGGAGATACACTTCTAGCAATTCAAGCACCTTGTGGTACACAATTAGAAGTACCTAGACCTGAAATGGTATGTACTGGTTTCTTGTTACCTAAGTGTTCTAGAGCAATAGTGACAAAGAAGAGCTGTTTCAGAGCAGAGGATTTATCTCTATCCATCTGCAAGAGGAGGGGAGAAATGATTAGGATTGTTTCAGTTGAGAAGAGGGAGGCCAGACAGAAAAAAGTGGGTTTTGTACACTTAGATAGACTAATGGTAACCCTGCCTTCTATTAAAACCAAAATACACAAGTGGGTTTCTTCTCTCTTGCTTTTAAAATGTTGCAGCTTTCAAAATAATGCATAGTTGTTATGAATTCTCTTCAGAATTCAGTGACTTTTATGTGTCAAGTTTCTCTGTTATATTGTTAAAATGGATCTCTTATGAAAAAGCCTTTTAGATTTAATGTAATTTAGATTTAGTCTCATGGTACTACACTGTATAGAGAAACAGACTGCAATCTCACTTTAGCCAAAAGGATTAAATTGGCAAGATACAAGCAGGAGGCCAAATTATTTACTTCTGTCCATCTTTAACTTTTGTTGTTGTTGTTGTTGAAGCACTTAATTGTAAATAGTGTTTACACAGCTGGGAGAGGGCATGGTATGAAGCATGATAGCCACTGTGCTTATAGGAGGCTGAAATTCACCTGAGAAGTTTCACAAGCTATTTTTAGTGAGGCTAAGCACAGTCTAATATTGGTAAAAGCACCCAAGGCTAGAAGCTTATCAGTGGTACTATCTCTGTCCATCTCTGCTGAACTCAGTTGAGGCAATGGTAGGGACCCTGCAGGACCCAAGTTAGCAGCTTGTGATGTTGGATTATGGTTTTTTTTCTTTTTGTTGAGGACTAAAACAGCTGATCTTAGTCTTCATCACTTTGTAGAGTTCCAAGTTCTCAAGGAACAGTAACTTTCATAATACACCATCTTTACAGGGACAGAATGGACAAAATAAATACCAGATCAATCTTAAAAGTAGTTCAGGACCTATCCATGTGCTGCTTATAAACAAGGAATCGAGCTCCTCCAAGCCCACAGTGTTTCCAGTTCCTCCACCCGATGACCTTGCACAGCCCTCATCTCAGCCTGCAGCTCCAGCAACTCCACCTAAACCAGCTGCAGCTCCTCCAAATCCCCCAGAACGTGACCTGAACCAAGGGCAGGAGTTACCAGCAACAGCAGCTGTGGACACATCATCAGGTGGATCCTGGGGTTTTCCTACCTCTGGTGGGTGGGGGAGGAAGGCAGCTGGAGGGAAAGAACTGTTAAGAAAGGTGGTAGACAAAGATCAAGAATTTGCACAGGGTAGCAGCTGTCCATTAAAAAACTACTCCAGGGCCTTAGTAACAGCTCTCAGGAGGTTAGACACCTCTGCCTCTTCTGTCTGGTGAAACAGATGCTTCCCTCACATCTTACCATCTTACACTGAACAGGTTTTGGATGTAATCCTGTTAATTATTCTGAGGTGCTTCTCCAGAATGCATTATGGAGCAAAATTGCAAACCTCTTGACGGAAGAGGATATGATTTGAATGCGTACCTTTTAATGAGATTGATAATACAGGCACCAGTTCCAGCTATTGTACCACAAGGTCGCTTACCTTCTTCCACATAGCCACAGTAAGAGGCTGCCTGAATATGAGGTACTTTTTTCATAGTAATAGTAAATTAATAGGTAATAGGAAAAGATTTAAGAAAATGCTGTATTACAACTGTATTCATGAGGGGTCCTGATTACCTTCATTGACCTTTAACTGACCTTTAATTAACTGACAATTAAATTGTAACTGTGGAGGGGGAAGACTCCTCTCACCTGATCCCAGACATTGGCCATGTTCTCCTCAAAAGACAAAGCTGGGGGCAGGTGCTGTGTGTTCTGTTTCACTGTAACAGACTTGTAACAGGCCTTCCTGTCCGTGTAGATGGCAGCGCCCAGCAGGACAGCGCAGCCCCCGCAGCCCCTTACTCCAGCCTTCCAGAGCCAGAGCTCTATCCCAGCCTGTCTGGAGACAGTGCCCAAGCCTCAGCCAGCTCCAGTGACTACCAGAGCTTGCTGCCTCTGGATGTCAACTGCATTCTCAAGCCAAACTCATTTGACATTGCAAAGATGGAGGAGCCTGCAGGTAGGAAGCAGTAGTTCCTGTTTAAATATTTTACTGGTTCCCTGAGCCCTTCATTGTGACCAAATTACCAATGAGTTACACAGAGGGAAAAAACAGGTCTCTGTTTATCTTCTAATTAAGCCACTGAGGAGCATACTAATTTTCAGCAAATGAGTTTCTTTGCCACCAAATAAGCCTCATGGTGTATATAGCTCTTGGGTTTTAAGAGATAAGTGGCAAAAATATACTGGGGGGGAAAACTGAGGGATACAAAGGTAAGTACATTTTACATGTACATGGCATACTGTCTCTGCAGCTCCTACACTGCACAAGCCATGGTGTACAATTCAGTGTTGTAATGCAAAGAATGCATTGACTGCTATAAACACGTATTAAAAAAACCCCACATACATAAAGCTCCCCACATACATGTGCTCCTGTCTTTCACAGGAAATATCAGTGGAGATATTATTGACGAACTCATGTCTTCTGATGGTAAGTATTTAGCATCTTTTCTAATAATCACAAGTAGCAGCATGGTTTTTGTGTGAACAGCACTTAGAAGGCATCTGTTAAATCTGATGCCAAGAGTCAGTATGAAACTACTTCTTCCCGTGTTGCCTCCTCTGTCACTCTTGTCTTTGCTCCCCTTTCTATTCCCTGCAAGAGTTTTATTTAACAGTCAAAATAGGAAAACCTTAATCCAACAAGCACTTACCTGCATGAATAACCCACCAGTACTTAATTTAGGGAAAAAGAAAGAGCAAGCTGATGACTAGGGTGCTGCCTTAAAATATAAATCTGGTTTAATTCTATTCTGCCTAAAGCTTTGTGCAGGTGCCTTGAGTAAGTATTTCAGAATATAGTTCTGGATGCAGACTGTTATATGTCCATCTGTGGTACACTAACAGAACAAGTGTCACCCATTTCTGTTCTTGCACGTCTTTGGCCATATGAGTGCAGCACTGAACCACAGCTACTACAGAATTCATGTGCTCCCTACCTCTCTGCCACTCTCACTGAGTGAGGTGCCAGTCAAGAAGGTCAACTCACTTTGGAGGTCAACTGACTTTGTTCCTTTTGCCCTGTATTCTGTAAGGCCTGTAACATCTGCCCCTCCAGCAGACCACATCAGGGCTCATCCAGAAGGAGATGTGGTTGTAAGATCCAAGGGGCAAGATGGGATTCTGTGAATGTGCCAGTATGTGGTTAACACGGAAACAGCCTCTGCTTCTAGAGCAGAGATACAGATAAAGAAATATAAATTATGGCTTTCTGGTTAAAGTTTTCAAAAGCTGCTCAGGAACCCCGCTGCTGCAGAAGAAAGTAAACCCATATTCCACAGCTACTACTCCACTTCAGCAAACTGACTTAAAATACCAAGCAAAAAATGGCACATACATCACTTACTGCCTGAGTTTAAATGCAGTACAGGTTTTCATGGTATCTATCTGAGTGAGCTTGTCAGATTATCAAGACTATTTTAATTATTAAGACTAACCCTTATGACAAACATACTGAAATATGATAGGGCTGATTTTCCAAGTGTTTTAATTTAAACTAAACTGTTCCTGCTTTACAGTTTTTCCTCTCTTACGACTCTCTCCTACTCCCGGAGATGACTACAACTTTAACCTGGATGATAATGAAGGAGTCTGTGATCTCTTTGATGTGCAGATACTAAATTATTAGATATTATGTCAACCAGACTACTTATCTACCTCTAACTGTAACAATCTAGACTTCTTCATAACCTAAGTATTTGAATAATGAATGTATAACTTCTTAGTTCACTGACTCTGGGAGTATATTTCCTTTTGTTTCCTTTAACTACTTCACAAAACAAATTCAAGAACACGAAAAAAGGGCTCTTATCAAAAATTCTGGCACTTTTTCACCTGAGTGTTATTCTGTCTAAGCCAATTGTTTGGAGCTTTCTTTAGTAAGAAAAGTGAAAATACTTTATAGCCTTTTGATCATTTTTAAAAAAATGATTAGTCTTCTTGCTCACAGTTAACAGCATTTTCTTTGAAGCTTTACTGCCAAGAAGCTTTCTCTTTTTTAACTTTTCAAACAATTTTGAAATTTTGAAGCTTTCACTGCCAAGTTGAAAAGTGAAGGGTATCAACTTGAGTTATGCTAAACTGTTTCAGTGAACCAATTTTGTGAAGTGCCTTCTGTTTTAGCACTTTAAGTTTCTCACACTGACTTCTGACATTCCACTTTCCTAGATGATAGGAAAGGTCTGTTTGTAGTTTGTATTGAAGTGTGCCAATACTTGTATATTAACAAGATTTTTTAATAAAATTGTGCAAACAAAGCCATCAGTATTTGTGGTCTTTCATTTCTTGCAACCCCTTCATTGTCCATTTTGCATTACAACTGAGATAACAGGCTTGTGGCAGCATCCACGTTTGCTGGTTCCTCTTCCAGATTTGTGGAAACCTGGAAAAGAAAAGAGTTTCAGTTTAAAGCAGAAAACAATTTTTATTCTTCTTGGGGAAAAAAACCTAGACTAATAAATATCCATCAGCCAGAAGATTAATTTGACTTTTATATATTTAATTTTGGCTAATTTTGCAGCTATATTTCAATAACTTGGAGGGATTGCAGGATACAGTGAAGTTGAGACATAAGCAGAAAATGCTTTGTGCTTTGGGAGCGTCGTACCAGTAACATAACACACATGGCCCAACTGAGACAGGCTCAGCTTTTATTTCACAACTGCTCTCAACACCACTTCTGCAACTTTGGAGAAAATACTATTACAGTTGAGTGATGTAGAGTCCTACTAGCACAGGAGCAGTAGTACAGTCTGAATTCTTGGAGGAATAAATAACAAGCCAGCAGGGACAGGACCACTGGTTCTAGCTGCCTTGGAATCCTGGCTTGGCTTCATCCTGTGCTGGCAGCACTGTCACTTATGTTTCACTTTTCCCTCAGCCTCTCCTTAAGGTATTTGACACTTGTTTAGTTGCTCCCAGCTGCACAGAAACTTGATCACCTCAGGCACACTGACAACTCATGTCCACTTCTCCAAACTCCACCTTCCCCCAACAGCAGGATGGATTCATCTGCATCTCATCCTGAAGAACTGCTTTCTCTCCCTGAAACTGTGCCTAGAGCATCAGTCAGCAGAAAGAGTTTACATGGAGGAACTTGTCAGGAATTAAACTTTTATGAATTAATTCTTGTGCAAGACTGCAAGTAGGCCTGTATAAAAAAAAGTAAATCAAACTAGACAAAGGCAAGAGAAATACTGTCTTGAACCCCATGTGCTGCAGGCAAAACCTCTGCTACAGAAATTGCTGCTTCAGGTGTTGGTCCTTCTGAGGAGGTGATACAAAGGCTTAAGAATGAGGAACAAAGAGAGGCAGAACTGTTTGTTTCAAAGCACTGTCAGGAGCTTCAGGTAGGGAACAGCCAGGTTCATCCTCTCTGTGTCTATTCATGTAGAGATACAAGTTTCAAATCAAGGGGATGGAGCTGGAACTAACTTAAAAAAAGACAATTAGAAATCAACTAGAATGTAATTAAAAAATATGCTTTGAAGCATGCTTCAGCATGGCTGCCACCCTCTTATCTCTCTACTTAGTAGTTCTATAGAATTTGAACATGCTAACTAGGTTTAAGCATTGCCACACAAATGAAATTCATAAAACTGGGATTCTAGCTTTAAAGCAACTGAATGAATTCACAGATTCACAGAATATTCTGAGGTGAAAGGGACCCACAAGGATCATCAAGTCCAACTCTAAAGTAAATGGCCATCAAAATGGTTGAACTCAGCACCACACTGACCAACTGAGCTAATTGCCTGCAGTCCAAGAGACACATTCTCTTAGAAACACACACATTCTTTTCATTCTCGTCAGATTTTTACAAAGGGAAATTACCTGCTGAGTGTTCTGAGGTTCTGCTGTGCTTCCTTTTGATAGCTGCCGGATTTCTTTCTGAACTTCAGCAAATGCTTTATTTATTGTGCTAACTTTTTCAGCATTTTTAATGTTTATCTGGGAGAGAAAAAATACACACATTTGTATTTTTAACAAAAATTCCACTGATGTGAAGCTGCCCCATTTTTGTGCAATTATTATGCAGCCAATGTTACATGCTTTTCAGTATGTTTTACCTGTTACTTCATTAGGTCATCTAGCTGTGTACTAAAACATTCTAAATTAAGAGTTAAACTTGCTCTACTGGAATGGGAACCCATAGTGATCCAGGAAGAGAACACAGAGAAAACAAAAGTCAGGCTTCACAGGCCCTGCTACACCCCACCCTCAGCTCCTCTTAGCTGGAATGAAGTCCCAGGAAGGGTTCCTTCCATCATCTCTCTGGTGGACTGGTCCTGGCTAGATGCCAGGTGCCCACCAAAGCTGCTCCATTGCTGCCTTTTTCAGCTGGACAGGGGACAGGAAATATAATGAAAGGCTCATCGGTAGAGATAAAGGCAGAGAGAGATCACTCACCAGTTGCCATCATGGGCAGAATAGACTCAACTCAACTTGGGGAAAATTAATTTCATTTGTTATCAAACAAATGCTGCAGAGGAATCTCAGCTCAGACACCTGGAACACCTCTTCCCCCTCCTTCTTCACTGACCTTGGTGTTTGCAGGGCTGCTTCTTTTAAAAATCCTCACTTCTCTGTTATGACTGCTGCTGGTGGTATGCTTCTTAACTGCATCAACCCAGAGGCACTGCCAGTACCTGATGGGCTCTGCCTTGGCCAGCAGCATATCCATCGTGAAGCCAGCTGGCATTGGCCCTTTCAGACATAAGGGAAGCTTCTGGCAGCTTTTTAGAGAAACCATGCCTGTAGCCCCTCAAACCAAATACAATTTGTAAATGATTTTACTATGTTGAATTTCTTCCAGCAGCTTACCTTTCATCATCACACCTTGCATCCTGATTGTTCATACTATAGGTCTGACCAACGTCTACCAGGTTTTGCCACAGTATTTAAAGAAACTGCAGAGTGGAATGGGCACCTCAGCCTCTCTTTTAGCCCAAGTCTGCCTTTAACCCAAGTCTGCCTTTATAAGTTACTTCATCAAAGATTTTACTTTCCAAGAGGAAGTGCTAGAATATGGACACGTGTTGCACTCTGGGGACAACTCTCTGTGGTGGAGGAGCAGGGTGGATGCAAGAGGGCATAAGCTACTCTCACAACTGCAAAGATTCAGCTGATCTGAGCCTTAGCACCTGCTGCTTCCAAAGTCTGGAAAAGGATCATAGCCAGGTGATAACCTATTACATTGCAAATATTCCAGAAGCATGCTCATAGGTTTTCAGGCAACCCCAAATTTCAGCATACCTACTGCTGTTTCATAGGCTACCCCTGTAGTTCACCTCTGAGCAATTTAAACAGGCAGAAGCAAACTGTGAATGGTTACACGTATTCATTTTACTTTCAAAGCCTCCATAATTTCAGCGCACGTATGCAGTAACAACAATTCCATTCTGACTGACCACGAAAACCAGTATTAAGAAAGCAATGAGGCTGATACAACAGGCCTACTCAGATGAACATTTTAACTGTGACAGTGACTGGAGAAATACAGCCCCAGCTCCCAGCTCTGATCAGAGTGGATGGACTGTTGGGAAAATGATGTACAAAGACCATGTCTTCAGTCAGGGCTAGTCATCATCTTCCAGCTTCACAGGGGTTTTAGAAGGTTCCAGTCAGTTTTAATAGTGATATCCTCAAGTACTCAGGCAGGACTTGTCCACAGAAAGAGGCTCTATAGCTAGCACGGTACCTACATCAAAAGTTGTCTGAACAGTTACAATGGACTTTTAGCTTTTAATGAGTAAATGTATTTTAGTGAGTTTTTTTCTGAGCATCTTCTTATACTGCTTAATGAAAAGTAAATCACATTAAGCCCAAAGGCTTAATGCATTAAAGAACACAGCTTCAAACACAGAGAATAAAATTTTACTCCTAATAAGCTTTTCAAGAATATGAAACTCAGACATTTCATGAATATGATTTTAAACCTGTTTCTCCCTTTCTATTATACAGAACAGTCTAGACTAAGAGGAGGTGCGATGCCAGCAACATGAAGTTGTTTCTTCTGAAGTTTGTTACATTCCTGCCTGTCCACCAGATTAATTTGTCCAGTGGAGCTTGCAGGAGAAAATCTGAAACAGCCTTTTTTTAAAGAGCCATTTACTTGTGTTTGTCCAGCAGACTGCAACTGCATCAAGTGGAGAAAATAAGCCACTGTTTTTATTACTTTTATTTACTTTTTTTACTTATTATTATTTACTTAATACTTTTTTACTTTTATTACCAGATGCTTTTCTAAAGGGACAGCTGAACTCTTGCAGAACACACACCTCTCAGGCTGGAGGCAAGGTTTGAGAAGATACTCACTGCTCACTACAGGAAAATTCTTGCTTAGATCACCCCCATCCCTCTTCCCGTGCACTGCTCCCTGCTCCATGACCCACTCTCTCCCTCCTCTGGGCTGTGCTCTTCTACAGACATGAAAATAACAACATTATTTTTGCTTCTTTGTTTTTCTATTGCTTTAGTATGTTAAACTGGCTCACAGAAGCATCTACAGAGCATCACAGCCCATGTAAGGGGCAAAAAAGGGGCAGAGAAGAATTAAGAGCAAAACATCCAGCAGTGCACACTCCTAGCTCTGTTCACTGCATCTCACTGACAGTTCTACTTGACAGCTGAGGCAAATAAACAGCTACTGGATCAGTAAAGGCTCCATCCTTTCTAGTTCATCCCCACCAAAAAGCTTCTCTCTGCATTCATTCATTCATAATTAAGTTTGTTCAACTCATCAACCCAGCACATAAAAATGCAAAATATATTTTTAATGGCTTTTGCTGCTGATTTAGCAAGTTGAGTCACCTAGTGGGCGTAGAATTCCTGAGCCAGCACCAAGGAGAGCTGTGGGAATATAGCCCAGAGTCTGGCAAGGCTCCCTTCCTGAGACCAGGAACGTGATGGAAAGGAGCAGGACTTCCCCTTGTTAGTTGTACTAACTATACCCAGTGGTTTGGACCAAAGCATTTTGTTAAACTCTGCCCTGAATTACACCCTCAGCGACGCTGTGAATGCAGCCCGGTGAACGCGAACTCGCTGAACTGCTGATGCGCCCTTTAGCATCGCATTCCCGAGGGCAAGGCGAGATACCACCAGACACTTCCCAAACGACACCTCCCAAGCACAGCGGATGCTTTCTGTGGCATATGCCTGCAGATCAGTCACATGAACTTCTTGTGCTTCTCCTTTTTCAGATAATACACACAGTTTTTCCACATACAAACCTAATTTTCGGGTGAAAACCGTGTACTTTGCCGTTTGGTGCCGGACGCACACTGCCCCTAAACCAGCTCGATTTAATCACTTCCGAGCGCTTGCTGCGCCGCGCTCGGAAAGGAGGAAACCCCGCCGGGCCGAGGCCTCCCGCGGGCGCTGCAGCAGGGCCGGGGCCCTCCCCGTGGTGGGGCGCTGCCGCAGCCCAGCCAGCGTCTCCTCCCGCCGCAGCACTCACCTGCTTCAGCCCGGAGGTGACGGGCCGCGCCTTGCCCTTGGCCTTGGCCCTGAGGACGCCGCTGCGGGCGATGCGGAACACGCTGCCGGCCTTGGCGGCCCCGCCGCGGCTCTTGCCCATGGCGGCGGCGGTGGCGGCGCGCGGACGGGTGACGTCACACAGGGGTGTGACGCGGGAGCCGCCAATGGCCCACAGCGCCGCGCGGGGCCGCCAGGGGGCGTGCGCAGCCTCGGGTGGGCGCTGTGGAGCCGCAGCGGGGAACGGGACAGGCGGAGTGGCGCTGTCCCTGTCCCTGTCCCTGTCCCTTCTCGGTCCGGTCCCGTCCCGGCGTCAGCCTTGGTACCGGCCCTGCTTGCCTCTCCTGCGCCTTCGCAGCCAGCTTTTTCAGCACGGGAAGGCTGAGAGCTCCTTGGCGCGCGCCCGCAGCCCAAGCGCCGAGTCCAAAGCTCCGCGTTGCCACAAGCACCTGCTCACGGGCAGCCCCCGGCACACGCGGAGCTTGGATAAATTCCCAGTTGGTGGTGGGACACCCTTCTGCCTCACGGCCCCGCTTGGGAAAACGTGAAATCTTCCTGCGGCTTATTCCAGAGGGAATTGGGTTTACACCCCTGGGAGAAAAACGGGACGGGATGCAGCGGTGCGGACTTGGCTTTACTTTCGGGAGTGGCGGGTGACCCCAGGAATGGGCACTGCCGCACGACTCGTGCTCTGGCGGGACGGGGGCTGGTGGAGCCACCTTCCCTCTGTTGGAGCGGGCTCTTTAGGGATGGGACTGCGTCCCCCGGGCCACCCCGACGGTGCAGGGGGGAGGCTGGGGAGAGCCTGGGTGACGAAGGGCTTGGGGCGACAACAGGCACGGACGGGCCAGGAGGCCGGAGCGCTGCAGGTCTCCTTATCAGCGCCCGAGGATCGGGGCGTCGCCGCCCGTCGCCTTCAAATCGGGCGCAGCCGCCTCTCCCGCCCCAGCCCGTCCTATCCCATCCCAGCCCGTCCTGTCCTGTCCTGTCCCGTCCCGTCCCGTCCCGTGCCGTCCCGTGCCGGCAGGAGAGCAGAGCCATGCTGCACTGGGGATACGACGAGCACAACGGTAGGGAACAGCGGCCGGGGCCGTCGGGGCGGCCAGCGGGGTCCCGCGGGCACTTCCCGCCGCTGGGCTCGGCAGCTGCCGCGCCCTCAGGAGGGCTGGGTGAGCTGAAATGCTTTGCAGCGTGAGAGCGGGCCGATTTTTGTCTCGGCATTCTGCAAGGCAGGCGGCTGAGAGGTGTCCGTGCCTGCGGCATCGCCTGCAGAGCCTGGCCGGGCTTGGCTCCGGGTCGGGTCTGCCGCGTTCCCGCTGGGATTTCGTTCGCTCCTTTAGCTGAACAGTTGCGTGCATAGATCGAGTACGTGGCTGACAGCTGCACCGATCGGAACTGCTGTACCAGCAGTGCTTCTCTGATTCCAGCTCTGTTCTGCTTCTACACAGTGGGAAATCCTAATTACTTGACTGGGTTATTTAAATGTATAACTATGCACCTAAGAGGAGATGCTTTTGGATTTTAGTTGTTCAGTGGTTTCCTTCATCTTGTCAGTCTTTGAAGTCCCAAGATGGGCTGATCAGCAGGCTTAAAGACTTGGCTCTGTTTTGCATCTTCAGTCATGCAAACGCTGCTCCAGTGTGCAGACGGTCTCACAAGTCATGCAAGTAGAAATAAAAGTGTTTTTGTAAATTGTAGGCTCAACTCTGATGGAATATCTTATATTGTCTGTACACAAAGCAACGAAATGCTGTGACAGTAAAAGGAGACAGCTATATATTTGCATATACTAATGCCTATAAGAATATGCTTTGTGTATATTATTACTTAGACTTTGGAATACTGTTTGTGCAAGTACTACCTTTCCTTCCTGGCCCTCTTGTTCCATCTTTTCTGGATGGATGTACTTTTCCTGAAAAACTGGGTGGTGGTGGATCACAGGGATGTTGCAATGATTGGGTGTGTTATCTGCTGTTGTGCAGTCTACCCTACCCCTCCCCTGAAGACGTAAATGAGTCTTGTTTTTCAAATTTTTTTCTCCATATGTTTCTATGCTTTGAGCTTCACCTGCACTGCCCAGATAAGAAGCCCACTTTCTCTTCCTTATCCTATCTCTTCTTGTTTGCTCTTCTCAACCTATAGAGAGGGGAGGCCACCAGAATGTCTACTGGGGTGGCCCTGGACCTCGCTGGAGGCCCTGTCTCTCCTATAAAACTCTATTTACTGCCTGCCTGGCAACATATTTGAGGTGGAGTCTGTCTTTCACTTCTTTCTTGGAGCCCCACAGCAGCTGTGGGATGGATAGTTCCTCATCAGTCCATCCCCTTCACCACACCTTTCACAGGAGGTGAGAGGAGGGAGGCATGGGTATCGAACACTTCAGTGCTCTTCCCTAGCATCAGTTTTATTTCTCATCTTTTTCTCTTATACTGCATTTATTTTACTGATTCTGCTTGTTATTATTGTTTGATTGAGTAGCAGGTGAAGGAAATTGCTCTGATTCTTGAACAATTTTGTTTGCCTTCATGGCCCTGAAAATAGTTTCTCTGAAACTAAGATTACCTTTTGCAATTCAGACAGAAATAAATGGAATTAATGAAATGTGGTGCAGGTATATAGTATGGTTGACTGCCTAAAGAGTTGAAAAGACATCTGTGTTCACTCTGAGTTCTGCAATTGCTACTTGTAATAGTCACAACATAAATCATTATGTGCATAAAGTAAACTGGCCAATATTAAAACATAAATATCTGCATATGTGGAATTTCTGTATTTAAGGACATGGGCTAACTGTTAGGTAAAGAATTAAAAGATTTGGGGATTGACCCTGACTGGACACAAGGTGCCCACCAAAGCCACTGTATCACTCCCCTCCTCAGCTGAACAGGGGAGAAAAAATAGACTGAAAGGCTCAGGGGTTAAGATGAGGACAGAGGGAGATCACTCTCCAGTTGTTTTCCTAGGCAAAACAGACTTGGCTTGAGGAAATTAGTTTTATTTGTTGCTTACCAAATCAGAGTAAGGTAATGAGAAAATAAAATCTTTAAAACACCTTCCCTCCAACTCTCCCTTTACCTCAGGCCCAACTTCACTCCTGATTTTCTCTATGTTCTCTCCTGCACCAGCTGTGGTCAGTTCATCACATGTGGACTGTGCCTCTCCCTTCTCTTCAGTGGCAGGACAACTCACACTCTGCCCCTGCTCCAGCATGAGGTCCCTCCCATGGAAACAGCCTTCCATGAATTTCTCCAGTGTGAGGGCTTCCCACAGGTTGTAGTTTTTCACAAACTGCTCCAGCGTGGATTCTCCAGGGGGCCCGAAGTCCTGCCAACAAACCTGCTCCAGCTTGGGCTTCCTATGGCGTCCTGCCAGGAGCCTGTTCCAGTGTAGGCTGTCCTTGAGGTCATAACTTCCTTCAAGACACATCCACCTTCTCCAGTTGGGACCCTCCATGGGCTGCAGGTGGATCTCTGCTTCACTGTGGACCTCCATACAGGGCACAGCTGCCTCACCATGGTCTTCACTGTGGTGCAGGGAATCTCTGCTCAGGCTCTGGGACCATGTCCTCCCCTTCCTCTTGGTGTCTGCAGAGATGTTTCTTTCCCATAGTCTCACTCCTCTCTTTTGGTTGCTGTTGCACAGTAAATTTTCCCCCTTCTTAAATCTGTTACCCAGAGGTGCTAGCACTGTCCCTGATGGGCCCAGCCTTGTCCAGCAGTGGGTCCATCCTGGAGCCAGCTGGCACTGGCTCTATTGGACATGGGGAAAGCTTCAGCAGCTTCTCACAGAAGCCACACCTGCAGCCTCCCAGCTACCAGTGTCACACACACCTGATGCAGAAGTTCTCGGTTACTTTGGTGCACCTATTTCTGAAATGCATGAAGACATTATTTTATTTTTGTGAAAACCTTGGCCTTTGCTTTCTTGCCACTTTTCTTACCTCACAGTTCTGGTGTTGCTTATCTGTAGAGGCATAATACTGAAATCTTGAAGACTGGCTTCAGTGTGGCATCATGCATGCTTTTCACTGTTGCTCAAGGTTCCTGTCAGGATGGGAATGTTCTTGCTCCTTGAGTCCTTTTTCTTTTACAGGGAATTGCTTTCATTAAAAGGCAAATCAAAGAATGAGTAAGGTTGGAAGGGACCACAGTGGGAAATCAATTTACTTCAGTTTACTATTTGTTTAATTAAATATATGGGAATTATTCAAATTTTTTTTTTTTTTGTTACAGCAAAAAACTCTCTTTATCTAGTTACTACAGTAATGCTGAGGCATTTTGTAAATAAAGGGGATATTAATTCATAGAATCATTTAGATTGCAAAAGACCTTTAAGATACTTTAGTTGAGCCCTAGCTCCTTATACATTGTTTCTTTCTGAGAATAATTACATTATTTCAATATCTTTTTTTAAAAGTGCTTAATTTTACCCATAATAAATTTTAATTGCTTTTGTTTGAGCTCATCTTACTGTAACCTAATATGCAATCAAATTACTTGCAAACCTAAATTTATAAATTTAAGCACTCTGTGATTGACAAACTGGGCAATGGATTATCTTTAGAAATAAATGAGGATGTGATCCTGTCAAGGTCAGACCATACTAAAATAATGAACTTTCTATACATAATAACAGACTGTGAAAAAAACACAAACCCAAACGCCTTTTTCACCTGTACGTGCTCCATTTATGCACATATAGAAGCTCACTGGAATTCAACAGTATCCTCTAGTGTCTTCACTGGGCTTGTCTCAAGTTGTTCTGTTGATGAAACTTGTAATCTTTAGCTTCAGCTGGATCAAAATGCAACACTGTGAGGTGCTATAGTGAGTTCTCTTTCCTGCCAAATTCCTAACTGCCTTCACTGTGAGACCTGTTTCATGAACTGGCTGTGTGCAATGCTGGTGAGTGGTACGTGCAGCGATTGTCTGACCTAAAAGTGTCAGACAATTCATTGCCTGTGGTAATGCTATGTCCAAAATAAAGGCAAGAAATCTTCAGAGCAGATGGTTCAGTTTTTTGTCATAAATCTCAGTCACAATAGCTTTGATTGTTAAGAGCTACTAGAAAATTGCCTCTAGCAACAGAACGTTTTCCCAACAGCAGAAGAGGCTTTCATAAGTTCAAAAATGGCTATATTAATCACTTTCATTCAGTAAAGGAAGAAAATGAAAGGAGGTGAATTAATGAGTTATAGTCCCTAGGTGTGTCTGAAAGTGCATATTTACAAAACTGAAGTGTACATTATTTTAATATGGAGGCATCTAATTCGGAAGAAATTTTCAATTTCTTCTGGGGACACAGCTGGCTTAAATCTGATTCTATGACTTGCATTTGAGTATCTCTTTCAACAGTAATGACTTTTTTTTACAACAGTCATACACAAAGTTTGCATTGGGCTGTGGTCTGTAGAAATGAATTGAGTCACAGTTTTCCTGGAGTGACAAAAGCATGATAATTGTACTAGATTGCTGGTAGATTGCCTAGTAAGGAATACCTGTTGATATAACCTAGTGGTATAAAATGAGTTGAAGATTCTTGATACTTTCCTGTATATTTTGAAAGGTCAGATGTCTGGTAGTTTGGTTAGTGGTAGATGTTTAATCACCATAGCAAACCAGTATTTTGGTCATCTGAGCCAAGAACAAGTGCCAAGCCAGCAATAATGTCATTTTAGAACTGAATATTACTGTTAAATAATTAGGTAGTGACAGAATCACAGCCTTGGATCCTCTTTTTGGCAACTTTGTATTATTTTTTAATGCAAGTCATCCATATTATTTAGTTCAGATAACTATAGATATTTCTGGGACAGAGCAATAGGAGACCAAGTAGTTAAGCACATAAATATATTTTTGGCTTTTCTCAGTTAAGGAGTGTTAGAATTATTAAAATTAAGTAGCAATAAACTTTTTCTAGGAGTTCCAAACCACGGTAGTGAGGTATAAATTATGGAGTGGGGCTTCTTACAAATAAAATTTTGTGTTGCATCCCTAACTATAGGGTATTAGGATCTAAACACAATTAAAATTATATTCTAAACTGTATGTAGTTAGAATATTGAATAGCTTTGATTACCATTCATGAGAGGAATTACGTTCAAACAATTTTATGTTTCAAACCAATAGGATTTTTATCTTCTGCCTTAGAATCTATTTCTTTACTGAGTTTAGTTAATGAAGTAACTAACAAAAGTACTTTTTTAAAAATTAAGACTGAGGGCTTTCATCTTTGTTCTGAGGCTTAAGTCTTAGGCTATTCTTTACAAGTTTTTCCCACTTCTGTTTTTCAGTGCTGCTCACAGAAGAATCATTCTCTGCCCAGGTGCTGTGCAAGCTGCAGCCCCCTGCACTGTGGGCCCTTCCTCCCTGATTTACTGCTGGGGTGCATGGGTGCTTTTAGCACCTGTGAGTTTCTGAGCTGTGTTCACTTCTATTGAAGTAGAGGAAAGAAAAATATCTAACAGCTTTTGATGTCAGGCTATTAACCACTGCATCATACGTTTTCACCCTTTTTTGTCATAATTTTTATTTAAGCGCTAAGCCATCCAGAAAGACCCAAACCCAGTTTTTGCACTGAGGTCAGTTATCTTCAGTGTAAGGAGTTAGTTATGAGGATTTCCAGTGGTGCAGATTTTATTTGACCAGGTTTTGATGCTCATATTAAGTATTTCTTATATCCAGTCTCTCAATTGATTTATTATGCTTTTTACCCATTAGAAGCCTGGAGGAGAAACAAGTTCAGTGTTCTTCTTAATACTGAAAGATCGTTTGCCCTGAAGACTTTCACCTTTCTCTTTTTCCTTTCTTCTTTCCCCTTGCTCTCTCCTCCTTTCCATACTAAGGAATGTTTTCTGTCTTTGTAGAATATATTCCCCAGGCAACTTACTGTTCATATTTTTCTTTACCCTCTTATTCAAATATGGTTAAACAATGGCACATATACTCTTATTATGAATTATTGGGAACTCTCTGATGTTTAGTAGGTAACAACAGATAACTCACACATCAGTGAAGCTTTTCTTACTGTTTTAGGATGTTACTTGCTATTTTCTCATATCCATATTATTGATTTATTAGTTTTTCAGGTGACATTTGGCTTAGCTTGCTTGGACAGAGGAAGGTGGAGATGACTAGTATTGATTAACAGCTTCTTTAGTCCTATAATTTATACCTAAGCTGGGTCAATGGCACTGCATCTGTGTCTGGCTCATCAGCTGAAGGCAGTGGAAATACAAACCTCACACAGGCACCACTGTCCTGAGTGTTCCTGTTCTTTGATTTTGTCAGTGCTACACTAGCATGTGTATGTGTGTACCTGTGTGCATGGACACTTCATGATTAACGGGTGACAGTCTCTCTTCCTTGTGACAGCTGGTGTGCACAGTTGGTGGCTGGGAGGAGGTGATCAGAGGTGCAGCAGTGTTTAGGTTCCAGGCACTGCCATCAGGCTCCAGGAACCACTCAGCATTTTCTGACATCACCAGTCACCTTTTTTGACATCTCCCCATCTCATTCACAGTGATCAGTGGAAGATGTGTTCTCAGGTCTTTTGCAGCAAATGAATAAGGCATAAAAAGTTCTTAATACAGGGATTTGCATAGAAAAGAGGTAATCCTTAAAGACACAATGAGACATGATATTAGGCAAAAATGGCATGTCAGAAATTTATTGGGACATAGTGCCTGTTGGATACAGGATGCCTGATTTGAATGATCATTTGTTTTATGTGTCTTGTGCATAGCTTAGTCTTACTGGGTACATGAAGGGGTCCAGAGAACTGTTATTGCAATATTTTGCAGCAAAAGTAGCTGAATGTTTTGATCTGTGTTTTCCTGATGCATCTTTTTTGAACTTAAAAGATGCAGATAAGGAAAATTCAAGTAGAGTTTTCTTTCATAAGAATGAGGGTGCTGTCAGCAATTTAGACTTCTCCTCCAATGCGTTGCAGGGCCTGCCCACTGGAAGGAGGTTTTTCCTGTCGCTAATGGAGACCGTCAGTCACCCATCGACATCAAAACTGAGGAAACCAAGTATGATCCCTCCCTTCGTCCTCTAAATCCCAGTTATGATCCAGCTTCTGCTAAAATCATCCTTAACAACGGGCACTCCACCAGTGTGGAGTTTGATGACACCGTCAACAAATCAGGTTTGTTCCTTTAGTCTTGCACTGTAACTTCCTCCACCAATTCCTAAATAGAATGCCTACAGCCTGGGCACATCTCACTGCTGGATATGAACTCCTTATTAACAGTAAGGCTTTGCTCCTCTGGATGAGAGATTCCTTTTTCCCTGTCTTTCAGCATGATGCAGTGTGGGAACATATTTGGACACAAGTTCGAGGTTGTGTTTCTCAGCAAGTGTTGGGATTCCCTACTTACAGGAGTGGTTTGATCCACCCCCACCAGCTGGATAGTGCCAACCCTCTGTTTGAACAGTGTTGTTTACAATTTTTCAAATGCTGCTCTCTCTCTCTCACTGCAGATGAATCCTTTGTGTCTCATTACAGGTTCATTCCAACCGATTCGCTCAAAGCTCTTAACTGAATTTAGCTTCAGGTTTGGTTATATATTTTTCCCCTATACTCGGACTTCTTATGACAAGTAAGAGCCGATACAGAGCAAGTGAAATAGATCCCAAGTAAACCCTTATCTTCTCTGAAAAGTATTATTGCCCAAGTCTTTTCCAGGGGTGTATAGCTTCCTTTTTTGCAAATAATAATTCTTATTTAGAAGTTCTGTGGTGTATCATAGTCTTTGTAATGTTACTGCCTTCATCTTTGAAACCTTCTCTTGGATTTTGGGCAAGTCAGCACGACTCTTCTTCAAGCTGTAAGAGTGCAGAATCTTCAAGCAATAAAATAATTTTGTGGCTGTGTGAGGCTTAGCTGAGGATTCAAGACCATATGATGCTTTCACAAGCATCAAAGCCAGAGAGAGACTAATTTTTGATGACCCCTTAGTCCTGAGGACTTATTAGCTCATAGTGGCAAGAGGGAGAGACATAGATGGAGACATCGTCATGTTTTTGTTTCCTGAACAGTCTTAGTTTTAAACTTTCTATCAACATTGGATGTTGCCTGAAAGCCACCAGCTGACCATCAGTGATCAGTCTGACCTTATGTCAGATGCCGTGGAACTTCCCAGAATTAATCTCTGCTTCGAGCCTAGTAGATGCTGGTGAACTAAAGCACATCTCTTAGAAAAATATACAATCTTGATTTCAAATTTTCCAGCGATGCTGAACCTACCACAGCCTTTGGTAAGTTGTTCTAATTGTTAATTACCCTCACAGTTTAAAAGAAAAAAGTTAATGAATGTGAATACACCAAGAACTTCTTCCACTCTCTTTACTCCTTTCTTGAAGTGACAGGGCCTGAGCAGTGTTTCTCTAGGCTTCCCCTGGTACCAAAGCAATGGTAATGCAATCCTCCTCTTACTGCTTTCCCCAGGCCATATCTCCAAGGATATAGTTCATATAATGGCAAAGCACTGAGAGATGTTGATCAGATAATTAACAGATGGAATACCCAGTCTCCTTCAGTAGACGCCATGTCATCTATGCATGGACCAGATTCTTCAGTTCACAAACATGAATAGAGTAATTCACTATTTTCCCTAATATTTGTCACTGACAAACTTTATCAGTACTGTTTTTGTTTTCTTTCAGGTCATTGCTCAAAAAATACTGAATTTTCTAGGGCCCAAATTTGGCTTCTGGGGCACCTCTGTGAAGTAAGAACTCCTGCAATGTGTTGGTTTCATGAAAAAAATCAAATTAATTTTTACTAAATACCATGCTAATACCATACCATTCTAACGCATTATTAACTGACTCCCATATGAACTATTTCCTCACTTTGGTCAACACTGGAACTGGGCTGTCAAGTCTGTAACTGTTTGTGTAAGTCTGTTTATGCTCTTTGGTACCATATTAGCTCCATTCTTTGAAATTGCTCTACTGATCTTCTTCCAATATTTTTCAAAATTCAAGATACTGATATTTGCCTTAAAAACTTCTGACTACCCTCTTCCTTAATTACTGTTGGAATGAAATGGTTTTGCCATCACTGTGTGATGTGGCACAAATACATCAACAGGCCACTTTCCACATTTTTCAGCATAAGTATTTCATGTTGGTGCATTTCTACATAATAGTTTTTCCTCAGCCAGTTAGAACACTGATCTTTACACTTTTCTAGGATCATTTGCATCGAAGTTTACAGTCCTTAAAAGAAAGAATTTAAAAGAGCCACTGACCCCCATCTCCTCTATTTGCTAATTTTATAGGCGGTGTAAATGCATGTTTTTTGAGTTGAAGCTTTAAGGAAGTTAAATATTTTTCCCCAGAATAAACAGTCTCAGTTATTTTTCATTATCCAAGCTACTTGTGTTAGCAAATAGGCAACATAAAAATTCTTCTTTCATCTTTATTTGGTGTATTTTGTTCCTAAGAAAGTGTAGGTTTTGCACTGAACCTAGAAGAGTGAAAAAATTGCTATTGTCCTCCCTACTGCTCTTAATTTAAAAAACATCTGGCTAAATCTCCCCTCATTTCCCCTTAAAATTTCTGTAATGAGCCAGTAAACTATTCCAGACTGATTCCAAAACACTCAGAGAACATACAGAGCTGGGAGAGTGGAGTGATTTGTTTAGCTGTGAATAAGGAATCTCTCTGAGTGTAATTCACATTCCAGGCTCTGTAAAGAGATATTTTGATTCTAAGTCTGACAAGAAAATTATGAGTGCTTGCAAAAGAAAAATAATGAAAAGCCCACCCATATGCATGTTAGTTTGAATAGAATTAGAGCAGAATAGAAATAGAAAGAACAGTATAGAGTAGAAAAGAATAGAGTAGCCTCTTTCAGTTGGAAGGGACCTGCAGTAATCATCTTGTCCAACTGCCTGAGCAGTTCAGGGCTAACCAAAAGTTAAAGGATGTTGTTAAAGGGCATTGTCCAAATGCCTCTTAAACTCTGATAAGCCTGGGGCTTTGACAGCCTTTTTAAGAAGCTTGTTCCAATGTTTGACCACCATCATGTTAAAGAAATGCTTCCTAGCATCCAGTTTAAATCTTCCCTGGAACAGCTTTGAGCCTTACCCACGAGTCCTGTCACTGGATACTTGAGACAAGAGACCTGCATCTCCCTCTCTGCTTTGCCTCCGCAGAAGTAGAGAGCAGTGAGGACACCCCTCAGCCTCCTTTTCTCCAAACTAGAAAAGCCCGAAGTACATAGCTGCTCCTCATAGGACGTGCTTTCCAACCCTGGCTAATTGTCAGTAATATTGAGTTGTACAATGCACAAGTAACATTGGCTTAATTTTATTTATGTTAATATAAGCTCCTTTTCCTCAGACTTCAATCTGATATAACTGGATCTAGTTGCAAATGAAGGAAAGAGCCCTGAAAATTTAAGCTCCTCCTATTTTCCACCAAATTTCAAAGATGAAAAAAATTCTGCTGACATTACATTTTTATGATCATGCTCCTTATTCATAAAACCTGTATTTTGAGCTTAATTTCTTAGTGATTCTTTTGACTATAATCAAGAGAGGAAACTCTTGAGTGTTGAAAAATAGAAGTATTTTCCCATTCTCTGAGAAATATCCAACCTTGACAATAACAGCATAAAAATAATAAACAGCATAAAAAAAAATAAACCCCCTTTAGTGGGTCATAACCCACTAATCTGCCCATAAATGCAAATTTCATAGTCATATCCTCGACAGGTTAGGGTTTCTGTAGTACTTCCAAGAAATGGAAAGCCGTCTGAGACAACTTGTGAGCAGGAGCAGAGGAGTATCGGAAGACTGAAGTCTGGTGTGAGGTTAGAAGATGGTTGATAGAGACTCCCGTTCTCTCAGTGAAGCCTTTTCCTCTGCTTGGGTTTCCAGTGCTGACGGGGGGGCCACTCAGCGGGACCTACAGGCTGCGCCAGATTCACTTCCACTGGGGATCCAATGATGAAGCTGGCTCTGAGCACACGGTGGATGGGATGAAGTATGCAGCAGAGGTAAGGCTTTTCATGGAGTCATCTGTACCTCTAAGCTTGTGACTAGTTTTCCATTGCAAGAATAATGCTGCCCTTCCTCTTCCTGCTTTTCATCTTCCCCTTATTTTATTGAAAGGCAAGTGGTCTTCCTGAAGTGTTGCATGTTGGGTCCTTTCTCAAAGGAGAACCTCTTTGAAAGCTTTGCAGAGGATTAAAAAAGGAGTACAGAAGACAAGAGCTTGATAAGAGCAAGACATAGTGTTCAAGAGTTATTTTAAACTTTCATTGTTTCTTCCTTGGAGAACATTTTCAAAGTCATCTTCAATGGCAAACCACAGAATTGTTGGATTTAGGGCCTATGTAGTGTAAAGTTTGTGCAAGACTTAGGAACGTTGCATTTTGTGATGCACTTAGCAATGTGGTGGTTATGACTTTGAGAACCATGGTTTAATATCTGTGGGGTGGCTGCTGTCTGTGGGGTACTGTGCTTCAGTGGAGGTGGTGTGCCAAAGGGAGAAGTCCACCATCTGCTCTGGCACAGAGCATTCACTCCTGCTCTGTCTCCTTTGGTGTATTTGAATAATCTGCAGGAAGAAGTTCTCAGTATGAGATTCCTCTTTGCAAATAGAAGTAACATGGAATATTTTCAGGAGATTGAGATCTTTAAAAACACATGATTCAGACAGTGTCAGACTTTTCTGGGGTTAAAAGAAGTAAAAAGTGTAAAAATAAATGGACAAATAAAAAGCATAATACTACAGAAGAAAAAGATGTAATGTATGCACTGTGGTGTGATCAGATTTTACTGGAAATGCTATAAGAGATACTGATGAGGAAAAAAGATTGGTTTTCTAACTCTAATGGGGGAAAGTGACATTTGCAGTGTTTAAAGGCTTATGTTTTCCACAGGAACCAGGTGAGATGGAATATAAAGAATTAATAGAGGTGCTTTAAAACCATTAAGTACCAAACCCAAATTTCTAGCTGAGAAAATATGTTTCCCATCTAAGAAACCAAATGGAAGGAGAAAATATCTCTGAATTTCTAGCCAGTCTAAAAGCCTTTCTGTTACCTGTTGGTTGGGTAACTCTCCACAAGAAGCTCTCTAGATGTCACTTTGGCTTTGGGATAAGAAACTCAGAATTAAAACCAAGGCTTCTGAAAATTGTTCACACAAAAGAAAATGCCTCAGAAGGAGACATGAAAATGTTTTCAGTGCTCACCTTTGTAAGGAAGATGTGCAAGTTTTGAAGAAAAAGCATCAGCTGAATTGAAGAAAGAATTAACGTACAGGTAAAGAAGACTGCAAGGTTTGGCCCTTAAGCCCTCCAGGAAGCAGAAGGAATCCATGGCTGCATTCTCTGTGACAACATACGGCCTGATCAAGGTCTCTTCACAAGCTGCAGTGACACCGCGGTGGTAAGACAGGATATATTCCTTAGAGAAGTCACAAGCCATTGAGAACGGGTCTGTACCCAAAAGTGTTTCACACTCTGTTTGGGGGCTCTGGTTTTTGGAGGGTTACCTTCTGGGGGATTTTTGGCAAAGCTGTGGGGGAGTGGGAGTGGACTTTTAGTAGCTGTGGGAATTTTCCTTTTTGTTCTTTGTTGGGTTGTTTTTGATGGTGGTTTTTTTTTTCCCCAAATCCACAATAAAGGTAATTTTTGACTGCGAGTATCTGTTTCCTTTTTGTGTATGTAAAAATGTAATTGTTTAAAAGTTCTTCAATATAGGTTATGTGAATTTGTAATAGAGAGCAGTGCAGACACTATGAACCCCAGGATATTAATGCACTTGAGAAAGGTTTAGTGGACTATGTTCTCCTGGTTTAGTGCATAATATTCTTAGCAACTTTCCTTCAAGGATTTCTAAAGCTGTGAGACAGCATGCATGTCATTGTGGTTGTACATGTATTAATATTGACGACACTGGGATTCCTTACTTGCTGCAAGTAATGTTTCAGCACTTTAGAGCCCAAATGCTTAAAATATTGATGTCAAGTAAGACCAAGTAAGAGTTCCATTTTTACATATGGAAAATTGAAAATTATAGAGGTTAAGGAAGGATTGATATTTAGAATAAAAATCTTCATACTTCTAGAACACTATTTCAGCCATGCAGCTATGTTGCTTCACGTAGAAATCCTTTAAAGCAGTTTCAGCTTTCCTAAATTGTTCTTACTTTACTTGTCCGATAGGTGCTGTATTCCAAAAGGAGGCCTTTTTTTTCATGGGTTCATCCCAGTTTAAGTCACTCAACGAGTTGTTTTTCAGCATTCTTGGAGTTCAAAATCTGAAAAGATGGTCACCAGTTTTAGAAAAGCCAATCTCACGTCCTGCTTCTGAGCATCTTTATCTAAAAATTATGTGTAATAAGATTTACTAATCCATTGAGGATTTGTGAAAGTAATTAATGTTTGTGAAGTAGTTAGAGTTAAGTGCTGTGTGAGTGTGCTCTCTCCAGTCTGGCAGTCAGACCATTGCTCAAGGCTGGAACAACCTGGAACTTCTTGGAAACCAGGAGCTCCCCTCATGAAGTGTGGTCAGGAATTAGGAAACCTAATTTAACAGGAGGTACTTAAGTGGCATGGAAATAGACATCACAGGCTTTTCCTCTTCCCTCCTGGCTGGGTAGCGTCTTTAAGCTTCTTAAGCAAATATGACAGGACGCTTCCAGAATAATGCATGTTGGAAATGCAGATACTCAAACCTGAAATAATCAAGCTGCTCGTAAGGGTGTCACTACTGGTAGTCATAGAAAATAACATTTGAAAAGAGTCAAAAATGAAATGGTGATGTTCCCTTAAGCTAAACAAGGGAAAAGGGGTCAGTGCAAGTTTAATGTGTATTTGCCTGTTTTCTGCTATTTATGTGGATGATTAATGTTGTTGAAAGCTTGATTAAAGAAAAAGAGGAGTAAAATACAAATGACATCCTTATGAATTCAAATCACTTTTCAAAATCAGCTGTACTAATGGATTTTAAACCTCTAGTTATATAACCGTTGGCTTTTTTGTCTTAACTTCGCAGTTCAAAATCTGGAGACCCAACAGCAATTTGACAGGCACTGTTTGTATGCCGATTGCTGTTAAATTTTTAATAATCTTAGCCACTGGAAATGCTTTTGCCATTTGTGTCAACTACATATTTACTGATTTCATGAAATATCTGCATTTAAAACACTGAGTGATTCTGCATACAAAAGAGTGAAATAGAGTGTCAAACCCAGTAGAGTTATAATATTTATTTGCCATTACTTGAGTTCAGTGAGAGTTGATGCTGTCTGTGTCTCTTGCTTTTCAGCTTCATGTGGTCCATTGGAATGCAGAGAAGTATTCCAGTTTTGTTGAGGCAGCTTGTCAGTCAGATGGACTAGCAGTCATGGCTGTATTTCTGAAGGTAAGAAGAGAATGCTTCAGCCCTCATAATAAATCTGCATTATAAGCCCAAAGAGATAACGGTGATGGTTTGTGTAAGTATTGCTGAAGACATACTTGTTATCTTATGCTTATTTCCTTCATAGTGTTTAGCTGCCAATATAGAAAGCTGTGCTTCCTTTAAGAATAAAAATATCAGTTCAATAGATTTTTCAAGACAGTCAAACTCTTCAGTTTGCCTAGTCTGCAAGCCCAAACAGCATTAGATGTGGAACTTAATTCAGCTGCCCCCATTTGGATCCCAGTAACTTGTTCTTGACTAGCATGTTCCTTTAATGGGACAGCTTGATTTAAATGGTTGTTTAATGGCTTGTTGCTGAGCTGGTTGTTCCTTCTAGAAAATAATAATAATTAAATAATGCAAAGCCAGAAACTGGAGAATTTCCTAATAATTATTTTATACCTTTTTTGCCTTCTCCACCTGTTCTAAGATTAAATTTGTGCAACAGCTTCACTGAATTCTGTATGAAGAAGCAGATGGGGAATTCTCATAATCTATGGCAAAAGATAGGGCTTTGGTAAATTCTGTGGTTTCTGGTGGCTGACACAGCTTCCTGAGAACAGCTAGTACTGGTACTGGCACAGTCAGAGAACCATTCCATGCAGCAGTTGCAGAGAACTGCTTCAGCAATTCAGTAATTCTGTCTTTTCAATTTGCATTACAATTACTCAAAGGAGGTGTCACTGGATTTCTTAGCACACAAATTCAGTCTGGAATGTTGTCACATAAGAACATTGTTTTCAATGTTATAAGCAGTTTAAATTTCTGATGTTAATCTGTAACTTTTAATATCCCACATATTAAAACATGAGAGATAAATGGTTTCTATTCCCCTGTAGTGAAAAATTACTATTGTAGCTGAAGTAATTACTAGGAGTAGCCAGAATACTATTAGCAAGAGAGAGAATCTTCTTTATGACCAGTATTATTTCTAAGGACTAGCTAGTCACAGGCTTGTACTCACTAAATTCATCAGATCTTTCAGTCACTTCAGTTATATAAAACAGTTTTATCAGCCATTTGCTTTTTTATTAATTTTTGTTGCTTTTCTCTGGAGCTCCAGTGTTTCTTTTTTCTTTGGTGTTAATAGATTGGTGAATGTAACCCTCAACTGAACAAGATTACTGACCGCTTGGACACCATCAGAATCAAGGTGAACAAGTGCTTCTAAAAGAATACTAGCTAATATTGGTGGTTGCTTTTGTTTGGGGGTTTTTTTTTTTTGGGGGGTTTTTTGGTTGGGTTTTTTTTTTTTTTGGTGGGGTTTTTTTTTTTTGGGGGGTTTTTTGGTTGGGTTTTTTTTTTTTTTGGTTTTTGTTTTTTTTGGTAGAGTTTTTTATTTTTTGAAACCTGGCTGCTACTCCCTGCATCTTCATGTTTCCTTATCCCTAGTTATTGATACTTGATTTGAGACAGTTTATGTGCGTTCTGTTTAAGTTGAAAACAAAATAGACAAAAAATAATTTTTACACAGTAAAAGATCAGAGGAAACAGCTAATTCCTCACAGAACCCAGTCTCTGATAAATCTGTTGCTATGAGGATAGTAAAAGGGGAAAAGCATACTTTATGGAAAGTTGTAAAAATGATGAGGGAAAAATTTCCTTATCTGTTTTGCTGAGGTACAGATTGAGAAATAACCTGTTGTTTGTGCGAGAGAAATCAGCCAGACTTTCAACATGCTGTTCAGACAGACATCTGTGGCCTGGTATCCAGTACAAGGAGAAGCAGAAGTAACTCCTGGGAGGAGTGAGTGGGGAGGGAAGCAAGTGGCAGTAACCTGTGGGGTTACTCTGCCCGCCCCACAGAGACCATGTTGAAAGTCTAACATCTTCTGACTTCTCCCCACAACTTCCATCTCATGGTCATCTGTAACTTAACACCTTTCATGGTGTCCTGCTGGCATCAAGGAAAGTCACAGCAAAGCTGTCACTGAGCTAAGACCTTGCCAGAAGGGCAGTGATGAGGACCTCCTGTCACCACCCAAGATGCTGCCAGCCCACTTGATAGTGGAACAAGCACTACCTCCTTTGGCATGATTTGCTTTGGCCTCTTGCTTTTAAATAATGTTGCCCTGGTATTTCTTTTATTCCTTTCCAGGGAAAAAAAGCATTATTCACAAACTTTGATCCCAGCTGTCTGCTTCCCAAGTCCCTGGACTACTGGACTTACTTTGGCTCTCTCACTGTTCCACCTCTTCTTGAGAGTGTCATCTGGATTGTTCTGAGAGAGCCCATAAGTGTTTGTTCTGAGCAGGTATCTTTGGATTTTTCACTGCTATAGAAATGTTGCTTCTGTAAGAATGGAAATTGTAAATGCCACCCAAAATTATGGATTTCTGCAGACCTTGGCACTGCAGACCTTACAAGATTTTCAAAAGTCAAAATTTGTATATTAAATTTATTCTGACTAGTTGCCTTTCTTGCTCTAACAGCTATTTATTATTCATTTTTTTAAAAGAATCTGCATACTTTAACAATTAATAAACAAAAATAATCCATAGGTAACTTAAAAAAGAGTTCTGGTGATGCTTAGAAATTCTGGAATTCCAATTGATTTAATTATTTGCATATCCTGCTCAAACCTCATCTTTGGCATTTTTATCTGGCAGACAAATAGTAAATGTCTTCTTGCATTCTAAATACATAAACTTGATGAATTTACTAGAATTGTGAAAAGGGAATACTACTGTAATAAGTTTGGGTTATGCTAGGTTGTTTTGGAAAAGCTGTGATTCAACATAAAAAGAGTCTATTTACATTTCTTGTTAAAGCTTCATGCTGTATCTTAACCTTGCAACAGTGACACCCAGCGGGTTGATCCTCTTAGGTGTAAAGTATTTCTGAGTAGAGAACACATACTAAGCAGAAATGGCGACTTCAGTCTTTGCTAAAAATGTTAAGACAGTTCTCTGAATGGGTTGTTTGTTAGGAAACCTCAAATTTCTGTTTGCAACTGATTTGAAGTCATTTATTTGCTCAATGTGTGTATTTTTCTCATCTGTATCTCTTCCTCACTCCCCTCAATCTGGCTTTCTAAGGCTCGCTGCAATGTGTTTGGATCTAGGATTGAAAACTTGTATTAAGGTACCAATTTTACAAAGACAAGCCATTTTTCAGGTTAAAAGCTTCTTATTTGGGGAAATCTATAATAAATACATTCTAAAATGTGAAATTCTGTCTATAAATGGGTAAATCTGTAATTAATACATTCTAAAATGTGAAATGCTGTATATAAACAGCCACGTGTAACAGGCTCAGGGAACATGGTGTGGGAAAGTGTAGTGATCCTTTATTAGTAATTTTTCATAAACTTTAGCTATATCTTATGTATTAAAGTAGTATTTTCAAATATAAACACGCATGCAGCTAAAGTGTTTGTTTTCAGTAATGTCCACCATTGTGATTGATCAGTCAGCACTGAGACTGATACTGTTCTACCATTTAATTTTATTTAGTTTCTATTTCTTTAAGGATTTAGAGTTTACTACAGACTTTTTGTTGCACTTTTCAGGTTGAAAGAAATTAAAAATAGCTTTTAAGTTTTTAGAAACTTGCAAGACCCTGTATTACAAGCGTCAGCTTCAGAATGGGGTGAAGCAAGGTAGCACTGACATTTTTTGCTCTTAATGTCATTACAATGCAATGTGCCATTACAATTAAATGCTCTATTATAATGGAATAGTTTTTGAGCTGTCCTGCTTTTGGTAACCTAGGAGGGAAGTAAAGTGGTATATAGTAACTACTGGAAAGATTAGAAATTAAACAAAATTCTATACTTAGGTCAGAAATCAGCCTCATATTTCCCAAGGTTTAGACATGGAACTCTGATGGGGTTTCTGCTGAGATCAGCATATGCTGAGTTATGAATAAGTGCTTGTCCTGGAAGTTATGAATAAGTGCTTCACAAGGGAAGAATTTAGAATCTCTCCTGGTTTGAGTAAGGGCTAGTTGCAGAAGCTTTCTGTAGCACCATACCTGCAATTCCAGGTTAATTGTGAATATACTCTTTGAAGAAGGAAACATACACAGAATGTTTGTATGATAAGAAACATAATCTTATCTTTTGGCAAAAAGCATTTCAGAATCTCCAAACTATGAAATCCAACTAAAAAGATACAAACTCCTCCTGCTTTAGACCAGGTTGTGGAAGACAAAGTGTGAATAAAGGAAACAAGTAATCTTTATGCACAGTTTCATGTATTTTGGAATATTTTCTCAGTAGTCATCCTTTTTCATTTACAAGGATAGAAATGGTGAAATTGCCATTCCCCTCATGACTTCATAAAATACAGTTCTGTTCTTTCAGTTGTAAAAAAGTGACAAGTGTCTTTATTATTTACATGCTTTTTCATGAATATTGACATGAGGGTTTTCTGCTGAACCTTATGTCTTTTTTGGTTACAGCTGGCCAAATTCCGCAGCCTCCTGAGCACTGCTGAGGATGAGGCCGCCTGCTGCTTGCTGAGAAACTTCCGGCCTCCCCAGCCTCTGAGGGGACGAGAAGTCAGAAGGAATTGAAGGAGTAAATCCAGAGTAGGCTCCCTCTGAAACGAAAGGCTGAATTCATTTTAATAGTTAATATACTTTGTGATGTTTTAATTTTTTTTTGTGAGTTGTTTTAACCAATAGGTATTAGTGGTTTTCATGCAGTCATTTCTCACAGGCAAGTATGTCTGGAGTTATCACAGGTTCGTTGTTGTTAACTGCGTTTGAGTGCATTGGAAGCACTGAGCCATCAGCATTGCATACACAGAGGTCACTGCTAATAATAAGGGTCAAATGTGGGGAAATGTGAAGTTGTCCAGATTTTGCTACCAAATTACTGAACAAGATCCTTGGTATTACTGACAGTTTAGGATGTTCTGGGATTAGTCTTTTGGTCTCTAACATAACTTTTAGCTTCTGTATAAACCTCACATTACATTTTTCAAGGAAAAAAATATTTCAAGAATGATGTAATTTCATTGCTGACTTCTGCAATACCATACTTACTTTCCTACAAAAAGCAGTAATGACTAGCAGCATTTAAGTAAAACAGATATTGATACAATTCTGTTATTCTGGCTGCTTCATAGCAGTAATCGTGTACTGATTGATAGATTTTTTTAAAGCAAATAGTAAGGATTTTGTATATTGCAAGATCATGTCAGGTAGATTAGGTATTCCTGAATTCCACAATGACACAAGATGAAATTGTCCTGAAACCTGAAAACTGCAAGGTGGAAGGACACAGAGGGAGCTGTTTGCCTAAATCCAGTTTATTGCACTTGGTGAAGAATAAGGGATTATTACACTATATCCATGTAGCATCAGACTTTTGCCACTTAAAATCAAGAGGCAGGGGTAGCTGTTGTTCCGGACCGTTGCATGCTGCAGTGTGAACCCCATGCTGCTTACCTCTGATCTCGCTGTGGAGCACAGTACTGCCCAGGTACAGAATGTGTCAAGGTGCTGGCTGATGTTCTGCTGTCATAGGTGAACTTCAGTGGTTGCACTTATATTCCAAGACCAAAGAGAATAGTCAGAGAGAGCCAAAGAAATTGGAATCAAGTCAACATCTAATAAAAAGCTCAGTAGCAATATGTTGAAACATCTGTCTTTATGAGTTGACTTGAGCCAGTGTTTCTCTCAGGAGCTTTTTTTATCTCAATACGACTGGGGTTTTTTACAGCAAATATTTTTATTAATGAACATGCCATAGGATATAGCTTAGGATAGAATTAGATTTACTCTCAAACTGTGAGAACTACATAGTGAAATCCAATGAGTGATACCTGAAAGAGGCAGCTAGAGGTTTTACTGGCAGCAACTAACACCAATCTATAGTACTTCTGACAAATTCGTCTTCCATAACTGCACTCCTTGAATTCATTTTTAAATAGGTTTTATAAGCTCTGCCTTTTACCTCAGTAGGTCATTTGATCTTAGATGAACAAATATAAGGGAAATCACAGTCAAGACTGACTTTATATGCTGTTTTAGAACAATAAATTAGACATAGAGATATAGATATTTTATCTTAGTTTAAGATATGTGGAATTCTTTGTTTTCTCCTCCCCAGAATATAGCTATTATATTCTGCAAGGCCTCCCAATGCCTTTTGAATATTTTCTGAAGAAAAGAACACAGACCACTGGAGAAAAAAAAGGCATTTAGCAGCACTAAAAGGAAAAGTGAGAGTGTGTTGAATGTTTTCACTCTCTTTTTTAGACTTAGGATTGGATCTCATTTGTTTCCCTGTTATGTGAGTAGCTACAGAATGTGTAAAAAATGTTTACAAATGGCAGGAAGGATACAAAGGATTTGTTGGTCTCAGAAGAGGAAGGAATAAGGCTACTGCTTCATATTGTAAACAGAAGTTTTACATATTTCTTACATATTGTAAACAGTAGAGTTGACTCAATTCTTTTATATTTATAAGGATTTTATAAAAATAAAATATGGATTTTATGAATGTGTCTTGTATTTTATATTGCAGAGCCTAAAGTTTTACAGAGAAGTCTATACTTTTATAATTAACACCTGCAGCTTTAGGTTTGGAAAAAATTGTCACCCATCATTTGAAGTCTGTCTCTGGGTAGTGTAGTATTAGGTATGTCTTTATGTTCCAAATAAAATATTTTTGGTAGTGGTAAGACATGCAATCAATTCTTCAAGTTTCTGATACTGCATTTTTGAACTTTTTACTATTTTTATAGTTATGCTAATAAGTTTTAGAAGAAGTAATCATTCCAGTGATTCCCCTTTTTTGGAGATGCCATGTTCGTGTTAGATTGGCCTAGCTGGAACAGCTGAAAAAGACTAGGAATACTGAGTTACCTGAAATCCTTTGGGACCAGCTTCTCAGGTTATCCACTCCCTACAACTGTCAAGTGAGAATTTGGATACAGTCTCAGCTCTGAGCACTTGGTTGCACCTCAGTCACTAATTTCCTGTGTGCCCAAGCTACACTGAACCTCAAACAGACTATTCAGTGTTGCTCCCAGAGAATCTTATCTCAAGTATGAGCTCCATATTGTCCTCCACAGCAACTGAGGCTGAAATTTGTCATCACCCGCCCCCCCAGCCCCCTGCAGCCACATGTCCCTTTGATCAACTCTTAGCTCTCTGACACATTTGGAGCCTTTATATTAAGAAGAATTAAATGCTCAGTGACCAAAAAAATATAGAGTGTATTTGCTGAAAATAGTAGCTGTCAAAAATTGTGGACTGCTGGAAGGTTGATCGCCCATAAACTTATTCTCGGGATTAAATAAACCACAGCAGAGCCCTGGGGTCAGCTCTCTGTTTTTGGCACAGGAGGGAAGCAGTCTGCTCTGCTATGCTTACAGCATTTGCCATCATTCTCATGATGTTTTTAATGTTGCACATGTTTAAAATCAGCTGGGAATTTTCTTTATGTCAAACAAAAAACCTGAGAAGTAGCGCTCTTCCCTTCTGGAGTACAGTGGTCTGAAGATACACCAGACATCTGTTTGATGCCATACACCCATTTGCTATGTACCTATGTTTTCTCTGCTGCTTAGAGATTTGTCTCTCAGTTGCTTCCAGACATGAACTGTGACCTAAAGGAATTCTAAGAATGAATTTGAAGGAAAAAAACCCAAGTCATCAATTAATAAATCTCACAGAAAAAAAAAAAAAAAGTAAAATATGGCATATGAATAAAATAACATAAATGAAATGTATATGTTATACAGTTTCTATAAACTTAATGGAAAGGAAATTCTGGATTTAGATTCTTGTAGCTTTAAATAGGCAAGGGGCAGATTACAAGATAAATCTTCAGATGTTAAAAGCTGCAAATAATTGAGAAACTTGGAGCACCTTCATGTTGTAAGCTCAGCATAAAGGTATGAATACCAAAGGAGTCTTGCTCAAGAAATGTGGCTTCTTTCTTTTACTGTCTATTAATTAGTCTAAAAAAAGCATGGTGACAATTTCCCCTATCACTCTGCTACTAGATGGACTGCAACTGACTTCTGACCTAGGTGTTACATTTTTTTGTTCTCCCACACAATCTGATCTTGCTTTCTAGTTGTAGGTGTGAAATACAGAGATTTGGTCTGTGATTTAATCTCTTAGATACTGTTATTTCTGTATCTCTTATTTATGAAGTACTTCACTCAGTGACAGGGGACATTCTTTGTGTGTCTGCTGTTTTTGTGAGACAGGAGATAATACTGAAATGCTGAAACAAAAACGTGCCTAAATTCATGGGTTTTTTTCCTATTTCTGTCAACCTCTCCATCATTTATGCCAAACACAAGTTTTTACTGTGGTGAAATATTTGCATGTGTAATCTATGTCTCTTCTCCTGTGCAGCAGAATTTGACAACAGGGAGTGTCTCTGACAGGAGAATACTGGATTGTCATGTGAAAACAAAGATTCTTGGCCTCTGATTAACAGAGATGATGTGCTGCACTGTCAATTTCTGTGTCTGTTTCTATTTTATCAAATTTCACCCACATACTTGGGTAGACAAATTTGAATAATTTGTAGATATTACTGACAATTTCATTTATCAGATTAAAATCATATAGGTTACATGCAATAGGTAGAAAAAAAAAGTTTTTGTAAAGATCTGATTTAAATATTTTTCTGTCTTTGGTTTGTAAATATTTTGAATGAAATATCAGCTGTTTAAATGTCAACACTGCCATTCTTTTCCTTTCTACAGTTGTATGAACAACAGACAGAAATGTGGCCTCAATATTTCTTGTTTTTTGAGCAGCACTTTAGTGATTTTGAGGAAAAAAAGTTAACCCAGTCATTCTTGGTTCTTTTCTGAGATTTTTTTCTTGATTTATGTTTTCCCTTCAGCTTATGTTTTCATTAATAAACTGGCAAATGGTGCTGATGATATAAAATCTTCCCCTGTCAGAAACAGATGAATGATTGATTGAAAAGAGGAATATTGGGTGAGAAAAGATGATAACAGACTAAGCTGTAGAAAGTAATCTAAAATTCTGAACTGACTGGGAAAAACTGAGTCGTGAGACTTGGAGAAGATAAAGAAAAATGCTAAAAATAAAAGAGGTACTCTAAAAGCCTTCTAATAGGAAAAGAGGTCCTTTGCATATTGCTTTTGCCGATAGATGTCACTGTGAATAAGGCAATGGTCACCTGCCCGCTGACACAACATCCTGAATGAGACCCACAGTGTCCTGAAGGCTCAGCCTGTGGAAGAAGAGTATGCAATATAACTCATGTATTAAGGATGTGCTGTTGATAGTGATTTACTCCATTTCTTAAAAGTGAAAAAAGATTGGGAAAAAAATATAATTTGCATAACAAAAGATACTCACATTAAAAAAAAAAACCCCATATTTAGGTGAACCTGTGCATTTAAATGCTCCCCTGTTTTCCATAAGCAATTGCTGTTATATAGTTTCACACATGCCAAAAGCCACGTGCCAGAAACAGCCACCGTAGGAGCAGGGTAAGTTTTTCTGTGTTTTCTTCTCTCTGGAAGTTTCCCCAAGCATTAAAAAAAAAAAAGAAAATCAAAGTAATTTGTGTGCAGGGACCCTGAATGGTGCATGGCCATATCAGCACTACCAAGCAGGCTCTGTAGGTCTGGAACATTCTGGCTTAGCTGGACATCCCTGAGCCCATGGAAAGCCACAAGGCAAATCATGGACAGCAGGGCAGGCTATGCCAGTGCCTTGAATTCTGGCTGCAAGCTCTGGGCAAGGACAAATCCACACATACAGTAAATACAGCTGAGCATAGGTGATCATCATTAACCAGCTATGGGTTTTTTTAAAGGGTGCAGCAAAGATTCATACGGAAAATCTGATCAGTTATTTAAACCAGTTTCTGCTTCGGTTTTCTGAATCAGATGAATGGTGGTGCTCATTTCAGCCATAGCACCACTACTGCCTCACTCTCTGTGTGAGGTTCCAGAAAGGGCTTTTCTACCTGTCTTAGTTATGAGATATTTAAATACCATTGTAAGGACTCAAGACAGGCTCCTTGGTTCACATAAGCACACTGTAAATGTGAATGTGAATGTGTGTTAAAAGAGCTTTTTGGTATTTCAAAAGTCACATCAGTCAAGTGATGTCCCTGGTGTTTGGAAAAAAGGAAAGATTGCACCCATTTGTTAAAAGGGTAGAAAGGAGCACCCCAGGAACTACTGACCTGTCAGCCTCACCTCTGTTCTGGGAAGACCATGGAAGAGATCCTCTTAGGAGGAGGATCTAAGGCACAGGGAGGACAGGGAGGAAATTTGAGATGCCCAGCATGGCTTCACCAAGTGCAAATCCTGCCTCATTAAACTAGTGGTCTTTTAGGTTGAAGTGACTACATCAGTGAACTAGGGAGAAGCCGTGGATGTCATCTCTCTGGACTACTGTAAGACCTTTGACACAACACCTTTCACTCTAAATTGGAGAGGGATTGAAGGGATGGGTGGACTGTTCAGTGGATGAAAAATAGGCCACATATCATGCAGAGGGTATTGGTCAATGGGTGAATGTCCTGATGGACATCGGTGACAAGTGGTGTCCCTCAGGTGTCCATACTGGGACCAGTACAGTTTAGTGTCTTCAGCAATGACACAGACAGTGGCATCAAGTGCACCCTCAGCAAGTTTGCGAATGACACCAAGCTGAGTGGTGCAGCTGACACAGCTGTGGGATGGGATACTACCCAGAGGTACCTGAAGAAACTGGAGAAGTGGACCCATAGGAATCTCACAAGGCTCAGTAAGATCAAGTGCAAGGTGCTGCACCTGTGTCAGGGCAACCCTTGGTATCAACACAGGCTGGGGATGAACAGATCAAGAGCAGCCTGGCTGAGAATGGTTCAGGGGTCCTGATGGATGAGAGGCTGGACATGAGCTGGCAATGTGCACCCACAGCCCAGAAAGCCAAATGTGTCCTTGGCTGCATCTCTTTAATTAATTTGCATATCTGTCATTTTTACTGCTCTGGGTTCCCTATGTGTCAGCATACAGAGGGTATACACAGCTGACATGGCCCCCACCTCTGGGTTATGGCAATCAGGATGTAATCTAGTAATCTACCCCTGCAGTGCAGCCATGGATGAGTGGGAACACCCAGGATATCAGAGCTGAACAGCACTTGGGTAAACATGCTGCTTAGGAGTGATATTGCATAAATAATACAGAAGTCTCATGATTGTGCATCACTTTTCCCTAGTGACTGGTGCATTGCATCCCAACATTGTGTTCAGAGGTGCTTGTAGAGGCATTCACACTAAATTCCTGATAAACTGTGTTGAGATTAAAAAAAAAAACCAAAAAAAACAAAAAAAAAACAAAAAAAAAAAAAAAATCCTCAACTAAGGACTTTCTCCTGCATCTTGCATCCAGTAATTCATGGAGGAGGAAAACATGACTGACTGAACAGCTTTTTATTGAAATAGAGAAAGCTACATTTAGTTTTCTGGAAAATGTGTATTCCTGTTTAGTTGTGCTTTACATACTGTTGTTTATATGCCTGAACTTGTTTTCTATTATGGCTTAAGGCTCTTTAGAATCAGTAGCCATCCCAGCCTGGGCAGTGGGACAACTTCAGCCTGCACATCTTTGAGTGCTAAGATGTGCTTCACTTCTAGTACCTAGCACTTTTACCTAGCACTGTGGCAGGTACTGAACACACATGAGCTAATGCTTCTCACTGGCAATAAGTGTTATTTTTCTTATTTGGCTGTGGAAAAGCTATCTAAGCCAAGAATAAAAGCACTAACCAAAAGAGATTTTAGATGGCTAAAAATAACAATATTTAGTTGTATATTCTTGTTTGCTGACACTGTTTTTTGAGTTTACAGCAAGGCATGAAATCACACTTGCCATGTAAGTACTACCCATTTACATCAGTGTCTTCACTGACAACAAAAACAGGTTTTTAACAGTTCCTGTTAAAAAACAGTGTAGCTTGTTCAAAGGCTGCCCATCAAGGCTCTTGCAGAGTCAACAGGGATGCTTCAGGCTGAGCAGGGAAGAGCCACCTATTTTTTGAATTAATGTGCTACCTACCAATAACCCCGGCGTTTTCAGAGGGGAATCAATCGTGTCTGCTGTGCCTTGCAGGGAACTTATTATCTGTGCCTCTGAGGGTAAATAAAACAAGAGAGGACTCACTTTCTGGTCCTGGAATATGGGTCATTACATGTTCTGAGTTTGTGCAGCTGAACTTCCTGCGTATTTTATTCCATACAATCTAATGGAAACCATCATCTCACTTGGTTTAGTGAATTTAGCTCTCTTGCAGAGAGCTCTAGCTGACATTTGCCAAAACCACACTTGACCATGGCCAAAACCTTCCTTCTCCAGCTGTTAGTATGGGCACGTCTAACACTTCTGACAGGTGCTTAGGATGCCACATACAGCAGTGTGACCCAGACCTTCACCACCACCTCTCTTCTTTCTAAATCCCCCTGGAGTGGCTGTGTGACACCTTGTCCCCAGTCTGTCTGGACACTTGGGTCTCCACAAGCTGGCTGCTGAGTGAGCACCACTGCACATGGCATTCCTGCACAACAGCGGTATTTAAATGTCTCATAAATGAGAGAGGCAGCCTGGTGTCTGCTTTCTGGAGTTCTCTACTGAATTTAGTCACTGGCATTCATCCTAAGTTTCATTACAGTTGCCAAAATGCATCTTCTGGAACCTGTTGTACATTTTCTTGTGTCTTTCCTTATTTGCAAAATCGTGCATTAATGCTTGTTCCATTCACTGTTGTCTTGCATGTGGTCATTCATGTTGTCTTTCATCAGAAATTCCAGATTTTTGTGACTTTTGTGTCACAGAAGCCAGCACTTCCATGAATGCTGTTTACCCACTGTCTTTTTTAGATATGCAGTCAAACTAGAACCAGCTGGTCCTCTGCTCTGAGCCAGGAGCATGAGGGTGAGACCAAGGATTGAGAAATTGAGTCCCCTCTTCTTTCTCTTTGGGCAAAGGTTTGCAGCATGCAAAACTGGATATGTAGAGGGAGGTGACTATTTGCCAAGACAAGTCACATACCTGTTTTAGAGAGGGCACTGAAAGGTATTTTTAGAATGCTGTGTTTTAATGGTAGGTCTGCTCTAGGGCACTGAGTCGTGTCTAGGATGGGAGCCTTGTGCAGAAATTAATTTCTGTTCCTAACTTTGCACCACTTTTATTTTTGGTTTTGCAGGAGCTACATTATGTCAGTACTTTCAAACAGATACTTAACTCCTTGTTTAGCCATTTAAAAGAAGCTTTCAAATTCCTTGAAGTACTGACTACCTAGAAGATCTCCAAATTAACAGAAGCTCCAGCCCTGTGTGTCACTTCTGTTGTGGTGTTTAGAGATTTTAAGGCATAACCTTTAAGAACAAGAGCTCAGGAGTAGCTGCTGAGTCTTATTATTATTAGTCTAACCATCTCACTGTGATAACTATATTCTTGTATGTTTGCAGATATACAGAAGAACATGAGTAAGAACACTATATGTCACAGCCTTTAATACAATTAAGTCTTAATATATAGTCCTTTATAATTATAATACTGTTCTGTTGAATAATTTATTTGAATTCCATCTATGTTCCTTTCATAACTGACACAACTTGGTGTAGTATCACAGAAATGAGATTTCAGAAGTATATCTAGAGCTTGATCTCCTGTATATAAGGGTCTGGTCTTGCAACTGTTTGAGCCAAGTATCTGTTCTCCACCTCTATTCTATCAATCAGATATGCTCGAATGAGTCAAAATGTCAGTTGAGGAAAGAAATATGTCTACAGCAAATGCTTGGAAGCAGAGCTAAAAGATCACAGGACAGGGCAGCAGCATTCGTGCCAGGGGAACCTAGGAGGCGAAGCAAGATACAGTGAGTGAAACAGGAAACAATTCTGTAGGTCTTGGTGGAGCTTTCCTTTGCAATAGTTATCTAAAGCTGTCTGGAGGCTTTCCCTGGAGCCTTCCTCTCTCTTGACCCAATAACAAAAGAATTCATGCTACAAACTTCATTGTGGGATATGTGAAAGAAATGCAAACCATCAGACTGTTGGCTGACAGCCTTGGGAAATCCTGCCTTTAACGTTAATCCTGCAGGACTTGTTCAAGGGCTAAAAGCACTCAGAATAGCTGGATGGTGGCTGTTTCAGGCATTTCTCTTAAATACATGCATTTTTACAGACAGAAGACACAATGGATCCATGGGACCATAACTCCAAAATGTATAGCAGAAACAACTTTATGATTCCACGGAGGTAATTAAGAATAAAGGGTCTTGAGAGGTAGTTAGACCACACTTCACAATGGTGCAGCTCAATGCAAGAGCACAGAGTTTGGTGAGGGACAGAGGGGACGTGCAGATCTGGCCTCCTGAGGAGTGCAGGGAAGCCCAATCACATGCACAGAAGGGTCTGTGGATGTCCCCTCCTAGCTCTTCCTCACAGGGAACCTCCTGATAAGACAGGGGTGGTTCTGTCACATCAGTTGCTGACAGCTTTTTGCGCCACTACTACCAAATCTGTCCTAACACATTTTTAAAGGGTAAATCTAAACATTTCCTGATGTCACGTTGCAGGGGTGCCAAGGCTTAGTATCTCCTTATCATGAGGAAGCAGTTTGGTTTCAAGGGACAGCCCAGATGACCAGATTGCTCCAGGCCTCAGCTGTCTCCTGGTTAACACCCTCCAGCTGAAGGATCGAGCTTACAGCAGGGCAGGAGAAGGTATCCTCTGAGGTGCCACTTCTAAAAGTATTGGCAGTGCATGTCTTGGTCTTTCATATTAGAATCACAGAATCACTTAGGTTTGAAAAGTCTTCTAAGACCAGGAAGTCCAACCATTAGCGATTCACATTATTGCATTGCTGTGGATGCTGAATGTCCCAAATTCACCTAAGATTTAATTGCATTAATCACGCCAGACTTTTGCAGTCTTTTGGCCCCATTCACTTCTTTATCCTGTTCAGCTGAGGTTAATGAGCAGTTTGCTAAAGACTCCAGTGGCAATAAGGGCAGGCCAAATCAGCACCACACATCAAATCTGTGGCCTCAGAAAAGCACGTCCATGTGCCACTGGGTTTTCTGTCAACAGCTGATGCTTTTGTAACCAAAGGGTCAAAAATGGTGCTTAGGAAACCATCACACCTCGTGCTGACAAAATCAGCCTCAGCTGAGGCTGAATTCAGTGCTGTGGGCCTGGCCTGGGTCACCATGGCTGTGTGGCAGAGTTTTGGTAGATAGCTGCTGCTCCTCTGCCTTGCTGTATCTGGTCTGGGGCTTTTCCCAGCTCACACCCTGGTGTGTGTATTGTGTGAGAAAATTAAGCAGAAGTTACACATCACCCAACACAATGAATATCAGAGACATAATGGGTATCCTGGGAAGTGTTCAAGGCCGTGTTGCATGGGGCTGTGAGCAACCTGGTCTAGTGGAAAGTGTCCCTGGCAGGGGGTTTGGAAATAGATCGTCTTTAAAATCCCTTCCAACCCAGGCCATTCTGTGATTCTATGATTCTAAGATATTCCAGCTTCTAGATTTCACGGATTTGTCAAATGTGAGCAGTAGTTTTCCAAAGAAAAAATGTTACATGAAGGTAATAAATATCTGAAAGGGGATCATCAGGTGGCAATAGATTGGTGGTAAAGGGAAGTGCTCATTTCAGGCTGCAGTTTTTACAGTGTGATCTCTTGGTTACCTCAGAGCATTGCAAAAGACTTAATGACTTAAACAGTCAAAAAAAAAAAAAAAAGGCATTTTATTTGAGCTCTCTGCTAATGCAGAAAAACTTCAATAAGGCCTGCAAGAAAGCTAGAATGGATTACCATAATATAGGCAGCTGTATACCAGGAATCCTAGTGGTATTTTTCCAGAGAGAGGTCCTGTCCTGTCCTGTCCTGTCCTGTCCTCTCCTCTCCCCTCCCCTCCCCTCCCCTCCCATTCAAATTACTACACTGGGTAATCTTCCTTTCCACCTCTTTTATGTTGCCAGTAAGCCCTATTAGATGTCAATATAGTGATAGCTTTATGTCCTAAACTGCAATCCTGTTTGTATTTTCTCTTTTTTTGCTATAAAGATAACAGAACTCTCCTACCCAGCTAGTTGAAGTCTGGACATTTTATGTAATTAACTTGCCTTTCCTTGATCAAGTTAAGGACATTTCCTTTTCCTTACTATTTCCTAGACTCTCAATCACTTATTCATTGTCTTTGTCATCATAATCAGGTCTATTTGATTTTTGAAATTGTTTCTACTTAATGTTTTCACTTGTATTTTATTAAAAGTCATTTCTGAAGGAGTTACACTAAAGGATGGAGGGTGAAGTCTTTACATTGGAAATGAACTTGAGACAAACCAGGGGCAGCTGGCACTTGCTGTCACCCTTGTGCACACATGCAAAGGTTTTCAACTGATTGAAATCACAGCTCTGCAGCTCGGGTCCACTCTAAATGTGAGAAATTACAGGACATAGCCAGTTGGAGACATTTTAAAAGAGGTTCAAAATGAAACAGTTCTGTGTAGAAAGCTGTTGTTCTGCCTAACAGATTTGTTGCCATGGTGTTCCGCTTGTGATCTCTTTGAGAAGTTTAATTTTTTTTGCCATCATAAGGAAGGTAATTGCTTTGAAATCAGCCAAAGTGATGTACATGTGTCCCTGTTCTCATTTTTCCCACAAGCACCATCAGCTTTTTTTTCCTGAAGAACTGAGAAGAGTGAAAATGATTATTCTTTGGTTTGTGGCAGTTAAAGGGATGATGCTGCTGCACTAAGGCAGAGTAAAGCACTGTGGATTCAGGATTGCTCATAAAGAAGATATCAATTACCAGAAAGAATTATTGGCCTCTTCATAACTGTTTTTGTTATGTTTTCTTATGAACAGGAGGAGGTATATTACTAGCTTTGCTTAATAAGGTAATAGGATGAGGATTGCAGGAATATCTGACAATGTTACTTGCCTGCCTTATAATTAGCATGGAAGTGGAGAATGCTTATGAATACTGAGTTCCTCGTTCCCATGTTCATGGATGAGCTCGCGTTTTCTTCATGATTCTGCATCAGAGATTGATATCATTAAGAAAATACACTTTTTTGACAAAATAGAGATTTTTCTTCATCAAGGTGGAGGTCTAACGCTAAGCTGAAGTATTGCATTTTAGCTGCTATATGCTTATCTGCTGTTTGTGCTCTCTCTTCTGCAGTTTCAATTAACAAGTTTTCCTTTAATTCCCGGCCAGGAGAATAAGACTAAACGATCTCTTCTTTTTTTTTTTTTTTTTTTCATCAAGGTGGAGGTCTAACGCTAAGCTGAAGTATTGCATTTTAGCTGCTATATGCTTATCTGCTGTTTGTGCTCTCTCTTCTGCAGTTTCAATTAACAAGTTTTCCCAATTAACAAGTTTTCCTTTAATTCCCAGCCAGGAGAATAAGACTAAATGATCTCTTTTTTTTTTTTTTTTTTTTCAGGTGTAAATTGCTTGTGATATCTCAAAATCTGTTTCATATGAAAAATTATCCATAAATGTAGTGCCTCTTTTGGAATGGAATAAAGACAGGGCTTGGTATGATTTCACTGTGTTTCTTACAAATGCATTACACTGAATTAAGTTAGAGTATTGACTTCTGTCATCATGCTAAACAAGCTAATGGCACAGGGCAGCAATGTTACACAAGCCAGCCAGATATAACATAATTTCATTAATTTCACTATTACATTGTGATAGCAAGTCACTGACCAAGTCTTTGGCAATCCAGCTGCTGGCTGCACACATTGGTTAGCTGAAAAGGTGGTCCTAGGAGTATGGCTCACTGAATGAAGCTTATTGAAGCAGAGGTGGTATTTTCTATTTAAAACAATTCAGCTTTTGAGTATATTTGGAACAGGAATTTGATATTTCTCTGTAGTTTACAGAGGAAGTGTGGAGACCTGTAAATGTTTACACCATGGCCATACAGTCAGAGGCATACAAATGTAAAAGAAGCAGCTCTATCTGTAGCAACACATGCTGCAAAACCCTAACAGATAATGTTTGCTGACATAATTTCAGGCAGGTACTTAATTTCAAAGAAAAAACACATAAATTACATAGTGGGGTTGACTAGAAACCTAGTTTCTTTCCTAATGCTTTATGTTGTTCCTCGTGGAGTCTGGCTGAGAAAGTCCATATTGTTGTAAATGCGGTGGAAAACAAACATGAAAGGTGTGAACATTTCCTGTTACAAAAGTAAATGAAACAACACAAGCTCCTTAGCATCCATGTTTTAAAACACAGCTCTTCTTGAAGGGTCTGTGGTTTTAATGGGCATTTGGGTAAAACATCCATCTAGAAAGCATGGGCAAAGGTGGAAATATTTGGTATATCAGTATAAGAGGCAATAATCTCCACCTGCTTAACAGGAAGGTGTATTTTTTCTAGCCCTCATCACTGCAGCTTTGATAAGGAAAGGGAAGAGAAAGATATTTGTTTTCAGTACGTTAGTAACCAGCCTCCAGGAAAACAGTGACAATTGCCAAGCTATCCTGCTTGTTGAAAGCCTCAGCTGCATTCAAATTCCTGTCTGGCTTCCAGTGAATGAGATAAAGCTAAAAACAAATTAACAGGATTAATTTTGCTGGTTCTATTACAAAGGAATGCTACAATCTGTGAGAAATAGAAAAGCCACTTTGCACTCTTAGGGTCTGAGGAAACAGAGAACGTGCTTGTGAATGCTTGCAGATTTATGATGGTCAGCTGAATTGCCCCGGCATTGTCAGGACTCACTCAGGCTTTACCTTGGGTAGGCGGAACTGCAGCGATTCCTGAAAGCAATTTAGGGGTAAGTACACAGAGATATGGACAAGCACAGCTTACAAAAGACAGACATTTTTCTAACTCTGCTGCTAACAGTTTGCAGTGCATGTCTTTAAAAATGTAGTACATAAATGGCATTTTGAGGAGTGTAACCACTTTGTTACACATGGTGCAATATTTACTGACAATAGTCCCATTTACTGCAAAATATTGATGGTATGGCCATGAATGTCATAGAGTTTTAAGGAATTTTGTCTAGTCTAGCGTTGTATATTATATCTTGAGCTTTTTTTTTTTTTTGTTTTTCCCACTTTTATCCTGTGGAATATAAACTTTCAGTTTGGAATAATTTTTTTAAATGCCATCTCACCTCTGAATATGCTTAGCAATTCTTAGCAATGGCAATAGACTAGTCCTGGATTACTTGTATAATGTTTCAGCAACACCACAAGAGAAAATATAAAATCTTCTTAAAATACAAGGAGGAGATTCTAAAATATAGAAACAGAACATGGAAATTATAATGTAATAGACATAATCCTAAAAATCTGATTTCAATCCCTTTTTGTTTCTAATTCCATTTAGTTTTAAATCTGAATTGCTGTATTTTCAGCTTAACATCTTTACTGTTTCAACATATTTTAAACTATTGATTCAAAACAAACTATTAAACACCTAATCATGCACTGCTTAAACACAGCTGAAGTGCACTATCTCTTTACAACTGAAAGCAATTCTAATGGGACACCCCTTTCTTATCTTGGCTGTATCGAGTGAGATAACTTGATCGCTCTGGCATGAGAAAAGGGAGATAATTCTGGCTGTGTGTTCCTAATGCCTGGATGAAAAACGTATAATCCATCTCCTTAGTTTGTCATGTTGGAATGTTCATAAAATCTAAAAAGCTGCCAAAGCTAACATTACAGGGAATGAACATGAGTAGTTTGTGTACGCTGATGACTATTAGCAGGACTTTAAGGCACTGGAAAACAAATAAAACTTGTTATTTTAGAGATGGCTTTAAATTTTTGTAAAACAGAACTTGCTTCATTATCTGAAGACATTTAATGTATTGGAACAGCTGCTAGGGCCCTTACTAGAAAACTTTTTTCCCTCTTTGCTTAATTACTTTCTTCTGTGTTGCTTTCTTATTTGCTGCCCTAGAAAAGCCAGGAGGAGCAAAACCAACAAACCCAACCGCCGTGCAGTGATCAGCATGCTTGCGGCTTTGAGGAGCTAGAATTATAGTGGGGCATTGGGTGATCAGGCTCTCTGAAAAGCAGATGATGTAGTATCAAGCTCAATGTACTTGTACAGCTGACCTTTTAAACATTTACCAGAGGTAATTTACTTTTATACCTGTACCTTACAGCCCTATTTCACTATTTAAATATGGATTGGATTATCTAAAATTAGCTTAATAAGCTCAGTCAACATAACCCAGTTTGCTTTTGCAAGGTCAACTTTGCACATGCAGGGATGGTACTGCTTTTGTAAAATAAAATAACTACCAAAGCCATCTACAAATGCTATTTTTTTTTTCCTGCCCCTATGGATGATATATGTGAACAGACCTCAAAAACTTGACTCTGTCTTTTCTTTCATTGACTCTCCCTCTGAGGCATATTTCCTTCCATCTACTGTCTGCGCTGAGCCTTGCTCATTAGTTTGGAATGGAAATGAAACTGTTGCAACATTTATGTTCCAGAGAGGGGTCCCCCAGTCAGCCTTGCAAATGCGTGAAGTATGATAAAAACTTTATCAATCAATGAAGTCTTCCTGACAGCCAAGTTATAGATTTCAAAGATTTTTATACTGTGCAAAGAGTTTTCTCTCTATTCACACCTTTTTACATGAGATTATTTTCATGTTTCTAGAGAAAAAGTCCTGACAGTTTATGGAGTCAAGACAGAGTCATTGAAGGTTTTAATTCTAGGTGTGTATACAAGTGCATCACTCATAGTAAATCTGCAAGTCTCTTTGACACAGTTTCAAAATTCAGGTGAAATATGTGTGAATACATCTTCTACTCCAGAGCCTATGACAGTGCTTTAAAGGTCTATTTCTTCACAGAAGTAACAGATATAGGTATTTGATGTTTTCTGAATTTAGAGTATGAGCTGCCTCAGGTGTACTCAGATGTTACTGATATTGTTTATTGCTCATTACCATTAATTCCTTGCTTACAAGCACATAAAAGTGTATTGATTTCCACTGTAGTGATAGGCACCTGTAACTGTGCATGATGCTTAGAAATATGTGCATGGAGTTGCATTTGCAACATCACACATCTGCAGAAAGAAATCTCCTTTGCCATCAAAATAATAAGACTCTCCAAAGGAAAAAAAAAACCCAAAAACATAGTCCAGAGTGTTTTCATATGGGTTAATAATGTAACTTTTGCATATGTATAAACCTCCCACTGTAGATTAAAAAATAAAAAAATAAAAAAAGGCACAATTGAGTAACTGTGTTTAAAAAGTCTCCTCCTGTGTTCGCCTCCCCAAATCAGTGGGTAACCTGGAGGTTTCCTACTCGGAAATTACCTTTTACCATTTACACAAGAACACTTGCCAACACGTCCTAATTTTAAAGAACATAATTTGGATCTTCTCTGACATTTAAAAGGTGTTGCCAAATAGTATAACAGAATTAGCAAGCATATCCTAATCTATATAAGTACTCCTGAAAAGTAAATAGTCTTTCTACATAAGTTTTTTTAACAGAGAATGAAAAAAGAAATCTTGTATCCCCCTCTTCAGGTCCCCTTTTTACCAACCTGAGGGGCTGTCTCTATTCTTAAATTTCATGTGGAATGAGACTCCAACACCAATGATGTCTTTGCATCTGGAAGGTTTCCAAGGTTTCCACAGAAGACCCACAAATTGATTTTTTTTTTTTTACATATTTAGTTTTAGAAGACTGAAGGTCTCCACTGGCAACAGAGTATAACATGTGCCAATGCTCATGCCCCAGGCAAAATTAATAATTTAATTTTCTGCTTCTAATTTGGTACCAGTACTAAACTGATGTCACTTTCCCGTGGAATTGTATACATACTAAAGATACTCTATATGTAATCCATGTAACTTATTATTGCTAAAATTAAAATAAATACATATATTATTTAAAAATTTGGTTTCCTGTTAAGGATTGCTTTTACCCTTGTTGACTTGATAACTGCAACTCAAACTTGCCTCTTTTTTTCTCCTTGCAAGGTTCTGACCTCTTTTAAAAAACACTGCTGGTGACAATGAAAACTGTTAAGAAAAGATCTCTGATTTGAATTTCTTCTGAATTTCTAACTTCCGTATGGGTTTTTATGTGCCTGCTTGAACAGTAAAGACCTTAACATTTTCTAACCAACGGTTACTGATTCCATATTACTTCAGAATGGCATGAGAAACTATGATAAGAGGTTGTAATAAGGTTGTAATAAGGAAACAGTGTGGTTTGCACAATCAGAAAATGTTTACTTTTTGATTCAGTACAAATATTAAAACAGATGTGAGTTGGATGCCAAATTAAAATACAAATTCTAACTGTTCAGATACTGTCCAAAGAACTTTACACTAAATAACCCAAAGGATAATTATGATATAAAAACGAAGACTACAGAGAAAGCAGTGGATGTTCAGCCTTTTTTAAAAACCATGTCAGTGATTTCAGAAATTTATATGCGAATTTTAGAATTTTGATTTTGAAAAATCACTAAAAAGTAGTCAATTCCGTAGCTCTTAGTGGTGGTATACAACAATCAGTGTTCAAGAAAATGGTGAATATATTATTAAATACTACATTAATACAACCAGCAATGCTCTTAATAAGAGAGGAGGTCCAAAACCTACTAAATCCCACCAGCTTCAGATGTTTTGGGAATGATCTCATGTCATTTTTATACTGCTGGGAATCTTCAAGGCAATCTTTTGGGGATTGATACCTGACTGTTTCAAAGCTAAGTTCTGCTAACACATATGTGATTTTGCCTGGCTAAACTCTGTCTCATGCATACTTAAAAGCAGGATTGCATTTTTGGGATGTTATGCTTGATAAGTACTGCAGCATAATTAAATAGTTGTGGTATTATCTATATTTGTAAATACTTGAACTGAATGTATGGAGTAATTATTTCTATATAAAATAAGGTTTATCATAGATTATGTAAAACTTGCCTTGTCATCCTGAGTTGCAAAATTGGAACCTGTTGACATTTTCTTGTTTTTCTTACAGGCTATTCTCAGTAATAGGAAACTACTGATATCTGCCTTTGCAGATGTCCGCAGCTGACGTCAGGAATTTCAGACACCATTGTGCAAGTTGTGTTCTAACCTGTAAAACTTGTTGCAGTGATGATTAGGGATATGACAACTTTCAGGTACATCTCAATCATAGGTGGATTGAAATTTTCTGATAATTTTTTGGGGTTATTCAGAAATTATGTTTCATCAGAATAGAAAATGTTCAAAGAAAAATTAACACCACCAACTTCTGCTGAAAGACAGCTTTGACTGCTTAGTCTCTGATCCAAGTCAGATTACTAAAATTATATCAGCCATTTTGAAACAGAATCTGCATCTTGCAGAACAGAAATTTGACTTTTGACCAGATCTGATATCAATGATCACTGCTCCTTTGGAATAATGTAGGAGATAATTTCCTTCACTTCCAAGAGAGCCAGAGCACCAAATCATCTGCAGTTGTTCGCACTCATGGCAGGGTGAGAGAGACCCATCAGTTTCTTGTCTGCCATCGGTTATCTGTAGACTCTGTTGGTTACTATGAGTTAGTTATATAGAATTATCAAATTTATATATTTATATATATATAACTCTATATATGGAGTCATATATAGTTATCAAAGACCTTCTGCCTACATTCAAGAAATATCAGGTGAGCCACTGAAAAAGAAAGTGACTAGTTAGATGGGACTAACCCAGAGAGATTTGGAAATGTATTTATGGTTTGTGTGAAAGATATGGTGCATTACAGCATGATAGATGGACAACATAATATAAAGAAATTCCGTGACAAAAATACAAAAGAGTAGGGCAAGGTAATTTTGAATTTTCTAAGAAAGGAACAAAGTTTTAGGAATAATACCAAAGGAAAAATAAATATTATCTTGTTATACAGATGCAATGAGAATATAATTTGGAAATATTACCACAGTTTCTTTTGCTTGATCAGATAATCAATGTCAATTTTATGACTATGAAAAATATTCCTTCTGCATGAGGTGAGGATGGCAGAGATTTGGTAAAATGATCTCTTGGAAGAGGAGCCAAGATTTCGGAACTGTGACCTTTTCACTGTCGCATCAGCCTGGCTATAAAGTAATTCTAGACTCTGGTTTAATACAGCAGCTTGTGTGTGACTGACACAACAACTGCTTTGCTTCTTGAAACCCAACACAACTGGCTTATGATTCCTGCCATTACTGTTTTCTGGTTCTACATCCTTAAATGTGCTTCAGCTTTTAGCTATGATCCTATTACTGTTGTTAAAATATTTAGTTACAAGTATTTCTTAATTAAAGAAAATTAATTCTGATTCTGCTGATTCTTAGAACTTTAAATAAAAACCTGTCTGTCAGCTCCATTTCCTTTTCCTTCTGTATGAACGCAGGGAGTAAGTTTAATATTATGAAGGAGCTCTTGACCTCATGCAAAGTCCAAGAGACAGGACTCAAAGAAAAAGAGTCTAGTGTTTTTTTGAATACACTTCCCAATTTTTTTAATTCTTTTTTAATTCTTGAAGTTACAGTGTGGCTGTGCAATAAGCCTTTCTCCAGATGGCACAGAAATTAGGTTTGACTTTAAAGAAAGTCCTAGGAAATGCAGCTTAGAAAGGGTGGCTGAAGGCTTACTGCTTGTTGCACAGCTCTTTCCATTTGGGCAACCTCTTTAAGATCCCTTATCTAGCTGACAAAACCCATTTCAAGACTTTTTTTGCAACAACTTCACTCTAGGAGGAAATACCTGAACTCAAAGACCACTGAAATATTTTTTTCCAAAATAAGAGGTTTTGTAAGTTGCCATAGGGATGGAAGCAATTTTTTTAAAAAACTTAAGTTAAAATAATATAAAGCAGTTTATTTTTGTGGCTCTTGTGCATTCCTCCACTGTTCTTGTAGTCCAGATGTTGTCATGTTTTTCCAATTCATTAGAATTTATAGGACTAAATTGCTGAGACAGAAGCCACAAAAAATTTCCCAGCAGCACAGGGCATAGGAAGGCTGAGGATGAGGGATGTTAATACACTTCTTAAAACACAACCCTGTATTCCATCAGCTACTGATTATTGTCTACACATTTTAGGCTGCCCCACTCTGCAGGGAAAGTGTTAGCACCCTTCCAGGAAACTGGGATTAATGAAATGTGATAGCCTTGGCAAAGCCTTCACAGTATAAATAGAAGTGGATCCCTGGCTTTCTGGATGAATGTGTGCAAAGTTTTAATGTCTAAAGCTCTGAACCTACAAAACATTATAAATGTGTTTAACTTTATGCATAGCAGGACACTTACTGACGTTATTTGAGAGTATGAAGTTAAAAATGAACATAGTATAGAAATGAATGAAAAATAATCTTATTTTAAGGATGCTAGTCAGAAAAAAAAACCCCAGAAAGCTCTTCTGAAAAATATTATATTTATTATATTATATTATATTAACATATGAACATTGACATTATTTTTTCACGTTGTAATTTTCAAATACTACATATCTCAATAGTGTATTGATTTGTGAAAAAAAAAACCCTGCAAATATTCTTACTAAATATTTCACTAGCTCTCGTAGTGACCTTTTTATTTAACGTTTACAGAGAATCGAGATACTGTTATTTGTAATGGTCTGGTCAAAATTAAATATTGTATTAGACAATCTCCCCATATAGCTATTGTAACCAGGGAGGGAAAGTTGCAAAGTGACGAAAATTCAGGAGTGAAATAGGAGGATGCTTCCAAGCCACCAGTCACTGATTGATCTGAAGAAGCTCTGGCCATCCTGATGTAAAGTATTGCACACGGTGCAGGAGATAAGGATCACCTTAAAAATAAAATAAGTCATAGTAAACATTGGCCTGTGGCATAAAGGTGTGAGATAGGGCCCTGATGGTTATGGAAGAGCTGTTGTCTCATATTACCCCACACCTGCTGCATGCAGGGCTTTGCTGATGTCAGAGATACAGCTCAGTTTGTGTGTGCACAGCTGGCTATTGTGGGTAGGATCAAACCTGGCTCCTCTATGTCAGGGAAAGTATCTTCTTATCTGGGGAATTTTATCTGCTATGGCCTATAGTTTTAGGCTTTTAATACTAACTGAGCATACATTTTAAGTCGTGAAATATAGTACATCAATCTATATAAAAAGTATAGAACTCTGTCCTGCAACTCCCTGTCCCAATTAAAAGAACCGTCAAAGTCTGAAGAAAGGAAAAAACTTGTGTCCAAATAGAGAAGCGTTCATAATCTTTTCTTGTCATTGGGTACTAGTAATATGTAGTCCATATTTTCTAACAATTAACAACAGAACTTTACAGGTGACATCATGCACCTCATATTCAGGGAATATATTTAATTGCAACTAATATGTATGTTTAGATAACAGAAGACATTTGTAGGTGGACAGGAAATTATAAAAAAAACCAAATTTTATGTTTTGCAGTTATACTGACACAACATTAAACAATTGATATTAGAAATGATGGGGTAGTTCTATGTTTTTGTCTTTTCCTTTTAACTTTGTATCAACATGAAAACAGCATATATAGTGGCAACAGACTCACAGCTTTATAGATATAACATACAAAAGAGAAAGACAGACTGTTATGTTAGTATATATTACATATTATGTTATATATATATATATATTATGTTGGTATATATTACTTTCCCTACATTAGGGGTTTTCACCAAGCAGGCTTATTCTTCTTGCTTGTCTTTCACATTTAGAAAAATTCATAGACCGCAGAGTTTTGGACCTGAATTTGAAAATATTTGTGTGTCTGGAGATTGTTGAAAATTGTTACTTGAATGACACATGTTCAAGATTTGCATGCTTCAGCTGGAGCTGCTGATGGATTTGAGTACAGCTTTGCCAGGTATATATATACGTACATACATACCTATATATATGTCACTGCTATTGCTTGAGAATCAATTTGAGCTGTATCTGTGGAGCTGTATGTATGGAGCAGATGTTTGTCCAAGGTAACCAAATGTATTAATTTGTTGTAGTTCCAAAAATTTTAGTTCTTTTTTACAAGGCTGTGTGGTGACAGGACAAAGGGAATGGCTGTAAACTAAGAGAGGATAGTTTAGATTAGATATAAGGAAGAAATTCTTTACTGTGAGGGTGGTGAGGCACTGGAACAGACTGTCCAAAAAGGTTGTGAATGTCTGGAGGTGTTCAAGGCTGAGTGTTGGATGTGGCCCTGAGCAACCTGGTCTAGTGGAAGGTTCCCAGCCCATGCAAATGGAAGGGGTGTTGGAACTGGATGATCTTTAAAGTTCTTTCCAAACCAATCCATAATTCTATGATACTTCAGTGATTTGTGATAGCATTTATTCTGGAAGTTGCACTAGGCATTAACTAAATCTCATGAATTTGTACAGAATTGACTGTTGAATAAATAGCACAAGAGAAATGCTTTCTTTCAGAGATGTCACTGACTGCTGAAACTGCATTGTTTCAATCAAAACGTTGCTCCTGATAGAAAATATTTTAATCAGAAAAAGGCAGAATCACACTATCTCCACCTTGGAGGCTTTCAGTGGGGAGCTGTGCCCTCTGCTGTTGGCTTGAGCACAGTGAAGGAATAGCAGCAAGCTGCAGCCTGAATACTTTTGACCTGAAACAAGGGTAAAATGGAACAGTTCAAAAACATATTCTAAGATAACTATTTTTATAGGGTAAGGTTGTTGTCAAAAACCTTTTTGTGATATGAGAATCTTTGTCAAAATGCTACAGAATATTTAATTCAATTTCCATGGTAAATTGCATCTGGTGGCCAAGAATATTTTTTTCTCAGTGATGAAGCATTAAAATTCATGATTTCTTCTGAAATAATGAGTAGAAAAAGTACTAACTCTTCTATCAAAACAGAAGAATTCTTGGTATTATTGTTGAACCTTTTTTATCAAATACTGCTTGAAACCCAATTCAAAGTTTATTTGTCTATATTACTGGATGACTATTCGGCCTGTAATTTGCCATAACTTTTAATTTTACAGTCCACATTTGCCATACCTTTTAATTTTACAGTCCATAATTTCTATGAGCCAGTGAGGGATAAAGTGCTTCTTTCACAATTTCTCAAATAGAGTTCTTAATACCAAAGGAACAGGGGGAAAAAAAAAAATCATAATTTCAATTTCAATTGTTTGCTGCTATTCCACATTATTTTTCTCTTTGAGCTACTGAGCTGCTGGAAACACACCTTCACAAGCAACACATTAAAGTTTTGTTACAGATGTAAAATTCAGATGTGTACCTATGCAAATAAGCACATTTATACATCACAGTGGTAGTTTAGCTGATTTTCATCCTAAGATTTTATTACACAGTGTTCTCTCTTGTTATGTTCCACATTAAACTCCACAAACACAGTGCAAGTTGGAGAAGTATCCAAACTGCAAGACAGGGACTAGAGGAGCAAAATCCTTCTAATGGTTAGAGATCAGGTTTGTGACCACTTGAGGAACCTGAACATACAGTAGTCTATGAGATGTTGAAATAAATCCCAGAGTCCTGAGGGAATTGGCTGATGTAGCTGCCAAGCCACTCTCCATGACATTTGAAAAATCATGGCAGTCAGGTGAAGTCTTTAGTGACTGGAAAATGGAAACAGCGCACCCATTTTTCTAAAGGGCATAAAGGAGGATCCTGGGAACTGCTGTCTTGTCAGCCCTGCCACCTGGGAATATAATGGAACAGACCTTCATGGCAGCTACACTGCATGGAGGACAGGGAGGTGAAACAGAACTTCCAGCATGGCTTCACCAAGGGCAAGTTCTGCCTGGCAAACATAGTGGTCTTCTGTGACGGAGTTGACTACATCAGTGGACAAGGGAGGAGCCACGGATGTCATCTGTCTGGACTTCTGTAAGGCCTTGGGGACAGTCCCCCACAGCACCCTACTCTCTCAATTGGTGAGAGATGGATTTGATGGGTGTACTATTTGCTGAGTGAGGAATTGGTGGAACCTCATTCCTCATGGTACCGTGCAGAGGGCAGTGGTCAAGGGTTCCATGTCCTGATGTACGTCAGTAACACGTGGTGTCCCTCAGGGGTCCATATGTGGACAAGTACAGTTTAATGGTTTTTAACAGTGACATAGGCTAAGGGACCCTCAACAAGTTTGCAAAGGACACCAAGCTGAGTGGTGGAGTTAACACACCTGAAGGATGGAATGCCATCCAGAGGGGCCTGGACAAGCTTGAGAAGCCAGCCCACGAGAACCTCAAGAGGTTCAACAAAGCCAAGTACAAGGCCCTGTACCTGAGTCAGGGCAAACCCTAGGATTATGTAAACTGGGGTATGAAGGGTTTGAGAGCAGCCTTGCCTAGAAAGGCTTAGGGCTGCTGGTGGATGAGAAGGTGGAAATGTCCCAGCAATGTGTGCTCATATCCCAAAAACCAACCATATCCTGTGCTGCACCAGAAGATTGGCCAGCAGGGAGGTGATTCTACCCCTCTGTTCTCATGAGACCTCACCTGGAGTACTGCAGTACACTGAAGTAATGAAGTACAGCCCTAGGAACCCCAGCACACGGAGGACATAAATCTGTGGGAGCAAGAGTAACACAGGGGAGCCACAGAAATGAGTAGAGAGCTGGAACACCTCTCATACGAAGAAAGGCTGAGAGAGTTGTGCTTTTTCAGCCTGGAGAAGAGATGGCTCCAGGGAGACCTCATTACCGCTATTCAGTACTTTAAGGAGGTCTGTAAGAAAGATGGGGATGAACTCTTTAGTAGGGCATGTAGCAGTAAGACAATGGGAAATGTTATAATTAGAAGAGGGTAGATTCAGATTAGATAAAAGGAAGAAATTCTTTACAAAGAGAGTGCTGAAACACTGGCACAGATTGCCCAGAGAATGGTGGATGCCCCATCCCTGGAAACATTCAACTTAAGGTTGGACAGAGCTCTGAGAAATATGATCTAGATGAAAATATCCCTGCTCATTGCACAGGAGTTGGAAGTAGATGACCTTTAAGGTTCCCTTCCAACACTCTATGATTTTATGAATTATCCACTTGTTTGACGATGCAGGGACAGCCTGCCACAATATGACTTGTTGGTACCTTTCCTTTTTCACTAGGGCATGTTTGAAACCTACTGCATATGCAACCTGAGAATCATATTTGTTAAGAACCAGAAATAGTTTTAGGAATGTCACAGAATTCACAAGTACCCCAGAGATTATTAGACCAACCCTATCACCTACAGACACTCCATTTCTGTATTTGCACTAAAACCCCCTCCATCTTAGCCTTGTGCAGAGTCCTTATAGATGTGCAACTAATAAGAATCCCAATTGGGAAATTTTAGTGTGTAAACTGAAGTATGAGAATGTAAGGAATGATCAAGATTTAATAAGAATTGTAGAGAAATTGAGCAAGGTTTTTGCAAGAAATCATACATATTCCATAACCATCTTCAATAGTGGGCATCCCACTGGGATGTGATTGAGCTTTGTGATGCCTCCTCCCTATCTTTGTGAGCCAGCAAATGTGTCCTGCTGATTTCCCTTCCTAAAGAGGGGGCAGAATTAGTTGTTCTTGATAGAATACTCTTGATATCTTTTCTATTCTTAAATGAACATCTGCTTTTGAAAATTTCTGATAAAACTATGATGTGCCTCAAAATGTCAAAAAATATGGCATGCTTGCCCTGTTTCCCTGAGTTCCTGCTGCAGTTTAGCATATTCCATGCTCCCTGCCACCATGAAATCACACTTTGTACTACCTAGTTATCCTACTCCTCTCACAGAAGTACAAAAAAATAAACTCTGTTATACTGCATCAGAGAGAATTGTGTGAGTCCCAGGTCAACAGAGCAGGCTGCAGGTCTCCTTTCAGTTTAAAGTAAGTTTTTTCATCTGTTTTCTTCTCAGAGATGGTCTTGAAAACCTGAAACAACGTGAACAGACTGAGATGGAGGCAAGCAGCCAAGGAGTTGATCTCAGCTTCACAACAGGCAGAAAGCAAGCATTTTGCTGAATGAAGACAGGTGCATGATGGCACTCCTGCACATTCATGCTCTTACCTATTCAGAAAAGAAGAAATCCTGAAAAAATCTCCCTCTCCCTTACCATCTCCGTTGACATTGTCTATCCTGTTGCAGGCTGACAGAGCAGGAATGTGGGAGACCATCAAGGACTCTCCCCACTATTTCACTTCAGCTCTGAAGAACATCTTTACCTGACAGATGGTTAAAAAATCAGAATTATTGCCTTTGTGAAGAATTAATATTCTGTTTGTTTCTTTGCAGTTTACCCCAATTTCATGCTTCCCAGTAACAGTGTCTTGAAAAATGCCCACTGTTATTTGAAAGGACTCTACCCCTGTGTTTCTATAGTGGAAGATTAAAACCACTCAGATGATCTCAGTAACATCAGTCTTTGACAGCTTTTTGAAGTGACAAGAAAACAGATCTAAATAAAGATTTTTTGGCTTCTGTGTTTTAGAAACTGAACCGAAAAAAATGTGAAGAGGAGGCTGTAAGATGCAAACAAGAAATGGAGGACCCACAGAAAAGTATCTGTGTAGAATAATTGGGACCAGACTGGATCTGAAGATGTGGGAAGATGGAAATGAAATGCATCTTAGGACAACCTGGTGAGATCAGAGTTCTAGCTTGTGGTTGCCTCACTTGTACACCTTGAGTACCTCTAATGTGTATACACAGAACAAGGCTATCTTAGCTTCACTCAGTGGGAGAAACACAGTGTTTCTGTCCTTTGCATTAATCCTTCTGTACTTTGATGTAAATACTAATTTTCCATGAAGGATATTCTTTTTCTCATTTTTGTATTGCTCTCTGCCACATACAGCAACCACTGAATTTGGGCTCACTGTTTTTCTTACAGAAGTACTGCTCTCAATGTTTTTTATTTGGCCATACGATGCTATTGCTGCCATTGCACTAAAACTTACTGTCCTTGTAGGAAGGTTAATCTTGTCTAATGCAAGACTTTGGACTTCAGATATGTTATTTTCCCTCATTGTTCTACTCTTATTGAACATCAGCATACGGTGTACATTCATAGTTCATTAACATTAACCCTACACATTTCTTTTCACATGGCCAACCATTCTGAAAGTGTATTTCATCCAAAACACTCGTTCTTCTACTTCTTTCCCAAATTTATATCAATAAATGAAATTCAATTTTATCAAGCATTTTAAGAATGAATTATGAAAGCATCTCTTATACTAAGTAGAAATAATATAAACTATTTTATTATATTTTCTGAAATACATATGAGATATTTTGAGGTTGTTATTTCTGCAGGAGGTTGGACTACATGATTATTTCAGGGCCCTTCTAATCTGAGTCTTTTTATGGTTCTGTGACTGGAATGTTATAAAATTCTTCTCTATCCCTATAAAAAATATTGGAACTCTAGATAAGACTATTGACTTCTTGGTTTATTCTATTTATTTTCTATGAAAAGATTCAGGAATGATAGATTGTGCTGTATGGAGAATATGTCCAGAATTAATGACAAGAAGAATGAGTCAGAGATGTGGGCATTGCCTTAGGAATTCTGAACATGGATGTGCAATGATTTTTATAATTCTTTACTTTTGGATTAGAACATACATAGATAATGGCTGTTCTCTGAATTTCTGTGGTGAAAACCATCATGTGAATAAAATGAAACAGGCAGCAGTCCAAAACGTATCACTTTGTTAAGATAAACTAATAAAATTGAGAGTTTAGACATGTATATTTATAGAAAAAAAAAGAGTATCCAGTAAGTGATGGTGTGGGATGTTGCAAGATGGGGATGATCTCAGTTATTACAAACAGGAGACTAGATCTAAATGAAGGGGATTATAAAAGCTATAATTAGGTAATGCTTCCTAAAAGCCTAACCTAAACTGTTGAGGTTTTTCCATTCCAAAGTGCATTACCATACAGAGATCACATATCATGTAGTAAGTACAGAAAGAAAAACAAATCTAAAACAAACAGTATTGTCTTCAATTATTGCAGAGCAATCTTTTAAACTTTCTGGAACAGATACTTTTCCTTTAATGATGCTGTGATTGCTGAAGGACGGTTTACTTATTATATTGGAATATAACAAACACATTATAATTAAATGTCTCCAAGTTATGTTGATTTTATTTACATGCTTATAGATGATGCTTTAATCTCTAGATTTTGCTGTAAATTCTGAAGAAGGCAGATGGGTTGGTGAAAAAAAAAGAATCCTTTGTCTTGCAAAAGCAAGCTTACTATTCTCAGGAGTGATATCATTGCTGGTTTACTTGTTGTTTACAAATATCCATGTGTTCACATAAAAACTCGAGGAAGAATGGCAGTGTCTGTTCTGTGTGAATCTTATTCTGTCTGTAGAGAGTTTCAAAGTCTGCAGATATGCAAGGGTCCAAACTCTGACTGAGAATAAGTGAAGGGGCACGGGAGATCTTTCTTTTCACAGAGAGCCAGCAAATGTGTCCTGCCCTTTACTGCCAACACATGGATAACAGAGGGAAGCACCAGAGAAAAAGGAGGACTGTGAGCAATGCCAAGGCTTTTCAGAAGTATGGTTAATGCTGTCTTACGAAGGACAGGCAGTTTGTCCATCTGCTAGAGATGTGAGGGAACAAAGAGTGCCTTGCTGAGATATCCATAGACTAAACTGGGAAGCTCAGGCTTGATTCTTCCACGTCTCCCCCAGCACACCCAAAGAACATCTGGTAAGCTAATTCAGTAACAAGACCAAGTTACATGAATTTTCTAAATAAATTCATAGTTTCTTCAAATGCAAAGCTTTATGTGACTTTAAAAACAGACAGCTGCTATTTAAAATAAACCTCCAATATCTGAAGTAAGTAAAAATTTACCTGAACTGTGTTATTTACCTGAACTGTGTCTATAAAGTGTACAAGTATGAGCATTCCAGATAAAACAAAGGATCTGGTGATGAACTTTAAATCCACCATGTGCTTAAATTCTTGGTTAGGTTGGGCTTTTGTGCTAGATGACTTAGTTGTCCAGCAGCAGTTTGGAAGCAGAGGTCATGCAACCATTTTGTCCTATACAGCCCAAATTTCTCACTGTTACAGTGGATCAGTGATCCATTGAACTCCTCTTTCCTCCCCCACTGTACTACATAAATGAAAGCTTCAGTTCTTACCGCACAGAAGCAAGTGACTCATTGAATATTTGACTGTCTAGCAAATCTTAGACTTTCTGACTCAGTGCTAAGAGTTGTTTCCTATTTGAATGATATATAAAGACAGCTTCCATCTGTAATCCATAAGGAGGTTTCCTCCACCAGGAAGATGTCTTGCCTTCATGGAGGCACTAAAGCTATAGTGGTGACTGTTGAAGCAAAGACATATTTTTGGAATCTATCATTTCTCTGAAAACTAGCAGAACTCTCATAATACAAAATGGCTCATATATTTATATTTATATATTTATCTTCACTCTTGCTGTTGGGATCTGTATATAAGCATGAGTGACTATTAAAATATAAACCTATTGTGAAAAACCACATCCTGAATGTCTGTATTTCAGTATGGCAGGATGTTATTAGATGTTAGTCTGTGTACTACCACCCACAAAAGAAAAGTCACAATATTGCCAAAAGCAAAAGACTGCTGTCAAAGCTGATAAATCCAAAAGGGCTTAATGAAGGTATTGTCTGTCTGTGATGAAAACAAGGAGACCTAAGATGCCTTTTTAAAAATATTTTTGGGGTTAGATCATTGCTAGCCCACATGAGATTGATTAAACTCTCAGAAATTGTGTTGGGTAAGGACTGCTTAACTTCATGGACTATGCATCCAGCTGTTGAAGTTAAATTCCTTGTATTTTCTTGTGGTTTTGGTATATTATTGGTTATTTTACCATAATAAATAATTTTTGGTGTTTTTTACAAGATTATAATTTATCATTTTATTATACTCAAAGACATTGTCAAATTCAGACCTTTAATAAACTTAGAGAAGTAAAAAAGCAATGCATTCAGCATCTCTGAATTTATAGCTAAGCAAATGGTATTGGTCTTGGAAAACACAGATGAAAATTGTTGGCCTGTTGCCCTATCGTGCATGTAAGACCTATAATTGAAACACTAGGTTCATTGCCCCTGTCAAAAAAGGTATAGTGATGCAAGGTTAGAAAAATATTTTCCATGTCTAATGCCTTAAAATACTTGCTGTAATTTCTGTAGAGAACCTTTGCAAAAAGCACATGGTTAAAGCTGGAATGCCCAGCCAGAAGCACACGGAAGAAGACTTGAATAGTGAAACTAACTTTATAAATACTTGTTTGTAAAGTGTTTAGTGACACAAAGTGACAAGTATTAACACAAATTTCAGGTTGTTGTGGGTGCTTGACGTGCTGTTCGTTCCATCCAGCATGCTGCTTACCAAATACTACTCTGCAAGAAAATAGTGAAATAGATTGGTGCTCTGCAGTGGGGACACCCAGAACAGGCCAGATTTACCCCTTCAATAAAGGTGTTCCTGTAAAGAATAGTTAGCTAACATTTAGCACTCGTGTGCCTGTTTTGATGAATAACAGAGTTTGCAAGGATCATATTATTCATCTTTAACACAGTTTTGTGAGGTAGAGAACAGGGTGCTGTACTCTCTGCATGGCTACAGCAATGAGAACACTGGCCAGGGACTGACAACCACAGCTCCTCAGAGGACATCACTGTTTGAGACGGGACTAAATTTAATGGCTTCTCATTTTTTATCATATCCCTTTCATTACAGTTGTGCTGTCCTGGAGGAATTTGTATTTTGAATAGATGGGAAATCTTTCCTCTGTTCACGTAGGAGGTTTGAGAAATTGGCAGGTGCTGATTGACTATACAAGCTGCCAGGATTGATGGGCTTGAGATACACATTTCCTGATCTGTGATTCTTTATTATCGTATATTTAATCCTTATTTCTCTATTTCAGCTGAACATATTTATTAAAATTTACCAGTAAGGTCTACTGACTAATGAGGTCTGTTTCATTTTGTATCTGGGTTGTCAGTAGTGAACTGGTGCATTATTCATGTCCTCAGAGAATGCACCTGAATGCAAACATTACATTGACCTCAGTTCTGAGCAAATCAAAAGCACTTTACAAGTCTAGAATGGTTGACTATGTAGAAAGTTTCTTGGCATCACTGGAATTGAGGGAAAGACATCAAGCCAGCACCAAGCAAATGTGAAGAGCCAAAGAGAATTATTTATATTCTCAACTGCTTTCTACAGGCAAAAACATGTTCTCCTCCAATGACAGTGGCCAGGATCTGTGCGTGTGACAATCTGGGGACGGTGTACAATCACCACTGCTGGGAGGGCCAAAGTCTGTAGATCCAGATGGCTACCAGTGTGCTCTGGGTTAGCAGTTCCAAGCTAGGATAACAAAAGGCATTTCATTGTTCACTATTAGTGAACCCTTTATGTGATGGATTATGAGCCATGACCATCACTGCAGTAGCAAAAATGGGAAATATCAGAGGGCACCTCTCAGAGTCACTCCTTGGTATGATGCAGATAGTGTTATCAAAAAAGTCTGAAGCGCAGCTCACTGCAACATTAATCACTGTCTTTCTTACAAGGATGAAGCATAATTGCCTTATTTACATCTAGTTTGTCACATCAAAGCCCTTACTAATCCTTGCAGACAGTTAGGAAGTTAGGGAGATCGGAGAATTCATGCTGGAAAATAATCTGTCCTTGCCTAGGAGGAACAGTTCCACAATGACTTAAAAGGCTTACTAATAAAAAACCACCCTCAATCAGAATATTCAAACTGGCCTATTAAATTTGACTGCTCTTATAGATACTCTGAAGCATCCTTAGGGTCAAGAGTAAAGAGCTTAGTTCTTAAAAGGTCTGAGTACTTTGTCCCTGTACTTCAAACATATTTCTGTACCTCAGCACTGCTGTGGGTATGTAAGTTCTCTGAAATTAGTATGAGAATGAAAAAGTTTGGTTGGATCACTTAAAATGTGTCTGGCATCAATCCTAAACCAGCCATGAAATCTTGGCATACATTCAGGTGATTAAAAGAAAAGAGTAGGATTGTGTTTTTCTTTTCAAAATACATAATGTAAAGATGCATTACGCAACCAACGCATTTCTATAGAATGGAGGTAACACCACAGAGAAATTTTTAAAAAGAGACCAAGGAACATGAGGACACAGAAAGGTAGGACTAGTGAAAGACAAACTAGCAAAACCTTTTTTTTTGCTCTGACAAACCACTGTGCTGAGTTGTGCTAAACTGTGAGATGAACAGCATTTCTATTAGCTGCACTGGCATCTTTAAAGTAGAGATGTATTTTAGAATCCATAGCCCAAGCCTGTATGTGGTTGCATTAGAGAAAGTTGAATATTGCATTGGAGCCCATCAAGATCCATCAGTATAAATTCACATAAATGAGACTTAGAATGCAGAAGATGGAATCTGAGGATTTTGTCCACCAGACTGTAATGTACTGCCAACTGCAAAATGGGGTACTGCTCTATTATTGTATCCCCAGATCGATTTTTAAAGATTAGATCTTAGGATCATTGCATATCACTCTTTCAATCTGCTTTTGTAGGATTTATTTAAAAACCTTCAATTTACGATAGACTGTTACTTTCTTAAACTGCTCTGAGAAGAATATTAACATTCCCAGCCAGTATTGTTTCTAGGTTACTAAAGGCTTTTCGCTACAGTTTTGTTTCCCCTCTCTTCTGGTAATACTTGCTGTTCAATATGTGTGACAAGCATGGGCTTCCTAAAACAGACTCCTTTTTTATTACATACTACTTCCACTTGCAATCCAGTTACCTTTTCATTATCGACAGATGATTCGTTCAAAGGTGCTTTGTGGTCTCAGAGTGAAATGTTGACTCCATTGAAGCGAAGCACAGATATTGATAGAAATGAGATATTATGCTCTGACCTTTCAAAGTGCACAAATTGTATGGATTCAGAAGGAGTGACTTTCTGAAAACTTTGGGAAACACATCTCATGGAACTTCTGGAAAATATCTATGAGATGAAAACTCTTCTGCCTACAAAGACCACATTTCAGTGGTTGGAAACACATTATTTTCTTATAAAATTCTCTTTTAGGAGGATGTATCTCATTGGAAAATATGCGTGAAGTATTTCTGATTTGCTGCATCATTGATTATATGATATACTTCATTGAGATGCCTCCTACAGAACTTTTCTGAACTCCTCCAGCCGTGTTAGCATTTCTATGGCCTGGTTATGACTGTTCCCAGGCAAATGCTACTGCCAGAGTATCATGCAAGATAAAGGTCATACATAAAAGTCTACGTCAATATAGAAGAGTTGCCAATCTGCTGGAATTTCCAAACAGGCACATACGGACCTTATAAAAGCAAACAGTACAGGTCAAACTCCTGTACTTGGATTATTTCAAGTCAGACTGTGCCAGTATATAAAAGTAGACAGCCCAGCTCAGATTTGGATTTCAGTGTGAGTGCCATACAAGAAAAGCCCTATGGGAATCAAGAGGAGAGTCATATTCTTGCAGAGTTTATCTGTTTAGTTTTTCAGATCTGGAAGAGGTGCCTAAAATATACATTGTAGGTTTTTTTTGTATCAGATTTGTGTGTGATAAATAAGAAATTTACTCCTTTTTTTTAAGGCTAGTACTTGTCCTTCAATCTAGTCTCATTTTAGTAGACTGCTACAAGGAAAGCTTGTTGACCTTTTTGTTCCTTTTGCTAAATCTACAGTCCAGCTTATTGTTTTCATGTTTATTGTATCTCACAGACCAAATATCAAGTTTTGCAAAAGGCAATGCAGGTTCTAAACCACAACAGAAGGATGATGGGATTTTGTAAGCAAGGTCCTAAAGTCTAAAGTGCAGACTGCTGAGTTACACACCTTCTGAACTCGAAAGATGCAGTAAAAGTATGCCTAATATTTGCCTAGATGTGCTACACAAATAGAAGTGTTAATGTAGCTAAAATCATATTGTATCTAAAACCAGCAAAATCAACCCAATATGCTTCTTATTTTCCTTTGGCAGATCTTCCAGTAAGATCTGGCTGTCAGTAGGGGTTTCCATTCATTCCTATAGTGTTTTCCATAGCATGACATCTCAGTTGGAGGCATATGACAATTTGGCTTTTTGGCTGTGGCACGCCACCATGGCATCCCTCAATCAAAAGCACTGAGTGACATGCTTTTCTTGCACTGCCTGGCATGCAATGTGTAATATGTAAAAAAACACTGCTGCCCCTTCCATACTGTGTATTATCAGATTCCTTTTTGTTGTATTGTTTTCTTCCACAGGCTATTAAATATAGTAGAATATATTTTATATTTAGACTGGTCACAGGCACTGAGTAAATGCTTTAGCTCATTTAAGAGTGTACTCAATGTGGGCACACTCTGTGCTCCAGCAAAGCCCTTTGCATGAAATCACCCATGGGAAATATCCCTGAGCATGGTGGAACTTGGAAAACCTTAACTTCCAGCAGAGGCATTCTTGAATTACATGCTGCTGGCATATTTACCTCTATGTGTCCCCTCACAGTCAGCCATTCCTAGCTCTCATGCTGGCTCCTGGAGACAGCTGGAAATTGGCATGCTGTGGTGAAGCAGTATTTTGGTTGTTCTAGTTATTTCAAGGTATTGGCCAAGTCAGTCATGGTTGGCAGAGCTCAAAACTGCTGCCAGTCACTTTTCCATGCATCATTCTCCTGTACATGCTTTGTGTGCTCTGGGTAAAGCCATGGCTCTGAGCCATTTTCCAGACTCTGCTTATTCCTGCTTTCCATTCTCAAAAAAGAAAGTCTCTATGACTTAAGGTGAGGTATTTTTTTAAGTGAGATGAGCATGATTATGCTTTTTGCTTGTTTAGCAGAAGCAGATGCAGCATCTGAACTGAACATCCAACAGATGGTGTTCCACACGTACAGCATGTTATTTGTACTGGAGCCTCTGTTTCAAACTTTCATTTAGGTAACAAATGTACAAACCCCTCTTTTGGATGAAGAGCACCTTATGTGTTAGGTATCCAACAGACCACTGTGTTTTACTTATTTTTATAATCTTTTGAACAAGCTGTTATCATCACGTGCCCGACTGTGACTCTGTAACTGGGTGCCATTTTTGGGCAAGAACATGTCTGCAATTACTGAAATCCTGAACTTCTTCATTAATAGTATAGATTGATCTTGTTATGCTCTTGCCTTTGCTATTTCAGATGGCTGATGGCTTTTACATGTCCAAAGTTTACAAAATAGAAAGAAATCACTGCAATAAAGTTGTGACTGCACTAGGTAATATCACTCCTCTTAAATGCTTGAAGCTGTGACCTTTTCTTAATTAAAAGGGCATTTCTATGACAGAAGTGTTTATTTCCTGGAAAAAGCAATTTTTTACAAGTTAGATGATAATGAATTTCTGAGACAATATCAAAAGAAAAGAATAAAGATAGATCCTAAGGAATTTAAAAGTAATGTTATTCTGATTATCTCGTAAGGCAGGTAGTGTTACTACATTTGCTTTTTGCTCTACCTTTGGTGAGGAAAGCAACAGGAAAAGAAAGCAGTCAATGAGACACCCACCTGGGGCTGACTCCAAGTACCTACATTTGTCACTTGTGTGTAAGTCACTGCGTGGAGGGCACAACGTGCAGAAGCTGACAGAAAGATGCTCCTCTGTGTGCAACAGGACCAGCTCACTGGAAAGTTAAAATATGAAGATTTTCACTGTTGGATGGGACTCTTTAATAAAGAAAATTGTAGAAATTCTCACATAGAACAATGAATTTAAATACTAGGGGAAGAACTGACTTGCATCTTTTTCTGTGTAATAGAAATCATGTTCCTCACCTCCACAAAGGGCTCCAATAAGCATTCTTTGTGTGTATGAAGTTGATTAGAGGTCTCTCTGAGACTTCCACGAACAAGTCCACTAAAGCTGTCTGCTTATACAGAAAGAAAATGAGCTGCTCTGATTAGAATTTCATGAGCTCACAAGTGTTTCTCTCTAGAGAGATAAGGTAAAAACCAGTTCAAAAGGATTAATGTCTAAGCTTTCTGAATTAAAACTGCAACAGGTGTCAATTTTACATGCCTGTCCTTCCAACAAATGTGACATTATCCATTTGATTGAAGACAGAGTAAAAAAAATGTTTTTTTCTTTTGTCCCAAAGTTCTCTTTTGAAATCAAAAGCATGTATTCTTCCATACCGTTGTACCCAAGTCACCTCCTCGTATTTTCTTAATTGAATTCTGCCTGAAGAAGATATGAGGAACGACATGTTTTGAAGGATACTTTGATGATGAACGCATCTCAGTTCCTTTAAAGATAGTAAAAGGATGCCTCTTACAATATTGTGTAAGTTACTAAGGTTCATTGAGTTTCAATTTGATGCATCTTCTCTATGCAAAAATACTATCTACATCCCTACAGAAATTTTCTCAAATTCAGATTCCTAAGTGAGACATCTTGTCCTGCCTTTGTCTCAAATACTGTCAACATATGAGTATAGTCAGAACAAGAAGTATTTACTAAACAAATTTAATAAAGCAATTTTAGTTATGCTAAACAAAGTCCATATTTAGATATTTATTAGCTTAGCTACAAAGCACAACTAGAAGGGGAATCTTTATCTTCCATCTGGTTTTGGGACATCAAATAGGACCAAGTTAGTCCTAAGCTCTGTATATTGCAGCTTCTCAACCTTCTTCTTCCTGTACCTCACCAACACAAAGGGTAGAACCTCTCAAAGCTGCAGATTTATTTCCATGCTGCATTACTGGGCTGACAGGTACAAGGAGCATTTCAACAAGTTCACTGCACCTGTGTTGGAAATCTCCATGGTTTGTGATGCTTCTTGACTGACTCCCAAATATTTATCTTGGAATGGTATTTAGTTTGAGTTATGTAGCTTGAGTTTTTAGCTCAAGGTAGACAGAGTTGCAGCAGTGTTAGCAGGGACTGAGAAAGCTATGGGAGATCACAGCGAAGCTGGCACTTGAGAGAAAACCTCTGAGTATCCAAAACAGATGTGCGGACAAAGCCAACTAACACAACCATACTGTCGCTAACTAGCCATCATCGGAAGACTGAATTCTTTCCTGACTAAAATACCCACTGCTAAGTTGCCTAACATGAGAAATATATTTGGTGTAAAGCTGCCTGCATGAAGAACTGACATGACAACACCAGACCCAAACTTGAGCCAACGGTCAGCAATGGCCTCCTTTTGGGCTGGCAGAGTATCTCTTTGCTCAGTGGTTTTGCAGGCTGTGAGATATCCTTCCAGGCAGACATAGGGCCTTTCTGAGCTGCTGCATGGGAGCATTTGTGAAAGCAGGGAAGCGGCCGTGGGGAGCCCGTCCAGAACCGCCGGGGCTGCTTCACGCCCGCGGCGCTGCCCGCCGAGGGGACACTCGAGTTCCCTCCGTCCGCTCCCGGAGCCGGAGCAGCCGCTGGACGCTCCAGGCAGCCTCTCCTCACCCGAGCCGGACCCAGGGCCCCGGGGGCTGCGGGGCTCTCCCGCCGGCCCGCCCGCGCCGTGGCACCCTGTGCTCCCGGGCTGAGCGGGACGGGGATGGAGGGAGCCGCGGGGTCCCGCCGGCAGGCCCCTGTCTCCTGCGGGGGAGAACGCGGCTCTGCCCCGCGGCCGCCCCCAGCCCGGCCCTGCCCAGCCCAGCGGGGAGGACGCGAAGCCGCGGCGCTCTATAAAAACCCCCCGGGCCGGGAGGGAGGGGACCACCGCCGCGGGACGGGGCGCGGGCAGCGGCGCCATGGCCCAGTCCGTGTGGGGCTACGACAGCGACAACGGTGAGCGGGCTCGGGGCCCCCGCGGGGCCGGCAGGAGCCCGGCTGAGCGGGGGCGACGTGTCTTTTTCTTTGTCCCTCAGGACCCGAGCGCTGGCACGAAAACTACCCCCTGGCCAAGGGCGACAAGCAGTCGCCCATTGAGATCAACAGCAAGGACGTGCAGCACGATTCCTCTCTCGCCGCCTGGCACGCCAGCTATGACCCCGGGGCAGCGAAAACCATCCTGAACAACGGGCGCACCTGCCGCGTCGTCTTCGACGACACTTTTGATCGATCAGGTCGGTTTGTATTTTTTGAGGGTTGTTAGGAATCAAAGTTTGCAAGCGCCGGGTATCAAAAAGCATCCTTTAGTATCTAGCCTGTGCAGGCCAGCAGAGAAAAGTCACTTGGGAACGTGAAAAAGGTGATCTGGGAGTTTATTCTGGTGGATCAGAAGTGGGACAGGAAGGCTGTTAGCTGCAGGGGAACCCCTGAAATACAGACTCAGCTGGATGGTGGACTTCTCCCTATGTCACCTCCTTCAACACAGACACCACATCTTCAGGGTTTGTGTAAGGGACAAGAGTGGTGCCCAGAGGGGTTTAGAATTATCTGAGGCACTTTGGAAACCAAAAACTTGTATATACATTTCTGCTGACTGTGATCTTGATTTCTTCTGCATGGTAATTCTTCAGGTATTCAGAGCCCGAAAAAGTTATGAAAAAGCATTTATGTAAATAGCATTTTATAGTTTCTGGAAAACTACGAAATGGCTTTGTTGTTTAATTGAGAGTGAGCAATCTCGTAGCTCTAAATTAAATTGTTCACAACTTGATTGCAGAGGTCTATATGTATAGCTCTGCATGCAGATAGGCAACAACTGTCAAAATGAATAATAAATTCACAATATCATATATGCAAAGACATCTCAAAAGCATGCAGTATTGATTGGTGCGTCATCAAGAAGGAAAGCAATCTAATTAATGGAAAACAGTTACTTTCCTTTGTATTTCTGTGCATCTGTTTTGATGGCACTTGTACTGAGATTTTGTTCTATATCACGAATGAAATATATTCACAGTACCTTGAAAGATCACTTTCCTGCTTATCTTGATGAGCCCTTGTTTCCTGGATTTCTTTATTTATCATTACAACTACTTGTTATTGTTCCACGTCTCTCAGATGGAATCTCAACTATTTAGGATGAGGACTGTCCCTAAGTTATGAATTTTTATGGTCCTTTAGTATTCATTACCACAGTTTCTACAAAGTGGTCTCATAAATTGCACTTTTATTAACATAGAAACACAGAATGGTCAGGATTGGAAGCGACCTTAACGACCATCTAGTTCCAACCATACCCTCATCAACACCTTCCACTAGACCAGGTTCCTAAAGATGCATCCAGCCTGGCCTTGAACATTTCCAGGGATGGAGCATTCACATCTCCTTCATGCAACCTGTTCCAGTACCTCATCAACCTCACAGTAAAAATTTTCTTCCTAATATCCAATGTAACCATACTCCCTTTCAGTTTGAAGACATTCTCCCTTGCCCTATCACTACCTGCACTTGTAACAAGTTCTGTTTAAAAGCCAGAATGCTCTTTCAAAAGCTCTGCAAAAATGAATGCCATGACTGAAAGCATGGGAAGGAAATTGGTAACAAACATTTTCACATGGTCATTCTGTTCTGTCTTCTTTACAGCTTCCTAAAGGCTGAAATGTTTTAGGCTGCTCAAGAAGTTGTCTGCCTCCAATTTGGCCAAACCAAATGCAGCCCTTGATGCAGCGCTTCCTCTAAATCATCTTCCTTCCATTTCCTCCCTGTCTCTCCCCTCCCAATCACCTCTGTTGTTTCAGTGTGTGCAGTCACTCCTGGCTGCCCTTACTTTCTGCAGGATGCTGGACAGTAATTTAGGACTCAAGTGTTTCGTAGGCACGTGTCTGATCAGAATCAAATGCAATGCTTGACAGTTCTGAAAGACCATGAGGAAGAATTTTGTAGACATTTTCTTACCTTCATATGTTGGCTTCTGCTGTGCTAAGAGATGAGGATAAGTAATAGTCACAGATTCCATTTTAATTGGAAAAAGAAACATAGTTGACTATGATTTTTTTCCAAACACGTGGAAAAATTTGAATGCTAAAAAGATTTGGTTTTATGCTAGAGAGATTTGTATGCTGTTATGAAGTGCTGTTTTCAAGTGCTTCACAGGATTTTAGCTCTGGAAAGGGCAACCTGTAAGAGATTAGTGGTAAATAATTTCCAAATCTGACACTGATTCAGCTTGTAAACATAGGTAGATCACATAAATTCAACTCCTGCCTCCCATTGATTCCAGTGTGAAATGGCAACCAAATACTTTTGAGGAGTTGGGCCTTAAATTCTATGCCTTTTTTGTCCTATGTTTGAAGGTGAAGAAGAACAAAGAAAAAATTCCATTGAAGGCTTCTACAGAAGGCTTGCTCAATATTACTCAGTACCATACTGATTTATGATTATTTATGTATGAACAAAGTAAAGAAGTAAGAGTAACTACATGCTTAAGTCTCAACAGTGCTTTTTTTCCTGGCCCTCCCCTTGATGGTTGTGACACCTACCAACTAAAAAGAGAAACTGCAAAGTTAAACCTCTTGCTCTGCGTATGTATTCCAACTTGTAGGATATCAAGAATTCATTTGAGACCATTGGGCAAAAGAGGATTTCAATGTTAACTTTGAACTTCAAAGCTATTGGTAGAAGCTCGAACTTGAATGCTATTTAAACAAGGTCTTCTGGCACTGCAGTCGTGAACTACATTATCAGCTTTCTGTGTAAGGAAACACGACTCATTCCAACCTTAGGTAATGAATGAAAAATACATTTGAGAGCTTATCCTCTAAGCAGTCCCTGCTTAAAAGAATCTCCAGGCTGAAAGAGCAGGTGTGATGTTTTGAAAGTCAGAGCTGATGTCAACTGTCAGATTGATGCATGGTGAGCATTATTTGGCTAAGCACAGCAGAAGTAACAGGTTCTTAGTTTCCCTTGTTGGTGGCTCAAGAACAATTTTTTAACTCACTTGACCTAAACTTTATTGTCTTCCCTCGCTTCCAAGAAATAGATAATTTTAAAATTTTAAATACGTTTTTTAGAAGCAGCTAACTATCCGTAACCGTTGTTTAGTTACCTTGATGCCTTGTGAAGGCTGAGCTGGAACAGAGACTAGATGGAGCTAAAGAATAAAGTAGGTATTTATTAGAAGGCTTTAATGGATATGCCTTGGACAGCACAAAGTGACCTGTAAAAGGTATGCCAGTCAAGGACTGGAGGTACTTTTTGAAGCATCTTGTGGTTAATTTAACAGCCCTAACCCCAGTCTTTTTTAAAAAGACCCTTTCTTGACAAGAATCACCAGTGAACACCCCCCTTCTCCCTCCATAGAAGGAACTGTAGTGTGTCCACTTGCCAGGAAAAAAGGGAAAGTTGGGCAGCTGGGGTTTGACTCTGTGCTTGACGCACAGCACCCTCCACAGTTTTCCCATCAAACAGAACTCCCGACAACAGGATTTAGCCGCAGCCACGTAAACCGGCGGTGGGCCGGCTGCAGGCGGGGAGCTGCGGCGCGTCCCCGCGGGGCGGTGGCGGTGGCGGGGGCCGTGGTGCGGTGGCCGTGGTGCGGTGGCGGTGGCGGTGGCGGGGCTGACGCCGTGTCCCCGCAGTGCTGAGGGGCGGCCCGCTGAGCGGTGCCTACCGCCTGCGCCAGCTGCACCTGCACTGGGGCTCCTGCGACCAGCACGGCTCCGAGCACGTCATCGACGGCATCAAGTACGCGGCAGAGGTAGGACGGGCTGTCTACAGCAGCCCTCAGTGCTGGAATTTCACTGGGTTTTTTTATCTGAACGCATTAACCATTCTCCCTCTTGGAAGTGTTTAGCTCCTGATTTTTCTCCGCCTGTGAAACTTGTGGATACTGCTTAACATGCAGTGGGATAAGTCGCAGCAAATGTATCCCCGAGAGTATCTATTAACACCGATTTCTTCACGCCAGAGTTTTTTTGCTGGTATCTTAGAATGTTTCAAAAATATTTGCGACAAAGCAATCTGTTATTTCCAAATAGGAAAAGCTGCTGAAATTTTTTTGGCTTTTAGTCATTTCTGGTATAGCTTGAGTTACCAAGTTAGTTTCAAAAAGAATAGAGAAACTCACTAAAAGCACATTTGATAAGCTCATGTTCAAAATTAGATCCATCTTGAAACTGATTCAAAGTATGTTTTAGTTTCTGAACATCTCTGCTTTAAAATAGCTGGGTTTATTTTCAGGAACCACAGAAAATATAATGTTTGGGTTTTCCTTGTTTGTGTGTTTCTTGGGTTTTTTTGGTTTTATTTTTTAGGGTGGCTGTTGTCCTAGTTTGTTAAAATTCATTAATGCCTTAGACCCCGAAGACTTTTTCAGGTCCTAAATGGAAGTGAATTAACTATTGATGGTAGAGAATTTCTAGCAAAGGCTGCCTCCTTCCTCTGCCTTATTTGAGAATAGACTCAAAATACATACCTATGCCCACAAAACCCCTGCCGTAGTGTTTTCCTGTCTTCCACCTACACTCTCAAGGCCCAGAGCTTGGAGAAGCTTTGCCCACCTCTCACAGGACAAAACTGAGGCAGATATTTTCAGGGTCAATGTGCACAGACATTGCAGAGAGGACTGTGGGTGATGGCTTAGGATTTTTTTTCCTGTTCCTTAACCACAGCTAATCTTTGCTAGTATACTGCTTTCTGTGGTCAGCTAAAGAGAAAACAATCTGCTTCCTCAAACTATTTCTTGGCTAGTTCAAGCACAGAGTTTTTATGTTACTTTTGTTAGCAGTACTCACTGATGGGAGAAGAAAGCCTGGAATATATGTACTTTAGCTATATTGCGACCAAAGATATATGGTTGCTCCAGCTTCATCTTTAGCATTAAAATCCTTTTCCTCAAGAGAAAAGAAACAGAGAACAATAGATTCAATCATATTCAAGACAAATTTTTTTCTCTTATTTAAAATAAACTTTTTAAAAAACTTTTTCTCCCTGCTATAACTGTGTTTCAATGCTCCTTAATCTGAGATTGCACACTGCTGGTTGCAGCATTTGTAGCTATATGTATGAGCTAGAGATTTTCTGGACAGGGATTTTTTGAAATATTTTTTGAAAATATTTTTCAAATATTTTTGAAAAATTTGAAATATATCCTGAAAATACAGCATTGTTGAAAGTAGATGAGAAAAAATGTCAGATTATATCCTACAGTAGATATGAGAAAGAAATGTCAGATTATATCCCCACTCCCTCCCAGTACAATGTGCTGAGAGTAGTAAGAGGTACAAACCAATAACCTATGCATTACATACAACGCAGTGTAAATCCCTGAGCTGACATCTGCATAACCTGAAGATACAAAAATGTACTTGAGATGGAGTGCGTGTCAGTAGGTGTTTTATGCACTGCATGTGTGCATGTCAGGTGCTTGCATTAAACTATTTATAGTTGCATTGTCTGATATCGCGTGGTAAACTCAATTTTCTTTTTTCTATGCTTCAATTAGATGCAAAGCAATGCTTTATGGAAAGCATGAGCATATAAAAGCATGGGAACAGCAGTAAGAAATACTTACGTAGAGTTTTCTTTTTCATGTCCATTCCTTTACTTACTCTGTACTGGAATCTTAATTTAATTTAAAGTGAAGATTGTGCTGTTGACAATTTCTTGTATTTATAACTGAGCTTTAGTTGATTTTTAGTTAATTGATTTTTAATTATGATTTTAGTTACACATGGTGCACTGGAATCCGAAACATGGTAATTTTGCTGGAGCTTTAAAACAACCTGATGGTGTAGCTGTTGTGGGCATTTTTCTGAAAGTAAGTGGCAAATATTCAATCTTTGTAATTTTTTTTTGTATTTTCCTCTTTTTCTAGTGCCAGGGGAAAAGTTACCATTGTTTTTTTCCTGCACTGCAGCCCTTTCCTGTGGTGTGCACTGGGTGAGGAGGAGGGTCTGCATAGGCTGCGTGTTTCCTCTTATTTTTTGTTTCTTTTGTCTGCTAGCAGGTGTTGTATCTCCCTGTCAGCAAGGTTATGTTGACTGATTCCCTTCTCTGGTCTCTCATTGATTCCCATACAAGCTGGGAATCAAAATGAGTTCAAAGACCCTACTCCAAAAAGAAAGAATTGATGGTAAAATAAGACCACTCAACATTTTAACCTTGAAATACAGAAAATTTTAAACAAAATAATATTATACCAGTATTTTCAGATTGATTTTTTATAAATTCAACAGAAATAAAGTAATCCTTGTATCAGATATGCATGTGGTCTAGAACACTGAGAAATGCTAATGGGCACCCAGCCTAATAGTGAAGTACAGAAACTTCAGTCCTTTTAGCTGCAGGTGGGCATTTCAGCTTGAATACACCATCAGGGAATAGGTGTCCTTTTATTGTTTTATCACTAGTAAGTGGCATTTGTACAAGCAAGAGCAAGTGGATGTAATTAATTTTGCCACAGTGTCCCTGGACAGACTAGATGCAGTGTCATTTTAATTCTATTACACTGTGAGCCAACCTGACCTTTTCTCTTCTGGTTAATCGAAATTGAAGGTCAGCACCTGTCCAGAATCTCCCCTATGACTATGTCCTTCAATTATTCTTCTTTTGTCATTCCTTTTGGTCTATTTTAGGCTAAAGTTTTATGTTGTCAAGCACAACTTACAAAGCATACCACTATATTCCTATTAACCATGCTAAGGTCAGCTGAAAGGTCTAGAAAAATAAGTAGTATTATTGTCTTCTCTGGCCCTCTTTCCCTGTTTCCTTCATGCTCTTTGATGAAGGAGCTGTTGTTTTTCTCTGAATTTATCATGTTCCATTACTGGGGTTTGGAATACTGCTAAAACAGGATTGAATTATTTTCTGGGGAATTGAAGTTAATCTATTTTGGAACAAGACATGGCAATAACAGTACAGCTTACTCATACTGCCTTTACTCTTCTGGGATGTCAAAGCTTTTGGAAGTGCTAAACGTCATGAGCACAAGCAATAAAGTTACCCCGTAGCTTGAGGTCATCTAGACATGAATCCATCACATGTCTTGCATCAAGTCTGATCTGACTGTGTGTGTGCTGCAGAATGAAGTATCTGCAGGAACTACAGCCCTTCAGGCCCTCAAGACTTTGTCAAGTGCTCAGACGTCCCACAGTGGCTGTGTGTTGCTTTTGAAGCAGGAGCCAAGGGCTAAGCCCCGTGTAGTGACACTGAGTGTGCAGTCCATTCCTCAGACAGGCGTGGTGCCTTCTAGGGTCCTTCAACACATGTTCAAATTGCAAAGCCAGCTACTGGAGTCTGCTATTTTGGATGTTCTCTGAACACCCATAATTTCCTGTCAGTCCCTACTGGATTCTCTGAAACTGCTGTTGCCTAATGTGACAGATGGGATGTGCTGAATTTATTTCAAATACTGTGGAACATGATGAAAAAGATACAGTATAAAAAACATACAGTATTTGTGCTTTGCATTATAGGTTGGGCAAACTCCCAAACCAGAGATGAAGAGAATTCTTGAAGAAATTGAAAACATTAAGACCAAGGTATCAAAACAACTTTTTGTGATATAATGTAGCTGGAAAGCCACAGAAGCAGGAATCAGTAGTTCAGATTTATATTTTGGCATAATTTTGATGCCAAACCGTAGCACCAGAGATGATACTTTGGACTGTGGAGCAGGATATTTTCTTTTGCTTAATTAAATATTTAACTCCTCACTCCTGCAAGTATTCTTGTTGAAGACCATTTTTTTAATCAATCCTCGCCTACACAATTGATAGTGTAGTTGGTCCTGCTCTGTAAAAAATAGCCAGTGGGCCAATACCAAGAAGAAATGAAAAACTTTTTGAATTTGATGACAACAGTGGCCAAAAGAAATGCATATAGCAGAGTCAGAAATTTAGTTAGCCTAAAATAACAAGAAACTAGTAGCAATTATAGAGCAGGCTCCCAGTCAGTGTAAGGGAGATTAAAAATGTTATTTGTTTTAAGAAGGAACTGTATTTATAACAGGAACTACATGGTACAGTTTCTGCATCAGTCCTCTCTTCCTATGATACTAGCACAAATAGCATTGCAAATATATTCAAAACTGTTTTTCAGTTAAATTAATGATCTAAGGCACCAATCCATTCCTCTTACATAGATAGAGCTGCTGAAGGGAGTTATTTGCAGAGAACTGCAATATTGCATCTATTGTAATTTAGCATTATCATTTACAATAAGCTTAATCTCTAGGTATACTATATCAATTCTACTTCATGATAAACTTTCTGATTCTAATAATGCTAAAATTGTTGTTTCTGGTTTGGGTTTTTTTTTATTATTTCACCTTGAACATGCCACCAGATCACCAAATTTGTAGGTATTTTCTTACAAATTTGCCAGAATTCCTTGCATTTAATGTATGTGTGTACTGCCATTGATGTGCAGGTCTGAGACTGACAGCTCTTCTCTCCTTTGTAAGAGTCATATTAATTTTATTTTTTCATCTCAGTTTTCAAATGCAATTAAGTTGTTTCTGCTGAGGCAACTGAAGGTTATTTTTTTCACCCTGTCCACGCGCCCGCCTCGATGTGTCAATGGTATCTCTTTTTATGGCTTTCTCTCATCATGACTATATCATGCTTTTGGCCATTTACATGTAGCAGTTCTGGAAAAAGCAACAGTTGAAGTAAAGCAGAGAAATTTAAGTGCATATGCAAAGAACCACATGTTGTATTTTATCTCTTATTTCTTTTCTGTTGTCACAGACATTTTCCCAAGACTACTTATTTTTCAGAAAGATTAATGGGCAGTATCGTTGGTTCAGTTTCAATTGCTCTGATGCATAACAGGCGGAGGAGTTGGTCACTGTACTGTATTTACTGAAAAATTTTGTGAATTTATTTGCAAATTCATATTGAACTTACAGGATAATGTTTTCAGGACGATACAATTAGAGTCACTCTTTCTACTCTTAATTTGTGCAATGATGCATGGAAACAATTTCAGCTTCTGCCACTCACTTTGTTCTAATCTAGAGAAGATTCTCCATGATAGAAGAAGAAAATAGGAATAATATATCTTCCTTCCCAGAACTGTACCCAAAATATCAATAGAGAAGTGAACTGCATTTCCTCAGTTAGTTTTGCCCAGAGGGAACAAGGAATACTCATCACAGTCCTGTGGAGTTACTATCCTATTTGGTGGCAGACTTAGCAGGAAATGTTGTCTGATGTCTGCTTTCTCCCTTGCCTGGTGGTAATCACCTCGAATTGTAAGATATATAGGATCCAGTACTCCTACAGGAAATATTTTAATTTTTTACTAAGTGTAATAGCACCAAAAAAGACTGAGAGTGTCACCATGAATATATGATTAGAGCAAAATTTTGGGAGGAGAGAGGAGAGGTGCAGATTTAAATTCCTCCAGCTAGAAGAGAAGACTGTAATGAATCTTGGATAAATGCCTGGCCACTATCCTGTTGGATAAAAAGGGTAACAGTACCAACAGTGCCACAGGCTTTAACTTTTATCCCAATGGCCCAAAATAAAACACAATTTTGATAATTCCAGAATAGAAAAATGTAAAAACGAGTTTGCTTTAATCCCACACAATTCAGTTTGTAACTTCTTTTAATTTATGAATGTAATCAAAATGTCAGTTATTATTAGTTGCTGGGAAATTGCTTGACGGGAAGAAAAGGAGATTGATTTCTTGCATGAATCTTGGTATTTAATTGCTCCTTTTATAATAACATAGATACTGATGACTTTTAAGATGCAGATCTCTAGAGTTACTGCAGATAATTTTTTTGTTTCCCTAAGGGAAAGGAGGCTCCTTTTCTGCACTTTGATCCTTCAATTCTTTTCCCCAAATCTCGTGACTACTGGACCTACCACGGTTCATTCACCACACCCCCCTGTGAGGAGTGCATCACTTGGATTCTCCTGCGGGAGCCAATTGAAGTCAGCTCAGACCAGGTAACCTCCAGGCAGCTCTGCTGCTCCTTTTCCAGTTCTCAGCAGTGTCTCAGTATGTCAGGGTGATGATTTGCAAGCCCTGTGTTACCTTGCACTTTTTGGTAGGGAAAGCTTTAGCTGTGGACAGTGAGAAACTGCCTGAAGAATGGAGTGTTGAAATGGGCTGTGAAACTGACCCTGAGAATCAGGTGCTGTTGCAGAACACTTCCTGGAACAGCCACAGCAGTGGTGTTCTTGGCATCCAGAAAACCTGCTAAGGCAGAAGTGCCCCTGAGCCACAACATTCAGCCATCACAGAAGCCTCATTCTACATGCTTTACAATTAAGTGGAAAGTGAAACTAATGTTTTGCTGGTTTCCTGGTTTAAGAAATCGCTGGTCCAGACCTTGACTTCTTAAAAGCTGTCAGTGAGAAAGATCAAACAACCTACAACCTAAAAACCTGAACATTCATACAAATTAATGTACCATTTGCATTCACATAGCTCAAATTTGCATTTACAGAAGAAAAAAAAAGCCTTTCTGGATAAGGTGACATTTTTAGTTCTTGTGTCAAAAATTTTGCTATTTATACCACTTTCTGGTTCAGCAACACAAGTCAGGGTATATCCTTTCTACTGAAATGGCTGTTTTAAAAATAGATTTATTTTGCATTTGGATGACAGGGTAACAATTAACAACAATTATCAACACTGAAATTAGGTTAATTTGAATAACAGCAGCTGAGTGCTGAATTCATGATTCAACTTAATAATCCAGTTGGCATATCTCTGCCTTACAGATCAAAACACAAACTTCTGCACCAGATTTTTCTATCACTGCCTTGCACTGCCATAGGTCTGGATCCTCCTTCACAGATAGCTGTGTTTTCACAAGGTATTTGCCTGCTGTCCAGCTCCAGCTGGGAGCAGGCCCTATTCTTTTTCCACACTGTGGGCATGAATCAGAGAAAAAACCAAAATAAGCCCAGGCAAGGATCAGATGATGACCTGTTCTGTGAATGAAGAGTGTGAAGATCCACAGAAACAGTGCAAGCTCCTGGGCTGCAGCAAACTTTATTAGTAATCTCATTGTCATTGTGCGCTTGTCACTACACAAGAAAATTCCTTTTTCATCTGAGAGTTTGTTCTAGGCAGTAAGGTCCACAGTGCTTCCACATGGACACTTGAATTTTTCTTCCTTGCAGATGGCGAAGCTCCGTAGCCTTTCCAAGAATGCTGAGAATGAGCCTGTGAGCCCTCTAGTTGACAACTGGCGCCCACCGCAGCCTCTGAAGGGCAGGATAGTGAGAGCCTCATTCAAGTAAAATCTCAAGTCTCACTCTGCTGAACCTGAGTGAGAAAATCCCTACATCACGAAAGTGTAGTTAGTTTTTTGCTGTCTACTGCTTTTACTCTGGATCCAGGTCTGTGTTTCTCACTTTGAAATTCTGAGTGGTAAAAGTAAATCTGTTTTTAAAGGCAGAAGAATACTGTATGGAAATACTAAGCATAAGAAGCAAATGTAATGATTCTTGACCACAAATGCCTCAGCATTTATGGTCACTTCTCTGCCTTGTAGTCTTGTAAGAAAAATAGGCTCAGTTTCAATATTTAAAATTAAATTCAAAGGAAATATAGTATAGTAAGGCAAACAAATGAACCAGTAGTTCAGGAAAGTAGAAGTAATGGTAGATGAACAGGAGGGAAAGGTCTGTCTCTACACTGTGATCTTGCTCAGACACCCCACCCTCAGAGGAGACATCCAAAGAATAAGTATCCTTTTAACATACCAGGTGTTCCCTTCCCTGTCTTGTTCATATTTTTTAATCCAAGATTACATTAGTGGTCTGAGGGTAAAATCAGGCATACTCAGTTTCTGTGTGAAGAAGAAAAGAGACCTTGCAGTCATTTCATCATTTGCTGTCTTCAGCCTATCCTGCTGCTGCCATTGTTGATCTTTTCTTCTTTCTCTGTGGCTGTTACTTCACCCACCCAGTACAGAATCCTGCTGGTATCATATTGCCTTGTATTTAGTATACCAGCTTTAGTATTGCTGAGGGAGAAGTGCCTTTCTTGTGCTGCTCTGTGTTATCTCCCAGAATGATGGATTTTTGATGCTCTGGCTGCTTTCTATATTTGACACTTTAATAGTTTTGCCTGTTAGGGATTTTGTTGCATATGGATGATCCATTTGTGTCATTTGGGAAAAATCCAGATTAAGTCAACTAAGTGTTTGTTTATTTGACTGTGTAGCTGGAGAATATAAATGGATTCTGTTTGGTTCAGTTCCTTTGTGGGGAGACACATCAGCTTTCAAATATGATCCAAGCAAGAATCACTGGCAGACAGAAACATCTGTATCAACTTCCCCTGTCCTTCTTCATGTAAACTTTATAATTTCAGTGTACAAGTACCATCTAGGTTGAACCCACACACAGATCATGTGAATAAAGATCTACATTATATTCAACTCCCAGGTGATTATTCAGTATTGGACATACAGGAGATTGGATGGTCAAAGGTGGTGCATAAATCCCTCTGCAGAGGCAGCTTCTGGGTTCTCTCTGTTCCTGTAACTCATAGGAACTGCTGCTGTAGGTAGCAGTGGGTGTTGTTCTGGAGATGTTGCCACAAACATGTTCACAGCAGCATTTACAAGTGTCAAAGTCTGAGAAAAACCGGACTACAAATGGCTGGAATAGGCATTTCCCAGTTCTCCTTAACGATTTCACTTTCACTTTATTAGAAAAATGGTGCTCCAACAGGGAAGTAATGAATGGGCAACACAGGACAAATTCTGCTGTTATTACCTGCACAATTCAGTGAGAATGCAGAAATTAAACTGAGGGCTGATTTTGATCCTTTTTATTCATTTAGAATTGTTCTAAGGATTACTGGATTCCCATTGAAAGTTAGTATTTTAGTTTATTAGGATTGTATTTTGCTTAGTATAAAGCAGTTTCTTTTTAAAAGCTAAGTTCAAGTGAGTAGAAGCTAAAGTATTGATTGAATCCTGTTTACAAATGTTTTGGCATTGGCTTAATTTTACCAGAAGATCAGCTTTTGATATTATGAGTGCAGCACTTGCAAGGGTATTGATTTTAGGAGTCCCTTAGACCTTCTTCAAACTCTTGAATCTATAAATCTTCTCAACACATAAAAATGTTACTACAGAAAGCTCACAAGCAACAATTTTTTTCTACTGTACTTAGCGTCTTACATGTAAAATTCTTCTCATATCCATATGCAGTTGATCTTGGTGATAAGAAAATTTTAACACAAGTAACTAAGACAAGGGTTTGAGTCTTTTGACCTAAAAGCCATTGACTGTGATGTTTTAATTGCTTGTTATTGAGATAATAAAACAAGTTTAGCTGTCTGCACTTGAAATAACTGCTTTTATGTCTTGAGAGAACCAATAAATTGACTTACATAAAAAATAAATTGATTGCTGTTTTTATGCTAAGTGATGACTGAAAGTAGTAAAAACTTAGTAGAAAAACTTGCTGCTCCTTTCTTTGATACATATGCTTGTAATACAAAGGGAATGGACATTTTAGTACCTTTCAGCTGTTGGGGTTTAGTACAAGAACCACATCAATCAGTTAGCTGAAATCTGAAAATTCCTGATTAGTTTATACTTTTGAAGCACACAAACTCATTAAAGAATAATTGCCTGCAAATCGGACAATGAGTGCACTTTGCTTGGTTTGCACGTTTCCTCCGCTGCTTTTGAAAGGTAGAATAGGCAGAAGGTTATGAACTACTGAAATAGTTGTTTTGGTTCCAACAACCTACATTTGGTTTATATGTTGGCAAAATGAAAATACAGTCTGAAATTTATGCTGCTTCCTCATGCATCTCCTCTGATTCCATTCTGTCTTTGGACTATTATTTCACAAAAGCATCAGCCTCACTGGAAATATGATTTAAAGTGTTTTTTTCCTTGAAGAATAAAGTGCACACAGTTTTGTTCCTTTGCCCTTCTTCCTTTCATGAACAGTGTAGCTCAGCCCTGATTACCTTGTTACCTTGGTGACAAAATCAGACTATGTGGATTCTAGTCCTGCTGCCCCATGTATTAAAAAAAAACAAACAAACAAAAAAACCCAGTAAAAATCCTTACGAATTTACTGTCTATAATGGATATATTAATTGCAGCAGAGCAGCCAAATGATTCAAATTAATTACCACCTATGAGATTTTGACAAATACTTAAACTTTCCCAGTTTCCCACACTTCTCAAGAGAAATTACTAGAAAAATTAAAAGCTTATTCCTGTAGTTTCAAAATTGTCTTTACTAACTGAAACAGGTGTCACCATCTTTCAGTCCTGTGTAAATTCGTAACTGAACTGTGAATTCCTGGTATGGGCCTCATGTACAGCCAGCTATGATGCTACTTTTTAAAAAATAATTTTCATGTTCATACTCATAATATTTTTTCATACTTGTAGTAGACTACAAAATGAAAAGAACACATATTTTTTTTCTGTATCTCAAAGAAAGATGCTCCTGGATATCCTTGCTGATGTAACTGAGTAACCAGCACTGAAGAACATTCATATTGTCAGGGAGTTGGACAAAATAGAATAGTATCTATTTCTTCTTGAGGCATTTTGTCCCATGCCTCAGTAAATGGAGCAGTTGTATGGTGTGTGCTCCACCTTGTCTATCTGCCCGTCACGTCAATGAATTCTGGCATTTATCTTTGTCAATACTGGAGCACAAAACATGTATTCAGGAATTATTTTATTTCCAAGCCCAAGAATTTAATAAAATATTTTATAAGATTCCTCACTCCCAAGAATTTAATTGAACTTTTTGTAAAATTCCTCACTCCCCCAACAGGTAATGTACAACCAACGATGAATTACAGATCAAATAAGACTCAGGCTTTTTTTAAAAACATATTTTTTAAAGCATCTGCTTTTCAGTTTGCAGCTGCTGTACATGTTGGTTTGCAAAAAAAGTGCAATAACATTAAATTAACATATTCAGTGTTACTTGTAAGGGGGAGACAGAAAATCTGTAGAGTTTTGTGTTCATTAAAACACACAAACAGATTTGAATACAGATGGAGAACTTGTGATATTCCTGGGAAAATAAACACCAACACATTATTGCTATTATAGAAAATTTTAACTATATTTGGACTGAATAGCACAATACTTGCAAGAATGTCCATGAGCTTAAATGAGCAAAACACTTGTAGAATCATAGGCCTGAGCTGGACCTTAAAGACCATCTAATTCCAACCCCCATGCCATGGGCAGGGACACCTTCCACTAGATCATTATTTGGAAAAAAAATACATAGTAGATGGAAAATTTTCTGTAAAACAGGAGCATGGAGAAGAAAGAAATGCAATTGGTACTGCAGACTGATGAAGTGAAGATACAAGTCCACAGCCTAAATTAATACCTCACTTTCATTAAGGACAACTGTGAAGAACATGAGTGCAAATAAAGAAGGGTTAATAGGAATATATTTATGTATGTGAGAATGAATATTACCATTAAGTGAGATGGTAAATTAAGTAGGACAGCAGAGCAAACTTTATACAGATGGAGTTGTCTCTGCTTCAGAAAACAGAAAGATTGGCATAATAAATTGCAACCCTTCTGTTGAGCACTCTATTTCACAAGATCTCCCTGGAGACAGCATCCTGCCTCTCTACAGGAAAATCCAACAGGAAGGTTGGAAGGAATGATGCCATCAGGTATGCAAAAGAAAGGTTTCAGTCGCTAATGAACCACACCTGTAGCTAGCACAAGCAGGAGCATTGACAGAACGTTATCTGCATGGGAATTCTCAAAGGCTCACTGATTCTGCCACTAGTTCTTTAAGTCAGAGGTTGACACTAACTCATGCTTTTGCAGTCCTGTCATGCCATCAGTAAGCAGAATATGCAGTAGGTGTTAGGAAAAAAATATGCCTTTGGTAAATTTGAGTAGCACACTGTCACTCTTTGACTGTTACTAATGTCTTGCAGAAGATCTATCAGAAAACTGTTGCAGAACTTGAAACTCCTTCCTGCAGTTAGACCAATTTCCACACGGCACTAGACCAGGAAGCCCATGGCCCAGTTGTCTCAGACCTCTATGGTGGAGATAATACATCTTTACTAGACTAAAATTTTTAATTTTTCCAATTCCTGTTATTTTTTTTTTTTAACTGGCATTCCCATGTTTTATCCTACCTTCAACCCATAGACAGCACAAACATTCCTGCTGAAAACTAAAGTGAAGAATGCTGCTTCTTGCTTGGCTTGAAATGGTCATTTTCCAGAGCCCACACGGTGGAGCCAGCTCTTCAAGAGTCACCTTCCTGACACCACTTTCAGCTAACAGGAGGCCTGGGCAGTGCAAATTCTTCTAGTCCTGCACAAGTAACTGAGCATTGAAACAAATGCAGTTTTTTCCAAGTTCTTCTTGAGCTACAGGATCTGGTGTTTAAATAAAGACTGATAGTAATGGACTGGTATTAATTTCTATCTAAAAATCTTCTGTATTTTGTCTGCATGTTTATTCATGCAAAGTCTGTGTAAGTAAGTGTGTTTGCTTCCTAAAGTCCCAACGATTCCTGTCATGGGGTAAGAGAAGTTACAGGTGAAAATCTCCCACTGAACTGGTTCCTGATTTGAGTAATTATGAGACTAAGACTGCAGGATACATTACCCTCCATGCTAGCAATACCCTGGCCGAATAGCAATTTCAGTTTACACAGCCCTTTTCTCTTTGCATGTCTCAGTCATCCTTCATGGTTATGATAATTTCTACACTGAATTAAAAAACAAAGACATTTCCATTAAGGTTCACTTCTTTCAGAGAACAGTGACTTTTTTTTTTTTCTTAACACTGCAGGCTACCAGCCATTAAGCCCTAATTTAAGAGCTCCCACAATGTTGTGAATTGTCTGTGTAATAAATCTCTGCTGGAGAAAGAATATAATCATCAAATATTTTTTCTTGTTAGACATCATTGAGCAGCAAATGGCAACAGTGTCAGCAGCCTATCTAAATTTACAGCTAAGCAAATGCTACTGACCCTTGAATAAACAGATGAAAGTTGATTTGTTGCCCAATAGTGTGTAAGAGCTATAATTGAAACGCTGATTTCATTGTCTCTGTTGGGAAAGGTAGGGAATGCAAGTTTAGAAACAATCCCTTCCATGCCTAATGTCTTGGAGCATTTTGCTGTAACTTCCACCACTGAAAAAATCTGCAAAAGGAATAGAGTCCATGTAATCTAAATAAAGCTGAGGCTTTGGAACATTTCTTTTGCCTTTAAGGTAATAATTGTGCCAGGACTTTCATTAAATCACACACCATAAATATTGTACAGTATTAATTGACAGTGAAAATAGTTATGTTCTTATACTGCTGTCCATCATCAGACTATTTTAAAGCCACTGTAAGAAGTCCCGTAAAACATTTCTAGCATTTCCAGCCAGATCTCCTATATGTTCTTTCCATACCCTCAAAACCCCTGTATACCCTGTGTATACAAGTGTCTTCTCCTCATCTTAAAGGTGATGGGGGTATAAAAGTCCACTGCAGACAATCTTGATTGGTAGTCCTTTGTAAAAGCAAATCCTTGCTGGACTCTAATTGTGACTTTGTACTCTGGATATGATCTGGTTTATTGTTCTCTGGTTTATGTTTCAATCAATTTGATCTTTTAATGGTTTGTATTTAATAGCATACAGCAATAAAAATTGTATTAGTTAAAGTTAATAAAAGTATGCATTGCCATTGAATAGTAATTTTTAGAATCCTGACAAAATCTGCTGCTTTTGCTACTCTGCGGAGGTTGGCTGTCCTAGTTAGTCTCTGTCACCCTTTCTGGAAGCACAGATCCTTTTTACAGAATCTGACTGAAGGGTTTGCCGTTTTTACATAAGTTTTTGGTGTTTGCTGGGTTCATTTTGTTGGGTTTTTTTTTTTTTTTTTTTTTTTGTTGTTGTTGTTGTTTTTTTTTTTTTTTTTTTTTTGTTTAAATGCTGAAAAAACCCACTAGATTAGAGCTCTGGTTTGTTGTTTTTTTTCCTTACTGTATTGAAATGTCTTTTATCAGGAAATAAAGCCCCATGATTTGGAGCTTTAATCAGGAAATGTCTATAATCAGGAAATAAAGCCCCATTATTTGGAAATAAAGCCCTGGAAGAACTTCACAGTATACACAGAACAATAAAGCTTCAAGTTAAACAGTGAATCCATTACTTGCATTTGTATCTTCACATCACAGGATGTAGGGTCCAGCTCCTGATGCACCTGTTCAAGTGAGCCATCTCTTCACTTGGCAATATTTACTGTGACTGAGCTGTTGAATAAAGGACATGCACTAAAATTTGCAGCCTGGATAGACTTCATGAATGTGGGTGCACATATTTCCATGTCAGCAAGGGAACTCAAGGAGTAGATGAATTCCATTTATGCAAGCATGGAGAAATTTTTGTGACCAGTAAATAAGCACCACAGCAGTGCCTGGTTATAACCAGACAGAAGAAGACAAGCTGTTGAACATCTCCTTGCTCCAGCTTCTGATTCACTGTGTGGTCTATCTGATGCACAAAAATGTCAAGCTTCCCTAGATGGAACTTGTGCAGGGAATGTGTGAGAACATTCACATCATCTTAAACTAGGCTGTGGAGTTTTGCCAAACAGCCCAGATGGAGAGGGCACAAGGCAATATTACCTGCAGAAGCTTTCCCGTCTGTGCCTTGTCTCAGGGAATCTCTGTATAATCCATCTATCCTGTTAGCAGTTGCTGGAATTTATTATCTGGTTGTAGTTTTTCCATTACTGCATGGACACTTAATTAAATATTGCAAATTACCTATTTACACTTACTTCACTTGGAAAACACCCCTGGTTGCAGCTGGGGAAGGAAATGGCAGAGTCTTCACCATCAGGCTAAACCCATCTCCGTATACATGATTACAGTGGCCACAGACCAGAAATCCCTCTTGTTTATGTTTCCAAAATAATCTACAAATCAGAGTTATATAGCAAGCATCAGATCTTGCTGTGGACATGCGTTCTCCTTGTGCTTCTTTTGTATGTACTTGATAAGATCTACAGAGATTATGCCAGCCTGTCTCAACAGCAGTATTACTGCTTGACTTGTGCCAGGGCTCTCTTTAGCAGTGGGGTCAGCTCTAGAGTTTGCCTCATGGATGCAGGATTTTGGCGGATGCCTTCCACCTTTCTCCTGCTGATGTCTTCTTGCTTATCCCATGTCTGGTCCAGAACAGGCTACTTCTCTTTGCATGGGAGATGGTCACTGCAGGCTGCAAACTGAACTGGCAGAGCCAATGTGGACTTGGATTTTTTTGTCCTAGCAGGCAGAGTTGCAAAATTCCACAGCATTCTTTAGAAGTTCCCTGCACTAAGCAGCTGTCTGGTTGACCAATCTTGTCACCATATAGATTTTTGCAGGTGCAATCTTTCTACAGAAATGCATGTTTCTGGATTATCCTGCACTGCCATCTCAACTGTACCAATGGCACAAGCTGTTATCCCTAAGATAGTTCCCCACCCATCAAGTAATACACTTGGCACACTGCAGTTGTTCCACCTAAACTGCTGTACAGTCACTGCAGTGAACCTGTTGGCTCCACAATTAAACTTGGGTGATATGTGTGTGTGTCCTTGCAGATGCAAGTATTTTCCAGGGTTTTGAAAGGAATTGAAAGGTAGCAGGCAAAACAATGCAGTTGACAGAAATGCCTGGATGGCATTCAGAAAGTATCCAAATGAGCTCACAATTATGTGTTGTAGCTGCACTGCATTGCAAAGTGGGTAGATGGGAACACATGCTGAAATAGGCCAAGTGTTTTACCCGCATTCCAGCCAAGAGTGCCAACACATTTTTAACATTCACCTAGATAGGTTTACTTGGGCTTTTATTTCTAGCTTATCCATGTATAAAAATTTTTACCTACAAATGTGACAAAAATACCGATACTAAAAAAATATGCTTTTGGTTTTGTTTAGTATAGATTTTTGTCTGCATGGACTCTTAAATAATGTAAGTGGCAGAGCAGAGTGTGCCATAGCAACTTTTTGATTTTGTAGACGAGTATCAATAAAACCATAATAAATCCTGGCAGAAAGAGATTTTATAGAGCTATCTACTCCTAGTCTGTAAGTATCAGTTCCTTGACAATAGAAACTGTGGGAGGAAAATGGGGATTGTGACATAATAGCAAAATAATTCAACTCAGTATGTCGTTTTTCTTATTTTGGCAGACAAAGATCTTGCTGTTGATAGGTTTCCATTCATGCCTACCATGTTTTCCATTGCCTGGCACAAATTTCAGTGAAGTGGAAGGCATATGACAAACTGGCTTCTTGGCTGTAACATGCCACACCAACTATGGCATGCCCAATGAAAAGCACTGTGTGAATGTCCTTTGCACAGTGCCATGCATGCTATGCACAGCCTGCTGCAAAACAATACGGTGTTTTCTGCAGATTCTTTTTTTGCTTTTTATTTTTCACACATTCCTTATAAAAACAGAAGGTAGACTATATAAATATTTGCACAAAACAATAATTCCAAAACGGTTCTGTAATTTGGTGTAATTACTCTGCAGTCTGGCACTGCACTCAAACACGGTCAATGCAGGTATATCTTAGCCTGCTCTACTGACTGAGCAAATCTAGTGAGCTCTGCTTCTCCTTGCCTGTGGTGCGCCAGCCCACTGCCTTGCCGGCCCTCCACTGCACTTGTAATGCTTATTCAACGTCTTTCTTGCAATAGCAGGCTCAAAATTGGATTCTAGAACTACTTGCACAAGTGTTGAAGATGGAAATTATCACTCCTGCCAACCTGCTAGCTATGCTTTTGTTAGTGCAGCTCAGTGTGCACCATAGCAAGGGCATATTGCTGGCTCAACTCATTTTGAGTTGTCCACCAGGATTTCCACATCTTTTTGTGCAAAGGTGCCTGGTGGCCAGTCAGCCCCAGTCCATCCTCCCCAGGTGCCTTTGATGAACTGCTTCAGGCTCCTGTCAGCCCATTTCTTCAGCCTGTCTGGGCTCCTCTGGATAGCAGCTCATTGTTTCATCCTTAAATTTGCTGAGGTTATATTTTGTGCCATTGTTCAGGTCATTAAAATTCTGCCAGTAATAAGAAAAATGAAACTTCCTTCCAGAAAAATAATGGATACTCTGGTGGAGCAAATCTTGTTCATCGTATCTGAATAAAGTTAGTCTAAATTGTCATTATCTGTTTGACTTGTCTCTTTTTGATCATAGGTGAACAAAATTTCAAGGATGGGGACTCTGTACTGGAGCATTTTACCAATGCATCAGTACTTTTACAGGATGTATTTACTGACCTTGCCATCTAGTCTTGTCACTTCTCCACTCACAGACATTGTAGTCTGCCTTAATTTTCTCCTCTCTGTTTTATGGACTCCTGGCAACCAGCAAATAATTATTGTACCACAAATATTTCTTTTCACTTTTTTTCTTCACTTCTTTCCTTACCACTTTGCCTCTTTCTCTTTTCTGCCTGCCCCAAGGACTCATACCAGTCTCAGTAACCCATTTACCATGCTTAGTTCCCATTCTCCTTACAACAAGAGCCCCATATGTCCTTTGTCCAGGCTATTCTCCTTATGACACAAGAGACACTTCATAACCTTCTTCTTCCCTTTATTTTCTTCTGTCTTGCCACTTGGCCAATAAATCACTCAGTGATTTATCAGTAAACATGCCTAATTGGAAAGATGAATAAGGAAGACATTCAGTTTATAGCTGGGCAGAACAGTATTAACTGGTGTGACCAGCTGGCTGTTTATTTGATCCGCAGAAAACTGCAGAGTTATTTAGGCTACTGGAGTGCTATGGTGGTGCCCATTCCATTGTTATCACATTACTTCCAAGCAGAGAGAAATGTCATCAACATGATGTCATAACATTCAGCCAACTGGCTTATGTGATGCTGATCCAAACACTTTTTTGAAATATGCCACAGTTCTGAGGTTGGATCTTTCTACGTTAGTTTTAGGCTAGTTGATATATATCACAGGTACTAAAATACCTCCCATTTGTCAGCACATTTCCCTTGTATTTTTATTCTATTGCATATGCATTTTTTCCAGGTTGAATAGCATGACTACTGTAGCTCTGCAACTGACCACCAGTTCAGTAAGAGCTAACAACACTGGGATTTTATTCCAATTAGTTGCTTTTCATGTACAGATGCAAGACTAAAATGTCACTTACTGAGTACATCCTTTTGAAAAGTGGTGTTTCATTCACTTTTCTAAAAGTGCATGTCATTGCTAGCAGCAATATTTCACTGTGTTGACTCATAATAATGGAATGACAAATGTCTGCTTAGTATCTTTTAAGCCAATTGCTCTTCTGGCTGTGATCAGCTGATTTTCAAGGTTTTTGTGTGTTTATATTCAATAAAGGTCAAACAATTAAACTATTTCTGCATCTTCCTTTCTTCAAGTAAAACTATAGATAATTTTACCTGCTTCCTTTAGAAGCAGCTGATAGCCATTCTTGTGAAATGGGACTTCAATTCTTTCTCCCGGTGGTATTAAGTGTGACTTTATTGCTCTCTCCTGGTGATCCACAAAATACTCAGAGGACTTTCAAAAACTTAAGCTGTTATGTATATTCATCACAAAACATTTAAGGACTCTTGATGCTCTGAACATAATGTGAAACACCTGCTGTACCCTCATTACTTGCAGATTGGGAACCCCAGATAGGTTGGATAATTTTCCCACAGATCTCTTTGTTCCCTCTAGTCTGTGTTGCGTTTTGTCAATACTATATTAAAAGTTTATTTTGAGGGTTAAACAGCTATAGAAGGGTGAGCTGGCATTCTCCATTTCTTGAAGAAATAACTCTAGAGAAGCAAGCATGGCCTTAGTAAGTATAGCCTTTTGGCAAAGGCTCAGCACCTGAGATCAATGCTTCTCCATTGCCTTGTTCTTCCTCGTACAAACAATTTAGGATAAGGAGGAAGAGGCAATGAAAAAAATTTTTTAAAAAATCTGGGACATAATTCTTGAATTAATGACACAGTTTGTATCAGTGTTTTTATGAAAAAGCCAAAACTGGAGTTGGGGTGTGGTATATAAGTGGCAGCATATGATGAAAAATAGGTCTGATCCTACTTGTAATTTCTATTGATTCGACTGATAATGGAAAAAGGAATTTTTCTGTTCCTCAGAACAGAAAAATTCCTTTCTCAATCACTGTATTTCTTTCTTCACTTAGCTCTAAATAAAAAATATGTAAGGAACATGATAACCTAATGCAGCAGACGCTGATTCTTCCAAGACCTCATAACAGAAATTACAAAAGTACCACAGAACTTTCCTAAACTTTACTCTTCTGTTATGCAAGAAGGTGGCTGTTACTCATTAACTTCTATGGTTACAAATTAAGCCTTTTCACTGACTCTATAACTTGACCCTCTGTGTGGCTAGCTTGTGTTAGAGCTTTGTCTCTATTTTATAATTTTCTCAGCAAAATGACAGTATGTGGAATTTTTTGTAGAGATGAAAGCATCATAGTTGCTGAGATCTGTGGGAGATACAGAGATAACCTGAAAGAATAATTTTACCTTTATATTTATAATCAAAGCAAAATTTAGACATTCTGATCTGATGAGTTTTGGAATTACACATGTCTAAATCCAGGACTGATGACACAATTACACTACAGAGAAATACAGTCATTCTTAGATTGATAAATGTATCAATCTGATTTGAAGGAACAGCCTTTCATTAAAGCATATTCGTCTATGTCCTGTACCTAAACTCAGAATAAGCTTCAAACATTTCTCCATCCCCACTGTCAAATCCCTAGTTTTAAAGGTGATTAGTATTATGTGGAAAAATATCTATCTGAAGTGTAAAGTCCAAGCATATGTCGAGAAGTAAATATAACTGCCCAGCCTAAATCTCCTGGCCAACTATGTGCCTTTGCCTCTTTGAACAGGAATTATCCTTGTACTTGGTCAAAATGAGATTACAGGCTCTTGTGTTAATGACCCTTTGTTTTATGCATCCAAAAGGAGAAGTGAGTAATCATGAAGGATAGAAACAATATATAGAGGTGATAGTCCGCTAATCAGTCAAGGATCTTGCACTAATTTCTGGTCCCTTGAGCAAAGCCTAAATAAAGTCATTTGGGAGGAATCGCTATGTCAGGATTGCTAGAAATAGCAACCTCCTCCTCCCTCTGGAAGTGAGTTATGAAACATGAGCAAACACAACCTCTTCATCTATTTCTGGAAGTAATTTTCGTATCTTTGTCCTCAGCACCATCAGTAGTATCAAGGCTTTGGCTGATGTATCCTCACAATTGCAGATCTTCCCTCCCACCATGTTCCTCGGAGTTTTTCGTTTGCTGACACAGAAGAAGCTTTTGTGAGCACTTCTCCATGACATGTAAGGAAAGGGGATTCATGCTGCACTTTCTGTCCTAGGACTTTGCCTCTCATTAGCTATACTGCAGAACTATTTAAGTTCTGATATATTTCAGCCCTTCTATAAAGGCAGGTAAGGTGCAGAATCTGGACCGTAATCTTAAAGTGCTGAGATTCATCTTACATCAAAACCATTTAATAGAATATTTAAAGGCATTTGAACCATAAACATCTTCTCATAAAGACATGCTACAGTGAACATGGTCAGAGGAAGAGCAAGAAGAGCTGGAGCATTTTAGACTGGGAAGTGGGACTGCTGTTTGAGTTTATAAAGACTGTGGGTTTCTGTTCCAGACCTTCCTTATGTGTGTTTGGATCTTAGGACTAAGAATTTTATCACATCACTTACTACCAAAGATTGAGAATAAATGGTTTATACAAGCTTTAGATAATTATCCTGGTAAACTTAATCACCGGTTTAACACTGGACTAGTCCTTTTCATTTCTGACTTATACTTTAAATTCAATGTAAATTAGTATAAACTACACCTTACCTAAGTGAACAGGAGCAACCAAATTGTGCGATTTTCACAGCATACATGCACACTTTGCTTTTATGAAGTGATGACATCATTCTTACTCGGTGCCAGAGCACGCATGAGCATATTGATCCACACTTACATGGAGACTTACATTTCAGCATATATGCCATCTGGGTAATGCTTGCAGCAACACCATAATGGCTAACTAAGTAGAAACTTTATAGGAATCTATGTATTGAATTTGTGTGTTTATTTTTTCATGGACAGACGCTATCTGGTGAATTTTAATCTCACTTCCTGAATGATCTTCATTTCTGAACTCAATGACTGTCCTTTAAATCACTTTAAAATTAGAGACCAAGCCTGTCTTACTTTGTTTTGGTTGGTTTTTTTTTATTTTTGATAAATCTGACTTTAACATTATCTAAAGCACCAGTAGATTTATTAGTTACAACACAGAGAGGGGACCTGCCAAATTGTGACCTGTGGTCTGCCCTGAAATAACTCTCTGTATCTCACCAAGATATAAGAACAACAAAATTTGTTGGAATTCAAGGTTCTAGAGATTTTTGTGCAGGAGGTGAATGATCAAGAATCCTGGAATCCCATTTCTAACTCCCTCATTAGTCTGCTTTGTAACCATGAACTACTCCCAGTGTTCCTGATTACCTTGCTGCTTTCCTTTTCCTTTTAGACTACCTCTGCTTGAGACCAAATTCAATCTTGACCTTGTCTTCTATGCCATCTGTGCATTTTCTTAAAACACTTCTCTTGTACAGACCACATTCAATAATCAAGAGCCCAACAAAGACTTTTAAAGGTTTTCTTTTTACTGGCAGAGAAGAACAGTGTTTTTAAGGAATTCTACACAGGTCTTTTCTGAGAATGAAGTGAGTAGTTAATCTGGAGAGAGGCATTGATGGACACAGGATATTCAGGCTTGGGGAAAGGAGTAAATCCAGAGGAAAGGGGTAAGAACACTGTTTTGAATAAGGAAAAAATCAAAGTAGAAGAAGCCAAATGAAAGCCTCCTGTCTCACTTGGTCCTCTTGATGACTCTCAAGTCCTAGAGAAAAAGAGCTCAGTGAAAGCATATATACAAAAGACATTTGTTTTTTCCTCAGAAATAACTTATGTATTTGATTTAAAGGTCTGAATTAAAGTGTCTGATGTTAAAACATTTTCTTAGATTGCTCCTTCTTTATTTCCACAGTCATTTTTAGGTTATCTAAATGTCAAGGAGTTCAGAACACACACTGACTCTGAAAAATTGCTCTGCCTGAGAGCTCAGGGCAGAAATTACAGTATCTAAAAATTCCTTGGTCTTCCTACCCAGGATATAAAGTACAACCTCAAATCTGTCTGCTAAAGTCTATTTAAAAGAAACCGTACTTTCATGTCACATGCTCTCCATCTGGAGATTTGTCTGTGGGTCATGGCACTGTCACTTGACACAGAAATGGAAGTGAAAACTGAGGAAGAGGTGAGAAATAGTATGTGCTCTGTCAAACATAAATACAAAGCTCCTGTGTACCTTGTTCACGTCTCCACTTTTAATACTGCAAAGTCACTGGAATATCTTGGGTGATTCCAAACCTTGATTTGTTATCTTGCCTCAAATTGTTAATGGCAAAGTTATATGTAATTGTTCATTGGCTAACACTTCTCTTTAGCTTCAATAACTCTTCCAGTTTGTTGGTGTTTGCCTCTCTGATGAAGTGGATAGAAAGACAGCTGTCACTTACCCTCTTACCATTTGTTTGCTATGCAAAGCACACTAAGCTTTTATAGTCTCATCTTATAAAAGAGGCTCTTTAATGGCCTTGTCTCCCCTGCACCTGTTGCAATTCATCGTAATTCAGCTTCATGAGGCCAACAGACCTGTCTCAGAGGTCATAGCAGGGTCTCTTCAGCTCCAGTGACATGTCCTTGGTTCACTCCTGGGTTTTTCTGTGAGCAGTTCCTGCCTGGTAATGATTATTGACATGTTATCACCAACAGACCCACTCCTCTTCCTCCTCTTTCACTTTCTCTTCATATCAGAAAAAAAATCTATCAGCCAGGGCTATGATTCAAGACCACCATGTGGCACCTTCAGCTACTAAGTATCACCCACTGTAGTTTACACAGCATTCAGGGATACTGAATTTTTCTGCACTATGACTCTTCCATCCACTGCCATTTGCATTTTTCTTCAACCAACTTGTACTTTTTTACCTCAGTTCATTACTAGCAAGTAAAATAAGCTCAATCCTTCTTATACACAAAGTCTTCCAAAATTTAAATCACAGTAATTCCTCTTTCAATCTAGTGTTTTGTCTTCTACTTAGTCAGCCCCTCATTCATTTTACACCATTGGTGCTAACCTCTGTCTTTTATCTCATCTGGCAATTCTCTGTGTGTCAGAATAACAAATATTTTTAGAAGTCATTTGATTTCTGTGTGTCACATAAGGAACACATGCCTGCTAGCAAGTATGCTTACAATTTTAAGTGCAATCTGATGCATAACACCCTGCTAAATGAAAGCAGAATTAAAGCTGAAGCAAAACAAACAAATCCTGTGCTTAATTTGATAATAACGATTTTATCTGGAGCTGGCGGGAACTGGATCTTCAGCTAGCTTAATGATTTCCATTCACCAAGAAACACTGCAGTAGAGGAAGCAGCACCTTTTTAAAAGCTGGAGCAATTAATGCCACCGAATTTTTGCAGGGAAGCTGTTTACGAAGGCAACGGGAGACCGCACAGCAGGGAGCAGCGCTGGAACCCAGGCGAATACACGGGAATTTCCTAGGGAAGGGTGTGAACCTGTGATAGCCATTTGCACAAACGCTGTTGGACTCATCCTCTCACCCCCTGCTGGCTCCTGGATCAGGGCTGTGCCACACACCCAGGAGGGAAACACGGCTCCAGCGCCGTCTGGGGAGACACCCAGCCCCTCCGAACCGGACAGGCCTCACGCCAAAAGAGGCTTTCTACAAACAGCCATAAAAAGCCCCGCCAGCCTGCCCGAACCTGCACATTCATCCAGCAGCCAGCCCGGCTAAAGCTCCCTGGCTGATCTGGCTGCGCGTCCGCGCATGGATGCGCACCTATGTTACTTGAATTTGAAAACTATTCCTACACTGCCTGTGCCTAGTGATGGACATTCGTGCTTTTCTATATTTCCAGCTCCTCGGCGCCGAGGCAGGCGGTGGCAGCCCCTTTCCCTCGCTGGGCATTCCCGGCACTGTCCCGCCGGCTCCTTCCCCCGCATTCCCGGGGGACAGCGGCCGCGGGGCGGGCGGTCCGAGGCAGCGCTGCTCTCCCCGCCCCCGGCTCCCGGGGCCCTCCCGGCCCTCGGGCGGCGGGGACGGGCATGGATTTGGCGGGAGTCTATAAAAAGCCTCCGTGAGGCGAGGCCCCCGTCCTGCCAGAGCCGCCGGCGGAGGCTGGGGCGCGGCGCCGGCACCGCACCATGATCAACCCCAACTACTACCCCTGGGGCTACGACAGCGACAACGGTGAGCAGGGGGCCGCGCCCGGCCCGCTCCTCCCGGCACCGAAACCCGGGCGAAACGGGGCCCCGCTTCCCGAGGGAGCTTGGCGGGGACACGGGCCCGGGGCTCTGCAGGTGGCCGGGCCGAGGCCGCTCGCTTGTCGCTCGCAGGCACGAAAGAGGCGAAGGCGGCAGAAGGAGAGGTCAATGGCAGGGGGTCTTTGACTTAAATAAAGTCAGTTTTCCTACTGTTAATGTAAATTAAAATTGGACATAGCAATATGTCCAATTTAAGCCAGGTCTAATGCAGGAAGAGCAGTGCAGACCCCGCCTGCCTGGAGAGGTTGGGTTGTTGGTGGTCTAGTGTTCCTGTTCTCTCCTCTGCTGCAGGAAGAACAGTTCAGCATTGGTCAGGCTTTTTCCACCTGAACTTCTTGGTGAAACCATGATGATAATTAAATCCACATTTCAACTTCTTGGCATGTCCAGGAATCAGTGGCCTTTTCTCATTCCATGTGATTACTTGGTGCCATATTTCAATCATTTGGGTATATCCCATCATACTAGCCACTGCTGGACTTGGAGTATACACCTCTGGTTTTCTTCCTTGGCATATTATCACTCTTCTAGTAGTCAGTCTTGAGGTTACTGTAAGAATTTATGTTCAGTTGAAGGACTTAAAATATCCAGTATTCCAGCTAGAAATCAATCTGTTTACTTTTTATACAGTGAAACTCTTGACAGAGTTTCAAGAGTTTCAGAGCATGAATTACAACTGGGCAATTAATGCACTTAAATGATGCTCTATACTTCAGCAAAGCCAAGCTTGTGTTAATTGTAACAAGTATAATTCGTATCTCTCTGGAAATGATTTTCCTGATACTTCTCTGTACTTTTTTGTAGGACCAGATCAGTGGCACAAAAATTACCCTTTTGCGAAAGGACGCCATCAGTCACCGATTGAAATCAATAACAAAGAGGTGCATTATGACAGTTCTCTACTACCATGGTTTGCTAGTTATGATCCTGGTGCAGCTAAGACCATCCTCAATAATGGGAAAACCTGCAGAGTTGTATTTGATGATTCATTCGATAGATCAGGTCGGTTTTGTTTTCATCTCTAATTGTCATTATATGTAAGTGACTGTTTCTCAATTTGCATGGAAGAGCCTGCTCTGAATGCTGTGTACTGCCTGTGTGTGATGTACAGTTTTCTCTGACTGGGTACCCTGTGCTGCTGCTGGTAAAGTCTGGGACTCCTTTTAAAGTTCATTGGTAAAATCCCAGGGAATGGAGAGAGCCGCAAAGAAACTTCCTACAGGGTGAATTAAGGTGTAAGATAAATTTATGGGGCTGCAAAAAGTCATTGCAGTTGTGTTGCTGTTCAGGATGAAGGAGGCCCAGGCTTTATCTGTGAGAACTGAATTCTGTTTTACCTATTTGAGATGCCCTGCAGAACATCTTAAATTACAATATTCAAAAACTCTGTCCATGTAATTTGTGATAAATGAAGTAACAAGCCAGATGTTGCCACAATGTCATAGTATTTAATCGACTTTTTGACATTAATGAGGTTTTGACTTAATGAAGATTATAGGGCTGATAAATTTAATTGTGTCACCTTTTATTCACTTGCAGTTATGACAGCATAGAGTGTACAGACTTATTTCTTACCTGCATTAAAACTTACACTTTCTATATGACTGGGACTGACAGCTCTAATTACTATGAGAAATCTTACTAATAGATTGTTTCATATGAAGTATATATGGACATAGATTTGATTTAATTTAATGGATTTTTAACTAATTGTTTGTGTTTCATGAAACTGAGGATCAAAATGTATGTACACTGGACTAGTTAATATACTATCAAAACTCAAAACTGTAACTTTTCTAGAAAAGTGGAAATTTTCAATGTTATTTGAAGAAAAATATTATTAATGTCAGATAAAATGACACACAAGGAAAGAAATGTAGCTGTGGCTACATATGAGGTCTCCATGACTATTACCATTTTTTACCATCTGTTGTTATTTGTTAGAACAACATCAGATATAGCAATGGTTGCATCTTCTGCATAAAAATAAAAGTGTAAGTATTGTGAAAATAACTCAGATTTTGAATGGGAGGGAGTATCCAGGCACAGCAATCTACAGCATGGATGCAACAATCACCACAAAGAGCAGAAAGTTTCAGAATGTTCTGAATTTTTTTCAGATGAACTGCTCAGTAACTGTTGTGTTTTGATCTCAGAAATAAAAAGTGACTCACTGCAAAAAAAGTAGGTGTATATCTCAACTCTTTGAAGTCAAGAAACATTCAGTGTTTGTTGTTATGTCTCCTTTGTTATACCATTGCCTGCAGAGTCTGTGGGTGGTGTTCTTTCTCTGATATAATGCTAATTGCAGGACGAATTCCACTGTGCATACTCCTACTGACTTGAACACATTTTAAGTTTTTTAGGATATGTACAATGGCTTATTTTTTATGTAAAAGAACCACCAGCTGCACAAAACATACATATGCAATAGCAATCATGTAGGAATTAAGCTTTTATTCCTTTGGACAAAGGTACTCATTCTCTCTATGTCTGTGTATGTCTCTATCACTCTGTCTATCTGAATTATTTGTGAGTTAACCAGAAAACTAAACATTTATTTTCCTGACTTTTTTCAGTTATAGTGGTCATACCCATATCTGTACTTCTGTCTACATTTTCATTAGTTTGGATAAAATAGATTGCTGAATAAATTGCCAAGGTGAGTAATAAAATCAATTACTTTGGATGTCTCCAAGTTTTACATCCATTGTGTATCCTGCCAAGAACACTTGGAGAATTCACAACTGAGGACAGTTTCTTAAATTCAAACAATTAGAGTGTCATCCAATGTAATTCAGGTATTATGTTGAAAAAGGCCTTATTACTTTTATCTTTAGGGTTAGCCTAGTGGAAGGAATTGGAGAATTTCTTTCCAGCTGTTTATAAAGTCTGATTGACTTTGAGAATCTGCTACAAAATGGGAACCTTTGCTGACTTTGCTGACAGATGAAGTTGCTGTCGGAGCAGTATCGTGCCTCTGCTGCCTATGCATACAAGTTAATGGATTCTTGTGGATTCAGTTTTCTGTCTTACTGTATCCATGTAGATGAACCTTATGCACTGTAAAATGATTGCAGGTGGGGGCTAGAGTCTGAAAATTAAAGAAAGAACTGGGAGCTGAAATCAAACCTTCTAGGTAGCTGGGCTCAGTAAAACACACCAGAACTTGGGTACTTTGGCAGCCTAACACTGCTATGGTTCTTTGGCCTGATTGGCAGTGCAGATACTCTTTTAGACCCGGCAGTGACCCATTTTTGGTTTGAATTAGGGCTGGCATCTTATTTCCACTATCAGAATCCATTTATTTCTAAAATTCATAAAATATTCATATCAGAGAAGTGTCCTGAGAGCTTCTGGCTGGTGGGACTATTGTCATGATGCTCTTTGGGATATATAACTTCCTTACAGTTAATGATTCTTTGGCTATTGTTGTAATACCTTGGTTAGATGGTTACACCAGAGTCTTTGATTGTTTGAGAAACAGTAAAATACAGAAGTCTGGTGATGGAACCCAGACAGAGCAGCTGGATAGAGATACATTAAGGTCACATGGATACCTCCTTCATCTTCCCTCTTTGTTTGTTGTTTTTGTTGGAACTTCCTATGGATGTTCATCAACCAAACAGATTCCTACTTCTTCTTTTACTGGCTTACAGATGGGTGACATTGAAGTGTTTGAGTACCTCAGTGCAGGCACACATTCTTACAGGCTTACCTTGATGCTGTTTTCAGAATCTTTCCTATCAAAGAAATGTGTGGCTTTGAAAGTGGATGATGCAACAAAAAAAAAAAAAAAAAATAGAGACAGTTACTGTAAGAAGTCGGAGCTTGTTGCTAATCAGCTCTTTTAGCATGATTAGGGCTTGTGGCCAGCATTTCCTTAAATACCCCTTTGTGGGAAATCTCATTTATTTTTGCAAATGAAATTTTGGTTATCAACTTCTGGTAAATAAAACATTAATTTTTTCACTGGTTATTACAGAGTGAGGAAAAACCCCGGTAACTTTAAACCAGGGAGAAGTCTGTCCATAGACACTCCAATTTTAGTTGATTCCTGCAAAATGTTACTTAACATTTTGTCTGCTGATTTTACACTGGAAAAAATCAGTAGCTGTTGCAAAGATAGCATCACTACTTCTGTAGTCGTAGTACCACTCAATGGCTGTACTGCATTAGGCAAAAGGCAGCAAAGTTAAAATTCTTCCTTCAGTATAACAACACATCTGTCATTTGTCATGTCTGCATTAAGGTATTGAGAACTCCTGTACTTGGGTACAGGAATTTAGGATTTGAGCTTCTGTTAACTTGGAATTTCCATTGTTAGAATTAAAAGTGCTTGACTTAATTCTAGTCAAGGGCCTGCTGAGGCTACAGCTACACAGAGGACTGTCATTTTTCTGCCCCTGGAGGTGGGGCAGCCACGCAGATGACAAACGAGGATGATTTGGGAGCTGACTGATGAACAGGCTGTGATCTTGGGGCACAAAACTGGCAAAGATGTGTCACAGTGTAGGTGAGGGTGGGTGGCAGGCTGACAGACTTCTGTCTGACACTTCTATTTCCCTGTCTGTCCCTAAAAGAGTACCAACAAGCATAATCCTGCTGCATATCTATTCAGTGCTTGCTTAAAGAATATTTCATTGAGAACTGAAATATGACTTCCAAAAGCTTTTAGGAAACACATTTTATGCCTGCAGTTAGCTGGATGGTTTCAGTACAGAGATCCTCTCCTGAGCAGAGGCTTTTTTATGACTTTTAAAATGTGACACTGATGTGAAACAGCTGTGGTTTCTGTACTGCACTCTTAGTTTCTACTATGAAGCAGCATAACAAAGGTAATGTGTCTTTTCAATTGTCATACAGTAGTACATTACTAATTTAATTTCGTTGGGGTTTACCAGTTCATTTTATGGATTTGGCAGGATGCAAGATCATAAATCTTCCTAGAACAGTCGTTCCTTGCCATGTTTATAAACACAACTGGTCTCATGAGTCTGCTTTGTTCTCTGTGGGTTTTTTCACCTACCTTTACAGCAAGCAGGGAAGACGTTTGTGTAGGCATAACTTTGCCAGTTTTACTTTCAGTGAGGGCAAATGACAATTGACACTAGCACAGATTAACAACCAGACCCCTACAGAAGCTGCTCAGCAAGTGGATGCACATATTTGAAAAGCTTCTTGTCACTTTCCTGTTGTCAAGGGCACCCAGCTAGCTAAAGTAAAGTGACTGGAGCAGCCATCTCCACTCAGCTGCATGACACCTTCATTTTGCTGTGTCACAGAGTGAGAGACAGGGTTTTCTTGCCTTAGTTACATCTTTCTGTGCAACACTTGCCCTAGTGATTGCACTGAAAGTGAAAAAAAGCCTGTTCTTTTATTAGCCCATTTTGTCTCATGCTGCTCAGCTGATGACAGATCAAATAAAAGGTGAGCTTTTTTCCAGAGCAGATGTCCATGTGTGTGTCTATGTAGGATTGTTCCATGATAGATCATTCTTCGCTGTGGATGTGTGGGGGGCACAGAATTTGGGCAAGACAGACTGACATTTTTATGTCTGGTATCGGGCACTGATGGGTCACTGAGGGTGATGTGCAAACACATCCATTTAGAGTCAGTCACTGAGCAATGGGATGAGAGTTTGCAACAATAAGGCACCAAAAAGGTGCCTCTCCCCTGTCTTCCTGAGCTGGTTTGTGCATTCCTGCACCTGGGCCATGTTACTTTAATGGCAGCAAGTTTAAGGGAGGTTCATCTTGGTAATTCTGACATGACTCTCAGATACTTAAGGTGAACATTTTTTTTGTAATAATAGTCAGAAAAAATTCCCTGTTACATGTAAATAATATATACTAACATTGCTGAAAAATTATGTCAAGATGCCATCTCTTCTTTTATAAACTTTTATTTAATATTCTTTTTGTTCTGTGGTTGTGAATTTTTATTTGCACAGGATTGAAGCCCAAGAGGATAAAGATATGTTTAGAATTTAAGTTGCAAAGCACATGCTTAATAAATAAAAAAACCTTACTAACTTTGAGCTATGCAGACATAGTTTTTGGGATTTTTAATGTTTTAAATATTGGAGGACTTAATTATTGTAATGGTTTTGTTTATTTTTCCATTTTTAAAATGCAGGAAGGTTTCATTTACTTACATTGTTATTTTCTGTATTTATATGTTTAATACTACACACTTGTAATTAAAAGAAAAGGAAATACCTTTTTGTCCTTCAGGAGCTGTTGTTTGCATCATTCTTTCTGCTTAAAGTGTGCTAGGTAATGTTACTGCCTATTTATAGATGAGTAAAACTGGAATGTGTTGGCATGAGATGGTGCAGAGCTTCACCTAATGCCCAATCAAAAATGTCTGCTGATGGCCCATCAGTGGAAATAATTACATACTTTTACCTTAGAGGATTACTTGGCCTTACAGATCTATTTTAATGAAGAATTGATGGCTTTGTCAGCTACTACTCTTACTCTGACCACAGTTGTGAATGTCTGTGGGAAGAAGTAAAAGGAATTTGTTGAGAAAAACAGCTTGCTCAGCTCTTAGTGCTGTATTTCTTGAGATGATCATGGATTTAATTATTTTCAGATTGAAGGATATTTTTCTCTGGCATATAAAGACCAGTTCTTAAAAACTGCTGAAAATCATAGGAATGCTATAACTTCTGTTCTCAAAAAAAGTGAATGAGAATTGAGTACCTTCTAGTATTTGGTGAATGTAAATACGTTTTTCTATTTCATTGGTTCTTTCAAATAGACCACCTTCATTTACAATATTATTTATAAATTGTAACATTATTTAGAAAACTAGCTATCATTCATCACTGGCTGGACTTTTCTTTAGGAAAATAGCTTGCATTCTCAGTGTTTGCTTTTCTGGTTTATTTTCTGTATTCTTTCTGCTCTTCCATAACTGGAGGGCGCAGCTATTAGAGCAGAAGCAGCATCAGTGATTTCGTAACTCTTTAAACAAATAAGTCATAGCCTGCAGTAAAATACAAAATTTTGTAGTGTTTTCTGGGAATTTGTTTATCATCTGGCACTTCAGTAGTTGATCTTGTGTTTATATTTGTGTACTTTCACATCAGCAAATCCTAGATTTAATTCAGGGGGAGATTAAGACCTCTATATTTAGGTGTCTTATTGTGGGATTTTAAAAGTTGGTGGGTTATATCTAAACTGCCATTTGAGGCAACAGAGTTGGAGTTCAAGAAATCCAGAGAGCAATTCAGGTCACTGTCTGTTGAGTGTCTAAGGCAAGAAGAATTACTCTAGAGGTCTGACTGTTCTGATTAGGGGTTACTTAGGTTACCCAAACACAAGCATCCTGTGACGTGTTTGATAACCTAATCTATTTCTCCTTGCCTCCAGGTATTGGTTTAGAATGTACAGTTCTTCCACAGATCCTGGACCAGATCTCTCAGTCCTGTCCAGATGTCTCTGGACTACTCCAGAAAGTATTAGGTGCACATTCATGCAGCTGAATTAAATCAGTGATCTCTAGTGACTGTAATGGAAGCCTAGACACAAAAGTTCTCCTCTGCCTGTAGGTGTGTATGGCTGAAAGTGGTTGCCTGATGTGTGGTAAAATCAGTGTAGATTTTCAGAACATAGGGCATCTGTACAGCAAATATGTAAATACATGAGTAAATATTGCAGATACATACGTATTTTGTTTAAAAGAATTGGGAGATCCTTGAGTCTGATGCTGTTGCAGATTATCAATTGCAGTGCTGAGAGGTGGGCCACTTCCAGGAGTCTACAGGCTGCGGCAGCTGCACTTCCACTGGGGCTCGTCTGACGACCACGGCTCGGAGCATGTTGTGAATGGAGTGAGGTATGCAGGAGAGGTAAGACTCACCACTTCTTGCTTTAAAACAGGGTGTTAAATAAAATTTGACACTATTGTTCTGGTGGGACAAAATTTGTCATTTCTCTGTTTTTCTGGGAATTCTTTCTGTTTATTTATCTGTGCCTTTTTATTCTTACTCCCATTGATTCTTATAAACATAAATCAGGTTGAAGTCATTCTTACAGCAAGAGAAGAGAAAAATTCTGTGTGAAACAAAGGTTTCCATTTTCTCAAACCAGTATGGTGTGAAACAGCACAGCAAGACTGAATTACTCAGATGCAATCCAAACTTACTAAAACAGTATTCTGAAAATAGAGAATTATAGTAGAAGTATAAAATTGCAGTTATAGAAAGGAGTGGGAAGAATGAATTACCTTGGTCCTTTAGCACCTTAGGATTGTAAAGAAAATGAGAAATGCAGAGTAATAATATACATGAATGACATTCATGTGGATTCTTTGGTAGAATTGCTGTAATTCGAATGCCAGATGGAGATGAGTCACATAGTAGTAGATGATGTCTGAACTGCATGGTCTACCTGATTACATCAGCAACTTTTCGTCAGCTTTAACATGAGATTACAGTTATTTTTTTTCAATTTCTTATTCATGTATTTATAGTTTATTTTAAAAATAGTATAAATATGCTATTAGTATAAATATGCTAATAGTATAAATATGCTATTAAATAGTATAATTATGCTATTAGATATAAGTAACAGATGACTTTGCTGTCCCTTTTTCTTCTCCCTTTTTTGGAAGGCCTCAGTATCATTCCTTGTTGCCTCAAACTCACACAGTTATGTGAAGAACTTTAAGTTCAGCCTTCTAATGGCTTGCTGTTGAATAACGGGGGTTTTTTAATGTGTTTTTCTTTGTTTCAAGCTACATTTGTTACACTGGAATCCCAAATACAGTAATTACCTTGATGCTAAGAGAAGAACTGATGGGATTGCTGTTTTGGCCATATTTTTGCAAGTAAGTAGAAGCATGCAACCCTTCTTTGCATTGACACTATGAAGTTTCTATTCTTAGAAGGTTAGACAAAAGCAGAACTCTGGTGGGTATATTTTCTAGGGATCCTGCCACATTGAAGGGGTTGACTTTCAGTAATGTATCCCTTTCAAGTTACAGAGCATGAGTCACATTACCTCAAGTGGTATCCAAAACTACACACACTTGTCCCTGCAGCTATTGTGTCACTATGTGGCTCATGGAATGGGGACATGTGTCAGAAGTGGACCTCTGACCAACAGCAGTCAGCTGTCTTCTGCTAACTGAGGACAGATTTCAAGGACATGCATCTCTTCTAGGTTTTTCATGAACTTTCTCTCAAACAAAACTATCTCACAGGCAATACATATTACTCGTCGTTTTTTGAAAATCCTTTTAGGGGCCTGCAGCCTGAAATATTAGCTGTTGCTCTCTGTTGTTTAATTAATATTCACTAGATACAGAACTAGAGATAGAAATCTGGATGTCTTTTTTTTTGATCAGAAATTGCAAGCAATATGTCTACCATGAAATCTGTGTCGTGAAATTACCTGTTATGCTAAAATTTCTGTACTGATTAAATGTCCCACTTTGTATCATAATATCTGTTAGGGTACAGGCAGAGGTAACAGACAGAAGACATAGCTTACCAAGGTGGTGGGGGTGATAGATTGAGTTAATGCATTATAATTTTATAGTTGATAGATGTTTAGATAGATGCTCATAGTTTTACAGTTGATAGATGCTCATATAGAAAAATAGGAGAAAAAAGAAACCTGGTCAAACAGAACTCCTTGCTTAGCTTACACTTTGTTCTTTACAGGTTGGGGAAACTCCGAAACCAGAGATGAAGAGAATTCTTGAAGAAATAAATGCTATCAAAACAAAGGTAATGATGTTAAGCTTTTCTGTATAGGAAGATTGCTCAAAGTCTCAGGACTAAAAAAAAAAAAAAAAAAAAAAAATCTGACTTCCTAGTTTCCAGATTCTGCTCTGCAACATTTCTAGAATATATTTGGGAATAAAACCGTGGGTAGCTTTTCCTTAGCATGAAAAGTCCTTTCTTCCATTTACGTATGAGCCTTCTTTGACTTCAGCAGGACATATGAGTTTGGCAAAAATGAGCAATTTACCCAGTCTTTGATCACCTAAAAAATAGGCATGGAACCTTATTGCCTCAGTGGCAGTGCCAAATAAAAGGCATATTTATAAATTGGTCCATTTGCTCTTAATATGCTGCCTAATGGATCTCTGGAAATACCACTGACTAGACATTTGTGTCTTAGATAACATTATGTGATAAATTTCATAGGCTGTCTTGCTTGTTATTGGTACAAATATTATAAAAGTAGTACCTGTCTCACTTTGTTATATGGTGACCTAACGAAATACTCAATAGATAGAAAGAATTTCCATAAGAAAGGAGGCCAGAAGGAGGAGTATTTCTGCACAGAAATGAGTGAAACACATTGGTACTGGACGTCGCTTCACATGAGTTAGCTGAGGTACAAGAAGCAGCATCATGGAGTTTTCTGTTTTGTCATGCTTCTCTGGGCCCATCTGTGAGGGTCATTCAGTCCCCATGTCTCACTGCATCATTATATTTCCTGTAGATCTGTGCTTACTTTCCTCATGTGCAGTATCTGAGTCACTCCCTGTTTCTTAAAATAACAGAGCTGCAAACTAATCTGGACTACATTTGTTGAAGAGTTTTCTGTTTTGTTTTGTTGTGTTTTTGTTTTAAAGGGGAAAAATGCTCCTTTTCCAAACTTCGATCCTTCAATTCTTTTCCCTAAATCCCATGACTACTGGACATACCATGGATCTGTCACTACTCCACCTTGCGAAGAGTGTGTTACCTGGATTATTCTTAGAGAGCCCATCATAGTCAGTTCAGACCAGGTAAACTCCGCCCTTCATTTTTTTTACATGCAATGACCTGAATTTATTCTTTCGACATGGAAAACAGTCATTGGATTTGTGAGAAATTACAGGATTAAAAGAGGAGTGAAGAACTACCCCACATCCAACACCATGGTAGTTCAGCGCACAGATATCAGAGAGCTTTTTAAATCAGTAAAAACATACAGCAGTGTAGATAGTCAGAGTTTTCTTTCAAAAACGTCATTTATCAGAATAGAAATACAATGGGATTGATGACTCTGCCTGCCCTGAACTGCAGATGGGAGTGCAAGTTGGAAGTGTTGAATTACATGCTTGATATCTGTTTCTGGAAGCTGGAAGTATGCACCAGCTAAATTTTCACAAACTGGAGCAACATCAGTTAACTATAATGTATTGTTAATATCAAAAACTTCTTTGGTCACTTACTGTAAAGAAGTATTTCTTGTTAATTCCTCTCCTAATTTACCCCCCAATCCACTCTCAGGAATTTGAATGCCCTCTTTCAGCACATTTCAGCCTATAATTCTACTCTTACCACACAAGTCAGTTTTCTGACCTGGAGTTATTCCTCTAGTCAGCAGACTATAATGATGCAATACCACAAATTTCAAGGCTCCAGGATACAAAGCGCATGACTATTAATCAAGGGACATATATATCATATGAGTATTATAATTAGACACATAACTTCTCATTTTAAGTTTTCAAGATGATACTGTGTTTACTGTATTCATTGATGTGTATGTTACCACAAAAAGGAAATTTTTTTATTTTCTAGTACTTTGTATTTAAGTGGCTCTTTATCTTTTAAGCAATACAACTCAGGTACGATGAGAAACTTAGCTGGCAATAGAGGAAATATGGTCATGTGTTCATATAACTTAAAGCTTAATTTTCAGAGCTCATTGAATTGCTCCGCCTTCTGTTTCCTTGTCCATCCAAAAGCTAAGATATGGAGGCTATTTTAAAGTGGGTACTTCTGTGAAAAATACAAATATGGTCTGACTGGTTTCCACAAAATGAATGATCTTAGATGTTTATATTACAGAAGATCAGCTACAGATTGTATTAGGAAAAGTGTAGTCATTATTGAGCATCTCTGATTTAAAATGCATTTTTAAAGAAATAACTAATCACATTATTAATCCAGCTTCATGAAAAGACTTTTTGACTACAGTTGTGTTTGGGTCATGATCTTTTTCTCAGTTGTTCTAAAATTAGTGAGTTTTGGGAAACATACAGACTGTTCTTTAACTATTCCTCCTGTAGAAAAAATGGAGCATTTAAGTTAAAGATGAAATTACTACAGAGACGAGACATTGGCTCTTACCCTGAGGTAGCTGCTTTTCAGGCAGAATTGGCAGTGTGTGTGTGTTATTATCTAGAAATACAATAGAAATACTTCCCTCACTCCAGAGTGCCTGCACTCTAAATAATGTATTCATAAGAGGATTGTGTTGCCAATTATTTCTAATCCTAGACAGTGTAGTACCATGGCAGCCTCATTAATAGTGATTATTTTAAGTGTGTGTGCATTTGCAGTGGATTTCTTGGATGCTTTTGCAGCCAGATGGTAACCATATATTAGCCACAAGGGGAAGTGCAGTCGCTGCAAATCAGTGCAATGCAGGAAAATCAATTCACTAGAAATCCCAGGGAGATATAGTGTGGGTGGCCTAGCTGCTCAGATTACTTTTAATGAAAGAACAGGAATTTAGCTGTGGAATAACTCTGTCTAATTGCAGACTAATTTTTTCATCTTTATGTAATCATAGCCTGAACACATGTTGGTTTTTTACTGAGTAGAGCAGATCTTCCACAAATAATAAACTCCAGCACTCTTCTCCAATAGTAATTTATCAGTTTTAACAAAACTGATGAATAGTTTTCATATCTTCCTGTACAAATTATTCTTCATCTGAAATCTGAAATTTAATTTCAGAATATTAATCCATCAGATGCATGTTATGCTGGTTGTAAATGTGATCTCATCGTTGTTCAGGCTGACTAGGATGGCTGGCTTTTCTGAACTGTTCAGTGAAGAGTAATGTTGAGATGCCCAAGCTAGCTCAGTCCATAAACTGGAACAAGATTAATCACAGTGAACCGAGGTTTTACAACCTAGGCGGAAGTTCTGCTTGTATTGGCCTTGAAGTCTGTACTGAAAAGTAGATATGTCAGTGTATGGGAGCTCCTGTCGAACAAAGGTGATGCGTGCCCTGCGTGGGGCGACGTTTTCAAGTTACACATGGGAAATGTGTGTGTGCTTTTCATGGTAAGTCATTCAAACAAGGACAGGTTCAAGTGTCTGAATCACAGCTGATGTGCTTTCGGTCTAGTGCAGTGCATAGTGGTGATAAATGAATATAGGGTGTCTGTATACATGTTGCATCCTTGGAAAACTAGAAAGCAGTAGAGAAAGAGTATTAAACAGTTTTGATGAGTATGGGCAGAACTCTTCATAGGGCATGCCTCCAAAAAGGAAACATACCTTGGTATGGCCAAGGAGAGTCAAGCTGTAGACCTTGTTTACAAACCATTTGAAACCTTGACCAAGTCTTTATCCAGATTTAATTTCCAATTCCTGTTACCAATAATGAACTTCTTGTGTCACTGCAGCAAAATATATCCTCTGCTGCAGACCTCCCATGGAAATGAACGATTAGTTTATATTTCAGCTTTAAAACATTGTCATTCTAAAGGATTCTTAACAATCAGGCACTAAGGCAGGGTTAGAGTAGGAGAGGTTGATTAACAGCATGTGCTGCTGTATTCACATTTTCTGAGTGCTTCCCACAGTTTCTGTGTCTGTACACAGTTCTGTAGACAGGATCTAAATGACACTATTTTTCACAATGCTGTTCAACTAGGACCCATTTTTCTATTTTGATTATTCATAAGAATATCACTGCTAGGAAAAGAACAGAGAACAGTTCTTGTGGTGGTGGGGTGAAGGACATCTTCACAACTTTGAAGGAGCTTGTTTCCCCAGCTGAACCAGCCTCCTTAGTTTAGTTGTTGGGCTGTGGATTCAATCCCAAAGGATTTCCATCAAGACACTTCAGTTTTTGCTCTTCTGCAGATGGCAAAGCTCCGCAGTCTCTCCAAGAATGCCGAGAACGAACCCGATCACCCCTTGGTTGATAACTGGCGCCCGACTCAGCCGCGGTATTTCAGGATGGTGAGCGCGTCGTTCCTCTAGGACCTGGCTCCTGTTGGGTGGCTCTGAGAGAGGCAACCTCTAGAAATAAGAGGTGGTTTTGTTTTGCGTCCTTTGCTGCATTTACACAGATCTCCAGCTGTAGGTCTGGAGGCTGAAACTTGAGTTGTGGAATGAGAATTTCACTTTCTGAGGATTACTGTTATTTAGGTAAATCCTACTGTTAAAATGGAAGTAGAGAATCTATTTGGTTCTTCATAGCTGCTTTAACATTAGCTTTTGTTAATAGTTCAAAGGAAGAAGGAAGATGCTACTAATAATTACAAGGCAATTTCCTATTGTGCACATGTCCCTTGATGCTTGTTTGATTGCATGCTAAAGAGGTTTCAGTTAAGAGAAGTAATTGTTTTCACCATTAAAGACATATTTTTCAGTAGATATTTTCAGAATTACCCATATCCAGCTCTGAGCTGCACCAGTTAATCCACAAGGCATTCTTGAAAATTATAAACTCTTTTGGTCTTTGGTACGTAAAATATGAAAGGATAGGAAATTGTGTTACAATCACTGATAAAGGGCTAAACTTTTACTTTCTTAAAACAATGGACAGGTGAAAGAGAGGTCTGTTCTGAAAATTGTATTCACCGAGTTATATGTAGTTAAAACTATGGGAAGGGGGAAGAGCTATTTCTTTTTGTGTCACAACTGGTTCTCTTTATTAAAAGACTAATTTCCATTTTAATATTGTAGCAGTCAAGGTGACATAAATTTTGTGAAGTTGGTCTTTGTATCCTTCGTATATATTTTATTCATGTATGCAAATGGCTTTTCTGTGTAAAAAGGGTGTTAAAATAAGAAGAGTCCTTAGTCTTTTTAATTATTTTTGAGACAAATTCTCATTTCATGTACAAATGTAATCAATCCTGCTGTCAATGAAGTTTGTGCATAAACATCTGAAACCACAGTTGGACTCTTAATCAAAATGCAATTGACCAATGTGTTCTTGTCTCTTGTTTTGGCACAAAGAACAATGAAACAGGGTTGTAAGCCTCTAATTGAAATAACACTATTTCTGCATTAAAAAATCCAATAATAATAAACACATTTACTTAATATTTTTTGTTCTGTAGTTTTTTTACTATTTAGAAACATGTAAAAGTAACAGAATTTTAAAGAAAGACCTGTCAATGTCCTCTGTGTTATATCTTTATAGAAACTGATGATGCGTAGTATCTTTTTCAGATATTTGAACTACATGAGTACTGATTTCACATGACACCTAAATAGCCACATCCTTGAGATGTTCATATCCATTCTTTTAGTGGGATCATCTCTATTCTGACAAGGACTTTCTTGAAACATCATATGAATCAACTTCACAAGTTGATTGCAGAGTGGAAAAGTTCAGTCTTTATCCAAACTCACTAAACCGAAAGGTAATTTACCATTGAGCTCAGGAAATACAAAGGAGGTGCTGCTCTGGCAGTGCCTGGATTCTTGGCTGCCATGTTAAGGGGCAGGAGGACGTTGCTGAGCTTGCTGATGGGAGAGGGGTAATGTTCCTTCATTACAAAAAGGAAAATTGAAGCAAAAATTGATTTTCCAAAATGCTTCATTTGTTGTTAGTTACAAGGTAAGTTGTTTTACAGAGTGCTGTATTAAACTGAGTTGCATATCCTAGAGCAGGCGCTTTTTTTTCCCTGCAATTCATGGTATTGCAAATCTGGAACATGTAATCTTAGGGGGTTTTAATGATATGGTGGTTTCCCAGTCATGCTTTGCAAAGGAGCTGTCTGGGTGCTATAAATGCAGGTGAGGTAAACCTCATCCTCCAGAGCCCTGTTTATTAATTTGGAAACTTAAAAGTTGAAGTAATCTCTCAAAAGTGTCATTTAACTCTTCCATGCAGTTGTTTTCATTTTATCTGTATTCAAAATTAGTAAAAAATAAGACTAAATTCGGCCCAGGAGAGCTGCAGATAGGAGGAAGTGTGTGAAAAAGGATTTTGGCAGTTGTTTTACAGACCCTGTCCCTATGTTCAGGGACTGCTGGAAGTAATGATGACAGATCTAGAAAACAATGGTACATCAGGCATCAGGGGGAAAATGGAAAGAGTAGGAGTAGAAGGAAAATAAAAAGCTTAAGAATGGTGGTGGGGTGCTTCAGGGACCTTGTGAATCACACTGTAAGCTGAATATATGAGGTGTTTAGGGAGAGTTTTGAAGGCAGCAGGGAGAAATGTAGGGTGCTGTGAGTCAGCATTTAGAATGTGCTCATACATCATGCAATTTCCTGCTCTCTCTGGCTGTGTTCTTTGTTATTCTGCAGAGGTTACCCCTTGCTTTGCAGCTTTCCCCAAGTACAAGAAAAATTAATCACTTGTATTTCTGAATTCAGATCACGTAGTAGTAACATCCGTCATACCTCACTTCTTACCTGCACATTCTCACTCTATGGTCTAACTCTGCACTGCAGGAATAGGGAGCACTGGCTTCAGAACTACCTGGTAAAAAGGAAAGACACACAGTTTTCATCTTGGTGGGGTAGAACACAATGAATTACTACTGTATTTGGCTTCCATGTATGCCTACACTACACTTGGTGACATCAGTGCTAATTAGGAACAGCCCCTCTGAAACAAAAATGAGACATGCAGCCACACTGCACAGCTCATTTGCAGCCCCATCTCCAAGCCACTTTTCATCTACTGCAGTGGTTAGAAATGACATTGCCATGCTCTGTGGTGCTGCAAGTCTTCCCAAAACTCGAAACATTTTATGGTATGGCTGTACCTGCATCCATGTCACTGACAGTCTTGATTGAGCATGAGCAAGAAAGTGCCGTGGAATGAATTGGCAGCTGCAGTAGCACCAAAGATATGATTATGCTCTTCCACAGTCAACTTTAGATAGGATCTCCCCTTCTAAACTTCATCAAACTAAAAGATAACCTTGGTAAATGTGTGGGGAGTCCACTTTGTTATGTTTCTCATTGGGAGCCTTTTTTCTAGCCCAAACATGCTGATCAAGAAGTTATCTGTGGGTTACCTGCCTGCAGCTGGGCAGGAGACCATCAGCCTGCAGTCTCACTTTGTGGAGCTCTCTGAGGTGGGCAAGAGGAGGTAGATATAAATAATCTAAAATTTTATATAAAAATATACATAGGTTTTAGTGTTGAAGAAGAGTCAAAATTCAGATGTTGGATATTTCTGAAGAATTTACTCATCAAACCTTTAGAACAGGATGAAACTTGATTAAATCTGATTTATTTCCAAATTTATGCCTATTGTCTATTTCATTAGCATAATTATAGGAAAATGAACAGATCTTAATACACTTTTTTTTAAATAATAAATAAGACAGTATTTTGCAACCTATATGCAGAGCTGTCAATACCATGAGAAGAATTCAGAATTGTTTTGCTCAAGTTTCAGATCTGGGATCACAAACAATTATTGGGACAGATGCTCTGTCCTGTTGCCCAGCTGTGTGGCAGCAGTGGCAGCTCACTGGAGCTGAACTCCAGTCTGTCAGCTGGGGAAAACCACCCATCTGGAAGGACACACAGCAAATCCCTTGTCATGGTCATCAGGATGCATCAAGTTTGGTTTGGTTTGGAAAATGTTTCGTTCCCTTGCCTCAAAGCCTTTTTGCCACTGAACAGACCTATGCCTCAGTGTTTTTACAGCTTACTGTCTGTCTGTGTATATGTATACATATGTGTGTATCAATATAGACACAAAACGTATGTGCTGTATAAATACACATTCTGCTGCTGATTTTGGTTAATGTGTGATAGTATTTTGACTGAAACTATGGCTAATTTCAGACTCAGGAGAAAAAGCATCCTTCTAGAGAAGTTAGTGTGCTTTTAACAAACCTGTTTTTGTTTGGCTGCCTGCCACACCTAGCTGTCTTCCAGAATAAAGTAGCAGAGGAAACAGCTCACTTTCCCTCCTTTTCCAAGAATAAAAGAACTCCTCAGTCTGGAGCAGGTATGCTTCTTTCTCAGATCACTGGGGCCATTAATCACTTTGTCTTGCTTGAAAATGCTTGCTTAGAAGCCTAAGAGCACACTTGCTGGTCAGAGACTAGAGCTGGCACTTGGATTCCCAGTTTCAGATAACAGGTCAAGAGACAGAAGTCCGTGAATGGCCTTGAAAGTCAAAGTGAATTATGTGTGTTTAATGTGACAAAAAAAGACAGCCAGGATTCATAGAGGTGCTGACACAATCCAAAGGACAGAACAAGAAAATTTTGTTAGCAGACAGTGGAAAGGTTATGTTTGCTGGTGCTGGAAGAAAGGACATGGCAACAGTGAGGGTATGAGACACTTGAGCTGATTTTAAGATGATTGCAATAACAGACTTTGTACCCAATGTTTTCTAAACATCTGTGCTGTTGCTAAATAGTATTTGGTTCTTTGCTCCCTTTAATTTCAGAGCTGCCCTTCTGACTTGGTTGTTCTTTGATTTTTTTCAGTTTGAGCTTCTGTTGTAGCAGTTCCAACCTATCCTTCAATTAGATTTTATTATTCTCTAGAACTAAATCTTACCACACCTTCAAACTACACTTCTTAGGATGTTATTACTTGGCATTACTATACAGAATTATGTTCTTAGGCATCATCTTCTGTTCAAGGAAGTAATCCTTGGTATTCCTTTATTTACTGTTCCACTGCTTTCTTCTGCATTCCCACAAAAATTACATGTAGGAGGGGCATTCAAAATCATGAGTTCATTTAGCCAGTCTTTAAAATACCTCTAAATTACTTTTTCATTCCCATTCAAATGCTGCGAAGGGCATAGAAATACTGTCAGTTGAGAAGGAGCTTCTTGCTTTAATGACTGTATCTGGACCAGGAATACTAGGCGGTAAATCAGTTAATAAACTGAAAGTCCATGAACCTTTCAACAGTGGTCCTGTTCCTACTTGAAATGCTCTGACCTTTGCTATCATGTTTCTTCTGCAAGGTGCCTTATGAGATAAGTTCCTGCTTTAAATCCTTGATGGATTTATTGAAACAAGCAAAGTGCTTCAAGTAGATGTGAACCCTTGACATATCTAGTTTCTACTTAAACTGACTATTTTGGTTCACTCTGCTAATGTTAATCCTACAGTAAAATGACATGCAGAACGGTATTCCTAAGTGTCTTTATTAAAACTGGGTAAAGTAGGTTGCAGTTCCAAAGTAATTTGTAAGCTTCAGAAAGAGTAGTTGAAGAGATACTTGCACAGATACAGTAGGAGAAAAACTGTAGCTACCCGTGTATACAATTTAAAGTGTTATGTCTTTATTTTGCCCTTTTAATGATAAAGGCAAAACCAGAGACAGACAAACTGGTAAACACTCTGTGAGTGCTTGCCCATGGTGACCAACCAGCCCTTAAAAACTTCCTCATTGCTTAGATATTGATTGGCTTTTTGGACATCTTCAATGAAAGCTAACACTATTATCAGTGCAAATTCTTAGCTGAAGCACATACTTCAGCAATATGGAAGTGTGATTGGAATTATTAATTTTTTGTGAGGGTGACCTATTTTTTACTTTTTAATTTTAAAAAAATCTAACTATTTGTGTCTGCATAAGGCCATTAAGAAAGAGGAATGAATATCAGTAGCTACACTCTTTCCTATTACATGCCTTTCCAGGCTGCTATTTGACCCTCCAATCTGGCAGACCAACTCTTTTATAGCTTTTTACTCATGACATTGGTGTGGGAGGTTTCTGAGGCCAGGGCCCAATGTGTCTGAGCAGCTGTTCTTCTAGGGATCACTGATGATCTTTGTGTGAAAAAAGGTGATTTACTAGAAGATTAAGTGTATATTTGCCCTACATACAAGTCACATAACTGACATCTATCCCTTTGTTTATTCTGGCAGACATAGGAAGAGATGCTGATGGGTTTCACCTCAAATACTTCAGTGTCTCCCCAGTGCCTTGCTCTGTCCAGCCAGGCCAGGATGAGTTTCCCACAGTGTCATTATGGAGTGTGACATAGCCCTGAGGCTAACACTGGTACTAGTCTTGCCTTGCAAAAGTATCCAGTCAAGGAGTGGAATCCAGTGGCTCAAGCCACTAAGGTACTTCATGGCCTTTGGCAGATTCTTCTTTCTGTCTTTCCACTGGAATACAGAAACTAGTCCTAGGAGAAGGCATGCAGAGTTCTGCCGGTTCTTGGCCCAAGCAATGACTTAGGATAAGCACCACTTATGAATGCAGGGTCTCTGGGACTGGAGGTGGGTCTCATATCCATGTGAAAATCCCAACTGTCCTGCTAAGAGAGTTGAGCATCCTTTTTTCTCCTCTCACTCTAGACCCCTGAATATTTCACATTTTTCTTCAGGAACTCACCAGCTTCAACTCTTGGAGGACAAAGAATCTCCAGGATCTAGTTAGTAGCATATGAACCTTGGCTGGCAAAAATCTTATGTCTGAACACTCTTTGGCCAGACAGCTGCAAGGCTCACACATGCAGTGTCCAAGCAAAACTTTTTAAAGAACAGTGACAAAAACTGCTTTAGAGAATTTTGTTCTGCATCTTTTATTAGTTTGGCTTGAAAAAAAAAAAAGTTTACTATGTGGTTGATTATTGGTTCTATCAAGAAATACAGCAAAATTTTGAGCATGGGGTATATTTATTAGTTTACATGCTGTTGAAACATTCGGGGCCAGAGCAGCTGTCAGTCCAGACATGAAGGCTTCTCTGTTTGCTTTGCAGAATTATTTTGATTTAATTTTTGTACTTCTGCAGCTGTATTTGGCTAATATTTGTTGGATTTTTAGCTGTAAACAACAAATATATGAGAAGAAACTTTATCTTTGATCTGATAGCAAATAATCTCATGTACTAGAATTGGAATTGTTTTTTTCAAGGTATTATAAATTTTAGTTAATTGATCTGTATTTAGTTAATATTCTACATGTATATTATATATATATTTAGTTAAAGTTCTCTATGTCTACGCAAGGTGTGCACTTAAAACTGTTTGCCTCGTGAATAAAGTTGAGATATTAGCACCCATTGTTTGGGTCCGACCCCTTTCTCCTGAGCAAAGTCCCACTGACAGTGTAAGTAGAAAAGCTATTTCAGGGTTTCAAGGAGTGTTCTTCTGCTCCACTCTGCAGTAGTGAGCTCTGAAGGTGCAATGAATTTCAGGGATATCCACCCTGTGATCATTTGTTGAAAATCATTTCTCAGTAACAATAACACACACAGTAGACATTTTCACCTCTAGAAACACTGGGGCTTAGCTTTTCTGTTCCTGGTTTCTTCAGGGGTGCACTACATTGAGTGGTTTTCCACAGCAAGTAAGGAATGTGGATTTACTTTCTTGTTACCAGCTAGGCTAGAACTGAGATCTGATACATTATAGCCTTCTGCATTAAAAAAAAAAAAAAAAAAAATTGGTGTGCTTTTCTGGAAAAAGTAGCTTTTATGTTTGCATATAAATTCTGTGTGTCTCCTGACAGATCTTGCACTAAAGATTACCGTGATTCAGATTGTGAGTAGTCTTTGAGCATTTTATCTAGGATGAGGCAGCTAGCTTGAGTTGGTTATTAATTACTCACATCTGTTTCTGCAATAGGTGGACCTACCAGAGGTCTCCAACACTTGAATATGAGAGGCAATTTTCATGCCTGCTTGCCTCCAATATTTAGGTTAGGTCATGCCGTCTCTCATTTCTCTGACACAAATAATTGTATCTCAAAACAGAAAATTCCATCTGCTGAATGGGAAACAGGATCATAAGGTAATGTCAATGCTATGGCTCTTGTCCATATTCAGGGAGGGAACTGCCATTTGGAAAGTACTGTTGCAGGCCTAAAGAAATCCAGACAGGCTGGTACTTCTTCTCAGAATCCTGTGCACTAAAAGTTAGTAGCAATAGAGGAAAAGCAGTTGGTACTGCCACGAGTCCCACGCAAGCAGCCCATTGGGACCTCTGTTGTCCCAGGGGTATGTGGCCAGGCAGGTCCATGGAGTGACTCTCACTGACTTCAGAAAATCTGGATCAAGCCTGAGCACTGTGCACAACTTCCCTGATGATCAGTTTTCCGCAGAGCTGCCTGGAGGAGACAAGCATGCTGGTACAGGACAACGCAAGGCTGTCCTAGGGACCTCACTGCAAAAGCTTAGACATTGCACTTCAAAGAGCTCACCAAAGGAATACAGATCCCACACTGTGATAACCTCCTTTGGTGACTCACTTGTAGCAACAGCTCATTAGTTTGTCCAGTATTTTCTGTTTTCTGCACTCCCAGTCTCTCTGGCTTTTCTCACTTGCATGCATCTACCCAGACACGTTCCCACAGAGCCAGGCACGAGGCTGCTGTGAGCTGGGAAGCTGGTGGTGGGGAGAAGGTGCCATGACCATGTGTCAGAGTGGGACAGCCTTTTCCCTGCCCCTGGCAGGCAGGAGTGTCTGGCAGAGGGGGGCAAGATGCCAGGAGTGGGCAACACATGGAGCCTGTCTGGGACGTCAGCAGTGTGCTGGGTCATCAGGGAAAAAACCCTACAGTTGCAGGAGTAGTATCCCCTCAATAAAATAATAAAAAAAAAGCAAAACCCCTAAATAATTTGTTACCATACTACAGAACTAGAGAAAGACTCCACAGGATTCAAAGTAAAGGAGCTCAAACCAAAGAAACCAGTAACTAGTGGAGATCAGCTGGGAAATAGACCTTTCTGCAAACACAAGATGAAGAATAAATCTGACAACTTAATATTTTGTTCCAGGGCTTCAAGAAACCTACCTAGTGCCTGACATCCAAAATATTAAAAAACTTAAGAGATTTCAGATAAAACAGCAAAATACAATCAGTGAAATTTTTGTCAGAATATCAAAGCTGCTTTTTAATAAATTCCTTGACACTGCAGCATTTTTATGATCCTTTTAGTGACCTTGTATCTACACTTGGGTTTTTTCTTCTGGTGCATATCTGGGAAGAGATGAGGAAAAAAAGCCTCTACGTTCACCACATAGCTCACAAGGTTTACTAAGTACTACTGTTACTGTAGAAACAGAAAAAGTACCAGATTTCCATTTTCCCTGGTTTAAGAAAAGTACATCAAGAACACCAAATAAATACTTAATTTGTTACTTTTCTTAAATTAAGATTAATGAGAAAATAGTTTAGCACATGAAAAATTAGTTTTCAGGCCTTGATAGATACCGGAGAAATTTCTGTTACCTTATGAAAAGCTTTCTTCATTGGTATTCTTGGTATAAATTTTATTTCTTAGTATTTTCTCTCTTTTATTTCTATGTAAAAAAAAATGATGGTGAGGTGAGGGAATCATACCATCTTTGGTAGGCATTATTAACCTGGACTTTGGGAAGATGCAGTTCAGTCACTGAGCCATCTCTCATGTGCTCATGGAGCTTATGATTCAGCCAGCTAAGCCTCCTGCCAGGGCTGGGATGCATTTTGCAACCCTGGCACCCCAGTACAAGGCAGAGGACAAGCAGCACAGGCTTCAGTGCTTCACTCATTAAGTGCTGAATGAGGAACTTTTTTACTCTTACACATGAGTGGACCTGAGGCCAGACTGGGCTGCCCCAAAGTGACAGAAGTTCCCAGCTGCCACGGCAAGGGGTGCCCTTTTTCATTCCATCTCAGTCTTGTGTGAGTGAAATCTGCTGGCAAGGACACCTCACTTTCCTCACCTCTGCCAAAAGAGATGCCTGGTCCACATCATATCCCTGGTAGCCCAGGAGTCACAGGCCAGCAGGAAATCCAGCCAAAAAAATAAACTGGCACTTACAGTGATAAGAGTCACAAAGCACCAATGGAACCATAAAGGCAGGAATAAGCATCCTTTTGCCCTTTCAATTTTGACTGCTGATCCCTGAAAGGTATTTTCTCTTTTTTTCCCTCTCTGTTTCCCAGGTTTCTATTCAGTCCCCTCTTCACATGTCTGTTTTATCTTTCTGTTTCCGTGGTTTCCGCCTTTCTGAAAAGAGCCTGCAGGCCTTTCAACAGTATTGTTAGATACATAAAGCCATGGTAAATCTCAATTACTTCTTATTTTAGTCAAAGCTATTCATTTTACTCTCTTTCTGCTGGTAAGTAATTCAGTTCAAGACATGTGAGGGAGTCTGCCATGCCTTCTGCAGTGACCCGAGGCAAAGCTACAGGGATTTAAAAGGAAAATATAGAAATTAGCTGGTGGCAAAGACCTCTCTGAAGAAGTATGATTCTGCTTGCCAAATTCCTACCAAGCAGATCACCTGAACTGGTTTGCATTGTTGTCATTTTGCACAGTCCTCTGTCCCAGAGCAGACTTCCTGAAGCTCTGCTGAAGTAGGATTTCAGCTCCATGTTTCTGAAGTGGACAGCTGTGAACAGGACTGTGGAAGGACCAGAGGCAAACCTCCAGGAGCCTTACTCTGAATGCCTGCAGAGCTGCAGACCAATGGATTTGTTTGGTCAGCAAGAATGAAGTCAGTCCTTAACACAAGTGCAAAGCACCATCTCTGCAAAGGACTGACTGTTTCTGGCCCATGTTTTTATTAACGTGGCACTTAGACTTCCCAGTCCATACTCTTCTGTTATCTTTGTGTTCTGAAAGCACAAGTTTGGGCCATTCAGCACCTCCTCTGCCAATGTAAATGCTCATTTTCTACCTCACTTTCTGCGACTTCAGCAACGACAGACACCCATCCCCTTCTTCTGAAGGGGCCTCACTTCAGAAATATGACCAGACCTTAAAAAGAGTCAAGTGCAGTGCGTGAAGGGAGCCCGGGCGTGCCCTGAGTGTTTCTGTGACGGTGAATGCCCCGGTGCCCGCCCAGCCCGGCTGCCCTCGCTCGCTGCCCCGCTTCCCGCAGCCCGCCCTGCCCGCTTCCCGCAGCCCGCCCTGCCCCGCTTCCCGCAGCCCGCCCTGCCCCGCTTCCCGCAGCCCGTCCTGCCCCGCTTCCCGCAGCCCGTCCTGCCCCGCTTCCCGCAGCCTGTCCTGCCCTCTAGTGCCGGCCGGTGCTCCTGTGCCCGCCTCGCCCGCTGAACCACACACTCCCCGGGGCTCTGCGCCGGGACGAGGAGCCAGAAACATCGGGAAGCGTCCCAGCAGAGCCCAGGCTGCGCTGCTGTGAACCCCGGAGGGGTGCTGTGAACCCTGGCCCAGGAGGATTGTGGCGTCTCCATCCCATTCGAAAACCTGAGCGGACGTGGTCCGGGACACCCTGCACTGCCTTGTACGGCTTCAGCAGGGGGACTGGACTAGATGGTCTGAAGAGACCACATCCAACCTAAATGATTCTGTTCTTCCTGGGCTTAAGCACGCTAAATTTATCAACATCTATTAAAAACAATTTCTCTAATTCCATTTGCTTGGAAAAAATCTATCAGCAGCATTTGTATATTTGTAGATGCCTTTGACTTTTTGTGCATGCTTGTGTATTTTTGAGACATTCCTTTTAGCTTTAGACTTGGTGAAGTATGAGGAAGCTTTTGATGTCTTTTCTTGATTATCTGGTTTCTTTTGAGCTTTGTACTAAAGACATAATTAAGATCAAGAATTTTAGTGGAGAAAAATCAACATTATGCCTTTAGGAACTAGAATAATTTATTTGGGTGTTTGGTTTTTTTTTGTTTTGTTTTTGTTTTTTAGGTTTTTTTTGTTGTCGTTGATGTTTGGGGATTTTTTTTGGGTTCTTTTTTTGTGGGGGGGGGAAGAGTTGGGTTTTTTTATTTTAATTGCAGGTTTAATTAATGAGGTATTTTCATCACTGATGGCTGCAGTATCTTCCTCATGGGCTACAGCTGAAATCACTGTAGAAGGACGCAGCTCTTCAGCCTCATGACTCTATGCTGAGGCAGGAGCAATCATACTTTTTTTCTTCAGAGAAAAAAAAAAAAACCCAAAACCCTCCAGAACAGATGGATACAACCAGTAGACCAAACTATTTGGATCTTGTTGAACAGATAGTATATTTTTTCTTTTTCCCCCTCATATGTCAGACATTGGGCACATCTAGGGATATGATGACAGATTTGATGTATCACTAGTGTTTTGGTGAGACACAAACAATTTCCAGTGCTGTCTCTTGAGCACATCCATTTGAACTATATCTGTAATCTGTATACAGTGCAATAACCCGTGAAACAATCACTATAAAGCTATAAAATTATACAACATGACACCAAAATCAAGTTTGTAATAAGGATTTTTTCTTGTTTACAGCTAAGAAAAGCAGTAATCTCAAAAACAGGTCACAAAGTCCTCAGTAAACCTATATTGCTTTTGTCTGAAAACAAAGTCAAAGGGGTCCATGAGGAGTGAGTAAACACATATGCAAGATGATTAACCACATAAATAATTTGTATCATTCTTTGCACTTTTTGTCAACAGTAAAATTTATATCTAGCTAGTCTTGCTTGCATATGATCAGTGGCAAAAAAATACTCCATTATCACAGGACACAAGGTCATGTGCTCATTTCAATGGAACAGTGTATTATGCTCATTTGTTCCTTCTTTGATTATTTATGACCCCAATGCAGCCAGGGTCATACTGAACCAGAGGAAACTTGAAGAATTGCATTTACTCCTCTGACTTTTCTAGTTACTTTACTATCAAATTTTTATAATAACTTATAAAAGAGACAAAGTGCCTGCTCTGTGTTCATTATTACAACAGAACTATGGTGAGTCAAAGCTTATTCATTTCTACAGTTTAATTGTACCAAATAAATTTTTTAACTCCACAGCTTCTTTTTCATATGGAACAGCACAAAGACAACACTTAAAACATTGAATAATTGGGATGTTTATTTCAAACTGTGAATTTGAAAACTCCAGCTTGCAGAACTGGTATCTGCTGGGAGTTTTAATGCTTTCTCATAAGGACAGACACTGGTTTTCAAGTCTGCTTGACATCCTTCTACTGCTGCTGAACACTCAATATAGAAGGCCACTAAGGAATCCTGTCTTTGTTGTTTCACCTTAATAAATCCTTCTTTTGGGAACATTGTTTTCTGCTACCTCAAATGCTTCCTCCAGATGGTCAGAAAACAACTTGTACTGTCCTTGCATGGCTGGTGTGATCTCATCAGCTTCTGACTACTTCGGAAGCAATAAATTCTGAAAGCCATTTCTAGGCACATTAGGGACAAGAAAATAGTCAGGAGTAGTCAGCATGGCTTCACCAAGGGGAAGTCTTGACCAAGGAAGGGCTTGACCAACTTGCTAAAGCCCTACAATGACTTGAGTGACCTGGCAGATGAGGAAAGTGCAGCAGATGTTGTCTACCTGGACTTCAGTGAGGCCTTTGACAATGTCTCCCACAAGATCCTCATAGAAAAGCTGTTGATATACAGGCTGGATGAGCCGACATTGAGGTGGACCAAAAACTGGGTGAATGGCCAGGTCCAGAGGGTGGTCTTGAGAAGCATGGCACCTAGCTGGAAGCCAGTAACTGCTGGTGCATGCTGTGAGTCGAGACTGTGTTCAGTCCTATTTAACATCTTCTCTAATGATCTGGATGATGGGCAGTGTACCAACAGCAATTGTGCTGATGACTCAAAACTGGGAGGAGTGACTGAAACACCCAAGGGTCATGCTGCCATCCAGAGGGACATTGGCAAGTTGGAGAAATGGGCCAATAGGAATGTCATGAAGTTCAACAAGGAGAAGTATGAAGTGGTGCCCTTGGAGAGGAACAACCCTCTGCACCAGTGTATGATGGGGATCATTGTAAGTAAAGGGTTAATGACATTTGCATTTTGTGCCTTAAACAAGCACTGGGTGGGGAAATCTGTTGCAGAAAATATCATGAGTGCCTATGCACAAGCTGCAAGTGGAACAAAATGTTAGATCTGGCCAAGGCAGGACCAAAACTGGCATTTTTCATCACAACTTCCCTTGAAACCCTCAGTGTAGATCCCTCACAACTACCAAACTGAGACCCGAGCAGGCAAAGAAGTAAAACACACACATTCTCTCACCTCTCATGCTAATGAGGGACTGTATAAAGAAACTCAGGGAATGAACTGGGTAAGACGCCACCAGCAAGAAGAGCAGGAAAATGAAGGACTAGTGGGATGGTACTGGATCTACAGGGTGATTATCTTCTGCTTACAGCGTCTGTCTCCTACTCCCTTTCTCTCACTATTTCTGTCTTTTTCTCTTGTTTCCCTATACAAACATTTTTACAAAATAAAGCTGGTATTGTTGAACCACCATTTGGTCTCACTTGTTCCTTAATTTAGACAGAGGACTTTAACCCTGAATTGCAGCCATTAATCTGAGAATACCTAAAAATACATGCAGGACAGAGTGTTGCAAGGTCTCCCATGTTGTACAATTTGCTGTACAACAGATGCCAATTTAGAAAACTACTTTGCATTTTCTACCTAAGTTAAACCAACATATAATTATATAAAAAAGCAGGAGCAATAGTCTTCAAGTCCTTTATTCCCTTTATTAATCCCTGAGAAAGACTAATGTAATTTTCAAGAAGATTAAATTTTGTGATTAAAAGTGGCCCGGGGACTCTAGTCATATCTGCCTGAAAATTCATGATTTGTGATAGAATAATTATTGGTCCCAGAAACTGGGATAAAAATACAATCTGTGATCAGCCTTGCTGATGTCCTAGAGAACATGAATCTGTTAGAGTACGTCCTTGGAATACACATTCCCTAATGACTCAGTCAGGACTCACATCTCTGAAACCAAAGATAGAATTGACAGAACTGTCTTAGCTACATGGTTTCCCTACCCAAACCCAAGATGTAAGGAAATAGGAGAAGAGAAAAGCCAATGTTCTCACAAAGGAAGATATAAGGCCATTACCCAGCAAGTCCTTAACTTCAGTGGAGAGCAAAGACAGAAAATTTTTATACTACAAGGTAGCACATATATCCATGATTACTGACTACAACATTACAGCAAAATGATTATTTGATCCACCCTTTGAGCAGTTATAAACAGAGATACCAGTTTATTTCATTGTTATGAGACAGCTTAAATTTCTCTTCCTGGTATGATGGAAGCCACAGGTAGCATTTTGTATCTGTCTTTTAAGATTCTCGCAGTGTTTTTATCAAGCTTGATTTTCAGTGTGGTTCATGCCTGTTTTACCTACCTGCAGCCACACATCTCTGTATCCATGAGTGTGTGCACCTGCCCTTGCCATAAATGCCACACTCAGAGGTGGAATTGCAAAGCCAGCCTGAAGGTTGTGTTACTGTGTGGCACTGACTCACCAGCTGATGTGAATACATGATTCCCAGAGCACCTGTTGCACGGTCCTGAAAATCTGCCCCAGGGTCCCTGCCCTACAAAAAAGGAAGGGCATTGTTTTACTCTCTAAGGCAAAGTCCTAGGTACTTAAAATTTTACTAGAATGTCTTCTACTAAAAATCAGTCAGAGCCTGTGATTAGGTTGTAGATCCTCTGAGGACAAAGGCCATGTATTTATTTCAAGTGCCTGCAGTACCTAAGTACCTGCTGTTGCTGGGCAATATCTCATGATTGAATGTGTAGCCGCCATACATGTTAGGTGAGTTTATGAGTGGCGAATAATTACCTCTGGAATAATGAAACCCCAAATCAATGTGACACTGCCAGATTCATTAAATGTCCATGAAATCCGTAATTTTCCTCTCTGTACCAGGCCAAGTGCTCTTCAGAACAGTATGCACAGATCTGTCCAACTGTCAGATGAATGATCCATTCCTCTTTCAAGCTAGTGATGATAATTCTGAAAAAAGAACCCGAATCCCAGTTGAGATCAAAAACATGCAGCAAAAAAGGGACCAGTGAGACAGCACTTATCTTTCATATTCTAAATTAATTTCATACTAAAATGAATATACTCAGGTGGGCAAAATAACAGGATCTTGGCATTTTTGTCCCTGAGGGAACAGTGACTCAGTAATGATCCTGCTTTCATCTGAGGCACAGATAAATCTGTAACTGATGCTATGCAACGTAGAAAGCTGAGTCAGAAATAAGGATCTGTATTTTGCAGCCAGAAGCTGATGAGATCACACCAGCATGCAAGGACAAGTTTCAAAATATCAAATAACTTTAGTATCACAAACAAAAAATTGAGAAATGCCTTCCAGGCAGCTCTACATTCAAATGAGCTGGTCAATACTAGTATTTAAACACAGCTGTGCAGAAGCTTGTGTTAACTTTAGCTTAAGACTTTGGTTCACATCATGTTTGCACTCAAGTGAAATAATGGTCATCCATTCAAAAAAAAAAAGAAAAAAACACAAAAAAAAACCAAAAAAACCCCCCAGTATTATGGCATACTAACTGAGCAAAAATAATGACCTTAGCTTAGTTGTACAGTATCCATTAATTATCATGAAACATAAGGAGTTTTGTAAGTGATCATACAAAACCACATATAACAACTTCTAACTGAAAGAAATGGAAGTTTACATTCTGACTATACTACACAGAGTACTTAAATTTTGAGCACTTATGCAGCACTAATGTACACAAATTATCTGAATAGAAAAACAATTGCTAGAAGTTGAATTTATCGAAGTGTCAGCAGTTTTAGTATCACTACACTATCTATGGAGAGAGGGAATGCCTTTCAAAATTGACCTAAATTGCTGTGTGTGAAATACTGAGCTTTTGGTAGTAAGGAGAGTTAACTTCATTTGCCAGCAATTGAGTTGCTGGATTAGTTTTCCTCCCCATCACTTGTCATTGACTGCAACTCTTTCAATGCAACCATTCTTATCTCAACTCAGAACCTCTGCTTTTAGTCTCCCTCTGACCAGGAGGGAATGGGGGAAGAGAGCAACTTAAGTGGGACTTGATTTTCCAGCTGTGTTTTAAACCAACGCTGCCATGCAGAATAGTAATTTTCTTTTTGAGAATTATTGCTTTACACAGATGTACAGGACAGCTTTGAGTAAGTCCTTTGATTTGTGAAATCGTTTGTGACAGTTAATTTCTACTTGTTTTATGTGCTGACAATTTGAGCTTCTGATCAGGCCTTGCAGTTCCTAAAGTGGGCACCAGTTAGAGAGAGCAGAACTTGCTATAGACTGAGCTCACAGCACAGTCACGCAAGAATGGGCTCTGGGCAGTCCGAATTTTCCACAGAAAGAGATAAAAAAGGGGGAGGATTCGTGTCGTGTCCTGACGCTGCCATGCTCAGCGCCAGCGCCCCGACAGAGGCCCGGGCGGGAGGAGCCCGCGGCCCGCCGGGCAGCGCCGCGCTCCGCCCGCCGAGCGGCAGCAGCGGCCCGGGGCTGCGGCAGCTCCCGCTGGGCCGGGACCGGCTGGGCCGGGGCGGGCCGGGCCGGGCCGGCTGCCCGCTGCGGCTGTCCGCTCTCCCGGCGCCACTTTCCTGTCTGCTCACGGGCAGTCTGAACGCAGGAGTTGCCGGGAGCGCCAATGCCAGCCCGCCGGGCAGCGCTCCCCGCGGTGTGTGAGCAGCACCGGCCGCAGGCTGCGCCAGTGTGGCTCATCACAGGAGAAGCGAATGCGGGGATGGGCAGGGTGAGGCACTGTCACCTCGTGTCCCGTTCTGTCCGTCCTCACTACATGTCCCGGGTTACCTGGTGCGAACTGTGGCGCTGAAGCAGGGGTAAGCCCTTAGGGCCTCTGCCGAAGCGCAGACTCTGCCCTCTCCCCCCGACCCAGCTGGGGATTTGGGAGCAGACTGGGATTTGGGGAGCAGTCTGGGATTTCGAGAGCAACCTAGGTAGCCCATGTCGTACTGGGCTGAGCATACCTCATGGCACAGCCAAGCGTGTGGGCTGAGATGTGGGGCACGGGGAGATATAATCGGGTTGTGAGCTGCAAGCAGGGAGCAGATTAATGCGGATTTGAACTCCCTGCGGAAGGAATTGGAGGGGACGTGCTCAGGCATTTGCAATGTGTTTGTGTGTGGTATAAGCCTTCCTCCCCCGCATATACACATTGGATTTAATAGCACAAAGGTAGACCTTTGCTTTCGCCTTTCAGAGGAACTTCTCATCACTACGGAGGTGTCATCACTGATACAGCTCCATGCAGTCACAAGACCCAGTGCAATAGAGACAGAATATAAACCGCATTTATATGCATATGTGAATGGCAGTAATAATGCAGGCAGACACAGGCAAATCCAGCTGAGATTGTGCCTTCTGGATATGCTGTGGTTTTCAGCTCCGTTGTTTTTGAGGTCTCCTTGGGTCAGCCCTATTATACCATTTTCCTGTAGCCCTTCAGATGCCCTCTCCTCCTTGGTATGCCCTGTACTAGGCACACTGTATTAAAGTAGTTAAATTTCCATGACGCAAACAGAAACAAACCTTATAAGCCTTGTCAGAAGCAGAAGAAAGACTCACTGGTGTTAGATGGCAGCGTTTGAAATGCAAAGCCTGAATCAGCAGATTTCTCCTACAGGCTTTTCTCCTACAGGTTGAAGGACCAAAAAGTCATGGACTTGTGGTTCTGAAACTCCTGTTTAAGGTCCAGCAGGGCCAGGCTACTAGATCTGGTATGGCATGTACTAGATCTGGTATGGCTATGTGAGTAAATGAGAGACAGTTTTATCTGTCACACATATTTAAATCCTTTTATCTGAGGAAAGAAAAAGAGAATAAAGATGAACTCTCAAACAATAGAGGAATTATTTCTACTAGATAAGTCATATTTTCTCTAACTTTGGGAATAATTCAGAGTCAACATCCCTTTGTCACAGTACATATTGGTTTAAAATTTATCTGACCTGAGGAGGGGCCCTAGTAATACTTAGGGCCTAGAAAGTGCTTCTGTCCCTTTGCTCCCTGGAAGACCCCAGCAGCAGTGGCAGGTGATTACAGAAATTTTCTTCATGGGACCTCAGCACAGTCATAGAAAAAGCATTCCAACTTACTTACATTTGCCAGGGCCCTCAGGGTGGGCAGGAAGAAAACCAGAGAGAGCTAGGATGCACCTGGCACTGTCCAAGCCACTATTTTTCACTGTCATCAGAGGTAAACATTAGCATTGCCCTGTGATGGCCTACAGCTGGCCTGTAGGCCTCAAAGTATAAATAAGTATAAAATTCTAATGGAAATATGTGATCAGGTACATAATTACCTTACTTATATAATTTGACCAGTAAGAGCAGGCCCAGGCTGTTGGAGACTCAGTCTTGGCTGGCTGAGCAGGAAGTAACTGGCTCAGACAATGAGGATTGACCTCATGGGCTCCTAAGGTATATAAGAGAGCAAGATCTGAATAAAGTGGACTGTTGCTGCATGAACTCAGTGTGTTGTGTCTGTCTCTGAAACTGTGACAATTGGTGAACCCTGACGTGATCGCAACATCTGCCGCCAACAGAGCAGGGAGACAGACAGGGCAGCCAGGAGGAGCTGCCCGCAGCCTTCGAGCTGTGAAGAACAGCATATAGAGCCACGATTGGTCTGGACCCCCCTTTAATTTTTTCTTTTAATTTTTGTTTTTGTAAGTGGAAGACACCGCCAGCATGGGAGCACGGCCTTCAACACTAGAGGATCCCTTCCTGAAGGTATGGACTCCCATTTTAAGGAAAAGATTTGAAAAATATGAGGAACAGGCTTTATTAGCCCTCATAATGTGGTGTGAGAGCCACGGACTGGATGCATCAGAAGGGGCTGCCCTAGATTTAAAAATTTGGGAGCGCGCCGGCCAACATATCCTAACAGCTGCCTCCACAGGAGATGACTCTGCCATTTGTGTTATCAAATCATGGAGACACATAATGAACATGATAAAAATGCTGCAGAGCAAGCGGGTGGTGAGAACAGCAGAGGGATCACAACTGGTGCCATCCACTGATGCAAATGGCAAAAGCAGGGCACTGAGGGAGGCGGTGGGGTAGGCAGATGCTGTGCCAGGTGAGAGAAGGAAAAGGATGGGTACAGAAAGTACAATGCATCTGGAGGCTTATGGGCAGAGTCACGGGGCCTTCCCAAGGTTGGATGACCTACCCAGGGAGAGCCCTGACACCCTTCAGGACCAGGATCTGTTGATAGATCTCCCCATGCCAGCTAAACTGCTCCAAGCAGCCGTGCTGTGCTAAATGGGCACTCTACAGCGTGCCTGGGGCCATCAGCTAAACTGCTCCAAGCAGCCGTGCTGTGCTAAATGGGCACTCTACAGCCCCTCCGTGCCCTGCCGCGGCTGCCGAGGCCTCTGAAACAACTGGCCACTTTCTCGCTCTGCGCTCTGCTGTCCCTTGTTCTGCCGTGCTGGCAGAAACCTCCGTAACCACCCAAGAGCAGCACACATTGTCAACAGGGTGCACTGCCGCTGATGCAGAGGGCAGAGAAACCCTGAGCGCACCAGAACCGCTTCCTCCCGAGACCAACTGGACCAGCTCCAAGACCACAGCCTCAAGCCCCCTTCTGTGGGGTGTGCCTGTGTTTTCTGCCCAGCCTCCAAGGGGTGGGCATGTACCTCCCCATTCCCACAACATGGGGGGAGGCTGGCTCCCACAACTGGCTCAGCCAATGAGGATTGACCTCATGAGCTCCTATGGTATATAAGGAACAATAAATATTCACTGAATAAAGTGAACTGTTGCTGCATGAACTCTGTGTGTCTTGTCACTGGTCTGTCTCTGAAACTGTGACATTGCCCATAGAACTCAAGAGTTGCAGCTTTTTTCTAGAATTTAATGCATTTAATGACAATTATTTAGCATGATTTCTTGCATGATTTTTATCCTGTACAATGTCTTCCCTACCTCCCTTAAATCTGTGATTTTGTGCCTCAGTGAGTTTATTATTACTGTTTCTCCTTTCTTTGTTTATCAAAATAGAAAGTATGCTATGTTATGCTTGGATTATCTGATCTCATCTTCTCTGTACACCAACAGTTTTTGAAAGCGCACCCAAGATAATTAATACTTGTTGAAGTCAAGGTGAGTTCTGTGAGTGACTGAATATGAACACATATATGTTTGTATTGACAGAAGTCATCTGATGCATTATTTTATCTATGTGTTACTTAGTTTCCAAGTTATGTAGGAGGCCTAGAAAGTGGAGCTGCTGTAACTGTGACTAGGTATGCCTTTCCATTCTTTGCACTGCTGTTGGCATTTTATGGAGAAAATACTTTCTTTTTGTATCTGCATATTGTTGTGGGGTTTCTTCTGCTAATATCAACTTGTGTTGAATTCTCTTACAGATTTTGTGTTAATAAAACTAGGTTTGTATTTCAAGGCACTGATGTTCCCTTGAATTTACACAAAATTTTATGCTCAAGTATTGATATTTATTTCCTTGTAAGCTTAAAAATGTGCAAGAAAACAAAATATATTAAATAAATAGAGGAAAAGCAGCCAGCAAAATAAGACAAGTACAGCAGGACATAGTGAAATAATTAACCCTAATTTCATGAAACTGAGGTTCAACAAAGGCTTGCAGGCAGCCTGCCTAATAGCAGTTATATAATAGCAATAATTTGTAGCTTTTCTACAGAGCCCTTCTTACCCCCCTTCTCCCCCATGATAAAATGTGTAGCACACCTTGTACCGTGCTGCAGGGGCTTGAGCACATGAGCTTACTGTTTTCTGTTTATATCTCCCTTTCCCAAATGCCTGGAATTTGTGGTTCCCCAGCAACCCCAGGGGCGTCCAAATCCTGCGCTTTGCACTATGCAATAATGTCTGTATGGCCTGCAGTGGGTTTAGGGCTGAAAAGTCATTGTACTTTAAGTTGAAAAAAATAGAAAAAAAAAAAAAAAGAAAAAAGAGAGAAAGAAAAAAAACCCCAAGCAGTGAAACCTGCAGACTGTAGTACCTGAATTTCATAAGAGTGGGTCACAGGGAGCCAAGGTGATTTATGAATTTGGAGCCACTTATCAACTCTGTCTTGCTTCTATTTATCCTGTCTTTCCAGACATTATTCATGCAACACAAGACTGTGATCCCTGATAACTGTAGAAATGAAAACTGAAATATTAAACAGACTTATCATGGTCTGAGGTTTTCTGCATCCAGTCTCTCACCAGTTTTAGAAAATTATTGCCTTCATCTACACACAGGGCTTATTAATGTAAAATTGCAACAGTGGTATTATAATGTAGAGGTAGCGTAATGCAGAAAGGGCTTGGCTGCTGAATATTTTTTCCCTTTCTGGGAGGAAAGTATGTATATTAGAGAGGCATCAGCAGGGTTATGAAAGGAAAGGCAACATGGGAAAGTACTTAGCTGTCTTTTCCTCATAGTTAAACTAAGTGTTCCATTTGGCAAGCAGTAACCTTCATGAAAATAGCCATTAACTATGCTGTCATCTCTTTGGCACCAAAACTTTTTGTACAGAAATATAGACACATCTTGTAAAAGCAGGGAAGTTGGCTCTATTAACACTACACCTTAGGGAGCTTTCACAGTCTTGTGGTTCTTCCTCTCCCAGATCATCTCAAAGTTCAGTCCTGCCCTCCAAAAATTGTAAATCATCCATTTTGGAGCATAATGTTGGAAAAAACTACACAAAAAATTGTTCCTGGTTAGATGTATAACGATCTCATGTGATTGGATGCTACTGTTCAGAAACATCCTCTTCTTGAAATCAGATTTCCTAGAGACTGATTATGAGGGAGTTTAAGGCTCCATGCTTTGGATAGGACCTTACTGAAAAGCTGTAAAAGGGGCTCATTATGTAAGAGACACACTTTTGAGAGACATCCTTAGCCTCACCTTGCTTCAGGTTGATCTGCTAAGGTCAATGATAGAGCAACCTGTAGATACCCAGCTGTATCTGATGTTGCAAGACCATGACACAATGATACCTGAAACTTCTGCAAACGTCACCCTTCCAGGGCTGTCCATCAGCCTGTGAGAAATCTAGTATGCTTCCACCATCAACGAGTTTCAGGGACTGTTCCTTGATTTGAGAGGACAAGAATTAATATTAATGGTGAAAGTCTTTTGAGAAAAAAAATGAAGATTAACCAGCAGTGTCATATGTCTATAAAATTTTTGGAAAACAGGAGTGCAGGGGGAAATGAATACTCAGTTTGTAGAAGCACTGGAAGACACAGGAATGTGAATAGCCTGCCTGGTCCTGGTTCCTTCTCTCTCTACTACACTTTACCTTAGAAATTATGGGAGAAAAAGAAGGTAAGTTTTCTAAGTCAGTTATATTCTCACAAGATTATTTTGCTAATTCAGGTCTTACTATGCCATACGGTAAGCCTGCTAGCTCAGGCTGCTATCACTGCAGAATATAAAGGACTTGATTGACACAATCTTAATTGTGTGGTTGGAGTATGGATGTCATTAACAATAAAAGGGCCCATAAAGTAAGTCTGCTAGCTCAGACTGCTATCATTGCAGAATATAAAGGACTTGAAATCTTAATTGTGTGGTTGGAGTATGGATGTCATTAACAATAAAAGGGCTTGTGATGCAGTCAGGTATTTTATTGGAAGGGTTTAGATGTCCTCCAGAGGAGTCAAATACTGCATGTGCACTATGGAAGATGTAAGGGACAGAAAAGGTAGAAATTATGCATTTAGTTTGAGCAGTGCTCTTCAGGAAGCAGTCAGGAAGATCAAACAACAAGCTAAGATGCTTGAAAAATAAGGCATGAACTGATATTGTCAGAAATCCATCAAATGACAATGGACAACAGATGAATTGCTGAATATTTGCAGAGAAAGAGAGAGAAAAGGCCTGGATAATTTCCATGAATTAGCCACAGAAGCAGACTCAAAGTGAGAAAGGAAAGAGAGGCATTCTTAAATCACAGAGATAACACTTTAGTGGAGAATTTGGGGAAGGGAAAAGTCAGCTCCAAAACTGGCCCTTTTGGATAGTAGAATTAAGATAAGGCACATCAGAAAAATTGACTCAAGAGTGGACCAAGACAGAGACTGACATGCTTCAAAAGAAATGTGGATATATTGGGGGGGAAATAGTGTTTACTGAAATAACCATAACTTATAAAGAGAAGAAACTTGGACTAAAGAATAATACTCATTTAAAAATTACATACTAATAATACTGGCATTTAGTTCACGAATCCTGGAAACTAAAGTAGGAGCCAGTTAGGAGAAAAGGTAAATAATGTTACATTGTGAGTCGATACTATTACCTTAATCAGCCTGACTTTAATGTTAAGAACATTTAAGCTGGAAAAACCGGTTCCTCTCCTCTAAAATATTAGCATAAAATAGACGTCTCAGATCAATACCACATCCACAAGGCATTAAAGACCTTGTAATCAAACAAAATATTTAGTTTCTTTCAAAGCCAATTCCATGCAGTCAAGTTTATTTCGTGTTTTATTAGCACTGAAGGATACCCTGTCATCATGTCTCAAGGGAAAATAATTCCTTTTTAATTAGGTCGTAGTAGTCATGTGCTGCTGTTATTATATAGACTCTTCCTGGTATATAATGATGGATAAATACAGCATAGCATTTAAGGAGGTTTGATGCTGGTATGGATATATTAATATGAAGTTTGTAGAGCAGGTAGAGACAATAGACTTTGATAATACAAATTCCTTTCCTGAGTTCTGTACCAGTTCTGAGCAAACCTAAGGCTGGCAGATAAGTTAGGGTCATTTTTACCAATACTGCCAAGCTAGAGGACACAAATTTATATGAAAGGCCTACACTGAAGCCATTGAATAAAATCTACTTTTCAAGTCTGTTATCATTCAATGCTTAGAATTTTAACAAAGATCAAGATATGATTTTTCCCATATACATAATTCTGAGCTATCTGCACTTACTACCTTATTCTTTTGTAAGGTAAAGTCAGACAAGAGAAGTGTGAGGGATTTAATAGTGATCTTGAATTGATTATTGCTCACCTGGAGATGGGTGATATTTTTCAGAGAAGATTCAGTTTGTTTATAAGTTAAAGGATTTTACTGGCAAAAAGTATACAGCTAATGCACAAATATTTTGTCAAGCAGAAAGTCCAAAAATATTGAATTAAGTCTCATTTAAATTTAGGTTTATTCTGACAAAACTATTTTAAGAGGTATCTTAAAACACCTTATTTATAAGACTGTTTAAATTCTGAAATGTCACTGTACGTTTTTGCCCTTAATAAAGTTTAGATTGAGTTTTCATTATGTAATAGTCATATGAAAAAATCCATGGATTTTGAACTTGGCTCAATTGCAATTTTTTTGCTAGGAACAATTGCAGATTCTTCTAAAGATGGTTGATTGTTTGTGTGTGTCTAAGGCTGCCTCTGGAATGTTACTGTAACTGGACAAATTATATAATTGAAAAAATAATAATTTGCTAGTGAAGTTCCATGTAGTTGCTGTCCAGAGTGACTTTCAATTTTGTAGTATCTTCTTGAGTCTGGAACAGTCCTGCTACAGGTGAATCCTGTGTAACCTTTTCCCCAGAACCTGTATTGTGGGAAAATACTGTCAGACTGCTGTTGTACATCACTTGTAAAGAACAGAGGCAGAGAGGGGGAGTTAACAAGGTCAGGGAGTGTACAGCTGACTGCGCCAGCCTATATGCAATAAATGCCCTGTATTGCACAACTTGCAGTGGTGTTCAGAGCTCTTCCGTTTGTAGCTGTTGTTTCTGCCAACACGATTGATTTGCCTTGTGTGCACTCCAGTCTAAAATAAAGCTATTCCTGCCTAGAGGGGTTTTTGACTTATCCCAGCCTCAATTATTCTGTGCAGCGTATAATTGATACGAATTGATGTTAACCACACCTAGTCAATTGTCTTTTGGGATAGAAATGGCTGTAATTTGGCATGTAAATTTCTTGTAACTTGTCACATATTCAGGCACATCTTCAACCCTAGAGGAGTGTTCCATTTGACTGACAGGGGTTCTGTGCTAGCGTAGGATCTTATGAGTAGCCCCTAGCTGCAGGAAGAAGTGAGCTGGAACAAGCTGATGAATCCAGCTAGTCACACCAGCACTTGGTGTACATGCAGCAAGCACAGCCTGGCTCTGCTCCCAGTGAGAAGCTGCTGTCATGTGTCAACTGTCCCCAGAGTTCTTCCTTTCCTCAGCTTCTCAGCAGATCTGGTACTTTTCTCATGACCAGTCAAATGAAGCTTTGGGATGTGCTCACCAGTTCTGGCTCTCGATCTTATCAGCTACAGGTCTTCTTTTCATGTTGTTTCCCTGTCTAGAGCTGCTTAGTCCTTTACACCTCAAACTGTGTTGTGAGTTCTGCCCATCATGGTGGAACTATTATCAATAACATCTTGATGATAATGCAGTCAGTGTGCTGCAAGGCTTCTTCACAGATCAGCTGGTTATATCACCTTATAAATTAGCCCATGTTGGTTGTGCAAAGTCATCTTCTGTTAAATAGCCAGGTTTTGTGGTAGTCTGGCAGAGAGGTAGGTACAAGAGCTTGGTACAGCTTTACTCTAGCAGAGATCTTGATCCTGTGTTGACCATATAGTCACTGTGAAAATTAATCAGAAATGACGGTTCTTTCCTTTTCTAGAAAATCACCTGTGTGTCTCTAATGACAATGTGCTTCTAAATTAAGCAGATTATTGACTTAAAACTTCATTCTATTGATGGATACAAAATGAAAGATACACTGTTTTTACAGAGCTTTCTGATAAACAGCCTTAGCAATTTGTTCAGAGGCGTTCAGCAAGCAAATCATTAGCATGAACAGTTCCTATTAATCCCTCTACAAAGGTGTATGAAAAAGCCCCAGCTTCTGCAATCTAAATTGAGTCTGAGGACGTATTTTGGAGGTTATGGATCATCATGCCTCATGGTCTAAGCAAGACAAGCAGGATATGCTTCAAGATGCATCCTGTTTTAATGTTCCTTATAAAAACAAAGTGCTTGAAAAGGCTTGATTGACCTTTACCTTGCATCTCATCATGGAGATACTTCAGAATTAAGAACTGCCTAGGACAGGAGAGACTTTCCAGGAATCTTCAAAGTCTGGGTTTCTGATTGCATCAGAGGTTTTAATAAACTCATTAAAGCAATATAAATGTCTTAAGTTTTACTTCTTCCTTTTCCTGTCGTTCTATGGTGATAAATGCTATAAAAAAAAAAAAATTCTGATGTTTGTTTCTGATGTTTGAAAACTGCTTTTTGATTTCTTAAAATAAGAACTGGCAGTGTATGAATACTGTTAACACTGATGCTCTACTACAAAAGTCTTTAATGTCATACAACTTGATCTGGATTCAGTGACAAATGGCCTTTAATCCAGTTTGTCAGCAGATATGTCTGACCAAGATAAGTCTGAGAAGTGCTTGTTTCCTTTTCAAACAGAAGCTGACTGACCTTATTACTGCTGGGAAGTCAGTTTGAATGCTTCCAATTCATACTGTCAAACCATCCCTGTGTCAAATGACAAGCCCCATCTGAGCTATTTCTTCAAATAAAGCGCAGTCTCTATGACTTTTCACAGTCGACCTCACTAGCTATTTTTATTCAGCACAGCAGCTTATGCCAATTGCCCTTCAGTGTTACTTTGCATTCAAGAAGGAAGTTTCACAATTTTCTCCTCTGTGCATAGAAATTTCAGATGGTAGCTGTAACTGATTGCAGTAATGCTTGGTTTTGACCACAGCAAAAGAAAAAAGCATTCAGCAGACACAGCATGTGCTGTCTTTCAGGAAAACATGCCATTTTTAGAAGTTTACCTAGTAGTCTTGATTCCCAATTGCAAGTTATCTGTACAAGCACAGAAGAGCGCTGTTGTCTTTTTATTATTTTTTTTTTTTTACAGCACTCTGTATTCTAGGCTGGCTGTACACAGCTTTATCCTCACATTATCACCCTTCTGCCTGCATCCCTTTCTACAGGATTTGTCCCCAGCACTGGCAACTGCAACACATCACTGACACTGAAAGAGCTATAAGAGCTTATACAGGACCATCATGGATCTTCTTCTGGGTCAATACATCACTGTGCTAAGTGTCTCCACTTCTGTGAACTTATTATTTCAACATTTTTGTAACCCACAATTTGCATGTTAAAATTAAACTTATCCAAAAAATGTCAGCTGTGCATTCTGACAAACCCACATACATAAACTGGTCAGCCAAGGCTGTTTCCCAGGGAATTGCTGACAGACAAAATCATGACTACCAAAATCATGTTCCTGGTAAAATCAGCTTTTGTAAGCATCTCTTTCTCCTCTAAACTGTGGCAATGAGATGTAATTAATTTCTATGTCTAAATTCAGTTTGAGTTCCACTATTTGAAGAATATTCAGCTCAAAACAAGTGGTGGGAAAGGGATTATATCCTGCTGCCAGTCCAATATAGAAAGCCATTTAGAATTTAAAGGCCAACATAATTTCTGTACTGCTTTGCTATAAAAGAGGTGGTAGCTGCTCATCATTATTTGCACTTGTTACCTGTAATAGCAGGCAATTTGGTACACAATGCACAGTTATTTGTACATTTTGAAAGGCTTTTTACAATGAGCTGAATAATCAAACCAGTTTTGTGTAATGTATCAGTCCTGGGAAAATGTTAATCCAATCAGAATCCTTAAGAAGGCTGACTAATGCTAATGGTTACTGAATAGAAGTTTTCAGAGTTGCATGTGAGAAACACCGTGAAAAATGAAGAAATATGAAAACATTTCTGAACTTTGTTTTCTTCATTAAAAAGTAAATTTTGTGAGCTATGCAATACATCAGAATATGATAAATTAGAAGTATTCAGGTAACATTGCAATTTTAAATTTCGATTAGTTTAGAGCAATCCAAATTCAAAGCATCTTCTTTCTAGTCATTCTTTTTGAAGACCAAGTCCTGAATTCCATCTGCAAGTAGGGTCTTCCTCTAGCTGTAAAATGGGCATGAATTTGGATTCTTAATATTCCTCCATTTTCTACTTCTTCTGAAAAAGAAAAATGTACAGCTTGGACAGATAGGAAAAACAAAAGGAACTCTGCAGAAGCATTTTACAATCTATTACCTTGTAAAGTGTCTAAAACTCTGATGAAGTTCTAACACTAATATTTATTTTTAATCGGTGCTAACCCACATGCCCCAAAGTAAGCATCTTAAAATGCTAAAACCATAAAAAGTCATTAATTCTTTTTTTTTTCTAGATTGTCCTATGCTTTTTGAAAATACTGTCACCCCACTGCTTGTTTCTGAAGATAATTACCATTTTCCTCTAATAGCAGCAGCAAGCCAATTTCACTTTACCTAAAGCTATCTTTTCCAAAGAAAATCTATGGCAAAGCTAAGTTCTGTCACTGATGTGTTTTAATAATTTGCAGGGTGACACTAATATTTTCAGTTAGCCTGGTTGTTTTCAAGGTTGGTGCATCCTAAGCAAGTAGAAGAGATATTCCATGAAGTCCACTCTAGGATGGAGAAGCATGTAGATTTTCACAGAAGGGAACAGAGTGGAGAGCAGACAATATCCATTCCAACACAAAGCCTTAAACATGGCTGGGACAACCAGTGATGCTATCCACTGACACAGGCTGAGGTTTTCAATGACTTTCTGACTAAAAACTGGTTCAGCCAGCTCTGTACTGCTTTTCCTTTACCACCTCAGGCTTTAATCTGCAGAGGACATTCTGGGGTCAAGCTCTGACATGAGTAGGAGATGAAGTATTATCCCCAGTTTAAACTGTTTGCAAGATAACATATCTGAAATACTTACCCCAGTACCTGGTGTCAAGGGGTGAGGAAGCTATCAGCAACTCCATGGGAAAACATTCAGAAAACTGACATGAAAGAACCTTTTCTTTATTTTTTCACTCTGCTGAAAACAGTTTAGCTAGTCCTAGAAGGCTGGCTTTACAGTTTGCTTTGATTGCATATGCCAGGGAAAAGGTTGAACTGATTTGAACTTTGTGAGATGGATAGCAGCTGTTGTACTAAGCTGTTTAAACCCACCAATTTGGGCTTAAACCTTGGCTGAGTAAATACAAAGCCTTAACCATACATAGTACCCGAAATGAGCTTTCCTCTTTCAATTTCTGTGAATAGAAATTATTTTTAAATCAACAATATTTTACTGCCAGATTTTCCAATAACAAAATTTCCATTGCCAGATACTGAAGTATCTTACAAAAAAAACCCAACCAACCAACCAAACAAACAAAAAAACCCCTAAAAATAAAACAGGTGAGTTTATTTTCGTTTTTCATTTTTCATGAGTGAAGTTACTGTTCATTACTGCTGAATGCAGTACAGCTCTCTCCTCCCTAAAAAAAGTTTTAAAAAGCCTAGCATTGAAATCACGCAAAAATCTGAAAAATTATGTCCTCGTGTATGTGTGTGCATGTCTAATACGTTTCTGGAATAGGAGAAAGGAAGATAAAGTGGATGAAAAGAAATGTAAACAAAACCAGCCTTCGATAGTGTGTGCGCTTCCTGTTGGTTTCTGTAGCCTTAAAAGTCTAAAAATCAGTATATGCATATAATAGGAAAAGTTCCAAGGCATTCTTTCTGAAGTCACGAGGTTGTTTCCTTATCACTGAGTAAGGTATCTAATGCTGACACAAGTAGGACAATAATGTTAATTTTTTACCCAGGTAAAACCCAGGAATGAGTGAGCAGTTAATAGTGTAGAGAAAGAAACATTATTTCTGAGACACAAGCTTGTTACAATTCAGAATTATACTTAACCCCAGAAAATCTGAACGTCCTTTGCCCAATATCTCAGCCTATCACAGAATTTCATAGGGAATGCAGAACTTTTCATTAATGGCAGCTTGATGTAGAAATGTATAGTAAAAGAGATTTCTCAGTATCTTACTGTAAGTATTTCCTAGACAGAAACGTAAACAAACCAACAGATATTTTGTCAAAATAAAACTCAACTATTTTCCCAGGAACCAAAAAAGACATGTGCATTATGTGACTATTTAATTGATTTATTAAGTATTTTCAAACCTTGGCAGGTTTTATTGCTGCTTTTAAACTACCTCCAATACAGTGACAGATTGACACAGCTGCTAGGATTGCCCAGTTCAATTTGCAGTATTTCATTAGAACCAGAGGCCCCAGGTATAGGCTTTGGATCAAAGGTTAGGGTTTGTATCCCTCCTTCTTTACAGCCATTGATGGCAAAAGGCATAGATTCATGTGAAGGGATTTTGGGCAAAGCAAGGTGAAGGTCTTTTGTTACTAAGAGGGTTCTGATATTTCCTGCTTGTTTGGTTGTGAAATTAGCAAGAAAAACTAAAAACAAACAACCAATATTTATTCCCTTGTGACATGACACTTGGAAGCTCTGCACAGTGCAGCCATTGGTGTTCAGCCACCATCTACCTCCCATCCTGGGGGCAACTGAGAACTCCCATGGAAGCCCTCCTTGGTCACTGCTCTGCACACAGCTCATAGTCCCTCTGTGTGCTTAGCACTGCTTTTCCCATCCCACGAGAATTTTCGTTACATTGTCTGTAGCTGGAGTAGAATCTTCTTTCAAAGAGTAAAAGAGGAGCTTGTCACCATTCCCTCATACCCTGGGAAGCAGCATTCCTGTGTTCAAAGTAGGAGCTTTGTGTAGGATCTCATGAAAAGTAAATCTCAGAATGCCCATTACAGGGATATCTGGTTGAATACTATATTCAGTGCCTTCAATTTACACATTTAGCAAACAACAGCAGAGCATGGCATGGTCTCTAATAACAAAAACAGAATACGTTCTCAGAGTGTGCTGTCTGTTTTTGTTTGTTTAATTTGAAATTAAGAAATTGTCACAGAAGTTCAAATCTCATTTCTTCCTAAATTTTACATTTTTACCTGCAATGAAGATGAAAGCGATATGGCTGTTTGATTTTGGTGGGTTTTTTAAGTTCAGGTGATTTAATTGATCTACATTTTGCAGGATAGATGTCATTAATAAACTCATCAGAGAACCCAATAGAATTACATACATACAATTACTTATGTATATGAACATTTGTATGGTAATAGTTGACACCAAGGTAAATACTAAATTTTCTCACAAATCTATTTTCTGTTACTGCTTTCAGCTGTACTTAGAGGTAAGGTTCAATCCTTTTTCCATAGATATCTCTCAGCCTGTGTAATTAGGTACTCCTCTTTTTTTGTTTCCATTTCTCTCTTCTTTAGTTCAGTTTCATAAACTGATTTCTTACCTTTTCTTTTGTTTTTGGAAAGATACAGAAGTTTACTTTGGAACTTTCTGTTGTCTTTTGGGAATTCCCTTCTCACTCATGCTGCACTCATTTTAGTGTTTCTAAAGCTGTAATATTTGGTGAGTCCAAATATGAGTATGTGCTACATCAACTATTTTTCACTACAGCAGAGGACTTTCATTTTCATCAGTCACTGTATCAGTACAATAAAAATGTTTTATGTTCTATCCAAATGTAACATTTTTCTTCCAGAAGTTACTGAGGGTATCAGAAGCAAGAAACTTTTGGAAGCTAGTAACTTTTTAAAAGAAGAATCTATAACTTGCTGACCTTGGTGGCAGGAACTCTAGAATTAACATTATCTTCTCAATCTTCCAAATGGTGCCGGCACCTCTTGGCAGAGGAATAGCGAGTGACTTCCTTGTGACCAGCTGGAAGCTGATGGCTTTGATTATTTTATAAACCAGGCTTAAATCCTTTGCACATGCAGTGTTGTACTGTGTCAGACTGGCGAGCTGCTGCTGCCACCGTTGCCTTGCAATACTCTCACGTGCATCCTGGTAATAGACTTCCAGTGGGAGTTGATGTAAGTTTACCACATGGCACAATGCCAGTTGCAGGAGGCAGAGGTTTTCAAAACATTATGGAGAGTATTTGCAGAAAGATACATAGTAAGAATTCAGGATGATGACCACAGACACGTTCATGTGAGGAAGGCACACTATCACATGAACAAGGAAATAGCACCTGAAACTGTAAAGACCAGGCTCCTAAAGGCCTGTGAGACAGCTCAAAACATCACGGCAGCTAGTGAACCAATACATTAGCCTGGTGTGAGAAGATGCAGGATGCAGGACTTAACTAAAATGTCCTTATTGACATTAATTTTACAATGCACAGGGCTTTATCAAGTGGATGCAATTTCACTGAATTGTGACAAATAGCTTTTGTCTGGAAACTAAAGTCTATTCATGTAGGCAAGCTTGTTCATTTTTACAGCAGAGATTACTTAAATGTGATATATTTCAAAGTGTATATATATATTTCAAAATGCATTGAAGTGGCTTGTATCGGCAATAGTTAAACTCAGCAAGAGAGGCAGTTGGGCATTTCCCACTTGCACTGACATGTCATGAAGCTTGTAGTACTTGCATTAGTCTCCCATTAGAAATTAGTAGTAAACCATCATTTTTGCAATACAAGAAAGGACTCTAACCTGACCGAGGACCAAAAATTACTTTTGTTTTCGTAACTGCATTCAACTTTCACAGAATTGCTAGAATGAATCAGAACACTGCATGTTTCTTCTGCTTCTTGCTCAGCACTGAACAGTAACATGACTGTTAACGCTAAAAAAAGACTGCAAATAGATTTTCAGAGTTGAAAATCTACCATGAAAATTAAAAGGTAGATTAACAACATAATCATTGAATGCACTTCTGCTGAAAATGTCAGCAGGTTACAGCCTGTGTGGCATGTCATCACTCCTGCAGCCAGAGTACTAGAAGCTGGTAATTTATTAAGGAAAAAAAGACTTTGATATGGAAGCATCTGTGCCATTTTCCATCTGTACTGACATTTTTTGTGCTTCACAAGTAATAATAATCACAATAAAAATATATTTCAGGAAATTTCATAAAGCATACACAAACAGGATGTGCCCTTCCTGTGCACAGAGTCAACAACTATTCTGTGACATGTAAAACTTCAAAACAGAATTCAGGTGGGACCTAAGTGATGTACAGACTTTGTACTGTCCTTTGCCCATGAATGAGTACCATAAACAACATGGAGGTATCTGAATGAGTGAAGAGTTTGCACTTATGAAGCTATTGATGCTGCTTCTGTTTGTATTTAATATCATTCAGAAGTACCATCAAATCTAGAAATACCAGTTTGTTTACCATATTTGGATGTGATCTGACTCTAAGAAATTGAGGAGAGATGAAGAATAGCATCTGGTTTTATTAGTTTCTAAAAACCTTCACAGTATGTGGTACCAGTATTGACAGAAAAGGGAGACAAGATTGCACTGGCACCTTTTCTACCCAAAATGTTAATGTCAATCATGAGTAATCAAATGGCTATAGTAGTTAACTAATCTGTTCTCTGTATTTGTATTGCTTGAAACGTATTTATAATGCTTCTGTTGTCACAGGATTTGTGAACATGTGCTTTAAGAACTGCTCCTACACATTCTGTACATGTAAGCAGGCCTCACTGGTGTGCGTAATTCCACCGTCTTCATCACAACTGTGGCAGGGAAGAGCAGCCTCACGGAGCATAGTTTGGATTTCTGTGAGAAGCCTGAACTGCTGCAGGCACTGAGCTGATGTGTATTGTGTTCTTCTGCTGTTGCTAACATGCCTTGCAGCTTCACCCGTGTGCACTGTTATCAATTGTACCATTTCTAGTATCCACCTTCCTCTCGGGGCTAGCTTTTGGCTTTGCCTGAGGCACTGCATTCTGCCATAAAGCCACAGGCACAAATTGTGAGTCTGATGCAGGTGGGAGAGAGAAAAGAAAGAGGCTGGAATCAACAAGCCCAAGTCAATGCCAGGCTCTCATTAGTTCCTTGGCTTGGGCTCAAGCCTGCAAGTACTGCTGAATGATCAAGGAAAATAGGCACTTAATTTTATGAGCACTGGACTTTCTATTTGTGGATGTTATGTCTGTGTGCTTAGCATGCACCACTTTTATCTACTGATAAGACAATGAAGATCCAAATAATTAAAAATCCCAGTCCCTTGGTGATGCTGGTAACTTAATTTCCCTGGTAAGAGCCCTGAGATCTTTTAGGAAGCCTACCATGCCAAATATTGTGTCATGTTTAATGCTGTACTTGTCCTTTATATGGTACTCCTGCTGACGTCAGTGGAAACTTGACTTGTGAGAGTACAGAAGAATCAGGCTGAATGGATTTTTTTCAATAGTAAAATTGAATGGAAGGAAACCTTCTGAAAGGTACCAAAATCTTATTCCTTCTTACAACATAAAGGGATGTTTTTTGCTTTGTTCTTCAAGGGTTCTTACTATTAAGTGTTTTTCTGGGGCCAGTTCTCATAAGAAACTTAATACAGTCCTTGAAAGAAACTTAATACACCCAAGGATAGCTCAGCTATTGCTTTGGGGGCATAAAATAAGCAGGATGGCTTCTGCTGCAGTGTTAGAAACAAAAAAGGTTTAATAAAAGGCAAAATAACAAACAGAAAAACTCGAGCCAGCCTTCTCAGGAAGGTGATTTTGAGAGATGTTAAACATTCTTACTAAAGCAGGTGCATTTTGATGATAAGAAGCATGGCTCATTTGGCTTGTTCAATAACATTAGGAAGTGTGTGCTGGATTGGCATGGCTAACAAATCAGCCATGGCATTGCCTTCTGCTAAAACACCTGGAAGAGAAGAATGTGAGCGAATATGCATTACAAAGTAAGGTTCTTGTAGAATGGAAAGAAGTAGCATTAACTTTTTAAGCAAACTGCATAACTGATCATTAGAAACTTCTTTCAGCAGAGATCCTTCTGCTCTCTCTACTACACCTGCAACATAAATTGAATCCGTTACTAAATTAAAAGGAAATGTGAATTTTGAAAAGACCCATACAACTGCTGCTAATTCTACAATCTGTGCAGAACCATCTACTTTTTCAATATCTGATTCCCAGTTTTTTGTCTCAGAATTTTGCCAAGCAATCACAGATTTTTTAGACTTCCCAGAGCCGTCTGTAGAAAATGTGATTGCCTCAAGGGGTGCATGGCTTCTCAAAGGCTTATGAATTAATTTTAAAGATGAACTTAATAGTTCATGTTTGGGACAACTGACTGAAATTTTTCCTGCAAAATTTTGGGTAAGGGCCACTGGCTGACCCAGATGGGTGTATTAGATGTCCATGTCAATTTTAAAGTGTTTTGTCCATCAACAGCTTTTGTTAAAATCCAGTTTCTAACCTCAACCCCCATTGTGAGAGAAGATCTCGTCCCCAGAGAACTATATCAGGGCCTACAATGAATGGTCTTGTGGTGGCAACACGACCTTCAGGTCCCTCAAAGGTGACTGAGTGTAAGCTTCGAAAGCTCTCACAGTGACCACCAATAACTGCCAGCTGATCCAGCGTCGGCACGATGGTCCAGTCCTGTGGCCGTTTCGATATCAAAGTGATGTCTGCTCCGGTATCTATCAGGCCAGTGAGGGTGATGGCTTTCCCGAGGTGCTTCAGGACACAGGTGAGTTGAGGCCGCCCGCGGCTGATGTGCCTGGTCCAAGCGATGACAGCTGTGTTGTTCTGTGACTCTGGTAGGAGAAAAGCTTGTGCTATGGTTAGTCCTTTGGGTAAAAAACATGGAGGGGCTGGACACAACGCTAACACTGTAATTTCTTGTCAACAAGTGACAGATAACACAGTTGGAATGACATAAAAACTTTCTGCATGCGATCTGTTCACTCCCACTGTTAAGAACTGACGTGGCTGTGGTTCAGGTCCTAGCTGTCCTGTGGATACTGTGTGAGCAATGGCACTGGTTAACATCACTGGCTGGGCTGTAGACAGCTCCAGTCTGGTACCTGGGGACATTGTGGTAAGAAGTCCTGCAAAGATGTGCTGCAGTTCTGAACTTGGTGGCCTGTGGTGGTCTGTGGCTTCTGGTACAGTGGTTCTTGTGTCATAGCACGCCACTGCGTCGTGCTCGGCTGCACGTTTCCTGGCAGATGGCATGGACAACCCGCTACTGGGTGAAAACTGTTAGTATTTTGACAGAGACCTCCAGTATCCACTGTTTCTTGGTAGTGGCCTTCTGCGGATCCTAGGACATCCCCTTTTAAAATGACTTCTCTGACCACACGAATAGCACGAGTCTCTTGTAAACTGCTGATTTTCAATTGCACCTTTGAATGCTACTAAAGCTTCTGCTAGGGCTTGTGTTTGCATTTCTACAGCTTTTTCTTGCTGCTTTAGGGTATTTTCTTGAGCTGTGGTGATGGCATTAGCCAGTACCTCTGCCTGTATGGCTGCTGCATGTTCAGGGGTACCCAGGCGGTTACAAGCATCCACTAGCTGTGTTAGGGTGGGCTCAGGATCTTGTGGCAAAGTACGTAATTTTTTTTTGCAGCTTGGGTTTGCATTAGACTCTCCTGATAGCTGATCTATAGTTACATTTGCAGTGGCTGGAGTTCCTGCATGACCTCTTAAAAGGTCATTTAACAAACGTTTCCATGCGAGTTCCCACAGAGAATACTTGGTTGGGGACAGTAGGGACGTACAAAGCTGCCTTAAATCATGAGGGGTGAATACATTTGCTGTAGAAGTGGCTTGCAAAAGACTTCTGAAATATGCAGAATCTCTACCATACAAATGAGAGGCTTTGCAGATCTCTTTTAACTCTGCAAAATTAATCTGCTGCCAATGTGCTCTTGGTGCAGCACCTGCTGTGTACTTCACAGGAAAAACTTCTAGCTTTGATGCAATTTCCCGCTCTCCCTCCTGAACTGCATCCTTTCTTATCCTCTGCTAGGTATCTGTGACTCCTTGTCCATTAAACTCTTCCTCAGAATCTTTGGAATAACACTGTGGAGTATAGCAATAATTTGTTTTTTGTTCTGGCAAGCTGTCTGATATGGATGCCACCATCTTGGATGGGGTCGCTTCCGGGACATCACATCCAGTTCCCACGCTGGGCAGGGAGGGGGCGTGCCGTCCCGGGGTGTGGGCAGGGAGCAGGGGCAGGGACACCGACCGGGCTCGGCCCACAAAAGGGGGGCAGGGAGGGGGCATGCCGTCTGGGGGGTGTGGGCAGGGAGCAGGGGCAGGGACACCGACCGGGCTCGGCCCACAAAAGGGGAGCGTCCCTCCTCTGATGGGCAGGAGCTCAGCAAGGAGTCACTCAGGGAATTTTGGGAAGCCGAGGAGGATGGTGAGCCACGCCCACGAAGGGCTGCGCTGGCCACATGGCCATCATGGTGTCTGCCATGTGTTCCAGTGCTCTCAGAGTGGATGCAATCAGCTTGGCTTTTTCCGATTTTACTGCCAAAACTCACCAATTTAGTGCGTCTCAGGGGATTTTTCAGAGGAGATCGGAAGGACTTAGCTATGGTAGGGGTCCTAAGAGATGTGATTTGCAGACAAACCTGGCCAGGGCTGGTCTGCTCCCCCTTCTCCGAGGATGGGGGTGGGGAAGGCGGGGCGGCTGGCCTGGCCACCTCCCTGCCGGTCCTCCGGGGTTTCTGGTTCTCAGATGGGTTAAGGGAAAGCTTTCGGATCCCCTCAGAATTTCTTTTCCTCCTGTCCTCCCGGTCCTGCTGCTGGTGCCTGCATTCTGCCCTGTCCCTGTTTGGGCACCACATATTAAGTGTTTTTCTCGGGCCAGTTCTCAGCCCTCTTTCGAGGGCTCTCATAAGCCCTCGAAAGAATACACCCAAGGATAGCTCAGCTGTTGCTTTGGGGGCATAAAATAAGCAGGATGGCTTCTGCTGCAGTGTTAGAAACAAAAATGTGTAACATGCATTTCCATTTGTTGTTCTACATCACATGCCACAGCCATTTCTAAAAACTTCTGTGTATACAGTTTTGCTATCACATTTCCATTTTGTGGTTGCTAAACCATACTGAAGCATGCAAATGTGAGGACACACACTGTGTTAATCACTAATAAGCTTTAAATATTTTCTGCTTATACGTGAAAGGGTCTGAGAAATGCCTGTAATTTTTGTAAGCAATTTCCAGCTGGTTATGTTTGCTGTTACCAATAGTACTCATTACACAAATAGACTTTTCTCCCTCTTACAAATACAAACAAAACACAAAGATTTTACAATGCTGAATGTAAATGATGAAGTCATTCTGGTGTTGTTATTCTAGATTTACAATGACCTCACTGAAAACAGAACCTAGACCCCTGTGGTTAAACCACAACAATATTAAAACCAGATTTTAATAAACCATCTTAATAAGACAATGGGGTTAAGTTACAATGTCATTTCCATACCGAAAACTGCTCAGAGCAGAAAAAGACAGACACAGCCTTCCAACAGGACCATCTGCAAGCTCACTCGGGCAGGAGCTGCCCCTCGGGGCCAGCCCCCCCACCGCAGCGCCGGGCCGAGGGAAGCGGCGCGGAACGGAACGGAGCCGCCGCTGGAAGCGCTGCCAAGGTCCGATCCCTCCTGTCCTGCCACAGAACACCGGAGCGTTGCGCAATAGGAAAACATCTAAAATATGTATTGCAGAGTTTCGTTCTCGCTAATCCAGCCTCGAGAGCGGCGGCTGAGCTGCACTCACAGTTAAGTGTGTAATGCCTCAGTGATAAGAATTACACGTAAACGCAGCTCGACCTGCAGCTCCTCCGGAGGCGATCAGGGAAAACGCACTACGGAGCAATCACCGGTGACGTCCCCGTTCTTCTGAAGCCCCACCACAGCACCCCTCCGCAACTCCGCCGATCTCCGCCTCCAAAACCTGGCACCTATGACAAGCCCCGGCTGCCGAACTGCGCTGCCCGGCTGCCCTCTTCCCTCTTTTCCCTTCGCTCCCGGCAGGGAGCAGCACCCGACCGCCCTGCCGCGCCGCGCACCCGCACGTACACACAGTCACAGACACACACACAGACCGAGGGACACACGGACGCACAGCCGCTCCTTCTCTCACACCGCACTGTCGCATCTGCCGCCCGCCCCGCACCGGCTCCCGGCGCGCTGCTCGGCCCGGCCGCCGGCTCCTCCCAAGGTCACTGCGCCTCACGGCGCCCCGCAGCGCAGCGGCCGCAGGTGCGCGATGCGCGGACGGAGGGCGGGAGGGCGGCGGGAGCGCGGAGGGGGCGGAGGGGGCGAAGGGGCCGGCAGCCCCGGCACCCCAGCCCTGCCTGCGGCCGCTCCGAACGCCTCGCACCGCCCGCCCGCCTGCCTGCTGGGGGCGCTCTGCACCGGCCCGGGCATAGCTCCGCGGCCGATGGCGGATTATACGGGACCGCTCTCTCCGCCCCCAGCGGAGTTTCCCTCCGCCCTCGCCCGCACTCCCCACCCCTCCTCTGGCCGCAGAGAAGGGCATGGAGTTGGCGGGAGCCTATAAAAGCTCCTGAGAGCGCGCTGGGGCCACGGTGCTGTGACAGCCTCCACGGGTAGAGCAGGGCCGCCCACCATGTCCCACCACTGGGGATACGGCAGCCACGACGGTGAGTTCCCGGCGGGGCAGGACACCTGCCGGCAGGTCCCCGGGAGCCGCGCCCGGAACGTGCCCGCTGCTGCTCCGCGGAGCCCTTGCCTGGAGCGGCAGTGAGCTCGGTGGCGCTTTCTTCTCGTAACCTTGAAATGCACCTGCGCCCGGGCAGCCTCTCCGGCGCTCCGCACGCTGTGCCGGAGCATCTCCCGCTTCCCTGCTGACATTCCTTTACTTCGGGAAGGGAACGCGGGCGCTACTCCACGGGACGGGGTGTCCCCGAGGACTCCGGTACAACCCCCGCCTCACCGCCGGGGCTGTGCGGCTGCCTCGGTGCCCAGGTGGGATCTCCGCTCGCCCCTGCTGCCGCTACCGCCAGCCCGCACAGGTGGTACGCAGTTAAAGGCTATGCTGGTGTTCGAACATCCCGATTTCCAGAGCGAGGGTTATCGCTTTTATCCCCCGAACTTTGTGTCTTTTTCCACTGAGTTGCTTTCCGCTGTCTTACAGGACCCGCTCACTGGCATGAGCACTTTCCCATCGCCAATGGAGAGCGCCAGTCCCCCATTGACATCTGCCGCAAGTCCGCCAAGTACGACTCCTCTCTGAAGCCTCTTAGCTTCAGTTACGATGCCAGCACGGCCAGAAACATCGTCAACAACGGGCACTCCTTCAACGTGGAGTTTGATGATTCTTCTGATAAGTCAGGTGAGACCTCACCTTCGTGTGCAGGAGGGGAATGGCAGAAATTGCTACTAAAACTTACTAAAATATATACTAAACCCATAAGAGTTTTTTAAGGATGAAAACATACCAAAATATTCTGGCTTCTGTAAGGTGAGGATTCAGCAAACAGGAAACTGAGATCCTGTTGGAAGAAAACTAAGGCTCTCTAGGCAGCTAAACTTCAGTGAGGTGAATTGGTTTATTTTTGTATAATCAGAAGGATCTGGATAAGGGCTTGGCTGTGGAAAGAAAAAAAATAGTATTTGACAGGAATAATTTTAGGCATAGGTTATCATAAGTTATTGATCAAATGGTTAAAAGAAGAGGCAAAATACATTGTAGGAAAAAGATGGCCTTAGAATAGCAAAGGATTACAGTTAACTTGAAGTGGAAATAGTTTCTTTGGTTATCAAAATATTATTTCATATTTTTGAAGCCAATATGCTCCCAGGTTAGTACAGAAACAGAGGAGTTATTAGGAAATACCTCTTTGTTCTTTTGTAAGTCAAAAAAGCATTATCCCTGGCATTTCTTGATGCTGGGCTTTCTGGATGAAGTGTCTGACATGTTCCTAAAAAGTTGCTAGCAGGCAGTCAGGTCCACAGTCCCTTGGTGTTCATTGTGCTCTGTGGTGAAATTAAGCGTGGAATCCTGCAAAACCTTAGTAATCCTCGCTGAAAGGAACGGCCTTTCTGATGGGCAGGCTGAATCCAAGCTGTCCTTGCAACAAGGGTTCTGTATGTTGTCTTTGATTTTAGTTTTTCATATGGCTGCATTTGCAGAAGTCATCACCCTGCCACAATGAATGTGCCTTTATTTTTTAATTTGGACAACAAAAACAATCCTGTTGTAAGTCACTGCCTTCTCTATACACTGCCTGATTTAATTTGCTTGAGCAAGTGTCCTATTTTTCCTAAGTGTTTTGTTGGGCATGTCATTTAAGGAATGGTGCTGAAACCAAATGATCTGTGCCTGCTAAAAATACAAGGTTTTTGTAACTAATGTAACACAGCGGTATAGCAGACATTCAGCAGCGCTCTAAGAATTTGACTTTGTATTTTAACTATCATTTTTATGCTGGACAATATTAAGTGGTCACAGCTAATATAAGTGTTAACAGTTGTATAAATACATATAGGTCCATATGTAATTTACAAAAAGTGTCAATGTTGATATTTGTACATTTTAAAAAGGAGAGGAAAAAGGTATTCTGAACTCTGTTTATTTTTTTGAAATACTGGGAAGCTAAAGGAGCTGCATCGTGTTCAATTTAACTGTGTCATGGAGAATAAGGTAAATGATCCAGAGTACTAAAAAAATATTTTCTTACCAGATACATGCAAGTCTACTCTTGCTGCCATCCTGCTCTCATTGTGCCCAAAGGAACCAGGTTCAGGTCTCCACAGTATTAAAAACTATTGTGTTCACTTGGTGTGTACCTAAGTCTGGAAAGAACTGTGAAAATCAGGTTGTGAGGAAAAAATGGCAGGAACATAAAATAATTTAAAGAAATGTCTGCAGGAAGAATGATCTTTATGAGAAGTCAGTGCAGAACCAGAACATCTGTGACAGGGATCCTTTGACAAATATGCAGTGACACAGCTTTCAGAGTGGGAGGATAGGAGATGCAAGTAGAAATATTCTCAGTATCTCTATTAGTGAAGCAAAAAATTATTATTCTTTAGAAACAAAAACCACTAAACAGATTTCTGTGAAGCTGGGTAAGGGTGGATCATTCACTACTAGACTTCCTATTGAAATTTACAGTGCATAGAATCTACCTGGCAGCACACTTAATGGCTTCATTTGTATGCGGTTAACTAGGTAACCTACTTTCCTTACACAAAATAGAGCTGTCTTTGACTTGTATCTGCTTGATTCTGAATTTGAGACTCAAATGTGCATACCCAGTTCTTGCTTAGACATCACACAACAATCACAGGGAGAAGCTGTGTGAGGTTATGTGATGTGCTGGTATGTTTTACAGAAGACAATGGAATAATACCTTGTAAATACTTCCCACAGGCTGTATTGCTTGTCTCTATGAGCTGTCCCATATGTGGTAATGAATTATCTGTAGTAGTAGGCGCAAAGTGAAGTAATAAGATTATTGTTTGTGAATAGTCTTCAAGATGAGTAACTGCACGCAAAGTAGATCCATTTCATTAAGAACCGTCAGCCTCAGAACTAATGACACTGAAGCAAACTGAACAGCTGTTCTAGGTCTTAGTGTCTGATTGATCACTCTTGCTCTTCTGAGTACACAAAATGCAATTTAAAATATAATAAATAAAATATAATAATAATATAATAAATAATACAATAAAAATATACAATTGTAATAGAAAAAAAAACAAGCAGGTAGTAATAGCGTAATAAAAATAGGTATTTTCTATTTTGTATGCTTGGAGTCTTTTGGAATGCTGTCTTGGGTTTGTATGTAGAAAGTGAACTCTGAACTTCCCCATTCAGTTGTTACTTAGTCTTTGCCTTCAGTTCTTGCATTGCTTTCTTAATTTTCATGTCCACTGTCTTTTAATAGTAGTGGAACATAAAGTATTTGTAGCTATTCATCTTAAAAATTTTCTAATTTCAAAAATTTCTTATTCATTTTGACAGCAAGAAGGCATTATGATAAAAGTGTTGCTAGAAATAAAACTTTGAATTCTGGTTCATCCACTCTTGTGATGGAACCAGACCCTACATGTATGAGTGAAGAAGTGATGATGATAATTCTTAAAATAAGATGTGTTACTGTAATACAGGAAATTTACAGCAAAGGAGTCTCATTAAAGGTACTTCTTTTATCATATTAAACGTTGCATATTCCAGTCTTCTGTAAGGACTTGTCTATCACTTCCCTCACTTTAAAAGACAGAAGTATACAGCGACCTCTCAGAGCCATAAAACCACAGGATGTGACTCTGCTCAAAAAACCCTCAAGAGCCTGAAAGATTTTGTAACATGCATAAAGTGTGTTCTCTGTGTGAGTTTTCCCAGAGAGTCTTTGAGAATTTATCTAAGTTCTGAAATTCAAGTGAGACATGTGCACAACAGTTGACTCTGTATTTTCTGATCAAGTGTTTGATGAGCTTGTAAAAGAAGTCAATCAGACATGAATTTATTCTATAACAAGAATGTTAAAATATCATATTTTAGCTGTAGAACCTGACAGAAGTGAATTGCAGCTATGGTGTCAAACTCTAGAGACTTGATAAAATGTGCTGGTCATTTATGCATGTGGCTAAGTCTCTTAATTGTTTCCTTCGCCTTGCTGCTGAGCTAAAGTATTGAAATTCAAGTCGTGTCCCAAGTAAATCAGACATTTTTGCAAATAGTAAGTCATAGTAGAAATTAAAAATTATGAGAAGACCTTGAAAATGAAAATACTGTATTCACCTTGATGATAGCTCCCCTTGAGAGTCTTTCAGTAGTTGTAATCCAATATATTATCTGATTCTTCCTATAATTGTAAGTATTAATGCACACACTTCAGCTGTCTTGAATTATGACTCACTGTAAATAAATTAATCTATTTTGTCACAGTGGTTATTGAAGAGCCAGTGCATTAGCACTGCTCACTTGGCAGTGAATTTCTTTGAAAACAGTGCAACTCTTACTCTTCTCCTACAATTTCACCTCAGCTGGTAAATGGAAGAAGAAACATGTAGGTCTGCTGTCTTTAAGGGACAACTCTTAATCAAAGTCACTGCTACTGGTCTATTTTTAGGCTTCCCAGATCTAAAGATACAATATTAACCATGCCAGAATAATATTGCATGTCATCAGTGTAGGGTCATGCATTGAAGGTCCACATTGCTTAAGCAATGAATGTGTTGATCCTTTGGAATCAGAAATCAGAGAACTGTTTGATTATAGATTTGGGGGACTGTATTCAGACACCTGCTTATGTCACAAGTAATGTTGTGCATGGCTTGACTAAAAAGTCAGAGGTTTCAAGGGCGTGTGATCTTTAAGTCATTTTTCCTGCGAATTGGGATCACCAGAAGCTGCAAAGTCTGTATAAACAAGTAACTTGAATAGTTCCACTATTTCCAGGAACTGGAAAGGAAGATGAGAAGGCATGAGATTAGTCCTGAACGTTTCAGGTCTTCGTGTCTTTACAGAAAAGTGTCCTTCTTCATTTTCACTGGGGTGGGGTTGGTTTGTTGTTTTTGGTTTTGGTGTTTTGTTTTGTTTTGTTTTTTGTTTCTTTTGTTATGTTAACATGCAATGCTGAGTAGAAATTTGACTTGGATTGTGAATTTAACAATCATGGAAACTTAACTGCCTTCCCTTTTACTAATCCCTCCTCTAGAGGTGCTTTTAATGCAAAACCAGGAGAAACTAGTCAGCTCTTATCAGCTGGGGCCACTTGGAAAAGTTTATTTTTAAGCCGTAATGAAGCTGTGTGCCAGATGTCACGATTACCACTCTTCTCAGCTGATAATTTGTTTATTTACTTACAGGCATGAGGGACTGCTGCATACTTAGAGGCAATGCTCACACCTTGAGTTTGCTAGTCCTTCATTAGATCTGAGTGTAGTATGAACACTGTCCAGTACACAATTTTCAGTTCAGTGAGCAGCCACTGCATTAGTATTTAAGTATTATTATTAGAAATTAAATCAGTTGATTCTTTCAAGATAATTTTTAATACTTCCAGCTTGGTTCTTAAAGTTGTTGTAAGCCTTTGTAGTGTGAAATGTGAGGGCTGAAGGCTGGTCAGAGACTCAGTACAGCATCTTATGATTCTCAGAGAATTTCTGTTTGAGACTACATGAGAAATAAGCTCTACTGGTCCCAGGGAGTTGGAGGAATGTTAAGAACCTAAATAACTTTGTATCCTGAAGCAGGTCAGAGTCTTCCTGGCTGCTGCCCAGTCTGGATGAAATAGTTCAACTGAGGTGAATTGGAACCACTGACCTGCTGCAGATACGCATGTCTTCAGACTTGCTGTGTTTTGGCAGCTTTTTCATTCTGGTCTATCTGTGTGGAACATCCTTGTAGCCTTATCAGGGTAATTTTCTAGCAAGGTCAGAAGTAGGTTTGTTTTGGGTTTTTTCCTTATGATATACTTTTTTTTTTTTTCCTCATAGTGAAACCCATTACAGATATTTTCTGCAAATATGAGCCCTACAGTCAGATGCTTCAGTGCTGTCTTGCTCTTGTTGCTTGTCATGATACAATGTCCTAGGAGGAATGTCTGAAAGAGGTAACATAAAGAAGGAAACATCTCACAAAATGTGATTCTCTGTACTCCACATTTCACAGAAGTGACAGCTCACCCTAACTGAACTCTAGTCTGTCAGATGGGAAGCCCATCCTTGCATAAGAACACAAGGCTAATTCCTGAGCATCCTCATAAGAGCCTTTTTCATGTCATTAATAGTACATGGTGCTCAAGTAGGTTTTTTTTCTTGCCTCAAGTAATGCTTCATCTGCTTTGTCTCTTCGTCCTATTTTCCATTGTACAGATGTCTGTGTATGCACAAAAGCTCACCAAATATTAGCAGTAATGTATGTACTATGCATATGTTTACATAAATATATGCCTAGAGTGTTATTTACACATCGCATCTACTGCAGACTGATACAAAATCATGGTTTTCTTTGTGCTAAAGCAGTGTGTGTGTGTGTGAGAGGGCTGTTCTTAAAGGTAGATGCTTGAAATATCCTGCTGCTGGGTTTTTGTTTGGTGGAATCTCAATTAGAATTAATTCTCCAAGTTTGGAGCTTTTGGACATCTACTGTACTCTAGTGGACCCATTATTTCAGCTGCTGGAAGGAGCTTTGTAGTCAGTGATTCTCATTTGAAGAACATTTTCTCATTCTGCATTTTCTCAGATTAACAAACTTTACAGTAGTATTTTTTCTTGTCACGCTAATTTGTATGACAGGAAGGGATTCAGTCAAACTCATTAAACAGTCTTGTAGTTCCTCCATTTTGATTAATCTTTTGACATGTTTATTGGCTTTATGAGATGTATTAGTCTTCTGCTCTGTATAAAGAGAACATTCCATAGGAGTTAACTAAATAACAGGAATTCCCACAGTATTCCTGCAAAAATTTAGATGTGGATGCTGCCGCTTCCTGAAAAAAGGTATGAAGTGGTCCACAGTATTTTTTTACAAGGCTGTTCTGTTTTACACTGTTTACACTATAACTGTTCATGCAGTTTCCTTTAAATAGAGCAGTGAAAGTGTGTAGCCTCAGTAAACAGCTGTACCAGATGCAGCAAAACACCCTTTGATTTCTGTATGTTTTCAGACTCCCAAGAAAGTGTAATGGAGTCAAATCAACTCCACCTTCTGTATCCCACAGTTGGTGTAAGTCACATAAGTAGAAGAGTTTGTGTGCTTATTTGACTTCCTGAATTTGTGCTGCTAATGCTTCTGTTCACCTAATTTAGACCATGTTACGAAATGATTTAACAGTGAAATATAATTACTGGATGTTGCTAGTATAACTTTTCCAGTAAAGGGTAGAAGATAGAATGGTAATGGAAAAAAATTACCATTTCTTAGTCTAAGGAAAGTAGCTCCAAATTTGTCTAATAAGTATCTAATAGTGGAAAAGAAGAAAGGGCACTGTCAAACTGTCACCTCTTGGGTATAACACATGACCAGGTTATGATGTAAACTGTCTTGAGTAAACGGAATCTGTGAGAAAATATTTTTTCAGCTCATCTTGTGCTGTCTTCAGGCAGTGTTGCATCTGAAGCTGTGCTATAAAACAGAAAGGGTCACAGCTACATATGTATTTTCAGGATGGTTTCCACTAGTCCTGATTTCAAAAGTAAGGGAGCTAATGATGAAGTGCTCCAATATGGATCAGAACTTCCCCATTCTTTTTAAAAAAGGGATGGAAAGGTTGGACTTTTTTTCAATGTGGTCTCGAGTTGATATTCCTGTCAGATGGAACAAGGACAGGGAAGTTGCTGGCATCAATGTGAACTGCTGGATTCTCTGTGAGCTTTTATATTGCAAAAGCTGGTAGGATTTATTTATGGTTTAGAAAGCTTATTCTGAAGAAAAAACCAGTTCTATCATTCCTACTTTACCTTTCAAGTTTAGTTTTATTTTCTTGGAAAGACTGAGAAGTCTTAAAAATAAAATAACTGCTTAACATAGGCTAGAACAAGAGGGCCATTCTGTAATTAAGCCTGCTGGATTTGTATTCATTCACACTAATCTAATTATTACTTTCTTTGAATGCTCTGCTGTGAGTCAAAATAAGCTAGTGCTGGATTTGAGAACCACAGAATGAGAAAAGTAAGCAAAAAGTGCAAAGAGATTTTTCTGCATCTTTTGGGGTTTTGAGACTATAGCAAACTTTGTGTGGAGAAATAACACTGCAAGTGAACTCAAGAACATTGCATGGTTCTGCTTTTCAGCATGCTTTCCATTGATTAATAATGGCAGATTAACCTGTGCTGTGCTAGTGCTTTCTGAGGTCAAGGAGCAGTGGAGCCTCAGTCCATTTGTACCTGCAACAACCAGCAAGACCGTGAGCTAAAGGAACTGAAACATTGCAACTCCATGGCATCATTTTAAAATGAAACACAAGATTGTGTGCATTAAATGGTTTTGCATCTGTAAAGACACAGCAACCAGTTGCTTCATTTCCAAAGGAACTGATGCCCTTCCACAGCTGCTGTTCTGAAAAAAGTACTCAGATTTGTAGTCCTGTGCTTGAAACAGTTATGCTTCTTGGCAACTAGCACATGCAGAAATGTAAAAGTAAAATAAGTTCCTACTTGATTACTTTAAGTAGACATTCTTCTTTGGATCACATAGCTTGGGAATAGGTAGGGCAAGTCCTGGTCTCTTGCCTACAGTATTGGAAATTACATATGTTGCAGTGGAACATCTATTCATGTTTTTCAAATAAAAATACATGTTGGGAGACTTCAAAATATATTTACCAAAGGAGCTCTAGGCAAATGCTAGATTTGTCCACTGAACCCAAATTTTGCATGCATAGGGAACACTGGTGGAAACGAATGTATATTTTAGAAATCTTACTTAATTTTCATGTGTTGCAAATTTTTTGTGAAATCTTTCTAACCTTATTGTTTATGTCCATGGCTGGTGTTGTCCATGCTTGTATATAATGGAACATTTTCAAACCTGCAGCCACCTTTTCCAATCAGCACTTGATGTATGTTTTCACACATGCACGTATTGTGCTAGTGTCTAGACTAACTGCAGACTGAGAAGAAAGCATCTTTACTCCACAGAATCATTTTCTGGCACATACACAGAGCACACTTACATGTAATATCTTATGTCAGCACTCTTCTGTCACTTTATTGTATATATATATTTATAGAGAGAAATTGGTCTCTTAAAATATCTAACACTTGAAATTACTTATTGTTTTTAAATTTTTAAATATTAACAACTTAAAGATTTAATTTTGAATTTGGATTGGAGATGCTTGGTGGAAAAAAAAAGGAAAAAAACTCCAACCAAACCACAAACTGGTGTGAAACCTTTCTCTGACAACTTAGATAAATAGCTCTATTTAATGGAACTATTTGTTATTATTCTGTGCTTTATGCTGCACTGGAGGAGACATTGTCTGTGCCCTCAGCATTTTGCAATGGTAGGGCTTGATCCTGCATATCATAATGGCGATTGGTCACAGTTGGAGTAGAAGGGTAAAACTAACAAGCAGAATAAGGGAGCTTGCCCTTGTGTAATTCCAAGTGTGGCTGGGAACTTCACTCAGAGCAGTCCGATAGCACGAGTAATGCCAGATAATGGAGAGCATAAATAAACAACTCATTTCTAAAAAGTCCATCTATGTAGGCATTGCCATTTTTACAACAATGGGAAGGACAAGAGATTTGAATTCACATCTCTGCGCTGTCTTGTCCTGTGCCTAGCACTTTACCTTGCTGCAAGGAGGCTAACCCATGGCTAACAGGTGTTCAGGTTTAAATTGGAACCAAAAACATTTTACTCAATCCAATCTGCCCCAGGATTTGCAGGATTAAGGCCTAAATGGATGAAGTGTCTAAAATGAAAGGACAGACTGCATTAGTACATCGAAGATAATTTGGTCTTCAATGTACTTCCTAAGAATGATTCTATGTGGGCCTCTTACAAAGGGTTTTTAAAATCTATTTGGTGACAGAAAAGTTACATCTTCCCTCATCACTTGTAATACTAGCATGCCTGTTAAATTGCTGATGAGATGCTCACTGTAAAGTCACTTATGTTTTTATGCATTTATTATCAATATTTGTGTATTGCAGTAATGTACCATTGAGGATGATCTGGAGTAGCATGGCAGCATGCAATGAACTGTAAATCACATAAAAGACTTGAGATAGCTGTTTCAGTTTGAAGGGAGACTTGATAACAAAAATTATGTGATTTGCTAATTAAGGCTCTTTTATTTTGCAGTGGTGCAAGGAGGAGCACTGGATGGAGTCTACAGGCTGGTGCAGTTTCACATTCACTGGGGATCCTGTGATGGCCAGGGATCTGAGCACACTGTGGATGGTGTGAAATATGATGCAGAGGTAGACATGCTTTACCTTTTCCAGTCTTCTTTGCATAATGAGGGTTTTTTTTAAAGTATTCCACCACAGTACCGCTTTCACTACAGATCTTCATAGGAGAGGGTTACCATAGACAATTTTGGTATGATGGTATGCCTTAGAATATAGTCCTTGCAAGAGCAGGACATTAGATTTGTAATTTTTCTCAGCTACTTCATGAGAAGTAGCTGAGAAACAGAAAATCCCACATTAATAATACCTGTTTTTTCCCCTGCTTTCTCAGTGACTCTTGGAAATTTTGAAAAAAAGAGAATTGCAGCACATCTGTACACATACATCCCCTTCTCCTAGCTTCAGTTTTTAACATCAGAGATATTTATAAAAGCAGTAGAATAATTTTGGGGCAGATATTTTCATATTTTGGTAGCAAAGAATCAAGGGGAGTTATGAAGAGGTCAGACAGTGAAGTGCAATCTTACTGTCTGGCACTCTTTGTGATACCCTTGAGACTCTGGATGTCCCTCAGTCCACTTTAGACTCCATATTGCAGTCTGTTACAGAAACTGAGTGACTTTATGCCTTGCATCCCACCTTTCCTCATCCCTTGTTTAGAAATCTACCTCTGGTTTCTGTGACTGACTTCTAAAATATATTCATAAATACACATTTGTGGAACATACCTGTGATTTGCATTGACAGATAAAAGAAATTGCCCCACAAATTCATTGGCTCTGCTGCTTGTTCATGAGGGAAGTAGCTTTTATCTTACCTGAGAAACTTTCAATTACCTTCTGTCTTTCACAGTACCATAATTACTTGTTCAGCTTGATTTGCAGATGTGGGAAAACAGCCTGATGAACTTAAATTAGAAATAACTTGGAAATTAAAAAGAAAGTAACATCCTGGCTAACATGACCTGGAGATCAATTTCATATTCTTTTTCATGTCTTTCCAGTAAAGGGCAGGACTCTTTTTTTTAAAAAACCCTTCCAAATTGTGAGTCAAATCTGTAGTTAATGTGTCTTCTCTGCTTCTTCTGACACTAGCAATATATGTCAGTGTGGTAAGAGCTCCAGGATATATAGCATTAAAATACTACATCGAAATCCTGTGGGCTGTATGTGGGAAAAACTTATGCTGAAGATAACAGGAGTTTCACCACATGAAAAGCAGAATGATACAGCCACAGCTTGCCTTTAAAACTCACCAGGGACTAGGAGTGAGGAGCAAAATGAGACACATTACAGAAATCTCTTTGAATAAATGAAACTTTAAAGTAGATAAATAATTCAACAAATTCTTAACTGTACACAAAAGTTTTCAAACCTCACCAGTAAAACACCATCTTGCTCTTAATAAATTACTTCCCTGCCTCTTCATTTGTGAAGTATTCTATATGGAATATAATCTTCACAGTGCTTCTTTGTTTTCTTGCTCCTAGCTCCATATTGTTCACTGGAATGTAAAATATGGTAAATTTGCTGAAGCTGTGAAGCATCCTGATGGTTTAGCTGTGGTGGGCATCTTCATGAAGGTTTGTTAAGCTTTTTTATTATTTGTCCAGCAAATTCACTGTGTTGTGGGGAGAGCCTAAGAGCAGTAAATAGAGAATAAGGCAGCATTGTGGTGTACCACCCAAATCCATAGCAAACCAGGTGGTGCTCCAAATTCTTACCTTCCTTTATCTATAACAACTGTACACTGGCCATGGAGTATGACTGCCATCTATCACTGTGGCAGCCCTGTAGCAGCATTCTTGCCTTCATCAAGACAGTGATGCTACCTTAAATCTTAGCAGTGAAAGGTGGTGTGTATAACTGAACAAGTTGTGTGAATCTGCAGTGTGACCAGCCTAAATAAACCTATTTTCCTTTTCTTGTCATTGTTAAATGCCAGAGTGTTTTGTGTTAGTTGAATTCTCTTGACAGCTAGCTGGAGGAGGTGTCTGCTCCAGCAGTACGTAGTATTCCATCCTGGCCTCACTGAGGGTGACTATTTTATTAGGAGGGTGACTTCCATAAAAGAAGAACAACTTAGGTCCAAAAATAAATCCACGCATTGTAAATGAAAATAGCTTCATTGTGTGCAATGTCCTTGGCTGACCCGTTTGTGCTCACTGTCAACTGGCATGATTTTACAGAGCCTGTTTAAGTCACTTATGCTGTAATACTCCTATTCTGTAATGAAATGGGGCTGGAAAAAAAGTTTCCTTGAGAACTGTAACAGAAAACTAAAGGTGTCATGAGAATGCATGGTGATTTTTACTTTCATGTGGTTTGTGTTGCAGGTGGGAAATGCCAAGCCTGAGATGCAGAAGGTTGTGGATGCTCTGAGCTCCATTCAAACCAAGGTAATACTTGCTGTCTGTGTTGATGGACACCCATCACAACTGTGCTATGTTATCTTCTTTGGAAAGTAGATTTTTTTACTTCTTCCCTGCCTTCTGCATATATGAAAGTAAAACAAACTTGCTCCTATAATTCTAAAAGCAAAACAGATTGGAATGAAGTTGAGGTAGAGAGCATGGAGTACTAGAAACAGTGATTATTTCTTATCTACGTTTCTCTGTCTTTTAATTTTATTTAAACCTATAGGATAGGATTCATCTTCCTAATCTAAACTACATTCCTAGATGTCCTTTCTAGTCTGTGGTAACAGATGGAAAAGGCATTTCCCCTCATCTGTGCACCTGTGGGTTAAATTTCCTTTTTCCAAGAGGGCATGCTTCTTGTGGCTATTTCTAGAGAGAGTTCAGATAAACAGTTTGATCAGGATATATCATTTAGGGGAAAAAAAATCTTCCTGTATCTTAAATATTGTGTGCAGTGTGTGTGTGATTTTAGTGTGCTGAGTAATGAGAAACTGAAAGTACTTAGTAATTAGGTACCTTCATAGTGGGTAAAGGCCAATGAGAAAATGTGGACAGGAAAGGTAAAAAATGAGACTATGCTGTCATCTTTCTCATCAGGCTGCGTTTGTGGTAAAGGTATAATGCTGCTTACTGCAATGGACTCTCCAACAGGTCTCACAGGTTCTGCGTTTCCAATGCAATCAGTGTACATGACATCTGAAATCTCATTGTTTTTCAGACAAGGTTAAATCTTATCTCTAAGATCAAAGAGCATAAATGCAGCATTATCTTGAAAATCTTGTAAGAATATATTGCTTGTTGCTGAGAGTATTTAATCCCAAAGGTACTATAGTTGGCATGCAACACTTGATGCCAAATTCCATTTCTGCCTTCCTACAAACATGGAGCTTTCCTAGGAGACTTCACTACTGCAATCCTAGTGTGTGTGTGTTCTTTCCCTGACATCAGCCCATTTGCTTACTTTATTGTAGGGAAAGCAAGCTTCCTTTACAAATTTTGACCCCACTGGACTCCTTCCTGCATGCAGAGACTACTGGACATACCCTGGCTCACTGACAACTCCACCACTGCTTGAATGTGTGATCTGGCACGTTCTGAAGGAGCCCATCACTGTGAGCCCTGAGCAGGTAGGTTTCCAATGGATAGTGCCACTAGATGTGTACTGAAGTTGCACTGATGGCTTCAGTTCAGCCCACCAGGTGATCTATGAAGTGGCAGTGTTAGTGCAGAGCTGTGCAGAGCTAGCATCACATGTCAAAAATACCTATCTGAAGTGGTAATCCTCTTCTGACAGGACTCTGCTTCTGCCTGTGGGTATAGTTTGCTGTAGAATGTAAGGCTGTCTTCTATTTGTGCACTCCAGGGAAGATGGGGGGGAAGTTTAAAAAATTATCCGATATTTTCCGGATACGTGGTTAGAGCTGTCATGTGGTAAAAATCTAGAAAATTGAGGCATGCATGAAAGGACCGTTTGCACATGCAGAGTTAGTCCAGCATGTATTGTGAGCATCAGCAGGTTTGCTGTACATCCAATTACCTCTCCGGGTGTGCTTGCCCTGAAAAGGCCAGGTTTACAAAGCACCTGGGAACCTGCATCCACAGTCTCACACTGTAGAGCTCTAGTTAGTCTGTTGATTTTCCAGCATTTCCAGGACACTTAGCTCTTTTTGCAAGTTCTGTTTGTCACAGAACAGACTGGGAAATCCTACGCAGTTTTGTGATGATTCTAACAAAACTCCCATTGTTTGGAAGAGGCAAATTTTGCAGATTCCAGAAGACTGCTGCCTAAGAAAATACTCTGTTGACCAGCCTGAGAAGGATAGTCTTCCTAGAAGGAAGAAGCTTATGCAGATTAAATCACTCTTGGCCCCAGCTTTCTCTGCCATCCATTAATGAAATTACGTACAGGCAAGATTCCATTTTTGGGTTCAGATTTGTGTGCTTGAGGGATATAAATAGAATCTAGAGCCTATAAATACAAACCAGGCCTGAAGGGCTTTAGTTTAACCTTCAAATTCCTAAGTATCTTTTATTGATGGTAGACATGCTAACAACCTGCACCTAATTCTAGGGGGTTTCGGATATGAAAGAAAATGCAGCTGAGGTGTTTTAGAAGTTAACATAATAAAAGATAGAATATGTGATAAGCAAGAACTATTGGAAGTAATAACTATAGCAGTGATCGATTGTCATTAGTAAACTGCAAGGGAGCATTAAAGTTGACACTACTCCACACTTTCCTATTACTGTTGATAATCCAAAGTTTGCAAATAGGGTTTTATTATGGTTTTTTGCAAATATGGTTTTATTATAAGGCAGGAGCATACCCATCAAAATAGTGGTTTTTTTTTTCTACTATACCTACTCCAACCACCTACAAGTGGAAAAAGTTACCACTTATTTCTCCCTTACGCATCCCTCCATGTTATTGTCAATATTTCCACACTGTGTGGCGGTTTGCTTTTTCATTCCCATACTGACCAAAACAAGAAACCATATATAAGAGTATTGATTCAAGGTTTAAGGTGGATAGGTTTTCAGAAGCTGAAAAGAAGCTGAATATAACAGCAGGGTGTATAGCAAGCCTGCTATCACTTACTGTGACACAGTAGTTCCTGGCAGAGGTTGAGCTCTGAACTTTCTTCTGGTTGGTCCTGAAGGTGAAGTCCAGCGGACACAGGTTACTGCTGAGGCCATTTTTCCTTGAATGTGGAAAAACCTGGTCTATAACCTGGGGTGGATTATTATTTTGGCCCAATCTTTTTGTGAGTTTTGGAGATTCCTATTTAGACATGAAGGTCCTTTTTTTACATCAGGTTGTGCAAGCACCAATTGTACTTTAGGAACAAGTACCATAACTATACAGTATGCTCCTATAGATGTGAAGCTGTTTTCGCCTCTCACAGCATTTGAAAATCAGGATAACTTGAATTCATTCAACAGCTTTATTTTGACCCAAGGGTAAAGCCATTTTTAATTGTGATTATTTCAAGTGTACTTAAAAAAAACAGAAAAAACTGTAGAACTTCCAGAGGATTCTGAAAGGATTTCAGTTCATATCTGGATCAAGGACAAACAGCTCTTTGCTTGTGGAGTTCAGAAAATGTGTGTCTATGTCCTTGTTTTTTGTGGTTTCACAGTTGCTCTTGCCAGGCTATTTTGTGGACAGGAGAGGCTATGTCGAGGCTGGAAATGGTGTGAATGAAATGCAGATGTGTGGGTTCTGATGCCATCTCTAGACTACTAGTACTGGCAAAACTTCAGGTTGGAGCTCTGGTTCAGGCCCAAGACATGTAGTTTCAATAAGTCCTGCTGAAATGAGAGAATGCATTTGAGGATATCTCTGCCTTTTCCCACAGATGTGCAAACTCCGTGGCCTTTGCTTCAATGCTGAGAATGAGCCCGTGTGCCATATGGTGGACAACTGGCGCCCGTGTCAGCCCTTGAAGAGCAGAGAAGTCAGAGCCTCCTTCCAGTAACCTCAGTGCTGCAAGTGTTAGGAATTGCTGTGTTTGTGAGGAGCCCCTTTTGCTAAGCCCAAATCTCAAACTTTGCCATGTGTGCCCAGGCAACATCTTGTCTCCCAGATCCATTCCTTCTTTTGCTCTGCATCTGAAATGCCAGCTATTGAAATGTGAAAGGCTCTTGGCCGAATGGGGAAGGGTTCTTAAGGTGTGGGGTTGGGGGAGGCAGGGGGTGGGTGGCTGTGTGCATTTTGGTGACTATTACTGCGACTGACGCTTTGGTATGACAGTAAGTTGGCCACTTGGGAGAGGATATGGTGGTAGCAAAATAAGCCATTTTAAGAAACCTCATCTACTGGTGTGATAGTACACGTAACTAACGATAACTTGAAGCTTTGTAAGAAGCACAGGAATACAGAATCTAGCTATAATTTAGTGAAAAAAGGTATTTTGAGAAAGTTAAGCAAAATGAATATTTAGAATTAGACTTGTTAGATTTTAAGAAACTGACATGTAAATATTTTTGAGACTATTTTGCATTTTTACCCATGCTGTCAACAGCCTTAGTTATGTCTTAATGGTAGTGTTGGGTTTTTTAATTCAAAATGTTCTAAATTAAATGTTATCTTTAAAATTTGTTATTACCATAGAAATAATTCAAACTATCTTTTCATTGAAATAATATATGTTCTAATTTAAAAAGGAAAATAATATTGTATTTTAGATAACTTCTCTAATAAATCTATACTTCTATTTTTGCTTCCCTGCTGTTGTTTTAATTCTGGTAAGGAGTCACTAATCTGTTTACATGGTTGCATAGTAAACACAGTTACTAAACATATACCTTGGGAATTGGCTTCAGTGACACTGAACGTGTATGCAAGACTATATGGATATGTTAAGAAATTTTCTCTAAGTAGTTATCTTCTCTCTGATAGCAGAAGGAAGTGTTAATTTTGAGCAATCACTACAAATTATCATCAAAATTGAATGTATAATGAAAGATGCCCTCACAAAAGTTTTGAACAAAATTCTACTGAAGAATGGGCTCATTAGACTTTATTGCTAGTTTTTAAATTAATTTATAATGAGTTTGCTACCCCATCAGGAATCACTTTGTAATTTATAAGGTATCAGTTGGGCAGGCTGTGTTCTGAAGCACCTGGATCTTGAAATGTGTGTGATGGAAATGAAGATATCTTGAAATGCATACAAAGAGCTTCAGAAAGAAGTGTCAAATCACAACCTTTGAAAAGCTTCCACATGTAAAATGCCCACCATCTTACCCTCATAAAAAAAAAAACAAACCCAACAAAACCAAAATATGGATTTTAAAACTCTAAACCTATACCTTGATAACTATGTAACCTGAATACAAGGCAGTAAGACTGCTTAAGGAGTTGTAATCTCATTGGTACATGAACAGCTGAAAAATTATCCAGGCTGGTACTTGACAGAGAATGTGAACTAATGGCTGGGGTAAAAACTTGGAAATGCCCTTGAAGTTCTAGCCACTGCTGCAATAAAGAGTGTCACATCTTATATTCTATCACACTTCAAGGTTGCTCCATAAATAATAGCTAACAGCTAGGACAATCAACATCAGCCATATATTTATCATCTTGTTTGTGCGAGTCTGTTTCCCTGGAATGTTGCCAGTGCCATATGTTTGCCTTTGCTGAGGATAAAGTACTTCTGTATTCAGCCACACAGTGCAAGCTGGTGTTCCTAGATCACTTATTTGGGCACAGGAAGAGCCCATATTACGTCTTACCTGTGTGGTCTACCAGGCAGCACTGTTTCTTTTCTTTTTCTGGAAGTAAGCCAAATTACAGAACCCAACCTCAAAATCCTTACCAAAAAAAAACCCTTTCCAGCCCTCTCCAGAACAAAATGATACATGAACTTACCACAAATTCACTTTTTGCAGTTTGATTCTAGTGCAATGGATAGAGAACCTTTTTCCAAGGGAGACATGTATTAAGTCCAACTCGGAAATAAAGAAAACAATTTCCTTGGCATTCATGATTTTTTTCCTGAATTGTGAGTTCAGTTAAAATAATCGTCAACAGAAGCATCCAGCTCTTCTTTCTTATTTACTAATTGCTTATATAAAGAGTTTGTAATTAGGTCTTGCAGTTCTTGCACAGCAGATTAACACCCATTCCAACATCCTCCTGTTTTAACTGGAAAACTGTTGCTGAATTCATAATGTAAACTAAGAGACCACTTTGGTCATTGAACATTGAAAGATGTTCCAGTACACGCAATTGTGTTACTGTCAGGTAGGCAGCTCTGATTAAAGGGAAATTCACAAAGAAGGAAAAAAAAAAAAGGGCTAGTGCATTAATTTGAAATCATCATAGGATACTCAACCAGCTTGGATGTGAGAAAGAGGGAAGCACATTCACTTGCAAACTGTTCATTTTGCACAGTTTGTGATCTTGTCTGGCACTTGTCTGCCAACTCCATGTGTTAGAACATTTTATGATTTTTCCACTGCTATTTCTAAGGCTTGGATGTGTCCTAGATTGACATGGGCGGGTAGAACTGTGATTAGAGATGTTCCCTGGAAGATAAGATTAATGATGCCCTGCATACAGTCAGCAATATTTATAGAAGTCCAGATAGTTTATAGAAGAGTATCACTCACTAAATGACAGCTTTAGGATTTTCTGACTCTCCAAAGGAAAGCCGTGCAAGCAACAGCTGTGTCAAATCTAGTACCACAGAAATAAGGAGTGATGAAAGTACAAGCAGTAGCTTTATTGAAAAACTCCCATGGACCCTCTAACATCCACCACTTCCTCTTCCAAACCACAGCACCCCATATATTCATGTAGCACTTGGTGACAGTTGCTTACACTGAGTGTTTGGTATATTTTAAGTCTATTTGGGAACTGGACATGTCACTTCTGTGCACTTCCTCTTTCTGTATGATGGTAAACAGCTGTGCTGCCTTGATGCCATCAACGGTTCACTCAGGCCATGAGGCTCCCTGTGAGCCACCAACATCCTAAAGGCAGATGCACAAAACTTTTCAGGGATCCCTAATTTTAGACCACATTTCACTCTTGTTTTTTATCTAAGCCGCAAACCAAAGCCATTTGGTTTGGGTACATCCCCAGCCCATTGTGGGTTACAGTGCAGTGATTCTGACTTTCAACCTAACAAGGAACTCTCCAGAATGCTCACTTTCTTCAGAGCTCAAAGCAACAGAGCTGTGTTGCCTGAGCTGATGGACCCAGATGCTCAGCAGGCTTGGTGCTATCAGGGAGCAGCTGTGCTGCTCCTAATCCCTGATTAGTCAGTTTTGTCCAGTGAGGACATCCGTGCCCTCCAGTGTATTAAACAGTAAAAAGATACCCTCAGGTCATTTGGAAAAAGGCAATACATAAGCCTTATCCTTACAAGCTTGCATGTTGTGAGGTATTCTATGTATGTATAGAGGCAATCACTGCTCTTTTTTGCTCAGTGTGAACTGACTCTGAAAGAGCGAAGAAATGCATTGATACCATGTGCAATAAACAAGTAACAGGTGCATATTAACTACATTGTTTTCCCAAGGAATAGGGTTTAATGAGGCTTGTAATAATAATCAGTGGTCAAAGACCTGGAAAATTCACTGCAAAGTATTGACCTCCTTCTGTCTTGGGAAGCCCAAAGTGTGAGGACCCTGACTCCAGTGAACCTGCAGGGTTCATCCAGTAAAAACTGGAGCCCTTGACCATTGAATAATCCTCTTTGCTCATCTTGTGCCACCCTACCCTAAAGAGGAAAAAGTGGGCTGGTATAATGACTCATGGGATATTCTCTCCCTTTCTGTTCCACAGCTGGGCCTTCAGGAGTCCAGTGCACCTAAGCAGGGAAATGTAGAACCTTTTCCAAAGTAAAGGAGGAAGGATATCCAATGATCCTGGGTTTGCCAAACTGTGTAGCAGCAAAATACTTTGTTGGAATTACTCGAAGGTCAGGGAAGAGCTTCTTCCTTCCTTTGCTTAAATCCCACTTCAATCAGCTGACTTGAGCTTCATTGAAGTCAGGTGCTGCAGTACACTGTAATTTGGATGGTGCATCTCTTCACCACTTTATTAGCAGTATAAAAAGATGTATCAGGAGTTACTATAAATAGTCTAATTGTTTTATTCTCAAATGACAGTCTTAAATAATATAGTCCTTGAATCAAAATGAATATCTAAATGCTTCTAGATACTTGCACTGAGCATGTGTTTTGGTTGTTTTAGTGGTTAATAATCATGCTTCAAGAAGGAAGGTAGAAGTAAAAAAGAAAACAAAAGCAGCATTTGGGTGGAACAACAGAGAAAAACAAGGCTTGAAAATATACCATCCTCACTCTAAATCTGTTCCTGGGAGACATTTAAAAGGACAGCATTTTGCAGATCAGCTTAAGAGAGGGTGGTAAACATAATTTCCTCCTACTCTGTAGAAGTGCAGGCCCTCTTAAATACTTTCTGACTAGTAATAAAGTCATACCCAGACTGCATTTTGAAATAAAAGTATTTTAAATTATTTTTAGAGACATAAACAAGTGTTCAATTAATGATAATGCCTACACATACAAAACGCACTAGTCCCAGAATGAGTAAAATTCCCCTGCTGTAAGTTCTTAAATGTCACCTTCTGCTCTGCATTTCCCAAGGTTCTCTCTCCCTGGAGAAGAACTCATCACATCATCAAGTGTATGGGGGAAGAAACACCAGAAGTTAAGGCCTGATCATGAAAACTCTGATGTGACTAATCACCTACATGAGTAATCTTATCCATTAATCAAAGTTTAATTGGTTTCCCACACACATTGCACAGGAAGGGCCATTCTCCCTCCATGAGTAGTACAGGTAGGAGGCTGCATACTTGAAAGGTCAGGTGTCCTGTTCCTTTCAGTTTCAGTTTAGGGATGTATCCTGAGGAATAGTGGAGAGGGGATAGGATGGAGGAATGGGTGTGAGCTAGGCTGTTGGGACTGTTCATGTGAAGAAATCTGAGCATGCTCATAAGTGACTGGCAGGGTCCAGCTCCTAATTTCTGTTGAGTAAAATTCTATTCCCATCTAGTTATCTAATCCTTGTGTAGTCTCCAGGTAAATGGAAGAGTCAGATCATTCCCATATGAAAATCTGTTATTATTTCCCAGAGGATATTGCAGCTGAGCAGCTATCTAGGTTAAGGAGAGGGGACTGTAAAAGTGAAAGTATCTTTTCAGAAAGAAAAATAGCAAACAGGAAAAAAAATCTAAACTTGTGTAGCATTGAGATTATTTTCATTTGGAGGAATAATGTCAGAGCAATTGACCTGGTTTGTCATCAATCACCATACTGTGTTTAATAAAGTTATATGATAATAACAAGGTATATGAATAATGGTTTTTTTAGACCTTAGGCTTCATATCTAACAACTGCAATATATCTGACTGCATGATAAATGTCAATCCCAATTCATGAGAAGGAAATGTCTGCCCTCCTTCCACATATTATGTTCTCAGTAATATAAACCTTTGAAGAAGTGTTTATTTTTGTCATTCAGAGACCATTTTTTCTTAGAGTGGATATGAAATAGAAAAGCAATATACCAATTATCACCCAAAACAAATAATCCTCATCAAGCCAATCAAGTATGTTGTACTTAGAAAATAGTCACTTTATCTTTGATTTCAACCCTTTGCACTTTGATCAAAACTGTACCTTTTGAAGTGCTCACTATCCATAATAGGGAAAAACTGGGTCATATGTCTGCTCAAGTAAAACATAATGTGTATCTTAGACATCACAGATCTGCTTATGGTTGCTTAAAGAAACTAGAGATTCCCACAAGGGTTGAAAAAAAAGCTTTATTAAAAGCTGTTTCAAGGACTGAAATGAAACTAATTGCCCAAGAGGGATAGGAAGACAAGAAAGAAGTAGGTCTGACATAGGCAGCCATCACTCCCAGTCATTGCATTCCCGGTGACTGAAGAGCTAATGACACCAGACTCTTAGGAAATTCAGTGCCTGCAAGGTTGATTAGGTAAGACAGCAAGTCTAATCTGCATTTAATGAATGATTCAGGAATAACTTTAAGAGCCTAACTTTATGGTAGCAGAGTGTTGACAGAATTAGGTACATGCTGTATGCTTATCTTGTGACCTAGCTAATTATGGGGTTTTAAAACAGTTATTACACTTCTTCCATCCAGTTTCATAATTTGTTGTCTGTTTATTCTGCCAGCTATGATCTAGCATTTTCTTAAAACTTACGCTACCATGAAAGCAGAAGCAATACTAGAAAATAATGAAAGAAAAAGGAAAACTGACTAAACCTGATATTTCTGCAGTGCAGTGTAGGCAGACAGATATTTATGCCTCCATGGAGCTCCAGTATTATTAGTGTGTATTCACAGAGATCAGTAAGAGGATTTTGACCTATATTGGTCTGAGTGATGAAAACATAAAAGTAAATGCGAACAAAGAAAACTGATCAAATATAAAAAGATGATTAGGACATCATTCTTTTTAATCCTAATAATATTTTATTTAAGATAGGGAAGAATGACAGATTACTTTTAAGAGGTGGTTCCTAGATGTATTATTTTTCAAAAATAAATGATTTGTGAATGTTTGCAGCATTGCAAAATGTCACAAAGGTAAAACTATATTGATAAGCACAACCTGCAGCAACACCATCAAGGTATCAGTCCTTCCTGAAGCCTAAAAACCCTTCAGCATGCACCTTTTTCTTCAGCAGGGAAAACTTGCTGAGGCACATCTAAAGCTATGTATGCCAGGGTTCCAGCAGGGAGGTGTTGTGTTCAGGAGACAGATTGTCACCACACTTTTCAGACTTTTCTGAATGCCTTGGTCCTTCAGTCACTGAAATGTATGTGCAGAATTCATTCAGCAGGTACCACTGATGCCTCCCTGCATCTTCAGGTGTCATACAGCCCTCACTTTCTCAGCTCCCACAGCCTCCATCACTCATCTCCTTCCCTAGCTAGGACTACACCACAGTGGTCTATACTACCACGTGTTCTGAGTGTAGATTCCCATTTTATGTTACATGTCTTGAGAATACAGAGCCTGGGAAAACCAGAGCACTGTGAAATAAGAGTCCCACTCTGACAAGAAAAAAGTTGCTACCAAAATGATAGTGATAACCTACTGAGTGGCTGAGTTATGGCCACTGGTTCCTTTCTTGTGGTTAGCAGATTAGGTTTCTCTGGTGGTTTTCTGGTTTTGTTCCAACTGAATTTCTGTAGTGCTTTGGACTGCAGTGTGGCTAAAAGCAAAGCATTTTGAACTATTACCTGAGTTTTACAATGGATAAAATAAAAGCAAACACAGAAATAAAAGTGAGCTACAAAGTCATCCTCCATACAATCAGAAAAAAAGTCCAAGGTTTGTACATTAACTAATGAGACTATTTTTACTTCTCAGCAGTAAGAAATGAGCCACTGATTGGAAGAGCAATAGAGATGTGCTTGAGAGAATGAGGGCTCTCAGCCCTTTGAAGCAGTCAAGGGAATCTGGGTTAGGCAGTGGCACCACCAGCCATGCAGCCTGTGCTCAAACAGCTTTGCACCGCAGAGCTTTCCTCCTGCAGGCTGCTGTACATACCACCAGCCTCGTGGAGACTGTGACGCAAGATTTCCGCGGACTTATAAGGTTGAAAATATCCTCAAGAGCTTCAGCTCTTGCAAGGCATTTCAAGATGTATGCAAAACCTGCTGTAACAAGCCCAGTCTGGATGTGCAGAGCTGAAAAAAGTGGCACACTCTGCAGTATTTCTGTTATAAATCCTCTGTTCCAAGGGACTGAAATGCAACAGTAATTAATCACTGCAGGAAGGAGCTAGGCAAGAAAACATTCCAGATAAGCACATACTATTTTTCTTTCAGCAAAACTGAAAATATTGCACATATATGTGAAACACTGGGCAGATTACTCCAGAGCCTTGAAATTATTTCATTTTCCATGTTAACAAAAATAGATTTAACAGCAAAAATTGGCTTACCATGAGATTTTATAGTAATGGAATTTCACCAGATAAAAATGCTACGACCAAATTAGAGCCTGTCTACCTCTGTTCCCATGTCTCAATCAAAGGTCCTTTATTTAGCCCTTCCTCCAGTTCTGCAGGGGTTTTTAAATACAAAAGCTAGGCTTTTTCTCATGACCATAAACTAAACCAGTGGCACAGATTTTCTTCACAGAGAGCCATTAGTGGCTTTCTGTGAGTATGAGGTTTAAAATGTGGTCCTGGAAATTCATACACCTTCAAATCCATGTTATGGCTGTGGCTCTGTGACTACTCTGAATCCTTCTGGTGTTCTGATAGAAGCTGTGCTGTCAACAATGTCTGACAATATTTTTTGCTGTGCTTTTTTCCACCTGTTTTCTCTGGTCATCTATGAGGTTTGCATCCAGACAACTTAGTTAAATCTCCTCCTACAACCACAGCATCAAGAAAAACAAAAGGGAAAAACATCTACTCTGCAGATAGTTCAAACCTGTTTCCCAAGGGGATGGCAGGTAGGAGTATATTTACCTGAGATTTTGTTCTTAGTTCTGGATAGAGAATATCTGTGGAAAGTTCACTGATGGCAAACTGTGAGACAAACATCACCCAGATGGCGTAAGCATAAGAATAATTTCTTTTGTCATATGGTCCTAGGGTGACCAGGACAGGCACAAAATCAGGTGCTGTGCAAGAAGATGATGGTTGACTTTATAATTACTTATAGCAAGATAGACCCTGAAACTGAAGCAACGCTGGCCTCTTATAAGTGCTGCACACTATGGACACCAGCAGCTGTAACTGTGCTCTACCATGTCTTCTATCACTGTTTATGTGCTCTTTGTTTCATTTCACAGAAATGAAATGTCACAAATAATGTTCTTTATCCCTCTACTTGGATAAAACTCAAAAATAAAAGTGAGTGAAAAATAAAATTTTTCAACAGATTTGTGACACCCAATGAAAACTCAGTTGTTCATATTTTAACTATTCAAACCCAATGGCTTGTTCTGACTGGGACTCTAATACAAAGTCAATCAGTTTCTTATGCCAAAAATATTTTGAATGTTCATCTCTAAACACTTGTTGAAGAAAGCTTGGCATTTATAAATTTAAAAGGGATAATATGCATCATATATCTTTTTTTCTTTTTAGTTTAATATACCTCACCTGGATTTATTATGGGCTAGGCCGTGGTTTCATCATCACCACACAGAAAGCAAGAAAAAAGCAACATACATTAGAGAGAGACAAGTAGAAATGTCTAAATATGTCAGTTATACCATGAAAGCTCTTGAGTACAGCAAACCATGCACAGAGGAGCAAACTAGAGAAAAAAAGATGTCAGTAACAGCATTACTTTCTCATGGTAACTGACAGGAATTTTTCTACACCGAGATTATTATTTTTGGCCATAAAGATGAAACAGTATCAGGACACTAACTTTCAACAGTTTCCCACTATTTGAAGGTATTTTTCACCCAAAATAAAAAATGAGGATACAAATGAAGTTAATATGCTAGCAATTTTTAAGAGGTAGCTATAGACTCAAGTAGGAAATCTCTTCTAAAACCATACAGCAGTACATTGCCCACTGTGTTGAGCTGATAACAAAATTGGTAATTCAGTATTGAAAGCAGCTTCTGTTTTCTGTGGTTCTTGGTCTTATCTTTTAGAAAATGCATGAGCTGGAGTAACTGCTGCCCTGAAGTTTGGTCAAGAGCAGTGGAGTCTTGTAGCCTATGCTGAAATTCGCTAACTTAAGTCCAACAAAAATATTAAAAAAACTAAGGTGAGAAAAAATATTATTTGATACCCAGACAGTAAAACCCTTCTCCCCCCCCCCCCCGCCCCGCCCCCATCTTACTGTCTTGCAGTCTCTTTATTATCACTGTAGACCAATATCCATAATAACATTCAACATTAATTCAGGTCTATGATGGCCTGAGCTGGGATGAAGCCTGAGATTCCAATCAGGAATTCAGTAGTGTAAATAGGTTCGCGTCCTCACCCTGCATGAACAGAGAGAGAGGTTTAGCTCCTCCTTTCTTGCAATGAACATAAAATCAATTCCTTACACCACTCTTTCTCCCCAGGATCCCATTCAGACCCCGCAGAGAGCGAAGCTCTCTGAGATAAGGTCTAGTACCTTCCACTAGTACTACACTAACTTAACACCAGTTTCCAGGTTTTCATTTGAAAATGCAGCAAAATGTTGTGGTGGGAGTAAATTACTCTCTGTGAAACTGAACATGATCAGGCATGTGAGGGCTTTTAAAAGGGCTTTGAATCATCTCAGTCATCTTCACGCTTTCCCCACTCTTTGGCAAATGGTACAAGACGTCTCGTTTTTAAAGGTCTTTTGCAGGCTGCCTGGTACTACTTGTGATTCAGCCTCCTTTTTGCAGACAGGTTTTCTTCCAACCTACACACCAGGGAGGCAGTGAAACAACTTCAATTCACTCAATCTCTGGGACATGGAGTCTAGTGGCAATTTTCAGGAATGTATTACTGCAGAAATCATAAAAAAAAAAATCTCGGGTATATCACCAAGGATTTGCTTCATTTTGCTACAGAAATAACCCAAAACCCCAAATCAGTTCCCAACTAAGTAATACAAAGTCAACGAGCCTGAACTTGCCTGTATTATTCTCTATTTATCTTTCACATGCAGCACTGGTGAAAATGATTTTTTGAACTATTAACTCTAGAAACCACAACCATGAGGATGAGACCTGACTATCTTAAAGTACAGCAGCTTTACTCACAGTGGCAAAATTCAGTAGTAAATGAAACTTAATTTATAAGTTTCTCTTTTTCTCTGTTAATATTTTTGCAAGTAAAATTCCAAAACAGAATCCATTACATAGAGGTTAAACGTGTGGGACATTTTACCAGTCCAGGCAATCAGCTCTGTAATGATCATAATGCTTTCACCTGTTTTAAGAACAAGAAAAAAATATGTTCTCTGGATGCTTCAAACAAACAAGATTGTCTGATTGTGAGCAAAATGAATGAATATGAAACACTTGGAGCCCTTTTGGTCTGGTTATAAACAAAAGTATCAGTTGATGGATTACTGTGAATTTACTGGGATACATTTATCCATAAAATTCTGGAAGTACTTATTTGTTGATTGTGCTAATATTTCATTCTGGTTTGCCAGATGGAGGTACAGACATGCAGTTTTCGCTAATATGGGATATGCCAGAGTGGGGACTTAGACATGGACTCCATGGTTTGTTGGAGTGAAAAACTTCTGCTAGTCACAGGAGGGAGAGAGAGCTGCAGTGTTTTAATGACAGGGATTTTATTCAGCTTCAGAATGAAACACAACTGCTATTGCAATTTGCAAGAGAATAACACTCATAGTATTTTATTATTTTACCAAAACTGACAATTACTGCATACCTACATTTTGTGATACTGTCAATGCAACTTTTCTTCTTTGACTTAGCACGTAAAAGAAGACGTACATGCCCCTCCTGTTTACAGTGGCTCACCATATGATTGTAAATCTTATGTAAACCAGTACAAAATTCTACTGTTTTACATCTATAAGTGTAATAATCAGGGAAAGAAAGGAACAGCCCTACAGAATTCAGCTCGAAGAAAGAGAAAAGGTATTAAATAAGTACAAGTTTTTCTAGTGTTGCTCATTACTTTTTTTTTAGAATCCTGATGTAATGGTCATTCATATAATTATGACTCAGATATTTTGACATTTTTTTCATGTGTATTAGATCATGAGTTATGCTTTTGGGGTCCCAGTCCCGAGTTTTAATTCTTTTTATTGATCTCGGGAAGCCTATTATCTTCTTCAGGCAGTCTCTACAAAGTTCAGCCTCACAATCCAATTAAGTTCTTTTGTCCTGTTTTGAAATGCAGAACATTTACATCCTAAAGACAGCTATCCTGAGCTAATCTGCCAGTGAACAGATTCTCTACAGACATTGTCTCTGGGGGTTGGGAAGGGTGAAAGAGAGGTTACATACTTCCCAGACTTATTCTACCTGAGCCTCTCACATGCACAGTAAGAGCCACAGCTTTCCATTGGCTATCTGGCAGAACAGAAGCAGATATCTGACAGCTTTGTTGCACAACTGATCACACAATATAAGCTAAACTGGTCTCTGATCTAGATCCTGGACCAGGGTCATGCTTCGACATGGTGAAAACCTGCTGATTTCTGAGACCAGCGAGACTCTGTGAGACTTGATAAAGCATTTTGGAGAAGAATGGAGGAACACCCCATGAAAAATTCCAGGTCACTCTGCTACTGACTTCCTTGTTCACTTCCTTGACCTATGGTTGATTCAACACCTACATCCAGACAGTCCCAAATACCTCCAGGTTTTTATCACCCAACAATTAATCCTTCTGGAAAATATAGCAACAAGAAACCTTAATATATGACAGGACTCCAGGCAGAATCACTCCTCAGGCATGGCCACAGTGGCTTCTGCTCAGAGAAAAATGTGTCACTGGCTGCAAAGAGATGAGTTTCGCATGTCTCTGCTATCTGAGAATTCCCTCAAGGGATTTCACAAATAACTGATTGGTCGGTCCTCTAGGGACTCTAAAGGACAAAAAAGGAATGTCATGACCATGAATGTGTCTTTGAAGGATTTTAATTGGAGAGAGGTCTGCCGCTCTTAGCAGGTATTACTCAGATTCAAGCTCTAACAGGATATCTGTGATTCTTATATACAGGCTCTAACAGGAACTGATGCTCAGCCATGCCAGCTGAATTCATGCATCAGGCACTATAAATCATATGAGCAAAGACATCATCCTTACATGAAGGTTTGCCAATATTTTTGCTTCAGGATCCAAGAAAATTGCCTTTCAACATATAGTACAGGCTGGCTGTGCCCTTAAAAATCGGTACTAGCCAAGGACCTGCTGTAAGAACAAAGAAAGCTACTTCTCATCCCTCAGAAGACATCAAATATTTATTGAAATCTTCATTTATTTAGCCACCCACAGAGAATCACATACAAGAGATCTTAGCTGTTGGTTTGACCTTGACTATTAAATGAGATGTATAGTGATTCCATTGCAGCAAGCAAAGCCTGGCAGGAAAAATGCAAGCAGCCACTGCATTATGATCTCTCATCTTCTACAAAAGCAGCTGTGGGGAAAAATAGTAATATTAGATGAAGGAAACAAATCTCACCATGCAGGATTGACATATGGTGGCACCAAATATCAGACGCCAAAAGAAGAACTAATGCTATTTGCTGACCCATTTTATGCCATAGTTTTTTCTATGTAAGACATATGAAGCATATTTTATGGTGGCTGATAGCAACAAATTTGTTATTGCTCAAAATAAAATGTATTTAAGTAGTGTCTTCTCTGCTATTGTATATTTGTTGCTATTTATATCTGTGCCAAGCTAGTGTATTTTACTCGCAAAACAGACATTTTGAGATTTTTTTTAGAGGTAGTAAGTGTTTGTCCAAGGGTTATATGATGGTGAAGCAATAAATCTCTTTCCAAAAGTCTTTCCAAAAGCAGCAGGGAGTATTAGAGGTCCATTAAGCTTGTCAAGACATAAAACTGCAAGATGTGCCGCATGCTCAGAAGACAGGTTTGCACTGTGTCCATACCTTTCCATCTGGAGACACTGTGAGGAAACTAAATGTAATTATAGTCTCTTGGGCTTCTTTAATGTACCAAGGGACAAAGCTTTCAGAATATAAGTACAGAGGATGCTTTGTCTACCTTCTGGGTTTTTTTCCGTTAACTTCTTTAGGGGGAATATTTGTCACAATTCTGCACACCTTCACTCCAAAGTTTTCACCTATCCAGAGATGAGAATGGCTGTCCCAGGTCCCTGTAAACCTCCTTCTTCGGAGAGTCAGAGGTGCTCTGCAATATCATATATTACACAAGCTATAATGATACTTTTCAGACGTTGAGGGCTTTTAAAACATAGGCATTGTTATTTGGTACTTAAGTCTGACTGCTCTTTATGCTCGCCCATAAAGATGGCCTGTGTCATGTAGATGTCTTGGAAGAAGCGCATATGAATGAGGGAGCTGGAGGCGGGAAGGTCAACTGCTTTACAGCTCAGGTCAAAGAGACATTTTAGTAAATGGGAAGGGCTGGGTTAAAGAAAGTTCACAGTCTGATACGGAGAAGGGGACCAGTATCCCTGAGAGAGGCACATGTGTTTAGGTTAAGAAATTAATAGGGATTTCCAAAACAAAAACGGATTTATGTTTCAGAAAAAGACCAAATAAACTTTATTTTTTTTTCAAAAATCCACTTTGATAATCAGTTTCATTGAGGAACACCTCTAAGACAGAGATAGGTCACTGAGAATTAATGGAGAAGGTGAATTCTCATGTGGGCTATCTCCTTTAAGTGCTCTCCCATTGTGTGAACAACCTCAAGGCACACTGTCTAACACAGATGAACCTCTCCACTCTATCTGATCTTACACTCTACTAAAAACATGCTTTTAATGACCAGAAAGTTCACCTTCAAGGTGGAGTAGTAAACCGATCTGTAGTTCATGCCTAACCCACTGGGAGTTGGTGGACTTTCCGACAGGAAGAGCATCAGGTGTAGAGTAGGAATATCCACACTGGAGGACATTCACTCTCCAGCCTCTCAGTGCAGACCTGTCTTTTCTCTTCCCTGCTGAGCCACTGCCCCAGTACCAGCCCCCCTCTCTATCACTTACACAGCCCCTTCCAAATCTGTAATCCCTGAGCCACTGTACTCACCTCTGGGAGCATCATGTACATTATGGACATTATGGACATGATTACAGGCCTTCGTTTGCCAAATCCCAGTATTACTGAGCCATCTGAGGTGAGTTTTTTCCCCAGGCCAGCTCCTACCAGTGTATAATAGCACTTCAGGCCATGGGGATTGCAGTCAAGGGTCAATAGTATTCTTGCTCCTTTTGAACATGACTCCTAAGAAGCCTCTTTCACTTTGGGCTGTCACTCTCAGAGAGGCACAGACAATGCAAAGGGGAAAAGTGTGCCTTGTACATTCTTTTGCCTTGTGTGGCTCTGTAAGCCAAGCCACAGAGATTTTAATTTGCTTCTAGGCCTGTGCAGCTTCATAGTAACAACTTTTCAACAAGCATTGCTGGAGATATATTATTTCTTCTTTAGTAGAAACTGAAAAGTATTTCCATTGTAAAAGAGACTTCTACAAGTACTTTTAGTCAGATTTTTCCCTAATAGCCACTTAAAACTCCAAGTCAATTCTTTCAGCAGAATAACACCACTGTGGCCTTGCTTTCGTGTTACATTCACTGTGCCTATCTCCATGGACATTTTACAAACAAACAGATACTCTGCTCATATCTGTCTATATTCAGTGGAATTTAGAAGTGCACTTAAGAAGCAAGATTAGAAACTACTTTTCAAATACATTTCTTTGAGTTCTTTGGGGTTTTTTCCCCATCTTGAAAAACAATCTTAGAAGACAGGTCGTGTGAAGTAAGATACATATATACTGGAATACTATCACTAGCTTCATGAAGCAGTTAATAAGAGGGTTTATAAAGAGTTCTGTTATCATGCATCTGTCAGGAGCTAGTGGTGCAAACCCATAAAAATTAGTTTTCCTAGTTAATGTGTTCTCTGTGCAGTCTGGATAATAATTCCTAAAAGTTTGTTGACAACATAGGAATATCCTTCTGGATGGATAGTCCTTCGTGAGATATCTATATAACACTTGCTTGGAAAAGTTTTCTTTTTGAAATTTCTTGGTTGTCAGTCCTGTGGCAGAAATCCTCTTGAGTTTAAGAGTCTAGTGGTAATCAGTGTGATCACTTGCATTTTGTGTTATCTGTCGTACAAACCAGAAGACTCAAATCAGAGACTAAAGCATGGAATATTTCTAGAACTAATGTTTAGATTAGGCCACCTAAATCTTAATATATTTTCAGTTTATATGGTCTTGACTTTGAATTATGTATTTTGGAAAAAAAATATATAGACTCAGTGGCCACTTTTTTAAGCAGTAAAATGGAACAAAGAAGACAATATACCATTGGTAAAGCATGGTTGCAAGCCTGGCTTCCCTTCTTGAGGAATTCAGAAAGACAAGCCCAAACTTTCTGTCTTGGCCGTTTTCTTTTCACTTTTACGGCACAAAGACCTAAAGAAAACAATTACACTGACAGAATATTCCTAAGGTTTGAAATTTGGGGAAGAATGACATGAGTGAGTCCTGTTAGTAATACACAAGAGGCAGAATTTTTTCTGATTTTACAGGTAAAGGGGTCAGAAGGTTGTTCAATCCTTGTGTTTCTGGGAATAGGAAGCTCTTGGTGCACGCTTTTCACAGTAGAGAAGAGGGATGCACACATACACATGCATCTGACCTCCAGGAGCCTCTTCTCCCTCCTGCTCTCACATAAAGACAAAGGTTTCAGGGATTCTAAAAACTTCTTCCTTTCAAGTTCCTTTCAATTTCTGTGCCTGATGCCCCCAGGACATGGTTGGCCTTCCTGGCTGCCAGGGCACTGCTGACTCATGTTCAACTTTCCCTCGACCAGGTCCCCCAGGTCCCTTTCCCCTGCACTGCTTTCCAGCACCTCATTCCCCACTCCATCTGTACATCCTGGGTTGCCCCATCCCGGTGCAGATTCCGGCACTTTTCCCTTGTTTATCTTCATATGGTTGGTGATTGCCCAGCCCTCTGATTTGTCTCTGCAGGACCTCCCTGTCTTCGAGGGAGTCAACAGCTCCTGCCAGTTTTGTGTCTGTAAACTTGCTCAGTGTCCCTTCCAGTCCTGCATCCAGGTTATTAATGAAGATGTTGAAGAGCACAGGCCTTCCCTGTGAAACCCCACTAGTGACAAGTCCCAGTGTGATGTCACCCCATTCCCTGCAACCCATTGTGCCCGACCTGTGAGCCAGTTGCTAACCCATCACAGGATGGGTTTATCCAGCTGTGAGCTGGACATTTTGTCCAGAAGGATTTTATGAGAGACAGTATAAAAAACTGTGCTGAAATCCAAAAAGATCACATAAACTGGCTTCCCTTGATCAACCAGGTGGGTTACCTTGTCATAAAAGGAAATAAAGTTTGACTAGCTTTTTCCAATCCAAGCAGGATTGTCCTCTCATGAAGCTGTGCTGGTTGTGGCCAATGACTGCATTCTCTTTCAGGTGTATTTCAATACCTCCCAGAATAATCTTCTCCATAACTTTACCAGGCACTGAAGGGGGATTGACAGGCCTGGAGTGTCCAGGGTCCTCCTTCTTGCCCTCCTTGAAAACTTGGGCAAGGTTTGTCAGCTTCCAGAGAGTTGGGACCTCTCTGGATTCCCAAGACCACTCAAAAATCATCAAGAGTGGTTTTGTAATGACATCAGCCAGCTCTTTGAGGATTCTCAGATAAATGCCATCAGGTCCCATAGATTTGTAAGGATCCGGCTGGAGCAGCAGCTTCAGGATTGACAGGGAGTTAATAATTTTTGCAGTCATGGTCCTCCGGGTCAGGCGCCGAGACTCCCTTGATCTGTCATCTCTGTTGAAGGCAGGGATAAAGAATGAGTTAAACACCTCTGCTTTGTCTACATTCCTGTTTTTGAGGTGACCATCCTCACCCTGTAATGGGCTGATGTTGTTTTTATACTGCCTTTTGCCATTAATATATTTGAAAAAATTATTTTTATTGTCCCCCACATTTCTGACCAGCTTTATCTCCAGCTAAGCTCTGGCCACATGAATTTTCTCTCTACAATGGCAAGCAACCTCTATGTATTCTTCCCATATCCACTGAGATACACCTTTCTTTTTTGCCTTATTTTCAAGAGAAGATTCCTGTTCTGCCTGTTGATTTCTGACATTTGGGAATTTCCTGCTCCCATGCCCTTAGGAGGTGGTTTAAAAATTCATCAGCACAGATGAAAAAAACCTAAAGTCTCTGGTTACAGAAAGTCATGGGGCTTTCAGAAACAGCAACAATGTACCCCTCTGCTCGGGTAGAGCCATCCACCTCACCCACACAGATTTCACAGACTTCAGAATATTCCGAGTTGGAAGGGATCCACACGGATCATTGAGTCCAACCATTAAGTGAATGGCCCATATGGGGGTCAAACCCACAACCCTGGTGTTACTCTTCTCCTGTAACCAGCTAACATTACACCCAGACCACTTTTTAGAATCTCCCACAAAACAGGGAAAGGGAAAAGGAAGATTGTAGGCTGGCTTTTCCACACGAGAACAGAATATCATATGACTTAGTAAGCTTTAAGAACATGTGAGGACATATCAGATAATAATTGCATATTTGAATATTTCCATGAGAACATCTTGTCCCAGCTGATCCAGAATCCTTCCTTTGGGGAATGAAATGTCTGAGCCCTGTACAGAATGAAAGAAAAGGAGCACGAAGGCAAAGCAGTGAGTAAGTAAGCACATTTTTGTCAACCTACAACAAACTGAAAAATGGCTTTATTTTCTGCAGTGAATTTTATTTGGATAAGAAATTAAAAAAAAAAAAAAAAAACAAACCAGAAGCCTCTTAAAAAAAAAAATTAAAAAAAAAAAAAACAAACAAACCAGAAGCCTCTTTAAAAAAAAAATTGACAAAAGTGAAACATTTGTCTTTTAAGTCCTTCAGTTTATTATTTTAAAAAGTTTCATAAATTGTGAGATTTTCCATAGCTGTTAATTCCCTGCATCCTGCTGCTCTTTACTTCCTGAGCTAGTTCTATTGCTGGGTGAAACAGAAAGATATCTTAGAAGCAGCACTGCTTTGCACAGTGAGTCACAAGATAGAATAGCTAAAAAGAGCTCTACAATTTATTCCTGATCTTAAGTGGGATCTGACTTGGATCCTTTTGATCAAATCACTGCTAGAAACCTCCTCTTATGAGCCGTCATTAACACTTTTCATCTTCTTGTGTATTTCCTTTGATGTTATTACAAGCAATGATCACTGAACTAGGGAATCAAATGCACATTTGAGGGAATCAAGGACATTCAGAGCATTTCCAGGTGACTTTTGCTTAGTGAATGAACTGATTCCACATAACAACGAAAAAAATCATGTGATTTTAGATAGAGTTGGCAGTTCAAAGTGCAGTGTCTTCAGTTATAGGAGGTATAGAAAGCAAGATGTGAAGAAGAGAAGAGAGTGATTCAGTAAGACACCCTTGGAAGCAACAAAATTAATATCATTCCATCTCTCTAGATCAGGGAATGATGGAATCCTTTGGGTTCTAAGAGACCTTAAAATCATCCAGCTCTAACCCTCCTCTCACTGGCACCTTCCTCTAGACCAGGTTAATCAGGACCCCATCCAACCTGGTATTGAACACTTCCTGGGAGGGGGCTCCCACACCTTCTCTGGGCACCCTGTTCCAGTGCTTCACCACTCCACAGTAAAGAATTTCTTCCTAATATCTAATCTAAACCTACCCTCTTTCAGTTTGAAGTCATCCCCCTTTCCTATCACCACACAGCCTTTAGGTACAGGAAGGCCGATAATCTCAGATAGTCATGGAAGAGTGATTAGAGATGGCCTTGCATTCAGTATCCGTTTGTTAGGACTTTTAAAGGGCAAAAGCCCCTCAAAATTACCTGCCTAACAGAACAAATAATAATTAAAATAATTCTGGGTTGTAGCATTGATGAAACAGAGCATTTTTGCTATAAATGTTGTGAAAACACTCAATACACTTATTAGAGTAGCTCTGAATAAGCAGGAAAGCACCAAGATGCATTAAAAACATCATCCTTTCAGGCTATGTGTTTCCTTATGGCACTAATTCTTAATCTATTTCAAATCTGCCCACTCACTGTCAGACTGCAATACTTCTTCAGTCAGCTTCCCATTTACAAGATGATGTCCTGAGAGCTGACATCAATGGAAAATGCAAGCATTGACTTCTTTGCCAGATTTAGCTGCACATTGCTCCACAACCTCTTAGAAAACATATTTTCCACTACAGTTACCTCACTCAGTAGCTGGCATATCTTATGCTATAAAACTCCTAGAATGTCAGCTTCTAGTCATGGGATAAGTTCTATATCCTTAAGAAAGAAACAATGAAAGGTTAGTGACTCTGCAAACAACTGAATAATAAAAAATGAAGTGTGGATAAACTTCCTTATTTGACATACATGAGAACTGAGTAAACTGCCCAAATTAGAAGTGAGAAATAAACATTGCTAGAGTAGGTTCAACTTTATTATAACCTTTGACTGCAAATATATAAACCCTTTTGTGTTTCCTGCAAAGAGTCCAACAAGTTTTCAAATAAACTCCTCTGCTGACCACACTTTTACCCCATGCTCTTTACCAGACTTCAGAAAGTTTTAAAGATTCTTCAGATATCCCCATTCCCCAAACATCCTGCTTTCCACCTCACAAAGATTATTTCATGTCCCTCTACACTTATTTTGTCAGGAAGCAGCATAAATGCACATTGCAGATGTGGTGTTCCTTATTTTAGCTAGGGCCTCCAGTGGGGATAAACGTGCAAGCTGGAGCAGAGTCCCAGGGGATGGCTGTTTGCAGTTTGCCAAGCAGGGCTGCTTGCAGCATGGATGATTCACCCTGCTGATGCCGACTGCTTCCCAAGCTCAGAGAGGAGTCAGATATGGCATGGTGGAGGAGCAGTTACAGATAATATTCTTGTATTTGATACAATATCATCATATGGAACTGAATCACTCACAGTTGTGAAGAGCTGAAATGTTTTGTTCAAGGTCATTTTCTAAAGAAAATTCTTCTATTTATTTTAAAAAATAAATTATTTTCTTTTTTTTTGT